>NC_072008.2:161940416-162582500 GCF_028885655.2 Pongo abelii | reverse complement strand
CCCTAACCCTAACCCTAACCCTAACCCTAACCCTAACCCTAACCCTAACCCTAACCCTAACCCTAACCCTAACCCTAACCCTAACCCTAACCCTAACCCTAACCCTAACCCTAACCCTAACCCTAACCCTAACCCTAACCCTAACCCTAACCCTAACCCTAACCCTAACCCTAACCCTAACCCTAACCCTAACCCTAACCCTAACCCTAACCCTAACCCTAACCCTAACCCTAACCCTAACCCTAACCCTAACCCTAACCCTAACCCTAACCCTAACCCTAACCCTAACCCTAACCCTAACCCTAACCCTAACCCTAACCCTAACCCTAACCCTAACCCTAACCCTAACCCTAACCCTAACCCTAACCCTAACCCTAACCCTAACCCTAACCCTAACCCTAACCCTAACCCTAACCCTAACCCTAACCCTAACCCTAACCCTAACCCTAACCCTAACCCTAACCCTAACCCTAACCCTAACCCTAACCCTAACCCTAACCCTAACCCTAACCCTAACCCTAACCCTAACCCTAACCCTAACCCTAACCCTAACCCTAACCCTAACCCTAACCCTAACCCTAACCCTAACCCTAACCCTAACCCTAACCCTAACCCTAACCCTAACCCTAACCCTAACCCTAACCCTAACCCTAACCCTAACCCTAACCCTAACCCTAACCCTAACCCTAACCCTAACCCTAACCCTAACCCTAACCCTAACCCTAACCCTAACCCTAACCCTAACCCTAACCCTAACCCTAACCCTAACCCTAACCTAACCCTAACCCTAACCCTAACCCTAACCCTAACCCTAACCCTAACCCTAACCCTAACCCTAACCCTAACCCTAACCCTAACCCTAACCCTAACCCTAACCCTAACCCTAACCCTAACCCTAACCTAACCCTAACCCTAACCCTAACCCTAACCCTAACCCTAACCCTAACCCTAACCCTAACCCTAACCCTAACCCTAACCCTAACCCTAACCCTAACCCTAACCCTAACCCTAACCCTAACCCTAACCCTAACCCTAACCCTAACCCTAACCCTAACCCTAACCCTAACCCTAACCCTAACCCTAACCCTAACCCTAACCCTAACCCTAACCCTAACCCTAACCCTAACCCTAACCCTAACCCTAACCCTAACCCTAACCCTAACCCTAACCCTAACCCTAACCCTAACCCTAACCCTAACCCTAACCCTAACCCTAACCCTAACCCTAACCCTAACCCTAACCCTAACCCTAACCCTAACCCTAACCCTAACCCTAACCCTAACCCTAACCCTAACCCTAACCCTAACCCTAACCCTAACCCTAACCCTAACCCTAACCCTAACCCTAACCCTAACCCTAACCCTAACCCTAACCCTAACCCTAACCCTAACCCTAACCCTAACCCTAACCCTAACCCTAACCCTAACCCTAACCCTAACCCTAACCCTAACCCTAACCCTAACCCTAACCCTAACCCTAACCCTAACCCTAACCCTAACCCTAACCCTAACCCTAACCCTAACCCTAACCCTAACCCTAACCCTAACCCTAACCCTAACCCTAACCCTAACCCTAACCCTAACCCTAACCCTAACCCTAACCCTAACCCTAACCCTAACCCTAACCCTAACCCTAACCCTAACCCTAACCCTAACCCTAACCCTAACCCTAACCCTAACCCTAACCCTAACCCTAACCCTAACCCTAACCCTAACCCTAACCCTAACCCTAACCCTAACCCTAACCCTAACCCTAACCCTAACCCTAACCCTAACCCTAACCCTAACCCTAACCCTAACCCTAACCCTAACCCTAACCCTAACCCTAACCCTAACCCTAACCCTAACCCTAACCCTAACCCTAACCCTAACCCTAACCCTAACCCTAACCCTAACCCTAACCCTAACCCTAACCCTAACCCTAACCCTAACCCTAACCCTAACCCTAACCCTAACCCTAACCCTAACCCTAACCCTAACCCTAACCCTAACCCTAACCCTAACCCTAACCCTAACCCTAACCCTAACCCTAACCCTAACCCTAACCCTAACCCTAACCCTAACCCTAACCCTAACCCTAACCCTAACCCTAACCCTAACCCTAACCCTAACCCTAACCCTAACCCTAACCCTAACCCTAACCCTAACCCTAACCCTAACCCTAACCCTAACCCTAACCCTAACCCTAACCCTAACCCTAACCCTAACCCTAACCCTAACCCTAACCCTAACCCTAACCCTAACCCTAACCCTAACCCTAACCCTAACCCTAACCCTAACCCTAACCCTAACCCTAACCCTAACCCTAACCCTAACCCTAACCCTAACCCTAACCCTAACCCTAACCCTAACCCTAACCCTAACCCTAACCCTAACCCTAACCCTAACCCTAACCCTAACCCTAACCCTAACCCTAACCCTAACCCTAACCCTAACCCTAACCCTAACCCTAACCCTAACCCTAACCCTAACCCTAACCCTAACCCTAACCCTAACCCTAACCCTAACCCTAACCCTAACCCTAACCCTAACCCTAACCCTAACCCTAACCCTAACCCTAACCCTAACCCTAACCCTAACCCTAACCCTAACCCTAACCCTAACCCTAACCCTAACCCTAACCCTAACCCTAACCCTAACCCTAACCCTAACCCTAACCCTAACCCTAACCCTAACCCTAACCCTAACCCTAACCCTAACCCTAACCCTAACCCTAACCCTAACCCTAACCCTAACCCTAACCCTAACCCTAACCCTAACCCTAACCCTAACCCTAACCCTAACCCTAACCCTAACCCTAACCCTAACCCTAACCCTAACCCTAACCCTAACCCTAACCCTAACCCTAACCCTAACCCTAACCCTAACCCTAACCCTAACCCTAACCCTAACCCTAACCCTAACCCTAACCCTAACCCTAACCCTAACCCTAACCCTAACCCTAACCCTAACCCTAACCCTAACCCTAACCCTAACCCTAACCCTAACCCTAACCCTAACCCTAACCCTAACCCTAACCCTAACCCTAACCCTAACCCTAACCCTAACCCTAACCCTAACCCTAACCCTAACCCTAACCCTAACCCTAACCCTAACCCTAACCCTAACCCTAACCCTAACCCTAACCCTAACCCTAACCCTAACCCTAACCCTAACCCTAACCCTAACCCTAACCCTAACCCTAACCCTAACCCTAACCCTAACCCTAACCCTAACCCTAACCCTAACCCTAACCCTAACCCTAACCCTAACCCTAACCCTAACCCTAACCCTAACCCTAACCCTAACCCTAACCCTAACCCTAACCCTAACCCTAACCCTAACCCTAACCCTAACCCTAACCCTAACCCTAACCCTAACCCTAACCCTAACCCTAACCCTAACCCTAACCCTAACCCTAACCCTAACCCTAACCCTAACCCTAACCCTAACCCTAACCCTAACCCTAACCCTAACCCTAACCCTAACCCTAACCCTAACCCTAACCCTAACCCTAACCCTAACCCTAACCCTAACCCTAACCCTAACCCTAACCCTAACCCTAACCCTAACCCTAACCCTAACCCTAACCCTAACCCTAACCCTAACCCTAACCCTAACCCTAACCCTAACCCTAACCCTAACCCTAACCCTAACCCTAACCCTAACCCTAACCCTAACCCTAACCCTAACCCTAACCCTAACCCTAACCCTAACCCTAACCCTAACCCTAACCCTAACCCTAACCCTAACCCTAACCCTAACCCTAACCCTAACCCTAACCCTAACCCTAACCCTAACCCTAACCCTAACCCTAACCCTAACCCTAACCCTAACCCTAACCCTAACCCTAACCCTAACCCTAACCCTAACCCTAACCCTAACCCTAACCCTAACCCTAACCCTAACCCTAACCCTAACCCTAACCCTAACCCTAACCCTAACCCTAACCCTAACCCTAACCCTAACCCTAACCCTAACCCTAACCCTAACCCTAACCCTAACCCTAACCCTAACCCTAACCCTAACCCTAACCCTAACCCTAACCCTAACCCTAACCCTAACCCTAACCCTAACCCTAACCCTAACCCTAACCCTAACCCTAACCCTAACCCTAACCCTAACCCTAACCCTAACCCTAACCCTAACCCTAACCCTAACCCTAACCCTAACCCTAACCCTAACCCTAACCCTAACCCTAACCCTAACCCTAACCCTAACCCTAACCCTAACCCTAACCCTAACCCTAACCCTAACCCTAACCCTAACCCTAACCCTAACCCTAACCCTAACCCTAACCCTAACCCTAACCCTAACCCTAACCCTAACCCTAACCCTAACCCTAACCCTAACCCTAACCCTAACCCTAACCCTAACCCTAACCCTAACCCTAACCCTAACCCTAACCCTAACCCTAACCCTAACCCTAACCCTAACCCTAACCCTAACCCTAACCCTAACCCTAACCCTAACCCTAACCCTAACCCTAACCCTAACCCTAACCCTAACCCTAACCCTAACCCTAACCCTAACCCTAACCCTAACCCTAACCCTAACCCTAACCCTAACCCTAACCCTAACCCTAACCCTAACCCTAACCCTAACCCTAACCCTAACCCTAACCCTAACCCTAACCCTAACCCTAACCCTAACCCTAACCCTAACCCTAACCCTAACCCTAACCCTAACCCTAACCCTAACCCTAACCCTAACCCTAACCCTAACCCTAACCCTAACCCTAACCCTAACCCTAACCCTAACCCTAACCCTAACCCTAACCCTAACCCTAACCCTAACCCTAACCCTAACCCTAACCCTAACCCTAACCCTAACCCTAACCCTAACCCTAACCCTAACCCTAACCCTAACCCTAACCCTAACCCTAACCCTAACCCTAACCCTAACCCTAACCCTAACCCTAACCCTAACCCTAACCCTAACCCTAACCCTAACCCTAACCCTAACCCTAACCCTAACCCTAACCCTAACCCTAACCCTAACCCTAACCCTAACCCTAACCCTAACCCTAACCCTAACCCTAACCCTAACCCTAACCCTAACCCTAACCCTAACCCTAACCCTAACCCTAACCCTAACCCTAACCCTAACCCTAACCCTAACCCTAACCCTAACCCTAACCCTAACCCTAACCCTAACCCTAACCCTAACCCTAACCCTAACCCTAACCCTAACCCTAACCCTAACCCTAACCCTAACCCTAACCCTAACCCTAACCCTAACCCTAACCCTAACCCTAACCCTAACCCTAACCCTAACCCTAACCCTAACCCTAACCCTAACCCTAACCCTAACCCTAACCCTAACCCTAACCCTAACCCTAACCCTAACCCTAACCCTAACCCTAACCCTAACCCTAACCCTAACCCTAACCCTAACCCTAACCCTAACCCTAACCCTAACCCTAACCCTAACCCTAACCCTAACCCTAACCCTAACCCTAACCCTAACCCTAACCCTAACCCTAACCCTAACCCTAACCCTAACCCTAACCCTAACCCTAACCCTAACCCTAACCCTAACCCTAACCCTAACCCTAACCCTAACCCTAACCCTAACCCTAACCCTAACCCTAACCCTAACCCTAACCCTAACCCTAACCCTAACCCTAACCCTAACCCTAACCCTAACCCTAACCCTAACCCTAACCCTAACCCTAACCCTAACCCTAACCCTAACCCTAACCCTAACCCTAACCCTAACCCTAACCCTAACCCTAACCCTAACCCTAACCCTAACCCTAACCCTAACCCTAACCCTAACCCTAACCCTAACCCTAACCCTAACCCTAACCCTAACCCTAACCCTAACCCTAACCCTAACCCTAACCCTAACCCTAACCCTAACCCTAACCCTAACCCTAACCCTAACCCTAACCCTAACCCTAACCCTAACCCTAACCCTAACCCTAACCCTAACCCTAACCCTAACCCTAACCCTAACCCTAACCCTAACCCTAACCCTAACCCTAACCCTAACCCTAACCCTAACCCTAACCCTAACCCTAACCCTAACCCTAACCCTAACCCTAACCCTAACCCTAACCCTAACCCTAACCCTAACCCTAACCCTAACCCTAACCCTAACCCTAACCCTAACCCTAACCCTAACCCTAACCCTAACCCTAACCCTAACCCTAACCCTAACCCTAACCCTAACCCTAACCCTAACCCTAACCCTAACCCTAACCCTAACCCTAACCCTAACCCTAACCCTAACCCTAACCCTAACCCTAACCCTAACCCTAACCCTAACCCTAACCCTAACCCTAACCCTAACCCTAACCCTAACCCTAACCCTAACCCTAACCCTAACCCTAACCCTAACCCTAACCCTAACCCTAACCCTAACCCTAACCCTAACCCTAACCCTAACCCTAACCCTAACCCTAACCCTAACCCTAACCCTAACCCTAACCCTAACCCTAACCCTAACCCTAACCCTAACCCTAACCCTAACCCTAACCCTAACCCTAACCCTAACCCTAACCCTAACCCTAACCCTAACCCTAACCCTAACCCTAACCCTAACCCTAACCCTAACCCTAACCCTAACCCTAACCCTAACCCTAACCCTAACCCTAACCCTAACCCTAACCCTAACCCTAACCCTAACCCTAACCCTAACCCTAACCCTAACCCTAACCCTAACCCTAACCCTAACCCTAACCCTAACCCTAACCCTAACCCTAACCCTAACCCTAACCCTAACCCTAACCCTAACCCTAACCCTAACCCTAACCCTAACCCTAACCCTAACCCTAACCCTAACCCTAACCCTAACCCTAACCCTAACCCTAACCCTAACCCTAACCCTAACCCTAACCCTAACCCTAACCCTAACCCTAACCCTAACCCTAACCCTAACCCTAACCCTAACCCTAACCCTAACCCTAACCCTAACCCTAACCCTAACCCTAACCCTAACCCTAACCCTAACCCTAACCCTAACCCTAACCCTAACCCTAACCCTAACCCTAACCCTAACCCTAACCCTAACCCTAACCCTAACCCTAACCCTAACCCTAACCCTAACCCTAACCCTAACCCTAACCCTAACCCTAACCCTAACCCTAACCCTAACCCTAACCCTAACCCTAACCCTAACCCTAACCCTAACCCTAACCCTAACCCTAACCCTAACCCTAACCCTAACCCTAACCCTAACCCTAACCCTAACCCTAACCCTAACCCTAACCCTAACCCTAACCCTAACCCTAACCCTAACCCTAACCCTAACCCTAACCCTAACCCTAACCCTAACCCTAACCCTAACCCTAACCCTAACCCTAACCCTAACCCTAACCCTAACCCTAACCCTAACCCTAACCCTAACCCTAACCCTAACCCTAACCCTAACCCTAACCCTAACCCTAACCCTAACCCTAACCCTAACCCTAACCCTAACCCTAACCCTAACCCTAACCCTAACCCTAACCCTAACCCTAACCCTAACCCTAACCCTAACCCTAACCCTAACCCTAACCCTAACCCTAACCCTAACCCTAACCCTAACCCTAACCCTAACCCTAACCCTAACCCTAACCCTAACCCTAACCCTAACCCTAACCCTAACCCTAACCCTAACCCTAACCCTAACCCTAACCCTAACCCTAACCCTAACCCTAACCCTAACCCTAACCCTAACCCTAACCCTAACCCTAACCCTAACCCTAACCCTAACCCTAACCCTAACCCTAACCCTAACCCTAACCCTAACCCTAACCCTAACCCTAACCCTAACCCTAACCCTAACCCTAACCCTAACCCTAACCCTAACCCTAACCCTAACCCTAACCCTAACCCTAACCCTAACCCTAACCCTAACCCTAACCCTAACCCTAACCCTAACCCTAACCCTAACCCTAACCCTAACCCTAACCCTAACCCTAACCCTAACCCTAACCCTAACCCTAACCCTAACCCTAACCCTAACCCTAACCCTAACCCTAACCCTAACCCTAACCCTAACCCTAACCCTAACCCTAACCCTAACCCTAACCCTAACCCTAACCCTAACCCTAACCCTAACCCTAACCCTAACCCTAACCCTAACCCTAACCCTAACCCTAACCCTAACCCTAACCCTAACCCTAACCCTAACCCTAACCCTAACCCTAACCCTAACCCTAACCCTAACCCTAACCCTAACCCTAACCCTAACCCTAACCCTAACCCTAACCCTAACCCTAACCCTAACCCTAACCCTAACCCTAACCCTAACCCTAACCCTAACCCTAACCCTAACCCTAACCCTAACCCTAACCCTAACCCTAACCCTAACCCTAACCCTAACCCTAACCCTAACCCTAACCCTAACCCTAACCCTAACCCTAACCCTAACCCTAACCCTAACCCTAACCCTAACCCTAACCCTAACCCTAACCCTAACCCTAACCCTAACCCTAACCCTAACCCTAACCCTAACCCTAACCCTAACCCTAACCCTAACCCTAACCCTAACCCTAACCCTAACCCTAACCCTAACCCTAACCCTAACCCTAACCCTAACCCTAACCCTAACCCTAACCCTAACCCTAACCCTAACCCTAACCCTAACCCTAACCCTAACCCTAACCCTAACCCTAACCCTAACCCTAACCCTAACCCTAACCCTAACCCTAACCCTAACCCTAACCCTAACCCTAACCCTAACCCTAACCCTAACCCTAACCCTAACCCTAACCCTAACCCTAACCCTAACCCTAACCCTAACCCTAACCCTAACCCTAACCCTAACCCTAACCCTAACCCTAACCCTAACCCTAACCCTAACCCTAACCCTAACCCTAACCCTAACCCTAACCCTAACCCTAACCCTAACCCTAACCCTAACCCTAACCCTAACCCTAACCCTAACCCTAACCCTAACCCTAACCCTAACCCTAACCCTAACCCTAACCCTAACCCTAACCCTAACCCTAACCCTAACCCTAACCCTAACCCTAACCCTAACCCTAACCCTAACCCTAACCCTAACCCTAACCCTAACCCTAACCCTAACCCTAACCCTAACCCTAACCCTAACCCTAACCCTAACCCTAACCCTAACCCTAACCCTAACCCTAACCCTAACCCTAACCCTAACCCTAACCCTAACCCTAACCCTAACCCTAACCCTAACCCTAACCCTAACCCTAACCCTAACCCTAACCCTAACCCTAACCCTAACCCTAACCCTAACCCTAACCCTAACCCTAACCCTAACCCTAACCCTAACCCTAACCCTAACCCTAACCCTAACCCTAACCCTAACCCTAACCCTAACCCTAACCCTAACCCTAACCCTAACCCTAACCCTAACCCTAACCCTAACCCTAACCCTAACCCTAACCCTAACCCTAACCCTAACCCTAACCCTAACCCTAACCCTAACCCTAACCCTAACCCTAACCCTAACCCTAACCCTAACCCTAACCCTAACCCTAACCCTAACCCTAACCCTAACCCTAACCCTAACCCTAACCCTAACCCTAACCCTAACCCTAACCCTAACCCTAACCCTAACCCTAACCCTAACCCTAACCCTAACCCTAACCCTAACCCTAACCCTAACCCTAACCCTAACCCTAACCCTAACCCTAACCCTAACCCTAACCCTAACCCTAACCCTAACCCTAACCCTAACCCTAACCCTAACCCTAACCCTAACCCTAACCCTAACCCTAACCCTAACCCTAACCCTAACCCTAACCCTAACCCTAACCCTAACCCTAACCCTAACCCTAACCCTAACCCTAACCCTAACCCTAACCCTAACCCTAACCCTAACCCTAACCCTAACCCTAACCCTAACCCTAACCCTAACCCTAACCCTAACCCTAACCCTAACCCTAACCCTAACCCTAACCCTAACCCTAACCCTAACCCTAACCCTAACCCTAACCCTAACCCTAACCCTAACCCTAACCCTAACCCTAACCCTAACCCTAACCCTAACCCTAACCCTAACCCTAACCCTAACCCTAACCCTAACCCTAACCCTAACCCTAACCCTAACCCTAACCCTAACCCTAACCCTAACCCTAACCCTAACCCTAACCCTAACCCTAACCCTAACCCTAACCCTAACCCTAACCCGAACCCGAACCCGAACCCGAACCCGAACCCGAACCCGAACCCGAACCCGAACCCGAACCCGAACCCGAACCCGAACCCGAACCCGAACCCGAACCCGAACCCGAACCCGAACCCGAACCCGAACCCGAACCCGAACCCGAACCCGAACCCGAACCCGAACCCGAACCCGAACCCGAACCCGAACCCGAACCCGAACCCGAACCCGAACCCGAACCCGAACCCGAACCCGAACCCGAACCCGAACCCGAACCCGAACCCGAACCCGAACCCGAACCCGAACCCGAACCCGAACCCGAACCCGAACCCGAACCCGAACCCGAACCCGAACCCGAACCCGAACCCGAACCCGAACCCGAACCCGAACCCGAACCCGAACCCGAACCCGAACCCGAACCCGAACCCGAACCCGAACCCGAACCCGAACCCGAACCCGAACCCGAACCCGAACCCGAACCCGAACCCGAACCCGAACCCGAACCCGAACCCGAACCCGAACCCGAACCCGAACCCGAACCCGAACCCGAACCCGAACCCGAACCCGAACCCGAACCCGAACCCGAACCCGAACCCGAACCCGAACCCGAACCCGAACCCGAACCCGAACCCGAACCCGAACCCGAACCCGAACCCGAACCCGAACCCGAACCCGAACCCGAACCCGAACCCGAACCCGAACCCGAACCCGAACCCGAACCCGAACCCGAACCCGAACCCGAACCCGAACCCGAACCCGAACCCGAACCCGAACCCGAACCCGAACCCGAACCCGAACCCGAACCCGAACCCGAACCCGAACCCGAACCCGAACCCGAACCCGAACCCGAACCCGAACCCGAACCCGAACCCGAACCCGAACCCGAACCCGAACCCGAACCCGAACCCGAACCCGAACCCGAACCCGAACCCGAACCCGAACCCGAACCCGAACCCGAACCCGAACCCGAACCCGAACCCGAACCCGAACCCGAACCCGAACCCGAACCCGAACCCGAACCCGAACCCGAACCCGAACCCGAACCCGAACCCGAACCCGAACCCGAACCCGAACCCTAACCCTAACAACCCTAACCCTTATCCTTACCCCTAACCCCTAACCCTAACCCTTGATCCATGACCCTAACCCTTGACCCATGACCCCTAACCCTTGACCCATGACCCTTGATCCTTGGCCCTAAACTCTAACAATAACCCTAACCCAAGCCTCCCCCAACTCCCTAACCCTAATCCCTAACCCTACCCTAACCCTAACCTGACCCTATCCCCAAACTCTAACCCTAAACCCTAACCCCTATCGCTTAATCCTAACCCATAATCCCTATCCCTCTAACCCTTCTCCACAACTTAAGCCTATTACCCCTAATCCTAATCCAAACTCTAACCAAACCCTAACACACTAGGCACACAAGAACAGAGGTGTTCATATTCGTTCTGTCATACGTTTGCACTTCCAATCACACATACACGTACAGACACTCACATATGCATACTCCTGCACACATTGAAATATCATCTGATTTGTGACCCCAAAGAACACTCAACTAATAAATAAATGAAAAGTTGCTTACATCTACTGATACTCAACGAAGTGCCAATTTAAACAACATTGAAATATCTTTGCCTGCCTGATATGCAAGATTGAAAGGATTGATAACAGGCTGGGCCTAGGGGCTCATGCCTGTATTCCCATCACTTTGGGAGACTGAAGTGAGCAGATGGCTTGCAGCCAGGGCTTGAGACCAGCATGGTCAACATGGGGAAACCCCCATCTCCACTAAAAAAACAAACAAACAAAAAATGGCCAGGCACAGTGGCTCATGCCTGTAATCGCAACACTTTGGGATCCAAGCCGGGTGGATCATGAAGTCAGGAGTTTGAGACCAGCCTGTCAGCCTGGTGAAACCCCATCTCTACTAAAAATACACAAAAATTAGCCGGGTGTGGTTGTGCTTGCCTGTAGTCCCAGCTACTCAGAAGGCTGAGGCAAGAGAATCACTTAAACCCAGGAGGCAGAGGTTGCAGTGAACCGAAATCACACCACTGTGCTCCAGACTGGGCAATAGAGAAAGACTCTGTCTCAAAAAAAAACTTTGAGAGGCTGAGGTGGGCGGATCACCTGAGGTAACGAGTAATCCTAAGTAGCTGGGATTACAAGTGTGTGCCATCATGCCTGGATAAGTTTTGTATTTTTGGTAGAGATGGGGTTTTACCATGTTGGCCAGGCTGGTCTCAAACTCCTGGCCTCAAGTGATCTGCCCGCCTCACCCTTGCAAAGTGCTGGGATGACAAGTGTGAGCCACTGTGCCTGGCCTTGTTGTTGTGGTTGTTTTGGGTAATAGTTATTCTAATGGGTGTCAAGTGGTATCTTATCATCATTTTCATTTGCCTTTCCCTGATTGCTAGTGATGTTGAGCATCTTTTCATGTGCTATTTGTGTATCTTCTTTGGAGAAAAGTCTTTTCAAGTCTTCTTCCCATTATAAAATTGTGGTTTTTGTCTTTTTGTAGTTGAGTTCTTTATATATTCTGGATACTATACCTTTATCAGATATGACTTGTAATCTTTTCTCCCATACAGTCGGTTTTCTTTTAGCTTTCTTGGTAGTGTCCTTTAATGTACACAAGTTTTAAATTCTGATGAATTCCAACGTATCTATTTTTTCTCTTGTTTCTTGTGCTTTTGGTGTCATACCCAAGAAATCATTGCTAAATCCAATGCCAATAAACACATGAAAAGATACTCAACATCACTCGCCATTAGATAAGTGAAAATTAAAACCACAATGAGATACCATTTCATACCCATTGGAGTGACTATCTTTTTTTAAAATGGAAACTAACTAGTGTTAGTGAGCATATGGAGAAATTGGAACCCTTGTGCATTGCTGGTGAGAATGTGAGATGATAGTGGTAATGGCTGCACAACAGTGTGAGCACAAATAGTGCCACTGAGCTACACACTTAAAAATGTTTAAAATGGTAAATACTATGTTATGTGTATTTCCCCACAACAACAAATGCTTAAAATGGTAAATTATACCACATACAGCACAACCTTCTTTCACTTAGTGATATGCATGTCAGATTCATCCATGTTTTTGTATGGCTTCATAGATCACCCCTTTCTCTTACTGAATAGCATTCCATTTAATGGATGTACCCAGCTTGGTTATTCATTCACTTACTGAAGGTCATCCTGACTCCTTAAAGTATTTGGCCATTATGAAGTGATCAGCTGTACATAATTGCATGTTGATCTTCATTTGGACCTAAGTTTTCAAAGCTGTTATCTAAATATCTAGGAGCGCAATTACTGGCTTCTATGGTGAGGGCATGTTTAGCTTTGAGAAAAAATGCCAAATTGTTTTCTGAAGTTGTTGTGCCGTTATACATTCCACTATCATTGAATGAGAATTTCTGTTGCAATTTTTATTGCATTAAAAAAAGATTTTAGCCATTTTAGTAGATGTTTAGTGGTTCTCATTGTTACAGTAATTTGCTTTTCCCTCACAGCAAGTGCTATTGAACATTATTTTGGATGCTTGTTTGCCATCGGTTTTTTTTTTTTTTTTTTAACGGAGTCTTCCTCTGTCACCCAGGCTGGAGTGCAGTGGCATGATCTCAGCTCACTACAACCTCTGCCTCCCGGGATCAAGTGATTCTCTTGCCTCTGCCTCCTGAGTAGCTGGGATTACAGGCATGTGCCACCACACCGGGCTAATTTTTTGTATTTTTAGTAGAGACGGGGTTTTGCCATGCTGGCCAGGCTGGTCTTGAACTCCTGGTTTCAAGTGATCACCTGCCTCCATTTCCTAAAGTGCTGGGATTACAGGCATGAGCCACCACATTTGGTCATATCATCTATATGTCTTTTTTGGTGAAGTGTCTTTATCTTTTTTTTCTTTTTTTATTTTATTTTATTTTAATATATATATTTTTTATTGTACTTTAAGTTCTAGGGTACATGTGCACAACGTGCAGGTTTGTTACATATGTATACATGTGCCATGTTGGTGTGCTGCACCCATTAACTCGTCATTTACATTAGGTATATCTCCAAATGCTGTCCCTCCCCTCTCCCCCCACTCCACAACAGGCCCTGGTGTGTGTTGTTCCCCTTCCTGTGTCCATGTGTTCTCATTGTTCAAGTCCCACCTATGAGTGAGAACATGCGGTGTTTGGTTTTTTGTCCTTGCAATAGTTTGCTGAGAATGATGGTTTCCAGCTTCATCCAGGTCCCTACAAAGGACATGAATTCATCCTTTCTTATGGCTGCATAGTATTCCATGGTGTATACATGCCACATTTTCTTAATCCAGTCTATCATTGATGGACATTTGGGTTGGTTCCAAGTCTTTGCTATTGTGAGTAGTGCCGCAATAAACATATGTGTGCATGTGCCTTTATAGCAGCATGATTTATAGTCCTTTGGGTATATACCCAGTAATGGGATGGCTGGGTCAAATGGCATTTCTAGTTCTAGATCCCTGAGGAATCATCAAACTGTCTTCCATAATGGTTGAACTAGTTTACAGTCCCACCAACAGTGTAAAAGTGTTCCTATTTCTCCACATCCTCTCCAGCATGGGAGAGGCCGCAGCTTCGAAATACATGGGGACACCTGGGGACACCTGGGGCGGCTTCCGCGGTGAGGACTGGGAGACGCTGCTGCATCTCCGGGACACCTGGGGCTGAGGCCAAGGTGAGGAAAAGGCTTCCCGCCCCCGCTGTGAGTGCGGCGGAGCGAGCGCGGCTGCGTTTCCCCGTCCTGCCGTTTGTTGCAGGACCTCACTTTGTAGGAGTGTCCCTTCATGGAGGCTTGGGCGGGTCACCCCCAGCGCAGGCCAAGATGCGGGTTACGGACGTGAGTAGCTTTCTGGGAAGAGACCCTGGTACCGGGAGAGGAGGAGGAACGCGGAGACGCTGTTGGGAGATCAACCTGAGGCCGAGGAAACAGGCCCCCCGGGATCAGTGCTGGATGTTTGTTTTTGGTTTTGTTTTTTGCTTTTTGTTATTTTTGAGATGGCGTCTCGCTTTGTCGCCCAGGCTGGAGTGCAGTGGCGCGATCTCCGCTGACTGCAACCTCTGCCTCCCTGGTTCAAGCGATTCTCTGCCTCAGCCTCCCAAAGCTGGCACTACAGGAGCACGCCACCACGTCCAGCTAATTTTTATAGGTTTTGTAGAGACGGGGTTTCACCACGTTGACCAGGATGATCTCAATCTCCTGACCTCGTGATCTGCCCGCCTCGGCCTCCCAAAGTGCTGGGATTACAGGTGTAAGCCACTGCACCCTGCCCTCTTTCTTTTTGAGACGAAGCCTCACTCTGTCCACTAGGCTGGAGTGCAGGTGTGCAGTCTCTGCTCACTGCAACCTCTGCTTCCTGGGCTCAAGCGATTCTCCTGCCTCAGCCTCCCAAGTAACTGGGACTACAGGCGTGCGCCATGGCGCCCAGCTAATTTTTTTTTTTGTATTTTTGGTAGAGACGGGGGTTTCACCGTGTTGGCCAGGTTGGTCTCGAACTCATTGAGCTCAAGTGATCCTCCTGCCTGGGCCTCCTAAAGTGCTGGGATTACAGGCGTGAACTGGCCATCTTCTTTGCTTGCTGTCTCCATGGGTTTCGGTCAGGGCACGGGATGGTGGGCTCCATTTCAGTTGAAATTTCCAAAATCACAGCATAGAAAAACCCAAACGCTAATTTTCAGGGATTCCCCAGGGCTGCCATTAGGGGGCCCGGCCAAACCTGGAGCGCCACGGTAGAACTGCGTCTGATCCCTACGGCAGCATCCCGGGGCGTGAGGACTGTGAGGACGGAGTTTTCTCTCCTCAGGACCCACCCAGGAGGGGACACGGCTTCGAGACACCTGGGGACACCTGGGGCCGCGTCCGCGGTGAGGACATCTCTGGGACACTTGGGGCTGTATCTCCCGGACACCTGGGGCTGACCCTGGTACCGGGAGAGGAGGAGGAACATGGAGACGCCGTCGTGAGGTCGGGGACCAGCAGGCACCACAGTCTAAGGCCAATGAAACAGGCGCCCCTGGATTATAGTGCTCGGTGTTTGTTTTGTTTTGTTTTCTTTTGAGAAGGAGTTTCGCTCTTGCTCCCCAGGCTGGAGTGCGATGTCGCTATCTCAGCTCACTGCAACCTCTGCTTGCCGGGTTCAAGCGATTCTCCTGCCTCAGCCTCCCGAGTAGCTGGGATTACAGTCATGCGCCATCACGCCTGGCTAATTTTGTAGTTTTAGTAGAGACGGGGTTTCTCCATGTTGATCAGGCTGGTCTCAAATTCCTGACCTCAGGTGATCCGCCCACCTCGGCCTCCCAAAGTGCTGGAATTACAGGCGTGAGCCACTGCGACCGGCCAGTGCTCTGTGTTTTAAGGCTGTTTTGTTAACGCAGTGGAAACAACACAGGAAATGGAACAGTAGGCACATTATCATGCTCACGCCACTGCATTTAGCCTGGGCGACAGAGCGAGACCTTGTCTCAAAAAACAAAAACAAATGAAAACAAAAACAAACCATTGTGTGTGTCTAATGGAAGTGAACTCGTCAACAACAGTCTTTTGTTGAGAAAGTCTGTTTAATTGGCAGTGTATTTGTAATGGTACATAAAATGACGTCTGCTTTATAAGCATTCTCATTCCTATATTAGATGAAATGTATTAACTGTATCAAGCTCTGATATTACAACATAAAATTACTTGAAGAAAGTCACTACTCTTTTTTTTCCTTTACCTTGACCATTTTAAATAAAATCATATTTCGTTAAGGTTAGTTAATACTGAGCTGTAAATATGTATGGTCCTGGGGTCTTTTCTTTATTTTTTCCTTTTTTTTTTGAAACTGACTCTCGCTCTGTCTCCCAGGCTGGAGTGCAGTGGCGCAATCTCAGCTCACCGCAACCTCCACCTCCTGGGTTCGAGCAATTCTCTGCCTCAGCCTCCTAAGTAGCTGGATTATAGGCACTTGCCACCATGCCTGGCTAATTTTTTTTTTTTTTTTTTTTTTTTTTAGTAGAGATGGAGTTTCACCATCTTGGCCAGGCTGCTATTGAACTCCTGACCTCGTGATCCACCCACTTTGGCCTCCCAAAGTGCTGGGATTACAGACATGTGCCACTGCTCCCGGCCTCTTTTCTTTTTTTGACATGGAGTCTCACTTTGTTGCCCAGGCTGGAGTGCAGTGGCATGATCTCGGCTCACTGCAACCTCTGCCTCCCGGATTCAAGTGATTCTCCTACTTCAGCCTCCCGAGTAGCTGGGATTACAGGCCTGAACCACCATGCCCAGCTAATTATCTTTGTATTTTTCATAGAGATAGGGTTTCGCCATGTTGCCCAGACTGGTCTCAAACTTCTGGGCTCAAGCAGTCTGCTTGCCTCAGCCTCCCAAAGTGCTGGAATTACAGGCATGAGCCACCACGCCTGGCATGTCTCATTCCAATAAGGAATTATTAGCTTTTTCTGAGCACCACTGTGTGCAGGTGTCTTGCTCAGGTGAACTCACAGCAGTCTGCTAGGTATGGCTAGCGCCCTGTGCAGAGGGGAGGGCCAGGCTTAGGTGACTGAGTGACTCACCTACAAATTACACAGCCTCCAGTGGCTTCACACTCAGGTTCCAGCCCAGAACCAGCTCTCTAGGGCCCACTCAGGGAAAGTTTATGAGTTGAATGAAGACGTGTCCAGGCCACAAAGGAGAGGCATCCCAATCGTGGGTTTGTTTGTGTGATCATGAGGTAGCCCAGGTCACACATGGAGCCTCATGAGCCACACAGCCCCTGTTATAAATACACTAGCCCGGGGCTCCCCAGAGCCCAGCTCCAGGAAGTGGATTCACACTAGTATTTTTATACTTGGTTAGAGCTGAGGATGCCTGTACCTCGCTTCCGTCCACACCCCTCCCACTCTGGATGCTAAAGATACATTCTGGGGCCTGCCTCGCCCCCACAGACCAGGATCCAGCTCTGCTGAGGCTCCCCGCAAAACCCCAGAAGCTCTGCAGGCATGCAGGGTGGGAGGGCTGCCTATGTGAGCCAGAAGGGGCTTTTGCCTTTGGGGGCATCAAGCTGCAGGTACTTCTTTCTGCTTAGGTTGCAGGGAGCATGAGAGCAGCCAAGAGAGTTGCTCCCCATAACTCAGGGCCCAGGGAGCGAACAGCCTCCATTTCATCCTGCCTTCAAAACTTCAGCACTCCCAGCCCCAAAACACTCTTGCTGCAGGAAAGGTGAGCCCAGAAATTGGGGTTTAGCACAGGAGGGCTTTTGGCTTCACCCAGGAAAGAATTCAAGGGCGAGTCGGTGGTATTAGAGAGCAACTTTTATTGAAGCAGCCATGTGCAGTGGCAGCAGAGGTACTGCTCCTTATGGAGCAGGGATGCCCCATAGGCAGTGAGCCCAGAGTAGCAGCTCAGAGGCAGGTTTGCACACATATTTATACCCACTTGTAATTATATGCAAATTAAGGAGGAGGTTATTTAGAAATTTCTAGAAAAGGGGTGGTAACTTTCAGGTCATTGCCATGGAAAGGAGCAGTAATTTCCAGGTGTTACCATGAGAACAGCAAACTCATTTGGCACCAGTGGGTGTGTCTTATGGAGGGGTGCTTTTGCCTGTTTCAGCTAGTCTGCAATCTGGTCCAGAGTTCAAGCCCTGCCTCAGGAGTCAGGTCCCACCTCCTATCTCAGTCTGGTCACAGCCCTAACTACGCAGATGATCCCAATGTCAGTCCAAAGCCCAGCAGTCAGGCCCTCCTGTGATCTGCCTGGGGCACCCAGGAAGGGGGTGGGGCATGCTGGGAGGGGCCATGATGTGTGGGGCCAGCAGTCAGGCCCTCTAGGTTGAAGTCCTAACCCCAGGAGCTGTGAATGTGACCTTATATGGAAATAGTGTCTTTGCAGATGATCAAGTTAAGATTAAATCGTTAGGGCCAGCCTTAATTCACTATTACTGTGATTTTAAAAAGGGGAAATTTGGACACAGAAATGCACACAAGGAAAAAGCCCTGTAAAGACTGGAACTTTGGCCAGGTGCGGTGGCTCACGCCTGTAATCCCAACACTTTGGGAAGCAGAGGCAGGCGGATCACTTGATATCAGGAGTTTGAGACCAGCCTGGCCAACATAGCGAAACGCCGTCTCTACTAAAAATACAAAAACTAGCCAGGCGTGGTAGCAGGCGCCTGTAATCACAGCTACTCCAAAGGCTGAGGCAGAAGAATCACTTGAACCCGGGAGGCGCAGGTTGCAGTGAGCTGAGATTGTGCCATTGCACTCCAGCCTGGGTGACAAGAGCAAAACTCCGTCTCAAAAACAAAACAAAAAAAAGATTACAGCTTTGGTGTCACAAGCCAAGAAACCAACAGAAGCTGAGAGAGGCCTGATACTAATCCTTCCTTAGTGCCTTCAGAGGGAGCATGGCCCTGCTGAGACAGAGTAGAAATGGGACTCGGCCCACCCCCACTAACGTGTTGTTCCATACATGCCCGCTGACCACCAGACCTTGCAGCACCACCCTCCAGGTGCCATACTCGCTGGCCAGACCTTGCCAACCGTCTGAAATACACTAAGATAAGCAGCATCCCACTATAAGTCTTACTCACGGGAGTTGACTCTATCACCTGCATGTGCACAAGGCCAGGAGAATGACCCTGGCCTTATGATAATACTAAAGTCCTCACCCAGGGAGGGGCTTATCTGCCATTTTCTGATCATGCAACGTATGTGTTAGCATGCATCTGAGCACCCTTCACTCCACCCCATACGTGTAATGACACTCACGTAGCTCATAAATTATGTATGTCACCCTCCTTAAGATACCACAATGCATTCCCCTTGGGGAGTCAGCCAAGAATCCTTCCTCCTGCACTGTCTCTCTTCTGCCCAACCTTTCAGGGAATAAAACTTAATAAAGCCTTGTCTGGGAAGCTTGCTTGGCCTCATATCAACTTCTGTTTCATGGGAGCCCAGGAACATGTGGTTGGAAACACTGCCAACATCTTTATTTCCAACTTCTGGACTTCAGAATTCTGAGACAACAAATCTCTGTGGTTCTAAGCTAACCATTTTGTGGCACTTTGTTACGGCAGCCCTAGGAAACAAATGCAGGCATGTTCTGCTCCAACTGCCACTCTCTCCAGACCACAGCTCCTCCCCAAGCCCACCCCATGAGAGGCTGAGGACAGAAGCAGGACCCTTCACAGGCCACCATCACTGCTGGATGGTCACCTCCAGCCCTGACTGCCTGGAAGCTCCAGCCTCAGCTCTCAGTTTCCTGGAGCAAGTGGGAGGATGAGGACAAGGAGGAATGAGGGCGCTGGCCTCCCAGGAACTGTCCCTGAGCCTCCATCCTGCTGTCCCAAAGCTGCCCCTGAACCTCCACCTTGCTGTCCCCAGAACTGTCATTGAGCCTCCACCGTGCTATCTCTAGAACCCGGAAAGCCCAGGGCTGGACAAACCCCACCCCTCACTCCTCCTCTGGCCCCTTCTCCCAGCCATCAACACTTTGGAGCAGCCATCAAGCCCTTTTTAATCTCTAGAAAGGTGCCTCAGTAAGGCACACAGAGGTCACACCAGGTGGTCATGGTGCCTTACCTGTGTCCACTGGGCCCAGGCTGGCCCTTTAAGGGGATGAGGGCAGAACAGCTGAGAGACCACACCCCACTTCTCAGAGAGGCCAGGGATAAAGAAAAGGGACAACAGAAGGAGGAACCTGTGGCCAGGATGCTGAGGGTAGAGGTTCCTCCCCACTGGCACTGAGCAGAGGGGTTGAGGAGGAGCCTCCAGCCTCCATCCAGACAGGACTTCTGACCGCTGCTAGGGGCCCCTTCTCAGGAGGTTCAGTCCCAGACAAGGGCTCCAGAGACTTCGGTCCATTTTCCCAAAATGGACATGATGCATCTGGCGAGTCGGGGACCTAGAATGTCCAGGACCGAGCCTTGCTGAGGACGGAAGGGAGCAACATGCCCTGGAGGTCCTCATGCAGCCCAGGCCTCTGGCAGTGACCAGCCAGCACCCACGCAACTCCTTGCTGGGTCTCCAGGCCCTGATGGTCACAGGAAAGGCCACAGGCCAGGGCTCGGATGGGCCCAGGGCTCTGTGTGTTTCCTGGGAGGGCTGAGAGGTGCCATCCCCCATAGCAGCCCAAGGCACAGTAGTCGCTGCTGCTGCTGCTGCTGCTGCTGCTGCTGCTGCCGCCCTCTGAGTCTGGGGGAGCCGGCCTAGTCGGGGACGTGGGGGCCCAATCCTCCTGTGGCAGATAGGCAAGCGTCTGTACCCTCCACTCCGTACACCCTGCTGGCAGCACACCCTCTGAGCTCAGGTTCCCCGGGAGCCTGGTCCCAGGGCCCTCCTGTTCCTCCTCCAGGGCCACAGATTTCCAAGGATGCGCTGGGCCACAAGTGAGCAGTGCAGTGGCGTCCTGGATGCAGGGCTCCAAGGCTCCTCGTGGGGTGCCAGCACAGTCCTGGCTCAACAGCACACCGGCCCTGTGGGCCCCCATCCAAGTCTGGAACAGAGCACGGGAGGAGGGAAGGGCTCAGGCAGCATGTTTAGAACTCATCATGGGAGTAGCTGCCTCCTTTCTGGCAAGCCTACTCTCCCTCCTCCTCCAGAAAGCCCTCCTGAGGTCCATACCCAGAGGCCAAGCATCACCTGTGTCTTGAACATTCTGTTTTTCCTCCATGCACCAGCCCAACCCCAACATGGGACCCTGAGTCCCTTCAGGCCCCTCACCACTCCACCAGCACAGGGTCTGGTGCTCACAGCAGTTTGAACCAAGGTACAGATGGTGATATCTGCCCAGGACAGAGCCAACTCCTGACAGCATGTGCCTCAGAGCCTTTCAGCAGCTACAGAGACTGGGCACTCCCACCTGACACGCGCACACACACACACACAGACACACACATGAGTCGCTGTCAGGACTGGTGACTTTCAAAGCGCTGGGCTATGGCCAGCAGACCTGGCTCCTTCTGTGGGGCCACAGGAGGCCCCCGCCTCCAAAAAGAAGCTGTTCCTTTGGTGGGACCAGGAGCGTCCATCCCATGCACCACATGCACCACACCCTTCATCACTGCACTGCTCCCTGGAGGCCAACCTATGGCACCAGATCCCCACCCGCTGGTCTAAATAACCCCTGGCTGGTGTCCTGGTTCTCTAGGGAAGGGCTGGTGCCTGCAACGGATGACAGTCCAGGAGACAGTCACAATCTGACCTGCTCAGCCTTGTCGTCGGCTGCCCAGGCTCTTGACAGTCACACCTACCACCTTGGGGAAAGAGGGAGACTCTGCTAAGAGCCAGATGCCCGGTTCATGGTTCAAATTATATTTTTGGACAAAAATCTTGAAAACTAGGCTCCTCATTGAGAGAGAAAAGGATTTTTTCTGCATAGTAAGCTGGAGCCGCAGTGTGAAGGGGACATCCTTGCCGCACAGGGCCCAGGGATGCCCTAGGGCACAGGGAGGGAAGATTCTGGAGAAGAGGGGTCAGCTTGGCCCAGACCCCAGGGAGGAGCCCTCATTGCCTCTTGTCCTTTGCCCAAAGTGAGGAGTCTGAGGGGAAAAACCAGAGATCACTCACTGGAGCCCTCCCTCTCCTCCTCCTCCCACCCAGGGGCATGAACCGCCAGCCCAGCAGGGAGGGGAGGGGCTGATGCGACCCCCAAGTTGCTCACTGGTGCCTGGGCTGTGGGAGCCCAACATGGGGGGAAGGGGGGGAAGTACAGAGCCCACTCCTCAGCTGTGGTGCCATCATGAGATCCGGGGAGACCAGGGGACCAGGCAGAGCAGGAGCCCAGAGGCAGTGAGAGCCCCAAGGGCAGCGCACACACCACAGACCCTTCCCCACAGCCACAGGACAGACACCTTTGCAGAAGGAGGAGGTGAGGCACATGGTGGGTGCAGACAGCTGCAAACCAGAGGGGACAGAGATAAGTCATGAGAAATTTACATTTTTTCCATCAGCAATGGAACTGGAGACCTGAGAACAAAAAGAAATCAGCAATGGAAAATAAAGCTAATTTTTCCCCATTTGAGACATGTGTATAAATTGAAATTCACTGAATATACAAAAAAGGCTCCAAGCACTGACAAGCCTCCCATACTGGCCACCAACTCTCATGAAAGCCAACATCTTGGGCAGGTCAGAGCTCTGGGTAACCCCTGCCCCCCCACGTCCTGCCATGGTCTCTGCACACACCTGGAAGTTCCCATTGTGCACACTGTAGAGGGGCTGGAAGAACACCGCTGGAGAGGGCACGTTCTGGTAGAAGATTCTCTTCACCCTGAGGCCAAGAGAGGCCAGTCAGAGGCCTGTGGCGACCCAGGTGGCCTGAGGTCACTGCAGAGGCTGAGCTTCCTTCCATCAGCAGGAGGTCCACCCAGCTCGTCCCCGCCACTGCCTCTCTCCCATCTCATCACATTCCAACCCACTCTCAGGGTAGGACCCAACTGGGCCTCCTTGCTTAACATCCGCATAGAACTGATTTATACTGAGGCATGCATCCTTTACAGCATGAGCTGCGATGGTGGGTTCAGAACGGGGAGTTACCAGCTGGGTCCTCAGCCCACAGAGGGAGCCAGCACCTCCAGGAACCCCGTCTTTGCCATCAGCAGAAGGTCTGTGGCTCCCACCCCACCCAGTGTCTCCCTGAGCACCAGACTTGTTGCCAAGGATCCCGTGACCCTCCCACAAGGATGTCACCTGGGGCTCCAACCCAACAGGTCCAAATAGACTTCACCAACCTCTCCGCAAGGCTGTCCCCCATTTCCCCACCTCAGGGGTCACCACTCATATCTCATCCACCCACATGTCCCCTCTATTTCTCCTCATAAGACCCTGCAATTCTCTCCACTTTTCTCTATCTCCACTTCTTTCACTGGCTCATGCCAAATCGTCTCCCTGTGGGCACCCCACTGGCCCCCATTGGCCTCCAGCAGGTCCCCCATGTCCCCTTGTCCCAGCAATCTATTCCTCAAAACATAAATTGGGTTGTGTCACACAGTTTCACACTTTCCTTTGCTCCAAGGAGAAGCCAAGCACCCTCCCACTTAGCCCCACCCAACACCCCTCTCCCCACACCCTCTTCCTCACATCCGCTGCCTGACATGGCCCCTGCACCCCGTCTTGTAACCTGATGTGTGGTGCATGAGGCATGACGGTTTCTTTAAGGAGGGCCCTTGTCCATCTTGTTCTGAGAACAGGGTCCTGAGCACACCAGATGCCCCAACTGTCCTTTCGTAGAACAAGTGAACAAATGAACAAACCAAGCTCCTCCAGAGGCAGGAGACTAGGACCTCCAGCTCTTGATCTTGGTGACTCTGGGTGTGGTCGGGACCAAGCTGCCCTTATCTTCAGCCTCTGCCTCAGATCCCCCTTCCCTTCTCTCCCCTGGCAACTTGAGAACCCTCTTCTGGCCCAGGGTGGAGACTTGAAAAGCCTACCCCATCCAGGACCAGGCAGTGGAGAGGGGAGGGGAGGAACCAGACAAGGGTGGCCCTTGACGCCCCACCCACCACACACTCACACATGCACACAGTGACACATCTGCACACATACACTAACACACATACATCATTATCCACTCACACATGTACACACAAACACACACACACATCAGCTACCTACCTGGGCGAAAGCTTGAACAGGAGGTAGGTCAGGCCAATCAGCAGGAGAAAGACGGACACAGCAACAAGGGTGTTGTCTGGCCACCCCAAGGGTGGGATCAGAGGGCCTGTGGGCAGGAAAGGCCCAGGGCTGTGAGCAGCCTCAGTGCCAGGAGGCTCCCCACAAACCTACATGGCAAAAGTGCGCCCTTTAGTGCCCTGGGCCAAAGTGGAAGGTTTGTGATGGGACTTGGAGGTTTGTGTCACCTGCTGAAGGACCTTGTGTGAGCCACACTCCTGGGCCTCACTCTTCCCATCTGCCACACGGTGGGTCATAAGGTCCGTGGGCTGTCTCAGCACTGCAGTGTGCAAGGGTCAGTCCAGCCCTCATTAAGGACACTGAGGTCATGTCCAGCCTCCAGGCAGGAGCTGCCACCCTCACTCCTAACAGGAGCCACTGACTACGGGTTCCCAGGAAGCCCCAGAGTTGGCAGGTGTTTGTGTCCTCCCTATAGACCTCAGATCTTCAGAGGAAGGGGATCAACTGAGGCATGGCTGCCTCGGGGAGGGGCTTCCAGGAGGGTGAAAGGGTGCAGGGCTGAGGTGAACAGGAGAGAAGACGTCCAGCCAAGACTCTGGAAGTGCAGCAGCCACAGCAGTGCCCACCTTGTCTCTGGGGAGCCTGGAAGCACACAGGCTGGCTCCACTCACTCCACTGGCCTGTATAACGCTCCTCCTCTACCACATCATCTTCCAGTGTGGCCATCTGGACACGCAGCCTGGCCTCATGGATAAAGCCAGGGTCCAGCTCAAAGGCTTCAAGTATAAGCCAGGTCACCCCGACAATGTGATCCCTGTGCTGGGCCTGCTGTGGGAGTGGGGACAGTTAGCAGGTGGTGAAGGTGGGGCTGGGTCCCTCAGCCCTCGAGAATACACACATGCATTATATGCTCATATAACACACTCATGAACACACCTGTGTTAACACACAGACACACTCACCACATTCACGTGCACACACACACAGAGAAGGCACACTCACACTCACACACAGACACAGCTGCGTTTGCCCACAAATACACATATGCACACACAGGCAAACATGTCTACAGGAACACTTTCACACTCATCACACTTGCATGCACACTCATAAACACAAGTGTGTGCACAGAAGCAACTCACCATACTCACATACACACTCATACACATAGGCATGCCCATGTGCACACTCACACAAACACAAGGCACAGGCACACTCATATGTACACTTACATGTAAACACACAAACATGGGCACACAAATGTGAGTGTGCACACTTACATGTGTGCACACATAAACACATACATGCACACTCACCACACTTATGTGCACACACAGATACACAGGCGCACTCACCCTACTCCCATACACACACATAAAGCATATATATCTGCATGCCAGCATGTGTGTGTGCACACACACCCCGCTCTAGTTCCTCCCCTTCTCATCACTACAAGTTGATATCTCCCTATGTAGAGTGGTGAGTCTGCCCTGGACTGCTGTTCCCAGGAGAGAGGCCCCCAGGGAAAGCCAGCCAAAGTGTTACCTCCCAGGCCTCTTCCTGCTTCTTGAAGGCCAACTCATAGCTGAGAAGTGTGGTCATTGGCTCCAAGGCAGGACTGATGCTCCAGGTCAGGATGCAGTGGCCAGAGCTGAGCTGGGGGGTTGGGGAGGATCTGACAGCTGACACCCTAGCAGGGCAGTCACCAGTAAATGATCCCAGAATCTGTCCAGGGAAGCACTGGGAGGCCTGGGAAGTGATGGGCTCTGACCCGTGGTACACGGGCAAGTCAGATCTGAAGAGGCGTCAAGAGGGTGAAGGAAGGGAGACTAGGGTCGGTCCAGGGACTGAAGGTAGGGAGGTAAAAGTAGGGAGACTAGAGACTGAGGTCCAGACTGACCCCTAGAGGACATGCCCCAGCACAGTTTGGGCCAAACCTTTCCCCAGAGGCTCGACATCGTACAACCCAGTCCCGTAAACATGCCCTAGTTCTCCACCCACCTCATACAGACATTAGTGCCCAGCCCTCACCTTGTCCTTCCCCTGTGACAGAGACTCCCAAGCAGACACAGGTGCAGATGCAGGTGCAGGCCAGGAGCCAGGTGCCCATGTCTCGCCTCAGGGCCTCAATCTCCAAGGTCCAGCCTGCAAGGGACTGGGCTGAGGGCCCTGTGCAAATCATCCCTCTCTGGAGGGGTGCTCCCCATGAATTGCTCCCCAGCAGAGTGCTCCATGGGTCCCCACCTGCACTCACACAGTGTCCTGTGTCCTAACACTCACACAGTGTCCAGCGTGCTGGACCACTGCCCAGGCTTTACTGATAAGGAACTGAAGCTCAGAAAGGCCATTTGACCCAGCCAAAGACTCATGGCTGCAGGGTGTAAGGAGCACCCTCAAACTTAGATCCTGGACTCTGACTCAGCTAGGTCTCCACGTCTGCCAAGAAGACTCCTCTCCAGGACAGTCGTCCTCTGCCAGCCCATCCCCCATCCCTGGGCCCAAGCCCCATCCTGCAGGGGAGTCAGGGTTGGGGGAACTGGTCACTACCAACAACCACCACAGGTACATTTTCTACTTTAATTCTCACAACAGCTCTGTAAGGGAGAAGCACTGTCCCCGTTTATAGGCAAGGAACTGAGTCCCAAGGAGGGGAAATGACTTGCCCAGGGTCACACAGACAAATTCTAAGCAATTTTTTTTTTTTTTTGTGATAGAGTCTCCCTCTGTTGCCAAGGCTGGAGTGCGGTAGTGCAATCTTGGCTCACTGCAACCTCTGCCCCCTGGGTTCAAGTGATTATCCTGCCTCAGCCTCCTGAGTAGCTGGGATTACAGGCATCTGCCGCCATGCCCAGCTAATTTTTTTTTTGTATTTTTAGTAGAGACAGGGTTTCACCATGTTGGCCAGGCTAGTCTTGAACTCCTGACCTCAAGGGATCCACCTGCCTAGGCCTCCCAAAGTGTCGGTATTACAGGCGTGAGCCACCAGACCCAGCCTCTATGCATTCTCTCTCCCTTTTGTCTTCTTAAATAAAGATCCATCCAAGTGTTCTGCCCCAGAAAGGTGGACGAGTGTGGCAGCAGGGTATGCGTGCAACAGATGGCACTTTCTGAACTCTGTTGCACCCCTGTTCCAAGGTACCTGCAAAGAAGAGCACCACCAGAAGGGCAAAGTCCCCCGATGCTGGAGTGTGAGGCCTGAGCCCCAGGATCCCTGGGGGAGCCAGAGGTTGGCTAGAGATGAGGGGCTGGGTGTCAGGAAGTGCTTGGGTGTGGGAAGGCCGCTGACGCCCTATCACCCCATTTGCAACTCCAGATGGTACACCGATAGCCCCTAGGCAGGAAGCAGGGCCAGCCTGGTTATACAAGACTGATTACTGATAAGGAGGAGGAAAAAACCAGACACGCACATAGACTACAGCATGCATGCCCTTAAGGAACCTGCACACCCCCAATGGGCAGCAGGCACTACTCTAACCCCACTCTGCCCCACTCCCGGCAGCATATCCAGGTACCCATAGGACAGTCCCCTGTTAAGACTGATGATCAGGAAGCCTCACCCTTTCCTAGAATGGAGCGTGCAGCCTGGAACCACCAGCCACAGCATGAAACACCGGGGCAAGTTCTCTGCAGCAGTGTCTGTCCGTTCTTGCAGCAGTTACTGGAAAGGTGGGAATGGGGAAGGCAGTCAGCCTGCTCTTGGGATATGTGAGGGCAGGGTTGGAGTCACCACCAGGACCTGGGGAAGCACAGGCACAACAGCCACAGCTGAGAGCTAATGCAGGCCCCAGAATGGACAACCGCTGCCCCAGCAGTGGAGAAACACCCACATCTATGTACAATCAGGCCAAGCCAGCCACAAGCTAACCCAGGAGCAGATGGCTTTAGAGCAGGGAGTGGGATGGCTCCAAGCTCAGCAGGCCTCGTTTCTAGACAAGGAAGGGGGATGGTAGGGCAAGATCCACATGTGACACCTGAGAGCTACAAAGTAGGACCGGAGAGTTGGGTACAGCGACAAGGGGGTATGGCCATCTGAGGGGAAGGTCTCTGCTTTTCCTCTGCACTGAAAACTTACCTCTGTACCTGGTAAGCTGAGCAGGGCAGGGTCACCGCCCTCCTACAGATGAAGAAACTGAGGCTCAGAGACCTGGGACCTGCCCAATACCTGGCTCCTGACACCTCTGTTCTTGGCCCATTCCCACCAGCTTCCACATAAGCCTGTGAACTTCCCGAGGGCAGTGCTTGCGAGGCACCACTCAGCACATGCCCCAGCAGAAGGCACCACAGAGCTTTATAAATGGGGTGGAGCTTCAGGCAGAGCTGCCTTCCCCCATCCTTGACCACAGGGCCAGGCAGTCAGGGCAGGTGCACACACCCCTACTCGCATGCTCCCTGCTCCTGAATGTCACCAGGGAGGCCTCACCACAGCTCAGACAACACCCAGTCACAGGACGGCTGTGAGAGCAGGAGGGGAAACCAGTGTCTGCCACCTGGGAGAGAGCTGTCCCTGACATCCCCAGTCCTGCTGGGGAGCCTGGCTGACATCACTGCCCAGCACAGCCTATCCCGCATTGGGTCTGTGGACATAGCCTTCAGCCCATGATCACTTTGGTCCGTTCTCAGAGCTCCACCTGTTCCATGGCCTCAGTGTCAAAGTCTGGTCCAGATGCCTACTGGGCCTCATAGCCTGCCTGCCCTGCCTCCCTGGGCCACTGTGAAGCTGTGGGCTGCCCTGCAGCTGGAGCCCTGCCTCAGATCACAGGCTCTGCCACACCCACAGGAGGGTCTTTAGACAGGCTCAGCCCTTCACCTTTCCTGGCCCTCATGTCCTGAACATTCACCTAATACAGAGCAGGCCACCATCATGGAGGCAGTCCAGGCAGCCCTGAGCATCTCTGTGCCTCAAAGCACATTCTCCAAGTTGCCCTCACACCAGTTACTGCATCCACTTACTGTTACACAGAGACTATTATGCATATATATATATATATATATATATATATTTTTTTTTTTTTTTTTTTTTTTTTTTTAGACAGAGTCTCTCTCTGTCGCTCAGGCTGGAGCACAGTGGCACGATCTCGGCTCACTGCAACCTCCGCCTCCCGAGTTCAAGTGATCCTCCTGCTTCAGCCTCCCAAGTAGCTGGGATTACAAGCATTTACAAGCGTGAGTCACCATGCCTGGCTAATTTTTGTATTTTTAGTAGAGACAGGGTTTCACCATGTTGGTCAGGCTAGTCTCATACTCCTGGCCTCAAGTGACCCACCTGCTTCGGCCTCCCAAAGTGCTGGGATGACAGGCATGAGCCAACACGCCTGGTCATATTTTGTCTTTTTTAATGGGGGCAGGGAAGGGTCCAGTTCTTCTGGACCATTCAGGAGGCTGGCAGCCATAGAGGTGGATAAGATGAAAGTTACTATTGAAGTGGACACCTGTCCAGCAAGTTCTTCTGTCTGCTGGGGGAAGAGGAAGAAATGCAGACCTTGGTACCGCAGAAGCAGCTGGAGCCTGGGGACATGGAGGCTGTGCCAGAAAATGGGGCTGGAAATGGGAGCAGGGGCCAGCTCCCTCTCTCGACCACATGACGATTTCCTTCAGCACAGTGGGAATCCCTAATGCTGTTGGGCATAGAGTGTGTGAGGTGCCAACAGGGGTGGGGATGGGCAGGAGGCAGGAGGGATGGGATCAGAAAGGCCAGCTGGAGGCAAGTACAGAGACAACAGACACCTCATAGAGAAGGTGCAGGGAAGGCAGGGTGGAAGAGAGATGGCACCAAGAAGCATTTTCCATACACTTTCAGAGAAGAGGATAAGGGGCAGTGCTGCATCCATGAGGTAGATGTCTGTGGGAATGCTGGGCCACAGCTCAGGAAGAAGTCAGGGCTGGACTCGGCACTGCAGAGGTGTTTGGTGGACAAGGGCACATACCCAGGGCAGAGGGGAGCAGGCAAGGGTGGGTGGGAGAAGCACAAAGAGGCGTGGAGGAGACCCCTGCTGCTCTGCTTCCCACTGTCCCCTCTGCCATCTTCCCTCCCCATCACAGGCCTGGTCCTTCATGAGGCCTTTCCCCAGTCCCCTAGTAGGCCTCCCTAGCCAGACGGAACCCCTGAGCCTGAGCACAGGCAACTCTCCTTCTGTACAGCCCTGAACTGACAGGGCCCAAGGGTTGAGCAGTGGCTATGGGCCAGGGCTGGAGTAAGGGTATTGGCACAGTTCCCTGGGAGTCTGGAGGTGAGACGGGAAAATGACGTCCGTGCTCTTCCTACTGTCTTGGTGAAGAGGTACCCACGTTGCCTGCTCTGCCCAAAACGCCCCTCCCACAGCCTTGCTGCCCCACTGCCGTTGAAGGTCATCACTGTGTGGTGTCCCTACATGAGGCTCCTTGAGGCAAGACCCTGTTTGATCATGTTGCATCCCCTGCACGCAACTCAACTGTTTGATAAATGTTTTCCAACCCCCGCCCCACCTGCAGAGGCTGCCCTTGCTTCTGGATGGTGTTCATGTTGTGGGTACCCAGGAGCGGGGCTCTGGGATGCTACTTGAAGACACTCTGAGAGGATACCCACTCTTGATACTAATCTGCCTCGTGTAGCTAAGCTCTGGAAAGAGGGTGAGCCCAGAACAGCATAAATCACAGGAAGAGAAAATGGGGGCAGGGAGGGGAGAGGAGGATCCAAGCAGGGCCCACATCCTCCAGCTCATCACAAGAACAGACTATCCAGACCCCAGGAAACTGACAGGGTGATGCTCTTTCCAAAACAAACCCTCTCCTCCCCTTCCTCTGCTTGGCTGGGTGGACCCTCCCTCTGGAATCCCACCCTCACCTGCTGCCCCACACACAGCTCCAGTGGGGCATCCCATCCTCCTGGCTCCTCTTCTGCCCTAAAACACCCAAATGCCTCAGGGTTGGTAGAGGCTTTCCCAGCCCTGCGCCTAGACCTCAGCTCCACCCCATGGCCACCACAACTGAGGCCCAAGTATGCCCATTCTCACCCCACAAAGGCACCCCCACAAAGGTCAGTTCAATCACTGAGGAAGCAGAGTTCCTTCCACAATTAGAAATTCTGCCTGACAAACTCAGTGCCCTTCCCTCCATCCAGTTGGAGCATGGCCACACTGGGCACAGCAGAACCCATAACCCCTACAGGACTGGAAATTAGTTTGTAATCCTTGAGGTCAGGGCTGCAAATTTTGCCATCTCTAAGAGACACCCAAGGCCAGGACACCAGAGGAGGTAAAGCTAGGGTGGCGCTCTCAAACACCACGCTTCCACAGTGGCTCCCTGGGCCTTGAGTTGGAGGGCCACATGTCCCTCTCTGCCTTCTGAATTTCATGCTGACTTGAGAAGTTGGGAAGCCCAAAGCACAGACTCACCTTCCCAGATGCATCTGCCCAGTCCCATCACAAGTCTGAGGCATCCCCAACCTGGAGGTGATTTGTCACCCAGCTGTCTCTGGGTGCACGGCAAAGACCCTCAGCCTGATTCAGGAGATAACTGCAGCAGTTGGTGACGTGAGCCTTGCACGACAGGTTCACACAGGCCGCCCACATCTGAAACCACAAGCGCATTACAGAGCTGCTCTCCCGAGCAGAGCTGAGAAGTGTCTGTCACCACTAATCTTGTAAATCGGGGAACTGTGAGACATGACAACCTTACAGTCCCCATGACATTGAGAACTGCCAGACATGGACTTCAGTGATTTGTCTACTGACTGGCAAGTGAGTGTCCACTGTGTTCTTCCCAAGAAACACCACTGAGATGCATTAAACTGACTCCAGGAGGCAAGAACCTGTGCAGGTGCAGAGCAGTGCCCTTGTCCCCTTCTACACTTTGCCAAAACCAGAGGTGCAGGTTCTCCTTCCACCAGCTAAAGCAACCTGTGAGCATCAGGGGTGGGGAGACTATTAAATATAAAATTAATGCAGACTCAGTTGAAGAAAAACAATACAGAAGAAAAATTCTGGCTTTTGTTGCCATTGCTTTTGGTGTTTTAGACATGAAGTCCTTGCCCATGCCTATGTCCTGAATGGTAATGCCTAGGTTTTCTTCTAGGGTTTTTATGGTTTTAGGTCTAGCATTTAAGTCTTTAATCCATCTTGAATTAATTTTTGTATAAGGTGTAAGGAAGGGATCCAGTTTCAGCTTTCAAAAGCCAAAATTGACAAATGGGATCTAATTAAACTAAGGAGCTTCTGCACAGCAAAAGAAACTACCATCAGAGTGAACAGGCAACCTACAAAATGGGAGAAAATTTTCGCAACCTACTCATCTGACAAAGGGTATCCAGAATCTACAATGAACTCAAACAAATCTACAAGAAAAAAACAAACAACCCCATCAAAAAGTGGGCAAAGAATATGAACAGACACTTCTCAAAAGAAGACATTTATGCAGCCAACAGACACATGCAAAAATGCTCATCATCACTGGCCATCAGAGAAATGCAAATCAAAACCACAATGAGATACCATCTCACACCAGTTAGAATGGCAATCATTAAAAAGTCAGGAAACAACAGGTGCTGGAGAGGATGTGGAGAAATAGGAACACTTTTACACTGTTGGTGGGACTGTAAACTAGTTCAACCATTGTGGAAGACAGTGTGGCGATTCCTCAGGGATCTAGAACTAGAAATACTATTTGACCCAGCCATCCCATTACTGGGTATATACCCAAAGGACTATAAATCATGCTGCTATAAAGACACATGCACACGTATGTTTATTGCGGCACTATTCACAATAGCAAAGACTTGGAACCAACCCAAATGTCCAACAATGATAGACTGGATTCAGAAAATGTGGCACATATATGCCATGGAATACTATGCAGCCATAAAAAAGGATGAGCTCATATCCTTTGTAGGGACATGGATGAAATTGGAAATCATCATTCTCAGTAAACTATCACAAGAACAAAAAACCAAACACTGCATATTCTCACTCATAGGTGGGAATTGAACAATGAGAACACATGGACACAGGAAGGGGAACACCATACTCTGGGGTCTGTTGTGGGGTGGGGGGAGGGGGGAGGGATAGCATTAGGAGATATACCTAATGCTAAATGACGAGTTAACGGGTGCAGCACACCAGCATGGCACATGTATACGTATGTAACTAACCTGCACATTGTGCACATGTACCCTAAAACTTAAAGTATAATACTACTAATAATAATAATAAAAAAAGAAAGAAAAATTCTTTAACAGGGTCCCCTTTCACCTCCTCCAAGAAGTAGCCACTGTGAGAAGTTAGGCACAAGTCCATGCAGACACTTCTGTTTCTTGGGGATTTTATTTGTTTGTTTGATTGTTTTATTTTCTTTTTTGAGATGGAGTCTTGCTCTGTCACCAGAATGGAGTGCAGTGGCGCGATCTGGGCTCACTGCAACCTCCACCTCCTGGGTTCAAGCGATTCCCCTGCCTCAGCTTCCCGAGTAGCTGGGACTACAGGCATGCGCCACCACACCCAGCTAATTTTTTGTATTTTAGTAGAGATGGGGTTTCACCATGTTGGCCAGGATGGTCTCAATCTCCTGACCTTGTGATCCTCCTGCCTAGGCCTCCCAAAGTGCTGGGATTACAGGCGTGAGCCACCTCGCACCCGGCCTTTTTTTTTTTTTGGACCAAGTCTTACTCTGTCACCCAGGCTGGAGTGCAGTGGTGTGATCTAGGCTCACTGCAACCTCGGCCTCCCAGGTTCAGATGATTCTCCTGCCTCAGCTCCTGAGTAGCTGGGATTACAGCCACCTGCCACCAAGCCCAGCTAATTTCTTTGTATTTTTAGTAGAGATGGGGTTTCACCATGTTGACCAGGCTGGTCTTGAATTCCCAACCTCAAGTGATCCGCCCACCTAAGCCTCCCTAAGTGCTGGGATTACAGGTGCGAGCCACCACGCCAAGCCAGACACTTCTTAAGCTGAAACAAATACCTATTTCTTGAAGACTCCTGCTGTGCTGCCACTTTGCAGCCTTCTTGTTCCCCTATGGTTTTGCACCATCTTTCTAGGTCAGCACATAAAACCTACCTCATACCTTTAATGGTAGTATACACCATGTTTTAATAATCCCTGCAATGTCTAGGCCCAGTGCCTCACACCTGTAATCCAAGAACTTTGGGAAGCAGAGGACGGAGGATCTCTTGAGTACCCCAGGAGGTCAAGATTAGTCTGGGCAACAGAGTGACACCCTGCCTCTAAAAGAAAAACAATAATAATCATAATTTCTGCAATGAACATTTGGATTGTTGCCTGTATATGCTATTTTATTTATTTTTATTTTCATTTCTTTAGACACAGAGTCTTGCTCTGTCACCCAGGCTGGGCTGGAGTGCAGTGACATGATCATAGCTCACTGCAGCCTCAGACTCCTGGGCTCAAGCATATATGCTATTTTAAATGAATTTTGTGAATAATTCTGGGCATGGATCTTCAAACAGAGTGAGTCCTACTGTAGGATAAATTGCTAGAGGTGGAATTGTGGGGGCTCAGGGTTAGCATTTTAAAATATTGATAGATGCTGAGACATGGCCCTACATAAAAAGTGTTGCACAGACTTTTGCTTTCACCAACAATGTAAGAATGCCTGTAACCTTCACCAACAGTAAACATTATCAGTCTTTTTCATCTTTGACAATCTGATAGGCTAAGATATTTCACTGTGGTTCTAATTTGTGCTTCCTTCTGTATTAGTCAAGATAAGCATCTTTTCATGTATTTATTACTTGTGTGTTCTTTGGGGTTGAATTTTAATCAGCTTGGCTCTAGTCTTATCTGCTACAAGCATATACTGTTCTACTCACTGGAGCCATCCCTGCACTAGTGTACTTACCAAGAGAGCTTCTTTCTGTCAGGGTGCCTTCTATCTTCCTGAAGCCAGAATTTACTAACTCAAGACCAGCAGACCACACTACCCATATCATAACCTCAGAAGCAGAGATCACAAGGGCTGGATAGGGAGAAAAGAAATTCTCAAAAGAAAAAACAAAGAAGAGAAGCCCAAATTCTACATCTAAATTCTACCCAAATCTCTGGATGACCCTTGAACTATACATCTGCCAGCTAACTCCAAGGAGTCCAGCTAAGGTTAAATAACCTGAACAGAAGTTTCAGCTGTTGACCTCAGGACACAGAGTTTTCTGCCTGCTAAAATAACAAACAAACAAAAACAAAATTAAAAAAAAATTTAAACACCCTCCAGAGAAATATAACAGAACACACAGTCTCAACAATGTATACCATTCACAATTTCTAAGATAAAAACAAAATTATTAAACACATGAAGAAATAGAACTATGTCACCCATGCTTAAGAGAAAAGATAATCAATGAAGATTGACTTACAGGAATAAGTTGTTGGAAATAGCAAAGGTTTTAAAGCAGATACTCTAACTATGCTCAAATATATAAAGGAAAATATGCTCCCAATGAGTAGATAGGAAATCTCAGAGGAGAAACAGAAACTATACAAAAGAACCAAGGCCAGGTGTGGTTCTATACAAAAGAATCAAGGCTGAGGCAGATGGATCCCTTGAGGTCAGGAGTTCGAGACCAGCCTGACCAACATGGTGAAACCCTGTCTCTACTAAAAATACACAGATTAGCTGGGCACGGTGGTGCACACTTGTAATCCCAGCCACCTGGGAGGCTGAGGCAAGAGAATCACTTGAACCCGGGCGGCAGAGGTTGCAGTGAGCCAAGATCATGCCACTGCACTCCAACCTGGCCAACACAGAAAGACTCTGTCTCAAAAAAAAAAAAAAAAAAAAGAAAAAGAAAAAGAAAAAGAAAAAAGAAAGAAAAGAAAATATATAAGCAAAAAGTGCATCTTAAATAAAAGGAATAGGCCAGGCATGATAGCTCATGCCTGTAATACCAGCACTTTGGGAGGCTGAGGTGGGTGGATTGTTTGAGCCCAGGAGTTCAAGACCACCCTGGGCAACATGGTAAAATCTCGTTTCTACAAAAAAAAAATACAAAAATTAGCTGGGCATCGTGGTGTGCACCTGTAGTCCCAGTAGGAGGCTGAGGTAGGAAGATCACCTGAGCCCAGGGAGATTGAGGCTGCAGTAAGCCATGATCAGGCTACTGCACTTCAACCTGGGCAACAGAGTGAGACCCTGTCTCAAATATGGAATAAATTATAACAATGCATACAACAAGATGAAACATTAACCTCTCTGAGCCTCAGTTTCCTTATCTGTAAGATGGATACAGAGAGGACTTGTTACATGTTAAACTACATAAATTGTCACAGCCCTATGAGGTAGAACAGAGGTCAGCAAATGACACGGGCCAAATCCAGCCTAGTTTTTAAAACTTGTGAGCTAAGAATGGTTTATACATTTGTATGGACCCAGCATGCTTCCACTGGTTTATACTTTTTTTTTTTTGAGACAGGCTGGAATGCAGTGATGCAATCATAGCTCACTGCATCCTCAAACACCTGGGCTCAAGCGATCCTCCTGCCTCAGCCTCCTGAATAGCTGGGACTACAGGTGTGCACCACTACACCTGGCTAATTTTTTGCTTTTATTTTAGAGAATGGGTCTCACTGTGTTGCCCAGGCTGGTCTTGAACTCCTAGCCTCAAGTGATCCTCCTGCCTTGGCCTCCCAAAGTGCTGGAATTACAGGCATGAGCCACCATGCTTGGCCATCTTAACCATTTTTAAGTGTACAGTTCAGTGATATTAACATATTAAGTACTATTATATTGTTGTGCAACCATCACCACCATCCATCTCCACAATCCTTTTCATCTTGCAAAACTGGAACTTTGTACCCTTAACCAACAACTCTCCATTCCCTCCTCCCCTCAACTTGACAACCACCTGTTAACCACCATTCTACTTTCTGTCTCTATGAATTTTACTATGCTAGGTACCTCATATAAGTGGACTTATACAGTATTAATTTTTTTTCCAAAGTCTTTTTTTTTTAAGACAGAGTCTCTCTCTGTCACCCAAGCTGGAGTACAGTGGCATGATCATGGCTTACTGCAATCTCCACCTCCCAGGTCTAAGTGATTCTTGTGCCTCAGCCTCCCGAGTAGCTGGGATTACAGGCGTTCATCACCACACCTGGCTAATTTTTGTGTTTTTAGTAGAAACAGGGTTTCATCATGTTGGCCAGGCTGGTCTTGAACTCCTGGACTCAGGAGACCTGCCTGCCTCAGTCCCCCAAAGTGCTGAGATTCCAGGTGTGAGCCACTGCACTTGGCCCGTACAGTATTAATCTTTCTGTGATTGGATTATTTATATACAGCCACTCCTGATCTCTTCTGGTTACTATCTGCATGACATGTCTTTCCCTATCCTTTCACTTTCATCCTATTTGTGTCTTTAGATGTAAAGTGAGTCTCTTGTAGACAGCGTATACTTGGATCATTTTTAAATGTTATTTATGTATTTATTTTTTGAGATAGGTCTTGTTCTGTTGCTCAGGCTGGAATGCAGTGGTGCAATCACAGCTCACTGACATCCTGGGCTCAGGTGATCCTCCCACCTCAGCCTTCTAAGTAGCTGGGACCACAAGTGGGCACCACCACACCTGGCTACTTTTTCTTTTTGTATTTTTTGTAGGGACAGGGTTTTGCCACATTGCCCAGGCTTGGATCATTTCTTTAAGTGGTACATTGACAAATTATAATTGTATATGTTTACGGAGTACAACGTTATATTAGAATTTAGGAATATAAGGTGAAATGATTAAATCAAAGTAGTTAACATATCCATCACCTCATATAATTTTTCTCTGTTGTGAGAACATTTACTCTTAGCAATTTTGAAATGTGCAATAAATTACATTTACGGCTGGGCAGGAAGGCTCATGCCTGTAATCCCAACACTTTGGGAGACCAAGGCGGGAGGACTACTTGAGGTGAGAAGTTCAAGGCCAGCCTGGTCAACACAGCAAAACCCCATCTCTTACAAAGTTAAAAATTTAAAAAGTCAGGTGTGGTGCCTATAGTCCTAGTTAGTCAAGAGGCTGAGGTGGGAGGATCCCTTGAGCTCATGAGTTCAACGTTACAGCAAGCTGTAATTGTGTCATTGTACTCCAGCCTAAGCAAAATAGTGAGACCTTGTTGCAAAAAACGCAAAAAAAAAAAAAAAAAGCAAACAAAACCCTACATTCACCATGCGACCATGCTGTGCAATGAATTTCAAGTAAAACACTTTATTCCTCCCATCTGAAACTATACTCTTTGACCAATATCTTCCCCATTCCACCACCCACCTGGATCATGTTTTTTTAATCCATTCTGCCAATCTCTATCTTTCGATTGGAGAGTTTATTCACTTACATTCAAAATAATTACTGATAAGGAGAGACTCACTTATGTCATTTTGCTATGTGTTTTCCATATGCCCTATGGCTTTTTTTTGTGGTCCCTTATACCCTGCATTACTGTCTTCTTTTGTGTTTAGTTGATTTTTTTTTTACAGTGAAACATCTAAATTCTCTTCTCATTTCATTTTGTGGAAATTCTATAGCTAAGCTATTTTCTTTGTGGCTACCACGGGATTACACTTAACCTCCTAATATTAAGACACTCCAATTTGAATTTATATCACTTAACTTCAATAACATACAAAAACCAGGACAGGAACAGTGGCTCACACCTGTGAGAACTTGGGGAGCCCGAGGCGAGATGATCACTTGAGCCCAGGAGTTTGAGACCAGCCTGGGCAATATGGTGAAACCCTGTCTCTACTAAAAAATACAAATATTATCCAGGTGTGGTGGCATTCACCTGTAATCCCAGCTACTCAGGAGGCTGAGGTATGAGAATCTTTTAAACCAGGGAGGTAGAGTTTGCAGTGAGCCAAGATCGCGCCATTGCACTCCAGTCTGGGTGACAGAGTGAGATTCCATCGCAAAAAAAAAAAAAAAAAAAAGCAAAAACAATCAGCCAGGCATGATGATGCACGCCTGTAGTCCCAGCTATTCGGGAGGGTGAGGTGGGAGTATCAGCTGAGCCCGAGAGGTTCAGGTTGCGATGAGCAGTTATTGCATCACTGTAATCCAGCCTGGGTGACGGAGTGAGACCCTGTCTCCGAAAAAAAAAAACCGAAAAACAAAAAACAACTATGCCCCTATACAGTTCCATCCCCACTCCTTTTCAGTTACTGATGTTACAAAATTACATATTTATACATTGTATGTCCAGAAATATAAGCTAATAATTTTAAATTCATTAATCTCCTACATTATGTAGAAGACAAAATGTGAAGTTACAAATCAGTTACAGTAATATTATCTTTTACACTAATACTCATTTTTTCATGTATTAGGCTCTTAAATCAAGTAAAATAACAAAAAATAGAATTACAACCCAAAGTTAATAGTAGCTTTTATAACTGCTCATGTATTTACCTTTACTAAGATCTTTATTTCCGGCCAGGTGAGGTGGCTCATGCCTGTAATCCCAGCACTTTGGGAGGCCGAGGTGGGAGGATCACCTGAGGTCAGGGGTTCAAGACCAGCCTGGCCAACATGGCGAAACCCCATCTCCACTAAAAATCCAAAAATTAGCTGGGTGCAGTGGCGCTACTCGGGAGGCTGAGACAGGAGAATTGCTTGAACCCGGGAGGTGGAAGTTGTGGTAAGCCAAAATCGCACCATTGCACTCCAGCCTGGGCAACAGAGCAAGACTCTGTCTCAAAAAAAATTTATTTCCTCTTATGGCTTCAAATTACTGTCTAGTGTCCCTTCATTTCAACCTGAAGGACTCCTTTTGGCATTTTTTTGCAGGGCAGGCCTAGTAGTAATGAACTCTCTCAGCTTTTGTTTCTATGGGCATGTCTTAATTTCTCCCTCACCTTTTAAGTACAGGATTCTTGGTTGACAGCTATTTTCTTCCACTGCTTTAAATATATCAGCCTACTACCTTCTGTTCCCCAAAATTTATGATTAGAAATCTGCGGATAGCCAGGTGCAGTGGCTCACACCTGTAATCCCAGAAATTTGGGAGGCCGAGGCAGGTGGATCATGTGAGGTCAGGAATTTGAGACCAGCATGGCCAACAAGGTGAAACCCGTCTCTACTAAAAATACAAAAAAAAAAAAAAAATTAGCCTGGCGTGGTGGTGTGCACCTGTAATCTCAGCTACTCAGGAGGCTGGGGCAGGAGAATTGCTTAAACCCAAGATGTGGAGGTTGCAGTGAGCCCAGATCGCACCACTTCACTCCAGCCTGGGAGACAGAGCTAGACTCAGTATCAAAACAAACAAACAAACAAAATCAAAAACTCCAACTCTACAAAATAAAAAAATAAAAAATAATAATAATTAGCCATTTGTGGTGGCAAGTCCACTTTCACTGAACACTCTGTAACCCATGCCTTGGAAACAATAATCTCAACTCTGCACATTCCACTGGTTGTGGACACAATTTTGGATTTAACATCAGCGGCACCACATCCCAAGTTACGGGTGAGTTCTCCTTCACATTAGGTTTGAGTTGACCACTCAAACAAGGGCATACCTGGCCTGGTCATCCAGGCAAGGGCAAGCCTTCTTTCCATGGTGGGACACCCCTGAATAGAGTGGGCCACAGGGAAAAGGGAGGTCCAAATCCCTCAGGGACACCTCAGGGATCTTGCAATCCCTTATCTAAACCCAACATGGGTACAATTCATTCTTCAATTCATTCCTACTCGCCCTTGGGTTGCAGTCTTAAAAACTGACCCCATTTTAACCCACAAACTCCCAAAAAGAAGTGTATAATTTTTTTTGCATTCAGAGGTCCCATATGTTCAGGTCTTTTTGGCTTTATCCCCAAACCCCCAAATAAAAATTATCATATATGCTTCCAAGGAACTTCCTCTCTCCCTGATTCTGATGTCTTAGACGATCCTTCCTTTTGCATACCACACTCTCCTCAGCCTGCTCCTGCTTCACCTACAACCTCTGCATCTGCTCCATCCCCTAATCAAACCTTCCCATAACCAGATATTTTATCCCCCTCACATACTCACCCAGGAGTCACATATGCAACTCTAAGATTCCTCCAAAAATCCCAAAAATGTTTTGCCTCTCCACAAGTTGGCAAATAGAGATTTGGGAACAATTTGAGTTCATGTCCCTTTTCCAATTTCTGATCTTTCACAAATTCAACCCACATTGGATTCATTTAGCCAGGATCCCTCTAAGTTCACTCAAGAACTCCTTTGATTTAGCCTGGCAAGACATATTCGTGCCATTCCCACAAAGAAAAATCACACATATGGTCTTTAGCTCAAGCGTAGACAAATAAAGCTCATGCTCATAATCCTAATGATAAAAGGGTTGGGGCAGAAGCTGTCCTCGACAGAGAACCCATTTGGCAATAACAAACATTATCTCATCTGCCGATGAGATTATATAATAATGTGCTTGATGGAAGGAATGAAAAAGCCTGTAATAAAACCTGTTAATTTTTCTAAGTTACGAGAAATCACTCAGGAACCATCTGAGAACTCCACCCTTTTCCAAGCTGGACTGGTGGAGGCAATGCATAAAGATACAAATTCAGACCCTGAAAGCCCTGAGGGCCAATCCATTCTGGCTGTACAGCTTATAGGTCAGGCTTCCCCAGACATCAGACAAAAACTCCAAAAATTAGAGCAAGGCACTCACATTCCCTTTCCTACTTTATTAAATACAGCTTTAAGGTTTTCAACTACTGGGAGGCAACCTCAAAAATAAAGCAAGCCTCAATTGGAGGAGGAAAAATGCCATTGCCAAGCGAATTACATGACAATGGCATTGATACATTATTTTTTGTTAGCTAAGAAACCCAAGACTCATCCCTACAATACTAACAGAATGGGGGCCTATCATCACTGCAGGAATCCAGGACACTAGAGTAGAGAATATCCCAAACCTCCGAATTACAAGCCACCCCCAGGACCCTGTCCTCATTGCAAACAAGAGGATCATTAGAAGAGTAAGTGTCCCTCTCTCTCTCAGGAGAGGGCCACCTCTTCCTTCTAGGCTGTTACAGCCACAACCTCACCAACCTATCTGACAGGGGTGCCGTGCAAGACAAGGACGAGGGCAAGGGCAAGAGCAAGGACAAGCACCTCTAACTCTATTCCTGGATTATGATCAAGCCTCTGAGAGTCATCCTCTAGATGACTGCTGGGACATTGAGGCCGTCCAGGCTCCTATCTTTTCCATCTGTATGGATGAGCCTCAGGCCAATCTGATTGAGAGGTAATGTTCCTTATAGATATGGGGGCCAGTTATTCAGCTTTAAATGTTTATTAAGGCCCAATGTGCTAGTCCTTCATTTTCCTCACGGGTATTGCGTTAGTCCATTTTCACACTGCTATAAAGAACTACCTGAGGCTGGGTAATTTATAAAGAAAAGAGGCTTAATTGATGCACATTTCCACATGGCTGGGGAGGACTCAGGAAACTTACAATCATGGTGGAAGGTGAAGGGGAAACCAGGCACATCTTACATGGTGGCAGGAGAAAGAGAAAATCAGGAAGTGCCACACTTTTAAACTATTAGATCTCATGAGAACTCACTATCACAAGAGCAACATGGAGGAAATCTGCCCCCATGATCCAATCACCTCCCACCAGATCCCTCCCTGACACATGGGGATTACAGTTTGACATGAGATTTGGGTGGGGACAGAGGCAAATAATATCATTCCTCCCTGGCCTCTTCCAAATTTCATGTCCTTCTCACATTTCAAATCTAATCATGCCTTCCCAATAGTCCCCTAAAGTCTTAACTCATTTCAGCATTAACTCAAAAATCCACAGTATAAAGTCTCATCTGCGAGAAAGTAAGTCCCTTTTACCTATGAGCCTCTAAAATAAAAAACAAGTTAGTTACTTCAAGATACAATGGGAGTACAGGCATTGGGTATATGTTCCCATTCCACATGGGAGAAATTGGCCAAAACAAAGGGGCTACAGGCCCCATGCAAGTTTGAAACCCAGCAGGGCAATGATTAAATCTTAAAGCTTCACAATGATCTCTTTTGACTCCATGTCTCACATCCAGGCCACACTGATGCAAGGGATGGGCTCCCAAGGCCTTGGGCAGCTCTGCCTCTGAGGTTCTGCAGGGCACAGCCCCCACAGCTGCTTTCATGGGCTGGTGTTGAGTGCCTGCAGCTTTTCCAGGTGTATGGTGCAAGCCATCAGTAGATCTACCATTCTGAGGTCTGGATAATGGTGGCCCTCTTTTCACAGCTCCACCAGGCAGTGCACCATTGGGGAATCTGTGTGGGGATTCCAATCCCACATTTCCCCTCCACACTGCTCTAGTAGAGGTTCTCCATGAGGGCTCTGCCTGTTGGGAGAAGTTGAGTGTCGGGAGAAACAGAGGCAGGGCTTGCATGTCTGACATAATGTAAAAGTCTTGGAACATGTCTGGGGTCCAGGGTCTAAAACCCTGTGGCCTTTGAAACACCAATCTCTGTGCTAAAGGGTGGAAGGCTACCCTGATGCACCATAATCTAAGCCCAGGGCATAAAACCCCTCATGGCTTGGATAGAATCCAGGGCTCAGGGCACAAAACCCCCCAGGGCCTCTGGAATGTGTCTAGACTTGCTGGCTCCTTGCTCCTTGCTCTCCCAGGATTGATTGTATCTTGAGTTAAAAGAACCTGCTCTCCATTATCTCAAGTAGCAGAGTGTATGCTAAACCATCACAGCTGTAAATCTTGTGCTTAATGCAATGCGCCCTTTCAACCCCACATTCTCACCACCTGTTTCTTTGATCACCAATAAATAGTCTGGGCTTCCAGAGCTCGGGGCCTTCACAGCCTCCATACTTAGCGATGGCCCCTTGAACTCACTTTCTCTCTCAAACTGTCTTTTCTCATTCCTTTGACTCCGCCAGACTTTCTCACCCCCACGACCTGGTGTTGGGTCTGATCACCCCAACATTCCTGGCTGCCCAACGTGAGGCAACAAAGATCCCAGTGAAGGAACACTAGAGCATGTGAAAGTGGAGGATGCATTGTCAAAGGACACCAGAGGACAACTGAAAGAAGCTCGGTGGGAAAGCTTAGCACTCAGAAGAACCAGGGTAACAACGGGACAAAGTGAAAACAAACATTCTGCTTAGTTGAATTTCTTAAGGCACTTATTATGAAGAGGGTGAGGCATGGGGTAAGACCAGGGGAATCTGAGGCTTGTTTATTCAGAGGGCCCCATTTAGAGAAAAAGAAGACAAAGTGAGGACTTAGAAGGAGCCTGGGCAAGTAAAGTCATCTTGAAGCTTCAGTTTCTTGGTTAACCTGCCTCTGCTAGAGAAAAACAGATTTAATGAGCACAGAGGCATGATATGGGCTGAATGTAAAGAAATTTGGACTCAAGGCCCCAAGGAATATTTGTTTGAGTTGTGGAATATGCTTGATTTTGGTATGTTAGCAATTTTATCAGCATCATTCATTGCAAGATTCAGGGAATTCTGGCATGCTTCCAAAGCCCAGAGCATCACTGATGCAAACGATACGTTGAAGGACTTGACAAAAGTAACATTGGGAGATAATGTGAAATACTACAATTTGGCCAGGAGGGAGTGGGACCCCTTGGATCCTCGTATGGTGTCTGAAGGTCTTTGTGCAGTTGCTGTGGTTTTGAGTTTCTCTGGGTTAGCTTGTATTTTGCCAGCAAATGAAAGCTTTGGACCTCTGCAGATGTTGCTTGGAGGAGCAGTCAAACACATTTTCAGGTTCATGGTCATATTCATTATGGTGTTTGTGGCCTTTATGATTGGAATGTTCAACCTCTACTCCTACTACATTGATGTAAAACAAAATGCAGCCTTCACAACAGCTGAAGAGAGTTTTAAGACACTGTTCTGGGCTATATTTGGACTTTCTGCAGTGAAATCAGTGGTCATCAACTATAGCCACAAATTCATTGAAAACATTGGTTATGTTCTTTATGGAATCTATGATGTTACAATGGTCATTGTTTTGCTAAATATGTTAATTGCCATGATTAACAATTCACTCCAGGAAATTGAGGATGATGCTGATGTGGAGTGGAAATTTGCAAGGGCCAAACTCTGGTTTTCCTGCTTTGGGGAGGGGAGAGCACTTCCTGTTCCTTTCAATCTGGTGCCAGGTCCAGAGTCCTTGTTTTATCTCTTGCTGAAGCTTAAAGGTTGACTTCTGAGCTCTACCCAGGGTCATAAAAAAGGTTTCCAGGAAGAGGTAGAGCTAAGTAAGTAGAGCTAAGTAAGTAGAGCTAAGTAGGGAAAGACAGGAACTTGCAGGAACTAACAGGTACCATAGGGACAGACAGGGACAGATAGAGATAGATGAAGGATAGCAATATAAGGTCAGTGCCCTAAAGAGGTACTGATCAGTGCCCTAAAGAGGTACAAAAGTAAAGACTAGCAATATAAGGTCAGTGCCCTAAAGAGGTACTGGTCTGTGCCCTAAAGAGGTACAAAAGCAAAGACTAGCAATATAAGATCAGTGCTCTAAAGAGGTACTGGTCAGTGCCTTAAAGAGGTACAAAAGTGGAGAGTAGTGAAGACTAGCAGAGATTTGCAGGGACAGACAGGAACATTCTGAATTATGGAAATTAGCTATGGCTCAAATTCCAATCAAAATCTGAGAGGGCAAATATAAAAGGAATAGAGAGGAGGGAGGCAAGGATAAAAATGCTCTTTCTTTTCTCTCTGACAGGACCTTTTGGATTCAAAGTTGTGCTAGCAATAGGAAATGTTACTCTTGATATAAATACACGTTTTATTACATGCTCTGAATGTCACTTGTTTACCTGCATTAATTCAACCTTTGATAAAAATCAAATTATCTTGATAATTAAAGCCAGGGAAGGAGTTTGGATCCCTGTGTCTCTAAATAGACCATGGGAGACATCATCATCTATTTATTTTGTAACTGAGATGCTTAAAAAACTCTTATCGCATTCCAAAAGATTTATGGTTGAAGGCCATTGGAGGCTCTACATATGTGGATTTTGTTCTGGTGGTTGTGTGCTTGTGCTGTCTACTTTTAGTCTGCAGATGTGGAAGCTGCCTCTGAAGAGGAAGCCACCTCTGAAGAGAAAGCTGCCATCAAGAACAAGCAATGATAGCTGTGGTGGTTTTACAAAAAAGAAAAGAGGGGCATGTTGGGAGAAGCTGAGTGTTGGGAGAAACAGAGGCAGGGCTTGCATGTCTGAAATAATGTAAAAGAGTCTTGGAACATGTCCAAGGTCCAGAGTCTAAAACTCCTCATGGCCTTTGGAACACCAAGCTCTGTGCTAAAGGGTAGAAGGCTACCCTGATGCACCATAATCTAAGCCCAGGGCATAAAACCCCTCATGGCTTGGATAGAATCCAGGGCTCAGAGCATAAAACCCCTCATGGCCTCTTGAATGTGTCTAGACTTGCTGGCTCCTTGCTCCTTGCTCTCCCAGGATTGATTGTGTCTTGAGTTAAAAGAACCTGCTCTCCATTATCTCAAGCAGCAGAGCATATGCTAAACCATCACAGCTGTAAATCATGTGCTTAATGCAATGCCCCATTTCAACCCCACATTCTCACCACCTGTTTCTTTGTTTGATCACCAATAAATAGAGGGGCTTCCAGAGCTCAGGGCCTTCACAGCCTCCATACTCACATTGGCCCCCTGGACCCAGTTTCTCTCTCAAACTGTCTTTTCTCATTCCTTTGACTCCACCAGATTTCATCATCCCCAAGACCTGGTGTTGGCTCTGATCACCCCAACATCTGCCCCTGCAGCAGACTTATGCCTGGATGTCCAGGTGTTTCCATATATCCTCTGAAATCTAGGTGGAGGCTTCCAAGCCTTAACTCTTGCCTTGTGCGTACCTGCATGCCCAATACCATGTGGAAGCCACCAGGACTTGGGGCTTTCACCTCTGAAGCAATGGCCCAAACTGTACCTTGGTCCCTTTTAGCCACAGCTGAAGCTGGAGCAGCTGGGATGCAGGGTACCGTGCCTCAAAGCTGCACAGACCAGCAGGGCCCTAGGCCCAACCCATGGAACCATTTTTTCCTCCTCGGCCTCTGGGCCTGTGATGGGATGGGCTGCCACAAAGATCTCTGAAATGCCCTGAAGACTTTTTTCCCATTGTCTTGGCTATTGGCATTTGGCTCCTTGTTACTTATGCAAATTTCCACAGCCAGCTTGAATTTCTCCCCAGAAAATGGCTTTTTATTTATTTATTTATTTTTAGATAGAATCTTGCTCTGTCACCCAAGCTGGAGTGCAGTGGCACAATCTCAGCTCACTGCAACCTCTGCTTCCCAGGTTCAAGCAATTCTCCTGCCTTAGCCTCCTGAGTAGCTGGGATTACAGGTGTGTACCACATGCCCAGCTAATTTTTGTATTTTTAGTAGAAATGGGGTTTCAGAATGTTGGTCAGGCTGGTCTTGAACTCCTGACCTCAAATGATCCACCTGCCTCGGCCTCCCAAAGTGCTGGGATTACAGGTGTGAGCCACCATGCCTGGCTGGCTTTTTCTTTTGTACCACATGCTCAGGCTGCAAATTTTCCAAACTTTTATGCTCTGCTTCCCTTTTAAACATAAGTTCCCATTTCAGACCATCTCTTTGTGAATGCATATGACTGTATGCCATTAGTAGCAGCCAGGCAACATCTTGAATGCTTTGCTGCTTAGAAATTTCTTCCACCTGATACCCTAAATCATGTCCCTCAAGTTGAAAGCTCCATGGATCCCTTAGAGCAGGGGCATAATTCTGCCAGTCTTCTTGCTAAAGCATAGCAAGAGTGACCTTTGCTCCAGTTCTCAATAAGTTTCTCATCTCCATCTGAGACCATGTCAGCTGGAACTTCACTGTCCGTATCACTATCAGCATTTTGGTCAAAACCATTCAAAAAGCCTCTAAGAAGTTCCAAACTTTTCCACATCTTACTGTACTCTTCTCAGCCCTCTAAGCTGTTCCAACCTCTGCCTGTTACCCAGTCCCAAAGTCACTTCCACATTTTCAGGTATCTTTATAGCAGTGCCCCACTTTCCTGGTACCAAATTTCTGTATTAGTTCATTTTCACGCTGCTATAAGGAACTACCTGAGGCTGGGTAGTTTATAAAGAAAAGAGGTTTAATTGGCTCACAGTTGTGCATGGCTGGGGAAATCTCAGGAAACTTACAATTATGGCAGAAGGCATCTTACATGGTGGCAGAAGAGAGACAGAGTGAACAGGGAAGTGCCACACTTTTAAGCCATCAGATCTCATGAGAACTTATTATCATGAGAAAAACATGGGGGAAATCCACCCCCATGATCCAATCACCTCTCACTAGGTCCCTCCGCTGACATGTGGGGATTACAATTGGACATGAGATTTGGGTGGGGACACAGAGACAAACTATATCAGGTATTGATGGAAAACCCCAACGAGGCTGTTTCACATCACGAATCTCTCATAAAAGGGAAGGCTATGTCTTTAGCCACTCCTTTTTAGTCATGCCAAGCTCTCCTGTTCCATTATTAGGTCATGACTTACTCACAAAATTACAAGACAATTTATAACTAAAGCCCCACTTTCTAACTGTATGAACTCACACTTCACTAACAGAGCTGCTACAGTCTACAGAACCTCGCATTCTAAAACAAGTGCTGTTTGAGTTCTGGAATACTTCTATTTCTGGCCATTCAATATCAGCTGCTCTCATCATCATTCAGCTTAAAAATCCCAGAAAGTTCCCAAGAACCACCAATACCCCCTTGAAACCAGAAGCCCAAAAAGTGTTAAAGTCCCTAATAACAAAATGTTTAACCCATGGATTATTGTGCCCTTGTAACTTGCATTGCAGCACTCCCATTTTTGCTGCAAAAAACCCAGATGGCTCCTACCAGCTATTACAGGACCTTAGAATTATTAATGAAGCTGTTATTCCTATTCATCCTATTGTCACAGACCCTTACTCTCTTTTGGACAAATTTCCTCCACCGCAGCTTGGTTTACTGTATTTGATCTTAAGGATGCCTTTTTCTGCATTCTGTACACTAAGATAGCCAATTTTGGTTTGCTTTTGAATAGCAAGACCTAGATACTCAAATAACTTAATAGTTAACTTGCACTATTCTGACCTAGGAATTCAGAGACAGCCTCCACCTTTTTGGACAGGACTTAGCTAAAGACCTGTCCACCCTGCAGCTTTTCCCAGATAGCAATCTACTCCAGTATGTGGGTGACCTGTTAATCTGTAGTCCTAACAAGGCTGTTTTAGAGCAAAATACAGTATGAATACTGAACAAAATTGATGATAGTGGATATGAAGTATCTCCTTCTAAGGAACAAATATGCACATAAAGGGTTCAATTTGGGGGTATTTTAACCCCTGGTACAGAGAGCCTCTCTAGCACTTGTAAAGATCTTATTTTACACATGACATCTCCAGTAAATAAATAACAGCTTCGGTCCTTTTTGAGTAGGGCCAAGTTTTGCAGAATATGGATTCCTTCCTTCAGATTAATTGCAAAACCTTTATATTAAGCCCTCAGGGATTCTTATAACCCTAACCCTAACCCTAACTCTAATACCTAACCAAACCCCAACCCTAAACCCTGTAAACCCAGAAAATCTGAGACAGGTCTCAGTTAATTTAGAAATTTTATTTTGCCAAGGTAGAGGATGTGGGCCCCTGACACAGCCTCAGAAAGTTCTGACGACATGTGCTGAAGGTGGTCATGGCACAGCTTGGTTTTATACATTTTAGGGAGATATGAGACATCATTCAATATATGTAGGAAGTACAGTGGTTCTGCCTGGAAAGGCAGGGACAACTTGAAGCAGGGAGGGGCTTCTAGGTCACAGGTAGGTGAGAGAAAAATGGTTGCATTCTGTTGAGTTTCTGATAAGCCTTTCCAAAGGAGACAATCAGAATATTCATCTATCTCCATTAGCAGAGGGATGACCTTGAAAAGAATGGGAGGCAGGTTTGTCCTGAGCAGTTCCCAGCTTGACATATCCCTTAGCTTAGTAATTTTGAGGCCCAAGATATTTTCCTTTCACAGCCATAACCCCTAACTTTAACCCTAACCCTAACCATAATCTCTAACTCTAACCCTCACCCTAAGCCTAATCTTTTCTCTGACATTCTAACTCCTTAACCCTAATCCCCAACCTCTATCCTATACTTAACCTTAGCCCATAATCCTTCAAAAATTCTGGGGTTTTTTTTTTGGTATAACCTCTAACCCTCTAACCGCTAACCCCTAATACCCTAAATAGTACACCAAGCCATACCTTTTTCCAACCCCAATCGAGTACTGACTCAAACATATGATGTCACCAGGACAAAAAAACTAAACGTTAATAAATCTCATAATGATAGACTTAATAATGTTTAACCAAATCATAGTAAGTGGAATTTGGTACATAGCGAAAACATTATACACCATAATGAAGAGGTCTTTTTTTTTTCAGAAAATCAAAGGTTTTTCAACATACTAAAGCCATTCCTCTTCCATATACTATATAATTAAAATGATGGAAAAAACACGTTTATCTCAACTGTTACAGAAAATACTTAAAGATAATCAACGTATTTAATGATAAAAACCACCAATAAGCTGAAGATTTGAATTTTCTTCGCATGATAAAACACCTTTATGCAAAACCCATAACAATCACCACCTGAATTGTTGGCACCCAAAGCTTTAAGATCAGGAACACAGCACTGATGCTCACTTTCATCATTGTATTCAACACTGTACTAGAAGTTCCATCCAGAACAATTAGAAAAAAATATATATATACAAAGTCATTCATATGTGAAAGAACAAAGTAAAACTACCTACTCACAGATCCCATGATCTCATACACAGAAAATCATAAGGAACCAACAAGAAAATGTTAAAACTAGTAAAGAAATTAAGCAAAGTTACAGGACAAAATATTAATACACAAAAATATATTTCTGTATACTAGCAATAAATGATATGAAAATGAAATTAAGACAACTATTTCATTTCTGAAAACTAACAGGCTGGAATACCTCCAACTGCCCTGGAACCCACAGGGCAGGCAGCTGGGGGTGGGAGATGGCCTTGGAATGGGGCTGTGGTGCTACATGGGGACTTGGCTGCAGTGGCTGCAGGGCTGACAAGAAACAACTGAAGTTCCTAGAGAATCAAAGTAGAATTCCTTAAGAACATAATGAATGAAGAGGAGAAAACCTACAGTGGCTGTGAAAGCCCTGATGCGAAGATGTCAAATGAATATTTTCTGAATCATAAACATGTTGTAAAAAGAGAACACACCCGAGCATCAGGAAGAAGGAAACCCATGTTGAGTGGCCCAGGTCATTTTGCTGAGAATGAAACCAATTAGGTCAATTTGAGAGAGATCCCTTCACAAGTGCTGCCAAAAGCAGGCACGTATTTTACCTAAAAGTTTCACTATACCTACAGCTCCACAGAAATTCTTAAATTTCCATTTCACCTGAAATGACACTAGAACTGCTGAGGCTGTGAACTTCACTCTTTCAGTGTTTAAGACCTGTACTTGAGTTACTATTTTTTTTTCATATATAGCATGTTCCTTATATGCAGTGGAACTACAAAATTCATTGCAAAGAAGATTGTCTTCTCTTTTTTTGCATGGCAGAGTTGAAATCTGTTTGCAACGTCAACAAATTAAGGACATTTTCACAAACTGAGAGATAAACAAATATGTCAATTCATAGGTGTTTTTGCCTTATCCTTTGGATATGACTTTTAAAATCAGAGCAATGATGACATAGTGAATGCTGAAAATTAGGCATAAATGAACATGTTCTACAAGTAAATAATGTGGATAAGTGATTTTATGTATTTAGTGTTTTCTTTAGAAAACTATTTCGATCTTATAGCTGTCCATAGCATTACTAGAGTTATGCAAATAATTGCATTATAAACATATTCATAACAGCCAAAAAATTGATTTGTATAACTTTCCAGGAATAAGTGTTGAGGCTGGGTGTGGTGGCTCATGCCTGTAATCCCAGCACTTTGGGAGGCCAAGGCAGGTGGATTGCTTGAGCCCGGGAGTTTGAGACCAGCCCAGGCAACATAGCAAATCCTCATTTCTACAAAAAATACAAAAAAATTAGCTGGGTATGGTGGCTGAGGCTAAGACAGGAGGATTGATTGAGCCCAGGAATTAGAGGCTGCAGTCAGCCATGATGGCACCACTGCACTCAAGCCTGAGCAACAGAGTGAGACCCTGTCTTAAAAAAATAAAAGGGGGGGGAAGAAGAGTTGAAATTTCTTATGTCCTTTGATAAGCTTCAGTATTGTTTAAATGTGTCCTGTCATTTTTACTGCTACAATTTAAGAAGTTTATTTAAAAACAATTTTGGAAGGTTATTAGGTACAACTTGAAGAAGTAACTGAACTGTAGCCAGATGGTCAGTGAGTCAACTATACAACTTAGGGTTCTTGTGCATTATGCCTCTTTTGGGCAATTCAAAGTACTATGTTTTCATTGACTATAAAGCATCCTTTGGAATTTTCAAAACAGAAAGCAGAAATTTTCAAAACAGAAAGGTGTGGTGACTTATATCTGTAATCCCAGTACTTTGGGAGGCCAAGGTGGGAGGATTACTGGAGCCAAGGAGTTTGAAGCTGCAGTGAGCTATGATCACCCTACCACACTCCTACCTGGGCAACAGAATAAGGCCCTGTCTCAAAAAAACAAAAAAAATCAACAGTAATAATGTTTTTAAGAATAAATTTAATAATATTCAAGACTTAGACATGGAAAATTACAAAATATTGCTGAAATAAATTCAAGAAACCCTACATAAATGTAAAGACACTCCATGTTTATGGATTAGAAGACAAATATTAATAATTCATCTGCTTAAATATCTAAGCTTATTTTACTAATTGTCCACTGTATAGACAAAGATATTTGCAAATATTTCTGTAGGTTGTCAAGATATACACTAGGACTTTTGTCAGTTAACTGTACCTTTTGATTACATAAACATAAGTGTTTAAGCCTGAAATCACTTGCAACTGCTAATTACTGGTGCATGCAGCCCCCAGTCACATACCCCCTGCTTGCTCAATGGATCACGACCCTCTCATATGCACCCCCTTAGAGTTGTGAGCCCTCAAAAGGGACAGGAATTGCTCACTTGAGGAGCTCAGCTCTTGAGACAGGAGTCTTGCTGATGCTCCCAGCCAAATAAACCGCTTCCTTCTTTAACTTGATGTCTGAGGGGTTTTGTCTGTGGCTTGTCCTGCTACATTTCTTGGTTCCCTGACTGGGAAGTGAGGTGATTAATGGATGGTCAAGGTAGCCCCTTAGGCAGCTTAGGCCTGCCCTGTGGAGCATCCCTGCAGGGGACTCCAGCCAGCTTGAGCGACACAGATCCTGAGAGTGCTCCTGGGTAGGCAATTGCCCTGGTGGAATGCCTCACCAGAGCAGCACGTGGCAGGCCTCCATGGAGGATCAATGCAGTGGCTGAACACTGGGAAGGAACTGGCTCTTGGAGTCTGGACATCTGAAACTTAGTAACACTAGTCTTTGGAACTTGCCTACTCCATTTGAGTGGAAGTGTGGCCTGATCATCCACAGCGTGCCCATGCTGGCACTTTGGTTTTTTGTTTTTGACTTGACTTGGATTGCTTGATACTTTGGTTTTGGTTTTGACCTGGCTTGGATTGCTTAATACTCTGATTTTGGTTTTGATTCTGGTTTGGTGTAAACTGTAAAAGTATGTGTGTGCCCTTTTTACCTGTTCTTTGTTTTGTGGTGTGCGTGTGGTGTGAGCGTGTTGTTTTGTCTCAAGGAAACATGGGTCAGGCACAAAGTAAGCCCACCCCACTAGGATCTATGTTGAAAAATTTCAAAAAGGGATTTAAAGGAGACTATGGAGTCATCATGACACCAGGAAAACTTAGAACTTTGTGTGAGATAGACTGGCCAGCATTAGAGGTGGGTTGGCCATCAGAAGGAAGCCTGGACAGGTCCCTTGTCTTGAAGGTATGGCACAGGGTAACCTGTAAGTCAGGGCATTCAGATCAGTTCCCATATATAGATACTTGGTTACAGCTAGTTTTGGACCTCCCACAGTGGTTAAGAGGACAGGCAGCAGCAGTACTAATAGCAAAGGGACAGTTAGTTAAGGAAGGTTCTCACTCCACCTGCTGAGGGAAGTCAGCACCAAAAGTCCTGTCCGACCCAACACTAGAAGAATCATGGCAGGAACTGGTACCAGCAGTACCCCCTCCTTATTGAGAGGAAGGGCTCCCCACCCCTGAGCCCACAGCACCTATGCCTCCACCAGATAACCACACCCCTAGACCACCCAGAGTAGACAAAAGAGGAAGTGAAGCCGCAGGAGAAACTCCTCCCATGGCAGCTCGCTTACAGCCCAAGACTGAAATCCAAATGCCCCTGAGAGAGCAGCAATATACTGGGATAGATGAGGAGGGACACATGGTGGAAAGGCGTGCCTTTGTGTATCAACCTTTCACCCCTGCTGACCTCCTCAATTGGAAAAATAATACTCCATCTTATACCGAAAGCCTCAAGCTTTAATTGACTTGCTCCAAACTATTATACAGACTCATAATCCTACTTGGGCTGATTGCCACCAGCTACTCATGTACCTCTTTAATACAGATTAAAGGCAAAGGGTACTCCAAGTGGCAACTAAGTGGCTAGAGTAGCACATCCCAGCCGATTACCAAAACCCCCAAGAATATATAAGAATTCAACTGCCAGGAACAGATCCCTAATGGGACCCCAATGAGGGACCAGACATGGAGAGGCTAAGATGGTACCATGAGACATTAATGGAAGGTCTAAAGAAAGGGACTCAAAAGGCTACAAATGTAAATAAGGTCTCTAAGGTCATCTGAGGAAAAAAGGAGCATGCAGTGCAATTCTGTGAAAGACTGTGTGAGGCTTACCGTATGTACACTCATTTTGATCCAGATAGCCCTGAAAATCAGCACATGATTAACATGGCCTTAGTCAAAGCGCAGAAGATATCAGGAGAAAATTGTAGAAACAGGCTGGGTTTGTGGATATGAATACCTCACAGTTACTGGAAATAGCCAATCAAGTGTTTGTGAATAGAGATGCAATAAGCCATAGAGAAAGCTGTAAGGAAGGCGAACGCCAGGCCAGGCAAAATGCCGACTTGCTGGCCACAGCCATTAGGGGAATTCACCTGAAAGGAGAGGGAAAGGGGGGTTCCAGGAAGAATACCCAGTCTAATTGCACACATTTGCAAGGTAACCAGTGAGCCTATTGTAAGGAAATAGGACATTGGAAAGATAAGTGTCCCCAACTGAAGGAAAAGCAAGGTGATTCAGAACAAAAGACCTCAGATAAAGATGAGCGAGCTTTGTTCAATCTGGCTGAAGGGCTACTGGACTGAAGGGGACTGGGCTCAAGTGCCCCCAAGGAGCCCATGGTCAGGATTACAACTGGGGGCAAGGACATTAAATTTTTGGTTGATACTGGTGCTGAACATTCAGTAGTGACCAGCCTGGTCACCTCCTTATCCAAGAAAACCATTGATATAATCGGAGCAACAGGAGTTTCCACTAAGCACGCTTTCTCTCTACCACGGACCTGCTCGGTGCGGGGACCTGAGATAGTTCACCAGTTCTTGTACATGCCTGACCGTCCCTTGCCCTTGCTGGGAAAAGGCTTGCTTAGCAAGTTGACAGCCAACATCTCCTTTACAAAACAGGGCTCTTTACAGCTAAAGTTACTGGGAACAGGAGTTATCATGGCCCTTATGGTCCCCCAGGAAGAAGAATGGAGACTTTTTCTAACTGAGCCAGGCCAAGAGGTAAAACCAGCTCTAGCTAAGTGATGGCCCTTAGTATGGGCAGAGGATAATCCTCCGGGACTGGTGGCCAACCAAGCCCCTGTACTCATAGAAGTTAAGCCTGGGGCCCAACCAATTAGACAAAAGCAGTATCCAGTTCCCAGAAAAGTTCTCAAAGGAATCCAGGTTCATCTCAGGCACTTGAAAGCCTTTGGAATTATAGTTCCTTGCCAGTCTCCATGGAACACCCCCCCTCCTCCCTGTCCCTAAGCCAGGGACCAAGGACTACCAGCCGGTACAGGACTTGTGCTTGGTCAACCAAGCTACAGTGACTCTGCACCCAACAGTTCCTAACCCTTACACATTGTTAGGGCTGCTGCTGGCTGAGGACAGCTGGTTTACCTGTCTGGACTTAAAAGATGCCTTCTTTAGCATCAAAATAGCTCCTGAGAGCCAGAAGCTATTTGCCTTTCAGTGGGAAGATCTGGAGTCAGTTGTCACTACTCAGTACACTTGGACCTGGCTTCCCCAAGGGTTCAAGAACTCCCCTACTATCTTTGGGGAGGCCCTGGCTCAAGACCTGCAAAAGTTTCCTGCTAAAGACCTAGGCTGTGTCTTGCTCCTGTACATGGATGACATTCTGCTGGGACACTCCATGGCAGTTGGGTGTGCAAAAGGGACGGATGCCCTGCTTCAGCACCTGGAGGACTGTGGGTATAAGGCGTCCAAGAAGAAAGCTCAGATCTGCAGACAGCAGGTAAGCTACCTGGGATTTACTATTTGGAAAGGGGAGTGCAGCCTGGGGTCAGAAAGAAAGCAGGTCATCTGCAGCCTACCGGAACCTAAAACCAGAAGGCAAGTAAGGGGATTCCTAGGAGCTGTGGGATTTTGCAGATTATGGATTCCAAACTTTGCAGTACTAGCCAAACCTTTCTACAGGGTTACAAAGGGGGGTGACTGGGAGCCTTTTGAATGGGGGCTTCTACAACAGCAAGCCTTTTGTAAGTTAAAGGAAAAACTTATGTCAGCCCCAGCCCTAGGACTACCAGATTTGACAAAGCCCTTTATATTCTATGTGTCAGAAAGAGAAAAAATGGCAGTTGGGGTTTTAACCCAGACTGTGGGGCCCCAGCCAAGGCCAGTGGCCTATCTCTCAAAACAACTAGATGAGGTTTCCAAAGGCTGGCCACCATGTCTAAGGGCCCTGGCAGCAACAGCCCTGTGAGCACAAGAAGCAGATAAACTAACCCTTGGGCAAAACCTGAATATAAAGGCCCCCCATGCTGTGGTAACTTTGATAAATACCAAAGGACATCATTGGCTAACAAATGCTAGATTAACCAAGTACCAAAGCCTACTGTGTGAAAATCCCCGCATAACCATTGAAGTCTGTAATACCCTAAATCCCGCCACCCTGCTCCCAGTATCAGAGAGCCTGGTCGAGCATAACTGTGTAGAGGTGTTGAACTCAGTCTATTCTAGCAGACCTGACCTTCGGGAGCAGCCATGGGCATCAGTAGACTGGGAGTTATACGTGGATGGGAGCAGCTTCATCAAGTCACAAGGAGAAAGATATGCAGGATATGCGGTGGTAACTGGATGCTGTCATTGAAGCCAAACCGTTGCCACAGGGCATTTCAGCCCAGAAGGCTGAGCTCATTGCTTTAACTGAGGCTCTAGAACTCAGTGAAGGTAAGACTGTAAACATCTACACTGACTCTCGATATGCCTTTCTAACCTTCCAAGTGCATGGATCATTATATAAGGAAAAGGGCCTGTTAAACTCTGGGAAAAAGGACATAAAATATCAACAGGAAATTCTACAATTATTAGAGGCAGTGTGGAAACCTCAGAGGGTGGCAGTCATACACTGCAGGGGACACCAGTGAGCCTCCACCTCAGTGGCCTTAAGAAACTCTCAAGCTGACTCAGAAGCTTGAAAAGCAGCATCTACCCCTTACTGGGCATCAGTAGCAACCCCCTTACTCCCTCAAACACCTGACCTGGTACCTACCTATTCTAAGGAAGAAAGACTTCTTCCACTCAGAAGGGGGGCAAGTAAAAAAAGGAGGATGGATCAGACTGCCAGATGGGAGGGTAGCTGTGCCTCAGTTGCTGGGAGCCACAATCATATTGGCCATGCATGAAACCATTCATCTAGGACAAGAGTCACTTGAAAAATTGTTAGGCCAGTACTTCTACGTCTCACACTTGCCAGCCCTTGCCAAAGCAGTAGCACAATGGTGCATTACTTGCCGACAGCACAATGCGAGGCAAGGCCCCACTGTTCCGCCCGGCATACAAGCTTATGGAGTGGCTCCTTTTGAGGATCTTCAGGTGGATTTCACAGAAGTGCCAAAATGTGGAGGTAACAAGTATTTGCTGGTTCTTGTGTGTACTTACTCTAGGTGGGTGGAGGCTTATCCAACACAAACTGAAAAAGCCTACGAGGTAACCCGTGTGCTTCTCTGAGATCTTATTCCTAGGTTTGGACTGCCCTTACGAATCGGCTCACATAACAGTCCGGTGTTTGTGGCTGACTTGGTACAGAAGACAGCAAAGGCATTAGGAATCACTTGGAAGCTACATGCCGCCTACTGAGCTCAAAGTTCCAGAAAGGTGGAGCGAATGAATTAGACTATCAAAAATAGGGAAAGTATGTCAGGAAATAGGATTAAAGTGCATACAGGCCCTTCCAATGGTATTGTTAAAATTAGATGCATTCCTTCTAAGAAAACAGGATACTCCCTTTATGAAATACTGTATCATAGGCCTCCTCTACACTATGGGAGCTTCCAGGCACTCCCTGAGAGTTAGGTGGAATTGAATTACAGTGACAGCTACAGGCTTTAGGAAAAATTACACAAACAATCTCAACTTGGGTAAATGAGAGGTGTCCCATCAGCTTATTTGCCCCAGTTCACCCTTTCTCCCCAGGTGATCGCATGTGGATCAAGGACTGGAACGTAGCCCCTTTGCAGCCATGGCGGAAAGGACCTCAGACCATCATCCTGACCACCCCCACGGCTGTAAAGGTAGAAGGAATTCCAGCCTGGATCCACCACAGCCATGTGAAACCTGCAGCCGATGAAACCTGGGAGGCAAAACCAAGCCTGGACAACCCCTGCAAAGTGACTCTGAAGAGGATGACAAGCCCTGCTCCAGTCACACCCAGAAGCTGACTGGTCTACGCATGGCTAAAGCATGAGGAGGATCATCAAAAGACTCATTTTCCTTATAATTTGGACTTGTATAGTAAAAACTTCCTTGATTTTCCCCACATGGAGGACTGCTCTCAGTGTATAAATCAGGTTACCGAGGTACGGCAGCAAGTTAAAACAATCTTTCTGTTCTATAGTTACTATGAATGCCTAAGAACTTTAAAAGGAACATGTTTATATAACGACACTCAGTACAAGGTATGTAGCCCAGGAAATGACGGACCAGATGTGAGTTATGACCCCTCTGAGCCTCCCATGTCCACAGTTTTTGAAATAAGATTAAGGACTGAAGACTGCTGGGGACTCATAAATGATACAAGTGAAGTATTAGCCAGAACAGAAGAAAAAGGAGTGCCCAAATGCATGATCTTGAAATTTGATGCCTGTGCTGTCATTAATAGCAATAAGTTAGGAAGGGGATGTGGCTCTTTTAGCTAGGAAAAAAGGCTATATTACTGAAAATAAGTACATTTGTCATGAATTCAGACTGTGTAGAAATGAATGTGGATACTGGTCTTGTGTCATTTGGGCCACTTAGATAAAAAATGAAAAGGATCCAGTCCACCTTCAGAAAGGAAAAAATGGCCCTTCCTGTACTAAGGGACAATGCAACCCCTTAGAGCTAGTAATAATCAATCCCCTTGATCCTCACTGGAAAAAAGGGGAGCTTGTGACCTTAGGAACTGATGGGGCCAGACTGGATCCTTGAGTAAATATCTTGGTTCAAGGAGAAGTTTATAAATGCTCTCCTGAGCCAGTGTTTCAAACTTTCTGTGATGAACTAAATGTGCCAGTACCAGAAATTACAGGAAAAACAAGAAATTTGTTTTTGCAATTAGCTGAGCATGTAGCCCACTCTCTCAATGTGACTTCATGTTATGTATATGGAGGAACTGTAATGGGAGATCAATGGCCACAGGAAGACCGAGAATTAGTACCTACAGACCCAGTTCCTGATGAATTCCTGGCTGAAAAGAATCACCCTGATAATTTCTGGGTCCTAAAAGCCTCAATTATTGGACAATATTGCATAGCTAGAGAAAGAAAAGAATTCACTCACCCCATAGGACGACTTAGTTGTCTAGGACAGAAACTGTATAATGGTACCACAAAAACAGTCACGTGGTGGAGTTCAAATCACACAAAGAGGAATCCATTTAGTAAATTCCCAAAGTTGCAAAATTGGTGGATTCACCCGGAGTCCCACCGGGAGTGGACAGCCCCCACTGGATTATACTGGATATGTGAGCATAGAGCTTACACCAAATTACCCCACCAGTGGGCAGGTAGTTGTGTTATTAGCACTATTAGACCATCTTTCTTCCCACTGCCCATAAAAACAGGTGAACTCCTGGGCTTCCCTGTCTATGCTTCCTGCAAAAAGAGAAGCATAGCTATAAGAAATTGGAAAGATGATGAATGGCCCCCTGAGAGAATCATACAATATTATGGGCCTGCTACTTAGGCACAAGACAGCTCATGGGGATACTGGATCCCCATTTACGTGATCAACTGAATCACACGGTTACAAGCTGTCTTAGAAATAGTCACTAATAAAACAGGCAGAGCCTTGACTATTCTGGCCCAGCAAGAAACTCAGATGAGAAATGCTATCTATCAAAATAGATTGGCTCTCGACTACTTGCCAGCAGCTGAAGGAGGGGTCTGTGGGAAATTTAACCTTACTAATTGCTGTCTACATATAGATGATCAAGGGCAAGTAGTTGAAGACATAGTTAGAGATATGACAAAATTGGCATATGTGCCCATGCAAGTGTGGCATGGATTTGATCCTGGGGCCATGTTTGGAAAATGGTTCCCAGCGCTGGAAAGATTTAAAACTCTTATAATAAGAGTTATAATAGTAATAGGAACCTGCTTACTGCTCCCTTGTTTGCTACCTGTACTTCTTCAAATGATAAAAAGCTTCATTGCTACCTTAGTTCACCAAAATGCTTCAGCACAAGTGTACTATATGAATCACTATTGATCTGTCTTGCAAGAAGACATGGGTAGTAAGAATAAAAGTGAGAACTCCCACTATTGAGTGAGATTCTCAAAGTGGGGGGGGGGAATAAGGGAGGAGACCACCCTTCATATTGTCTTATGCCCGATTTCTGCATCAAAAGAAAGAAGAAGTAAAAACTAAAAGGCAGAAATGAAATCCACAAGCAGACAGCCTAGCACCATACCCTGGACCTGGTAGTTAAAGATCGCCCCCTGACCTAATTGGTTATGTTATCTATAGATTACAGACATTGTATAGAAAAGCACTGTGAAAATCCCTGTCCTGTTCTGTTCCGATCTAATTACCAGTGCATGCAGCCCCCGGTCACCTACCCCTGCTTGCTCAATCGATCGTGACCCTCTCACGTGCACCCCCTTAGAGTTGGGAGCCCTTAAAAGGGACAAGAATTGCTCACTCGGGAAGCTCGGCTCTTGAGGCAGGAGTCTTGCCAATGCTCCTGGCCAAATAAACCGCTTCCTTCTTTAACTTGGTGTCTGAGGGGTTTTGTCTGTGGTTTGTCCTGCTATAACAGAATTAGCTGGACAAAGTCTTAGAAAATTTGATAAGGTTGGGGGCGCTGGGTGCACGGGTTAAGAGAACATGCATAAAATTCCTGAGACACCCACAAGCCTGCTATGTCCCTGTAATTGAAAGCAAATTGGACTGCAGGTAATTGGGGCTGACTGAATGGGAGAGGGGAGCAGGCAGGAGCACTCATGTGCCAGTAGACCATGGAAAGCCATATGGACCTTGTTCTAAGGCCAGTGGAAACCCATTGGGAACATTAAATCGGGAGAGTGTCAGGATGAGATTTATGTGTGTATTTTGCCATTATCAAGTTGAGATCATCTATGGTGGGTGGGTGGCTCTGTGTTCCTCCTGGTGGGCTGTACTGAGGAGTGCAGTGTTTGCAACTGCTCAGGAGGAAACGGGGCAGAAGTGAGATAGGAGAAAGGAAAAAAAACCCGGTCAGGCAGGCAGTTAGGGTGGGTCCTCAGATGAATGCTTTCAAACAAAAGAACAGCCTGCAGGTGCAGATAAGGGAACATGCACAAGGGGACTTGCCTAAGACATGCCTACAGCCACACAGATAAGAAAGCCTACACAGGTGACTTGCCCAGACATGCCCACAATGGAAAATTCTGTCCCCTGACACATGCGCAGTAAAGGGAACAAAGCAATAGGTAATAACTCAAGCTAAGAGCCCGCATGTGCACTAGGAAGATGGGATGGAGCCAGCAGAAATTCACGCCTTATGCAAATGAGACACCCAGACCTCATCAGTTTCTTATAAAAGCCCTTGCATTCAGCTGTAAAAACAGCAACCCTCTTCTGGGTCCCCTTTCCGTGGCAGAGAGCTTTCATCTTTGGCTTATTAAACTTTCACTCCAACCTCACCCTTTGTGTCTGCGCTCCTTAACTTTCTTGGTCATGAGACAAAGAACTCCAGGTACTACCTCAGGCAAAGAGAAACTTCTACGTTGTGGTGCATTGGCAAAACTATGACAGAAGCAGCTTGGATTCATCTCTATTATTTAAATCTGCTGAGGTTGTGAAACTGAGAGATAGTCACAGGAACAGTTCCAGGAAAAGAAAACTGGATCCAAAGGGAAAGAGACATTTTTCTCAGAGTCAGCACAGGCAGTAAAGTGAACTGGGTCGGCTGATTGGATTGTCAGGTAGAAACCATGTTGATTTCCTGATTTGGGGGTTATGTGGTGGTTACCTGGGAGAGTGTCCCTGCTTTGAGTAAAATACAGTAGAGTATTTTGTGTGAAGTTGCAAATCTGGTACTGGAGCGACCACTGGGGAATCTGAGAGAAAGGATAAAAGGTATTTTGTACTGCTATTGCATGTTTCCTATAAGTATGAATTTACTGGAAAGTAAATTACTTTATAAAACAACCATATCAATACCATACCAGGAAAGTAGAGATGACATCAAACTTCATTATAGAGGCTCCATTTCAGCCAAAGCTGTGAAACCAATCATTCTCAAAAGAGTGTGAATTTCATCAGTGGCCACTGTGTGGACATGACTCCATCAGTAGTAGGGGCCACTGAGTGGATACTAACTACTAGAGGCCATTGTGTGAATATATATTGTAGCCACTATGTCTTGGACATTGAGAATGATCTCAGGGTGCAATGGCAACAGTGGGATTTTGGGGTTATATTTTTCTACATGAACCCTTCCTGTGCAGAATCCTCTGAATCAGAATCTCCACTACACTCCGAGTTGTGGACAGGAAGCTTTTAATTCACCACTGAACAGCATCAAGTTAAGATCTCCATCCTGGAGCCTTGAGGAGAATGAAGTTCTTGTCTCCCGGCTCCCACCATCTGAGGGGTGATGGTCAGAAGAGGCGGGTTCACATGCCATCTGGTGGCCGTCAGGACTCAGCACAGGACGCTCTTGCTCACAGTTTATCGGTGGACGTGCGCCCCCTCCTGGCTCTCTTGAAAAATCAATACAATTCAGTATTCATTTACTCAGTGCGATCACTTTGGAAATTCACTATCCCGTGTATTTTTCAAAAATAGTATGGAACAATTATTTAGAAACCATATGGAATGAAAATAATGTACATGCAAACTAAAATTATGCAAAAATTCACTCACAATAGTCCATAGGCTGAAATTTGAAATGCAAAACTATAAACATTCTAGAAGAAAGCCTGTGTGACCTTGGATTTGGTGCTGAGGTTTAACACATAATACCAAAAGCCACATCACAAAAGAAAAAATACTGATAACACAGACTTTATAAAACTAAATTTTCAACTCTGAGAAAGAGCCTATTCAGAGAACAAAGACAAGACACAGACTGGGAGAAAGTATTTACAAAATACATATCTGGTAAAAACAATTGTATTAAAAATATAAAAAGATGTTGGGTGGGGTGGCTCATGCCTGTAATCCCAGTTGCTCGGGGGGCTGAAGCGAGAGGATTGCTTGAAGCTAGAAGCTAGTAGTTTGAGACCAGTCTGAGCAATATAACAAGACACTGTCTCTAAAAATAATGATAAAACAAAAAGAACTCTTAAAAAGAAGCAATAAGATTACTAAAAACCCAATTAAAATGAGTAAATAGCTAAATGGACACCTGACCAAATAAAATATAAAGATAACAAATAATCATACAAAAGAGTGCTCAACATATCATTAGGAAATTATAAATTGAAACAACAATGAGATAGCAGCACACCCTTTAGAACCACTGAACTCTAAAAGAGCCCTGACAAACCAGTTGCTGGAGGCTGAAGAACAATAGGAGCTGTCATTCATTGCTGGTAGAACGCACAATGGTACAGTCACTTCAGAAGACACTTTTGCAGTTTTTTTTTCCAAAGCTGAACAACTCTCACCTTATAATCTGACAATTGCACCCCTAAATTGCCTGTATTTAGACAACTGCTTTGAAAAGTTATGTTCAAACATATACCAGCATGTAATTATGTACAGCAGTTCTATTCATAGTGGTCAAAATGTAATCAGAATTTCCTTCAATAGCTGAATGCATAATCACATTGGGGTGCATCTATGCAATGGAGTACCATTCATAAATAGAAAGGAATAAACTGTCTACGATGCAAAGACATGGGTAAATCTTGCATGTATACTGCTAAGTGAAGGAAACCAGTCTGAAGAGGCTACCCACCATTTCACCTCATTTTATATCATATTTTGGAAAAGGCAAAATTACAGAGATAAACGAATCAGTGGTTACACAGGGTGGGTATTTGAAGTATTCTGTATGGTACTTCAATGGTGGATACCTGACACTATGCATTTTATAAAACTGATATAATTTTACAGCCCAAAGAATAAATCACAAGCTATACAAATTAAATCAAACATTTAGGGTGCAGTAGTATCCAAGGATAAAATACAGAATGGGATCAGGAATCTAACTGTATTACAAATTTATGGAAAAACTCACTGCAGGTGATGGGCAGAAAGTGCTAACCTAAGTCACTTTGGAAAGGAGTAGAATCTATAGACTAAAAGCAGAATATACTGAATATAAATAATGGACTCTATTTTATAAAGTTCTCTCCCCCAGGGGTAATAGTCAATTTTGAAACTACTATATCTGTAAAAAGAAAAAAAAAAACCCTGTTTTTCATCTATACTGTCAATACTTCACTTCTGACACCAAATATATGAGGGATTTTCCCATATCAACCAATTCTCCAACTTTCTGGATACCAGCTGGGTGTTATATAGTTCAATTATGACATGAACTAACTGGAGTTATTACATACCTAATAGTTTAAGGGCTCAGTAACACCAGACTGCCCCCCCCCCACTTCAGATGCCAATCACAACTAGTAAATTCCCAGTTTACTCATACTTCTGTACGACTTGGCTGCAAATTGAACAGTCCCACACCTCCTCCTCAGGATTGATAATTTGCTATGATGGCTCATAGAACTCAGGGAAACATTTACTTATGTTTACTGGTTAATATGATCTCAATGTTGGTGTCCCCCCAAAATTCATATGTTGAAACCTAACCTCCAAGAGGATGGTTTTAACAGGTAATTCATTGTCAAGTGTTGCGGGAAGTCAGAGACCCCAAACAGAGGGACTGGCTGGAGCCATGGCAGAGGAACATAAATTGTGAAGATTTCATGGACATTTATCAGTTCCCAAATAATGCTTTTATAATTTCTTATGCCTGTCTTTACTTTAATCTCTTAATCCTGTTACCTTCGTAAGCTGAGGATGTATGTCACCTCAGGACCACTGTGATAATTGTGTTAACTGTATAAATTGATTGTAAAACATGTGTGTTTGAACGATATGAAATCAGTGCACCTTGAAAAAGAACAGAATAACAGCAATTTTTAGGGAACAAGGGAAGACACCCATAAGGTCTGACTGCCTGTGGGGTCAGGCAAAAAGAGCCATATTTTTCTTCTTGCAGAGAGCCAATAAATGGACGTGCAAGTAGGAGAGATATCACTAAATTCTTTTCCTAGCAAGGAATATTAATATCAATACCCTGGGAAAGGAATGCATTCCTGAGGGGAGGTCTATAAACAGCCACTCTGGGAATGTATGTCTTATGCAGTTGAGATAAGGACTGAGATACACCCTGGTCTCCTGCAGTACCCTCAGGCTTACTAGGGTGGGGAGAAACTTCACCCTGGTAAATTTGTGGTCAGACTGGTTCTCTGCTCTCGAACTCTGTTTTCTGCTATTTAAGATGTTTATCAAGACAATATGTGCACTGCTGAACATAGACCCTTATCAGTAGTTCTGCTTTTGCCCTTTGTCCTGTTCCCTCAGAAGCATGTGATCTTTGTTAGACCCTTACTAGTAGCACTGCTTTTTGCCTTTTGAAGCATGTGATCTTTGTACCTACTCCCTGTTCTTACACTCCCTCCCCTTTTGAAACCCTTAATAAAAACTTGCTGGTCTGAGACTTAGGCGGACATCACGGTCCTACTGATATGTGATGTCACCCCCAGCGGCCCAGCTGTAAAATTCCTCTCTTTGTACTGTCTCTCTTTATTTCTCAGCCGGCCGACACTTATGAAAAATAGAAAGAACCTACGTTGAAATATTGGGGGCAGGTTTCCCCAATAGTCAAGGCTCTGCCCTCATGAATGGCACAAGTGCCCTTATAAAAGAGTCTGTAGGGAGCCTGTTTCTCTATTCTGCCATGTGAGGACATGGCTAGAAGGTACTATCTCTGAGAGATGAGCCCTCACCAGACATGGAATCTTCCAGTGCCTTGATCTTGGACTTTCCAGGCTCCAGAATTATATGCAACAAATTTATGTTGTTTAAAAGTTACCCAGTCTATGGTATTTTGTTATAGCAACCTGAAAGGACTAAGACCCCAGTTTATTATAAAGGATATGGTAAAGAAAACACATGAACAGCCAGATAAGGGGGTACACAAAGCAAGGTTTGGAAGTGCGGAAGCTCTGTCTTCATGGAGTTGGGGTTTGCCATGCTCCCTGCACATGGATGTATTTAACAATTTAGAAACTCTTTAAACCCCATCTTTTAGGATTTTTTAAGAGACAAAGTCTTGCTCTATCCCAAGCCTGGAGTGCAGGGGTACAATTATAGCTTACTGCAATCTTGAACTCCTGCCCTCAAGCAATCCTTCTGCCTTAGTTTCCCAAGTAGCTGGGACTACGTGCGCACACTACCACACCCAACTGTCTTATTTTCTGTAGAGAAGGAGTCTCACTGTGTTGCCTAGGCAGGCCTCAAATTCCTGGCCTCAAGTGATCCTCCCACCTCTTTCAGGGATTTTTATGGAGGCTTTATCACATAGGCGTGATTGATTATTAACTCAATCTCCAGCCCCCTTTCCCCTCAGAGGATAGGATATGAAGCTGAAAGTTACAAGCTTCTAATCATGGCTTGGTATTTCTGGTGACCATGCCCCATCCTGAAGCCATCCAGGAGCGCACCAAGAGCACTTAGCACAGCAAAAGACATTCCTACTACCTGAGAGATTTTTAAGGCATTTAGGAACTCTGTGTCAGAAACCAGGGTCAAAGACCAAATATGAGAACAAAAAATGCTCCTAGCACCCCTATCACTCAAGAAATTGTAAGGGTTTTGGGAGCTCTGTACCAGGAAATAGAGACAGAGACCAAACATATATTTATTATTAAATCACAACCTATAATTTGAATCAACAACAATAAATTCAGTGTTTATACTGGAACAAGGGATTAAATAAATGGCAGACGATGGAAGCTAATTCCTTGCTGTTGGAGTGAGAATTTACAGACAAGAAAGGCAGGGGAGGCTAGAATAATTCTTGTGATAATGGATCAGAGTCCATTGATTGGAGATATCAGTATAAACTCACATGTAGCTTAATATATACACAGATGGATCCACATAGAAATCTTTATAATTAGGCATGTATATGTAGGTTAGAACACACACATATATATTTCCTTGCATTGTCAGCTGTGAGGGACAAGATGCAATGAGCATATTTAGCTGCCAGATATAAGTTTTTAAAACCATTCTCTAATAAGGGAAATCAGTGCTCTTGGAAGAAATAGCTAAACTAGGGCTGAGACAGTAAATATATGAGCGAGATATAAGTTTTTAAAACCATTCTCTAATAAGGGAAATCAGTGCTCTTGGAAGAAATAGCTAAACTAGGGCTGAGACAGTAAACATATGAGCCAGGATACTCTTGAAGTGTCAGAAAGAAATTGTTGAAACAAAACAAAATAAAACATGCAGTTATGTCAAAGGAAAACAGGAGCCAATAGAAACAGCTCCCAATGGCCACAGGTAGGAAATGAAAGCAACAAAATACTGTACAATTGGATAATAACCAAAAGATTGAAGTAACTATCTGGTTGTCCATACTGGTCTAAATAAATGATTAAATAAATACACAAATGGGCTGAATAGAAATATCTTATACAGAAGAATTCCAAATACCTGATGTAGACACTCAGCCATCAAGGAGGTAGAGCTAACTCCCTACTCAAGTGTAGGCTCTGCATGCTTATTTCCTCCAAAAGAATACATACAGTATGGACATGGGGAAAAAGTAACTTCACAGTGAGAAACCTGAAAACACTACCTCAGCCAGGTGATCAAAATTAACATTAATGGTGATAATGCATCTTGAGAGCATGAAGAGACTAGAATAGCACTACACATCTGATCTGCTTCCCCCAAACCCATAACCCCAGTCTATTTGTGAGAAAAATACCAAGTAAACCACAATGAGAGATATTCTACACAATACCTGACCAGTCTTTCTTACACTGTCAAGGCTATCAGAAGGAAAGTCTGAGAAACAATCACAGGCAAGAAGAGCCTGACATGACAACTAAATGTCCTGTAGGAGCTGAGATGGGATCCCAGAATAGAAAAAGATAGAACTGAGGGAAACCAAATAAAATATGGGCTTATTTAATAATAACATATTAATATCTGGTCATTAATTGTAACAAATGATGTAAGATGTTAAGAAGACATCTGATACATACTAATATGTTAATAAGAGGGAAAACTAGGTTGCACCTACAGGGGAAATCTGCATTTTTCTTTCTATTTTCTGTGTGATTCTAAAACTAATTTAAAATAATAACTTTATTCAAAGCATTGTAATATTTTTTCAAACATCTGCTTATTTATTTGTACTAATAATTAAGACTATACTTTCAGGGATCATTTCTATAGTTTGTTAATTATTTGTACTAATATTTAGTAGTAATTGACACTAACTAGTCCTACATTTAAAAAATAAGAACATTCATGATGCTGTGAAGTATATAATGCAGACTAATAAATAATTCCAAATAAGTGCCTCTTTTGCATGTTTTATGTTAAAATAACATACTTGTATAAATTTATTAATCATATTTTTTTCTTGTGGTGTGGTTCTGTCCTGGGTTCACTCTCTAGAAATCTGGTCAACTTAGACCAGGGAAAAAAATCACATTTTAGAGACTATTTCAATTCTTCGCTGAACATTTTCAAAAGTACAACTTTAAAAAATAAAAAAGTGCCAGGTGCAGTGGCTCACACCTGTAATCCCAGCACTTTGGGAGGCCAAGGCAGGCGGATCACGAGGTCAGGAGTTCGAGACCAGCCTGGCCAACATGGTGAAACCCAGTCTCTACCAAAAATACAAAAATTAGCTGGATGTGGTGGCAGGCACCTGTAATCCCAGCTACTCAGGAGGCTGAGGCAGGAGAATTGCTTGAACCCAAGAGGCGGAGGTTGCAGTCAGCCGAGATCGCATCACTGCACTCGAGCCTGGGTGACAGAGGAAGACTCTATCTCAGAAAAAAAAAAAAAAGGTCCAAATGACAAATTGATTTATTGTGACTGGATCACTTATTGTAATGAATCTTCGTCTTTGTTTCCAAGGATTCCTTTTAATAGCAATACAACAGAAACAAATATTTGTCACTGTAAAAAATATTCAGAGAAAGGAAGAATATGAACAGATTTTGTGACCACGATCACTCGATATTTCCTTGTGATGCTTTCTAAAACAGAAGAGTTTAAAGGGATATTCAAAGTCAATTTTAGAGAAATTGATGAAACTAGATAAACAAAAGTGGCAGGACATTCTATGAGTGATTTTAGATATTGCTATGTCTTGAGGAAAAATGTAATATACCTTTTAGAGGATCACAAAGGATTATTGGAAGCCCAAACTCTAGAATGTTTCCAAATTCAGTTGAAATTATGTCAATATAGGTAGTAATGAAGGTAATGATAAAATGGGATCTGTGCCTTATTTGTGTAATAAAATCCAAAAAAAGTATTTAATGCTCCTAGGAAAACATGTTAGACTTGAAATACAGTTAATAATATCAAAAGCAAAATACACTTCTGTAAACCAAAAATAAAATTCTAAGGCTCCCCAACCTTCTAAATGGACTTCCTCCTCAGCCAAGGCTCTTTAAAATTTAATCTGAGAGACTGTTTCAGGCCAAGACAGGAAGTGAGGGTTGGACATGCCTCATTATAACTCTTTGGAATTAACATCAACACAGACTTTAAGTCTGATAAGAAACATTTTAAAACCTATTCTCTGTGAAGCCTACTGCCTGAAGACTTCCTCTGCAAATAAGAACTTGGGTCTCTACAATCCTTTATCTTAACCCAGACATTCCTTTCTATTGATCCCAGGTCTCTCGATAAACTCAACCAATGGTCAACCAGAAAAATTTTAAATCTACCTGTAAGCTGGAAGCCCCCGTTTCGAGTTGTCCCACCTTTATAGATCAAACCAATGTATTTCTTAAATGTATGTGATTGAAGTTCCATGTCTCCCTAAAATGTATAATACCAAGGTGTACCCTGACCACCTTGGTACATGTTCTCAGGACCTCCTAAGGGCTGTGTCCTAACCATAGTCACTCATATTTGGCTCAGAATAAATCTCTTCAAATATTTTACAGAGTTTGACTCTTTTCATTGACACTTCCTTACATTTGATTGTACAATAGAAGTAGCTCATCAGGAACAAATGTACCATATTAAAGTATGTTCATATTGTTGACCTAAAGGAAGAAGCTGAGGCACAAAATAGAATTTTAGAGTTTACTTGAGCCAAGATGAGGACAGCTGCCCAGAAGACTCAGACCTAAATATCTGTAGATATGAGCTCCCTTCAACTTCTGTTACAAGTAGGTTTTTTAATTTGGCAGCCGGCACCAGGGCACTAGGGAGAGACAAGCTCCTGATGATCCACAGCTGTTAACATTGAAGTGTTAATTGAATGCAGATGACAGGGAGAAGAAACTTCCTGGGCATGTGCTTAAGAGACAAAATGGCAAAGTATGACCTTCTGGGGACACTCCACCAGAAAAGAGAGGAAAGCCTCAGGCACGTGTACAGCTTCCTAAACAGACGGCAAGTGCTCAGTTCCCAAGGGTAAGGAGGGCACTGTGCATGTGGGCAGCCCACCCTAAGGGAAAAACCATGGGAAACAGGTGAGCCTATAAAGTCCTAGGATCAAGGTTAAATGCTGTCTTTGACCTTCAGATGCCCACTTGAGTCTCTTCCAAGCGAATTTTCCTTCCTTTCCTGTTCTAAAGCCTTTTTAAAATAAACTTACACTCCTCCTCTAAAACTCGCCTTGGTCTCTTCTTCCACTTTATGTCCCTCAGTCGAATTCTTTCTCCTAAGGAGGCAAGAACTGAAGTTGCTGCAGACACATATAGATTCACCATCAGTAACTCAGGGTAACTTGGATACCTGCCACTGGTAACAATAATGGAATAAAGTTTTCTTGACTTTACTGAAATGACGTGTTGATGAGAGGAGGTGCCAGCTGGGCTTCCTGGGTCGAGTAGGGGCTCCGAAAGCTGTGAAATTCATTTCCTGCATCAGGACTTACTTTGGTCCTGGATGAATAATATTGAAGATATGTGCTTAAAATATTCCTAACATCAGAATTTGTGCATGTGTTTTCTTCCCCAAGAAAGCTATAAAGAGCGAAAATTGTGCTGTAAGCTTCCCTGTGTCCTCGCTCCCTCTCTCCCTTCCTGCTCCCTGAAACTAAAAGGAATGTTAAAAGCCCATTTTTCTGTGACCAGTGGACCTTATCTATGCTCCCAATTCCAATTCCTTGTAAACACAGTTTGTAAAATCCTGTGAGATCCTGTCTCCTTTGCTGCAAGGTCATAAAGTAGGTAAAACTTAAGTTGCAATTCCGGTTTTCCTCAAGATTTGATACATGTTAATTGTCTTTGTTTCTCGCTCTGGTAACATCATCCTGCCGCACGTATTTCCCACCTTAAAGTGTTTAAAAGGTGATAGAAAAATCTAACACTGGCTACCCGCTCAGGACCCCTTCCATGCTGTGGAAACTTTGTACTGCCACTCTGCTCAATAAAGCCTACAGCTTTTTTTCTCTCGGTCCAATCCGTGTCTCTCTCTCTCGCTGCGGGCTGCCGCCACACCAATTCTTTGGTGTGGCCAAGGCAAGAACCTTTGACGTTACATTGAGACCAGAAACCCAAAATGATGGTGACTGAGAGTACTACTAATGCCCTATGTTTTGGTCACACTCTCACCTAGGTGAGAACCTGACCAAAAGGGGAGAGTTATTAACTGGGCTCCTGCACTAGGCCACAACAGACCAGGCCAAACGAGAATGGAATCACTGACGCTAAATGCCACACAACCAAACTGAAGTTTTAAGGAAGCAGATAAATCCCAAAACAGACCAGTGTTTCCTGAAAAAGAAAGGATTCCAGTCTACCTGAGTCAGCATAAGGAAATCCCCTCTGCTTTAACCCTTACCCAAAAAGTAACCTGATATTAACTGTGAACCCAAAATATCTGAGACAGGTCTCAGTGAATTTAGGAAGTTTATTTTGTCAAGGTTAAGGACACATCCGTGACATAGCCTCAGGGGGTCCCGATGACATTTACCCAAGTTGGTAAGGGTACAGCTTGCTTTATACATTTTAGGGAGACATAATACATCAATCAACACATGTAAGATTTACACTGGTTTGATCTGGAAAGGTGGAACAACTCAGGGGGTGGGGGCTTCCAGGTCATAGGTAGATTTAAAAATTTTCTGATTGGGAATTAGTTGAAAGAGTTATTATCAGTAGAAAGGAATGTCTGGGTGTATAAGGGGTTATGGAGACCTAGGTTTTATTATGCAGATGAAGCCTCCAAGTAGCAGGCTTCAGAGAAAAAAAGATTATAAACGTTTCTTATCAGACCTGAGGTCTGTGTTGATGTTAATGCTGGAGGGGTATAATGAGGTATGTCCAACCCCCCTCTTCCACAATGGTCTGAACTAGATTTTCAGGTTAACTCTGGAATCCCCTTGGCCGAGAGGAGTCCATTCAGGTGGTTGGGGGCCTTAGAATTTTATTTTTGGTTTACATAACCAATCAGCTGTTATTTTCCATTCTGTTTCCTTGTTTCCATCTTACAAAACTCACTGTTCTGCTATTGCCCAGTGGGAACTGAGACCAAATAAGAACTTCTGAATTCCATACTGAGACCAAATAAGTCCATTTATAATGATGACAGAGAGTGGAGTCATGGTGACAATGCCCAAAGTTTTGGTCAATTTCTCAAAAGGCTGACCAAAAGAGGGGAGTTGTTAAACCAAATTTGGGCTTTAGAAGCCTCCCAACGAGTCCTTGTAAAGAACTACAACCTAAGTTAGTATATAAACAAACTGAAAATCTGACTTAGAAATCTGTCTTTATAACAAATAGCTGAGGCTAAACCAATCACAGCTGCCAAGTGTCAGCCAATGGCAGGCGGCCAACTGTTCAAACTAGGTTCCATAAAGGCAAATCCAGGCTGTAACCAATGGAGCTGTCTCTGTATTTCACTTCTGTTTTCTGTATGTCACTTTCTTTTCTCTGGTTATAAATATAACCTGCAGATGTCACGTGACAGAGCATTCTGGACCATTTTTGGTCCGGACTGATGCCTGATTCTAGAATCTCAAACAAAAGCCAATTAAGATCTGAAAACCTAGATGTGCTGTGATTTTGTCTTTTAACAGCTGGGTCCTGAAAATGATGGCCTATTAAGCTGAAGTTAATTAAAAATCACTTAAGGTCATCATTGGTGTCACGCGCGTCCGTGTGAAGAGACCACCAAACAGGCTTTGTGTGAGCACCAAGGCTGTTTATTTCACCTGGGTGCAGGTGGGCTGAGTCTGAAAAGAGTCAGCGAAGGGAGATAGGGGTGGGGCCGTTTTATAGGATTTAGGTGGGTAGTGGAAAATTACAGTCAAAGGGGGGTGTTCTCTTGCAGGCAGGGGTGGGGGTCACAAGGTGCTCAGTGGGGGAGATTCTGAGCCAGGAGAAGGAATTTCATAAGGTTAATCGCTCAGTTAAGGTGGGGCAGGAACAAATCACAATGGTGGAATATCATCAGTTAAGGCAAGAACTGGCCATTTTTCACTTCCTTTGTGATTCTTCACTTGATCAAAAAAAAAGTGCAAAAGTAGATAGAATTAAGAATTCTGTACAAAACTAGTAAGAGAAGAGAAATCAAAAGTCAAATAAGGAACCAAGTGTATCAAACTGGAAACCTAGAAGAAACAGGTGATTTCCTAGTAAAAATACACATTAACAAAATGGACTCTGAAATAAGGAAACTATGAATATTAGCATAGAAGAGCTTTGAATAGTGTTTAAAGATCTCCCACTGGAAAAGACCCCAGGACCATCTGAGTTCACAGCTTAATGTTAGCTGACCTTTTTAACTAATTCTGATTTTATGGTCACACATCACATACATAGGATGGTGGTCCTATGAGATTATAACGGAGCTTAAAAATTTCTTCCTAACCATCTTGTCATAACCTCATGGCTCAGAGCATTCTTTTCTATGTTTAGATAGATACACAGATACTTCCCATTGTAGTAAAAACTGTATGCAGTATTTGGTATAGTACCATGCCGCACAGGTTTGTACCCTAGGAACAATAGGCTAGACCATATAGCCTAGGTGTGGCGAGGTGTAGGCTATACCATCTGGGTTTGTGCAAGTACTCTCCATGATGTTCGCAGAATGATAAAAGCACTTAATGACACATTTCACAGAAAGCATCCCCCTCCTTAAGTGACATTTGAGTGTATTTTAAATGGCCAAAGCCTAGGAGAAAAGTGGGAGCTCAATTCATGTTACAGTTTAATAATAAAGCTTAATAGAGTTAACATATTTCATATAATCTAAGATACCAATGATTATAAGACACACATTCATTTATGTACCATTACAAATATGCTGCCAATTAAACTGACTTTGTGAATAACAACAACAAAAATGTTGTGAGTTTACTGCTATTAATGCCAGGAAAGTAAAATGAAAATGAATTATGGTTTTGACATGTTAAAGCAAATAAGGAGGAGGTCATTACCCTGAGGTCTTCCTAAGCAAACGCAAACTTCACTTGGAGGCATTTCTAGTAACTCACTTTTAAAAAATTAACAAACCAACTGAAGTCAATCACAAAGAGCCCAGCAGTTGCTTGGCTATATGCCTAGGGATGCCCACAGAACCATTCCCCAAATCAGGCAGTCATCTAGCTGGAGCCAATCAGGCCATTTCTTCACTTAGCTTCCACCTCTAAAATCTCTGCTTACTCTGTGAGTGTGGAGCCCATAATGCATTTTCTGTTTTGGTGCTTCTCAATTCATGAATCATTCTTTTGCACAAATAAACTCTGTTTAAATTTATTTTGCCTCAAGTTCTTCTTTTCACAGACATAAGTATACTATTTACACTTAAAACAATGTTGTGAGTTTTAAGACACTTACTCTTCAAAATTTTCAAGCAGTTTAATACTGTAAGAAAAACGAGCCACTTAGACACAAATAAAAGCAAGTCTGTAGAGTGTATGTCCTGGGGGCTCTGAGGGGATCCCCTGTGTTGCTCTCAGGGTTTCCCCTTTCTCTGTACCAAGATTTCCTCCAGAAGCAAATCCAAATCTGGAAAAAAAACACTTGGGCTTGCTGTGACGATGAATACCAAACCCTCAACGAAGGGACACTTTTGTAAAATAAAATAAATATAACGTTGATGGCAGCGGCAGGTTGTCTGGAGCGGCTGCTGCCATCACACCGGCTGCAGCAGGGAGGTGCGAGTGCTGGTGGCAGGAGCAGCTCCAGGAGCAACATGGTGGCAGTGGAACCCCTGTGCCCTGTGTCCCCTGTGCCCCGCATCCCTGAGGCTGTCAAATGTGCTGCCTTCACCCTCGCATGGCCAGGTGGGACCTGCTCCCAGGCCCAGAGACTCTGCTGCTCCGGACCCTGGCACCGTGTTGCTGCTCGCCCACCACCACTATGGGGAGGGCACACAGAGGAGGCGGAACTGGGCCTGGGGCAGTGCTGCACTCCATGGAGCCAGTAGGAGTCAGGGACAAGCTGGTGCCCTCCTGGAGCCCGGTGCCCTGGGAGCTGCCACAATGGGGCCAGGCTGAGCTGCCTGCTGTCAGGGGAGCAGCAAAGTCGGGCATGGGGGAAGCTGAAGGGGTGGGCTGAGGGTGGCTTGGTGCTGGCCTGTAGGTGCCCCTTAGTGCAAGCAGCCTGAGTGCCATGGATAGCAGCAGGAGGCAGAAAGGCTCCTGGGTGGAAGGGGGTGGTTCCCTAGTGAGGCCCCACTTTCAGGCCAGAGAGGGCCTGGAGGCTGGGGGCTGGGCTGCGAGTCCTGCCGACCAGAGTGAGAACTTGTGGTGCCCATTCTGGGCCTGCTCATGGCCACACATGGACCAATTGCTTGCACTTCCTCCCCTCTGAGGCCCATAAAAGCCCTGGGCTCAGCCAGAGCAGAGCAGACAATGGGACAACCAGCTGCAGAGAGGAGCTACCCTCTCTGCTAGGAGCTGAACACTCTTCAGGACCCCCTACCTGTGGAAAGGAGTTACCCCTGTGGGTCTCCTCTGAGCTGTTCTATTGCTCATTAAAGCTCCTCTTTGTCTTGCTCACCCTCCACTTGTCTGCATACCTCTTTCTTCCTAGTTGCAGAACAAGAACTTGGAACCCACCGAGTGGCAAGGCTAAAAGAGCTGTAACACAAACAGGGCTGAGACATGTCCCTTGCTCGCGACATTGTGAGCAAAGAGAAGGAGAGAAGAGCTGCAGCCCTTGGGGGAGCACAGATCTGGGAGCTCCCCCAGCCAAGGCTGTGACTCCCTCTTTGGGGCCCTGTGATTCTCTGTGCCTCCAAGCTTCCGGTTGCCACTATGTTCCCTGGTGCCAGGTGTGGAAGCTGCTTGTGGTGTGCCTGGTCCAGCTACAGCCTTGCAGAGAGCCAGCACCCATGCTGGCACCTGGAGCTGCCTGCCCCACTGCAGCAGCTGGTGTGTCTGACTGTGCAGTGGCCAGACCCTACACTCACTCACACACCCCTCACCACTCCATGCCTGACTTGCCCTTGGCAGGCATGGGCTCCAGGCCAGTAGCATGAGCTGAGTGCAGCCTACCAGGCCAAGTGGGTAGAACGAGTCCAGCGGGCCAGGGTAAAACTGTGGCAAAGGCTCCACTAGCCACAGAGGTTTCTGGCCAGAAAAGTAACACCCCAAGGATCCCTAACAACATGAGAAAGTAAAACATATGGCAGTGTTCCCTCCTCTGCACTCAGGGCATGGACAGGAAGCTTCTTCCTCACCTTCAGGTGTCCTGAAGCCAGGGTGCTTCCCCAGGTCCCTCCTGAGCAGAAGGAGGCTTGGGTCCTCCCTGGGCATGACCCCTAGGTGTTCCTTAGCCACAGAGGGGTCTCCCAGGTGGGTTCTGAGGAGAAGGAGATTTGGGCCCTCCCTGGGCATGGCCCCCAGCTGTCCTATAGCCACAGCAGCACCTTCTGGGTGAAACCTGAGAACAAAGCTTGGTCCTCACTGTGGAGGTGCCAGATGTCTGCGCGGGGAACATGGGGGCCTCATGAGGGTCCAAAAAGGTGGGTTTGCGTGCCCCTACAGGCCGTTGGGGGCAGTGCAGGATGCTCAGGCGCTAGCGATTTAGTGGTGCCTATAGGCCTCTCCTGCGGTCCCCGTGAATCTCTGAAATCCATTGTTCTGATAATTCCATGCCATGATTTTGGAAATTAAAACTGAAAGAGAGCCTACCATCCCTTGCCTTGACCAGAATGGATAGAGATAGAAAGCAAAGTAGATGGTCAATGGACAAAAGTCAATTGATGTCCTATGTATCAGCAATTACGTATGGATAAAACTGGAATTTGAAAGCTGGAATACAGTATTTTAAAAAATCAATATCATTTACAACAGCAGGCCTCAAAATTAAAGTTCTTAAGTATAAATTTTTAAAAAAGGTACACATATGCATTCATAAAAACCAGAAACACGGTTAAAAGAAACAAAACGTAAATAAATGCAGAGATATTCCTTATTCACCATTGGTAGACTAGACATAGTTAAGATAAAAATTCCTTCAAAGTTGATCTATATATTCAGTGCAATCTCAATCAAATTCCCAGCAAACTGTTTCTAAACCTATAATAGACAACACTGAATAAACACAAACTTAAGGAACTCACACATCTGTACCCTAACACTTATTATAAAGCTAAACTAATGAGGAAAATGTGATAATGACCCTGACCCCAACACTGATCCAGAACCTAACCCTAACCCCTAAACTTAACCCTATGCTGACACTGACACTGATCCAACCCTGACCCTGACCCCAACCCCTACCCATCCCAGATCCAGACACCAACCCCAACCCATATTTATAACCCCGACCCTGACCCTGACCCAATCTCTGACCCCTAACTCTGATCCTGACCATTAACCTGACCTAGACATCTGACTCTAACCCTAACTCAATTTTCCCCAGTTCAACTTGATTGCCTAAATCTGAAACCATAATCAAAACTCAATATTATCCCAAAGTGAAACTCAACATCAATTTTACTCTAACCCTAGTGGTAACGCCCACCGTAAGTCCTAAACCAGAATTGAGCCTGTATCCTGAAATTGTAACTGAACCCAGGTTCAGCTGCTTGCTACTTGAAAGACAAAACTCAAGAGACAGGAGGTGAGAGGAAAAGCAGGTTTATTAAGAAAGCCAGCAAACCTAGAAAATGACATGCTAGCATCCTAGAGTACCATCTTAAGTCACTACAAATTTTAGGTTCTTTTAATGTTAAAGGCAAGAAGTACAGGAAGGAGTTGGGATCTAGAAGTGACCAACAACTTCAGACATCTGGGCGCCAGTGAGGGCCCGAGGAGGTTGGGAAATTCTTTGTCCTTGGTCAGGTCACAATGCTCCTATAAGTCTTTTAACAAAACACAGTTAGTTGTTTACATGCTTTTTCTTTAATCTCGGAGTTAGTTTTAAAAGCTACGTGATTGCTGTTTTTCCATATTATCTCAGTGCTCTAAAATTATTCTAGCCTATGTGCAGGAATGGGTAAATGTCCCTTAAACAAAAATAGAATTAGTTATGTTAGTTTTTTTGCTGTTTCACTGTTACAAAACCATCCCCATACTTGAACCCAAATTCAGAAATCTTGACACTTAATCCAAATGTAAACTAGGATCCAACTGAAACCTATTAACCCTATCCTGAGCCTAAGCCCAAGTCCCAACCACAATCCTAAACTCTATGTGACCTGTTTGTCAATCATAACCATGACCCCAATACAAAACCACAAATCCTATCCACATCTGAACTCTAGTCCTAAACACTAAACCCTAACCCAAATCGAGGCCAAAGTCCTATACCCTAAAATCCAGCCCAAGTCAAGAGTCTAATCCCAAACCCCAACCAAATTCCAATCAGACACTGACACCAAACCTGATCCCATCCATAACACCAATACCAACCTGAAGTTGAACCAGAAGGTGAACTATGAACATGAACCAAAACCCTAATTCAACCCCCTAAACTCTAAAGTCAAGCTTCATTCAGAGCCTATGCACAGGCCAGGACATAAACTGCAATCCAAATCTGAATCAAACCCCAACTCCAATTCCAACCCTAACCCTTACCATAAACCTCGATCCCAAACTTGAACCCAAACCCAAACTCTGAATTCCAAACACATCATGACCTGAACCCTGACCTCTACACCAATCCAAAATCCTTAACCAGAATTGAACACAAACTCAAACTTTAAACCAAATGTAACCTGACCCAAAACCTAAACTCTAAACCCAAGCTGAAACCTGAAGCCAAACATTGAAGTTGAATAAAACCTTAGTCCAAACTTCTAAACTTTAAAACCAAGCTTAAATCAGGACCCAAACCCAGGCATAAACCTGAACCATACCAAGCCCCAAAGTCAAAGCCAAACCCAAACCTAACTCCAATTACAGCCATTACTGTACCTCTAATCTTAACCATAAACACTAATCCCAAACTCTAACCCAAACCTAAAGCCTTAACCATGAAACTGACATCTGGGCCTGTGGTTCTGCCCTCTGGGGGCATGGCTCATTCTTTTGTTCCCAGCTGCACCCACTGCTCCTCCATCTAAGGATGAGTCTACTCACCCTGGGCCTGAAGCTCAGGCCTCTGCCTATGCTCATGTGGCTCAGCCTTTTGTTTCCACAACTTCACCATTTGGGGCCAGGCTCTTTCCTCTAACTCCAGGGCAACGCCACCCTTTAAGCTCAGGACCCCACCCCCTGCACTCTGGGGTCTGCCCTCCTCTGGGTTAAATCTGCCTTCTACCATTGTGATCTTGGCTCTGGTCTCTGAAACACAACACTAAAACTGAATCAGCACACGAACCCCCCTATACATTGAAACTGAGCACAAGTGAGAGTCCAAGTTCAAGCCCAACCACAAGCCCCAATCAAACCCAAACCTGAACCCCACCAAAATCCCAGAACGCTATACTTACATGTGAACCAGAACATGTACTTGAACCCCTAAACCCTAAAACTTAGCCCTAGAACCCCAATTCTAACATTGACCTGACAAACAAGCCAAACCCCAAGCCCATCCTAATACTAACCCTAATACTAAATCCCAACTAAAAGCCAAACACTGAACACAAGTCAGAACCTGAACCTGAACATTTGAACCTGAACCTAAAACCAAGCCCAAGTCAGAGCCCAAGCCTAAACAAGACAGAACACCAGTCCATATCAAGGCCAATGCTGTTCCCAACTTTGACTCCATGCCACCCTAATCCAACTGTAATCAGGCCCCTTGAGATTTCAGCATCCCAGCATTTTAGTGACTGAAATAATGAAAATTCTGATCAGACCATTGCTTAAACATGTTAACTCTTCATTTTTGGCCCATTATTTCTTGTTTCCACAATATAATTATAAACTACTGACATATTCTTTCTTTGTCAAGCAGGAGGAGATAACTTCAGGGCCACAAAAAAAAAAAATGGAAGAAGGAATGAATGTTTTGAAGGACACTGCCACCAGCTGTTGACACCCAGAAGTCTGGTTGTTCCAGCTGTTATCTGAGATTGAAGAAACACAGAATTTGCCCTTCAGTTCTCTGAAATACTCCCTTATTCCCTAGCTGCATAAAAACTCCTTGCTGCATCTTTTTGTTAAGGCAGATTTGATAGATCTTGTTCTCCCGCCTTCTTGCTTTGGCAAAATCTAATAAACCTTTCTCTGTCTCCAAGAACTGGTGTCTTGGTGTTTGGCTTCAGCTGTGCATTGGGTACACGAGTTTGAATTTGGGGTTCCATGACACAATCACAATAATCCAAAGCAGCCCCAGCTCAATCCTAGCCCAAGTTCTAGTCAAAACCAGCACCCCAACCCTAACCCTAACCCTAACCCTAACCCAACCCAAGCCAAGCCCTAGCTTCAGCCCTGGTACAAACCTGAGCATGAACCTAGACACTACACCAAAAACAACCCTGACCACAACACCAACCCTAAACTTTAAAATCGTACTCGACTACTACTCAGACCTCACATCTAAACCCTAAAGACAAATCCAAAGGAGAACACAAACATGGACCCTAAACTATAAAGACAACTCAAACCCAAAGGTGAACTCTCAACCAGAATCTGAACCTGAACTTCAACCCTAAAATTAACCTTAACCCTAAACATGAACCAGGACCCAAACTCTAAACATGAACAAGAACTCATACCCTTAAATGCCCAAACCAAGCCTGAATCAGAGCTTGATCTGAATCCTGATCAATACTCCTGATGAAATTCCAACCCCGAAATTTGACCTCAACCCCAACCCTAATCCAAACATAATCAGAAACAAAACTCTAGTCACAACCTGAACCCTATCCCCAATTCAGGCTAAGCCTTAGCCCCAGTACATTCAAAGAACAGGCCAAGTCCCAGCGCCAGCTCCAGCCCATGCCAAGCCCCAGCCTGAGAACTGAGCCCAAGCTGAGTCCAAACCCTTACCCCAACCCCCAAGTCGACCCTGACTTGAACTCTGTCTGCAACCATTCTTAACCCCAACCACATACCCAACCCTAAATTCTTAAAACCCAAAACTCCAACCTCAACCTCCAATCTAAACCTATATACACAAACCTGAACTAGAACCTAACTCAAATTTCTAAAGCCTGAACCCAAGCTGGAATCCCTAAACCCCAAAACCAAGCCAAGTCAGGACTCAAGCCTGAGCACCATAACAAATCCAATTCAAATCCTGCCCCCAACCCCAAACCCAACCCTGACATCCCACACCCACACTTGACATCAACCCTAACCCAGCACCAGTGAGAGCTTGAGCCGTCAAGCTAGAGATAGAGCCTGAGCTTGAGCCAAAGCCAAATCCCAAAACCCATTTTGAACCAAACACCAACCTGAATCCCAACCACAATGCTGACTTCAACCCAGAACCAAACCTGGGTTCCAAACCCTGTCCCCAACCACAACTACACCAAACTAAAGCCCTAAACCTGAAATATAACCTAAATCCAAACTCTGAAATTAAAGCATAATTTGCTCAAACTCTAAACATTAAAGCCTGACTCAAACCTAAAGGCAAAACCTGAACCCCAATCAAAATCCTAATCCAAAGCCCTTAGCCATAATATTGAAATGGAGTCAAAGCCCAAGTCTGGGCATGAATGTGAACCACAATCCAAACTCTGAATGTGAAACTAAAATTTAACTCCTAAATCCTGAACTAGAACCTAACTGGAAACTAACTACACCCCAGCCCAAGCCTGAATCCTAAAACCAAACCCAAACCTAAACCCTATGCCTGAGCTACACCCTGACCTCAACCTAGTTCCCAAAAGAAGGCCTAAGCATGAACCCAAACTCAAACTGATACTCTAACCCTAAACTCAAACTCCAAACATAACCAGAACACTGCACCTGACCACTAACCTGAATTCAAAACCCAAACTCTAAAACCAAGTCTGAGGCAAGGCCCAGGCTGAGGGATCATATCCTGACTCAATTCCAAACCCTGACCTGATCCTTTACCCAAATCCTGATCCCAACACTAACCTCAACTTCAACCTTTTCCATGGTCCCAAACTCAAACCCAGCCTCAACACCGGCCCAAATCCCATCCCCATCCATCCCCACCAACTCCAGTCTGAGCAGAGCACTAGTCCAAACCTGAGCCCAAAACTCTAACCTGAACCACATTCCAAAACCAACCACAACCATAAATTAGAGCCAACATTGTCCTCAGCTCAGACCCCTAAATCCAAACTTGAACTCAAGTCAAACCCTGCATCCAAACAAGACCACACCCAAACCCGGACCTCTATTCCAATCATATACCTAATACCTGACCCATGCTCTAAGTTTGACCTGGAGCCAAATAGTAACTCTAACTGAATTTGTACCCAAGCCTAAATCCCTAAACATAAAACCATTGCCAGAGTCTGACCCCAAGCCCACGCCCAAACCATAAATCCAATCTAAACCTAAACTCAAAACACAACTTAAACCCTGAACTCAACCCTAACACTAACTGTAATCTGAAACCAAACTCCAATCAAATTTGCTCTTAAACTCTGACATTGAATGAGAGTGATACCTCAGGCTTAAAACTTAAAACTAAACCTGAGTGAGAGCTCAAGCCCAAATGTGAATCACTCCACACTGACTCCAAACCTAAATCATAATCCTGAACCCAAATCCTAAATTGTAAATCTGAATCCAGACCTGAACCTTGAACCCAAACCACTAAACTCCAAACCCAAGCTAGAACCTGAACCCGAACATGAAAACCCTAAATCCAAATCTGAACCTGAACTAGAATCCAAACCTAGCTAATCCCAATCCCATTACCATTTCCAGCTCCAGCCATAAACTTGCATAAAGCAGGTTCACTGTGCACTGTTTACCAACTTGTCTGGGTCTGGTGAGACAAGTTATATGAAGCAAATGTATTAATTACAAATAGGCAGTAAGGGAAAACAGAAGCCTAGGAGTCACTGTGAGCCAGTCCCCCAAGGCTCAGGAAAGCTGCTCAGGGCAGATAGAGTCTTGTCTGTGCATGCCTCACTTGCACTGCAATTGAAGGAACCTGGAAAGCAGTCTGCTCTGGATTTTATACCCTGGGGAGTACAGGAACTACTTGTCTAAAGCGTCGTATGACATCCTGTTCTGGGTGAGGGGCACTGGAACAGAGCCTGGACTGTTCCAACTAGCTCTTCTTTATCTCAGGGTGTTGCATTCCCAGACATTCTACAATTATTCTTGAAAATTACGAGTGAGAAAGAAGGGAGAACTGGGATGGTCCAAGGATATCTGGAGAACTATCCTGCACCTAGCTCTATCCTAAGCCCCTGCCCTAACCTCAATCTCAGCCAGAGCCCAAGCTCTAGCCCAAACTGAGCTCTAGTCAGAGCTCCATCATGAACTGGACTCAGAGCCCGAGCTTCCAACGCAGACCTCAAACTGAACCAAATCCCTACCTTAACTCCAGCCCAGAACCAAACTGCATTTCAATAATGTCCTTTAATCCAACCCCAAATCCTAACCCAAATACAAATCCAAACTCTGAACCTGAACCAGAACCCAAGTCTGAATCCATAAACCCTAAAATCAAACTCAAGTCAGAGTACAAGCCTGAGCCCAAACCAAATTTCAAACTAAGCCCAAACCTCAGACTCAACATCCACACTAACCCTAATCCAAGCCTTATACCCTAAACCCTAACCATAAATATAAACCTTAATTCCAAACTCAAAATCTAACCCAGACTTGAACCCAAATCCCTAAGCCATAAAACTGATCCAGAGTCTTAACTTGAAATGGAACCCCTAAACTCTAAGCCTAAACTCAAACCTGAGCTAGAACCTTACCAAAACCCCTAAACCTGAACCCTTGCCTGTAACCTGATCAACCCTAAACCTAACCAAACTCTGACTATGACCTCAATCCTAAATTTGAACTTGATTCCAATTCAAAACCTTCAATCTGGCTGGGTGCGGTTGGCTCATGCCTATAATCCCAGCACTTTGGGAGGCCGAGGCAGGCGGATCACTTGAGGTAAGGAGTTCGAGGCCAGCCTGGCCAAGATGGTGAAACCCTGTCTCTACTAAAAATACAAAAATTAGCCACGCGTGCTGGTGTGTGCTTGTAGTCCCAGCTACTTGGGAAGCTGAAACAGGAGAATTGCTTGAATCCAGGAGGCGGAGGTTGCAGTGAGCCAAGATTGTGCCACTGCACTCCAGCCTGGGTGACAGAGCAAGACTCTGTCTAAAAAAAAAAAAAACCGAAACAAAAAAAACCCCAAAACCTTCAATCTGAGTATGAATCCAAACCTCAATAATAATCCCAACCCAATCCCTGATGTCAGCACTAATTCTAAAACAGAAGCTCAAGCTGAACTCAAACCCTAACCTGAACTCAATTTCTTAATCCCAAAGCTGACACCTGAACCTGAACCTTAGGAAATAAAACACCGCAATTGTTTTATAACACCAAGTTTTGGGGTTAGGGTTATTTTGCACTGGAGTTCAAATTCTGGGCAAGATGGAGAAAGCACACTCTCTCCCACAACTATAAATCCTAGATGGAATGTATAGAGCAGCTAATTTGAAGACTAAAAATGTATGTTAACATGCAGATTGAATGAAGATCAGAATCTAAAGTACCACCAAGCCTGAAGTATTTAATTTCTTTTTCTTCTCAGACCATGCAGGCTCCAGAGGAAGCCCAAAACCTAACTCCTAGATTTTAAACTGGTAATCCTAATCCCCAACCTTAAACCCTAAAAACCCTGACACCTGATGAATTTACCCACTTATCATTATGAAACATTCTTCTCTATCCCTGGCAATATCCTTTGCTCTGACATCTACTGCAGTTTTCTCATTACTGTCTGCATGGTATATTTTCCCATGCTTTTACTTTTAACCTATATTAACATTTTAAGTGAGTTTCTTAAAGACAAGAGTTGACTCTAAAAATATACTTTGACATTTAACACTTTATCTTTTAATTGATGTGTTTCATTTGGAGAGTTTCTATTGCTTAGTCTTCAAGGTCAGTAATTTCTACTTCTGCTGTGTCTACTAGGTCATTAATCCAATCCTGTGTATTTTACGTCTCAGAAATCCTAGTCTTAATTTCTAGAAATTAAATGTGCCTTTTTATTTCATGTCTCTGCTTACCTTTTAGAACACATGGAATACAACATTAATAGCTGTTTTTATGTCTTTGCTAATTCTAACATGTCAGTTCTCCATTTACTTATATTGATAAATTTTTTTACCTTATCGTTGGTCCTATTTTCCTGCTTCTTTGTGTGACTGGTAATTTTGTATTTGCTGCCTTACACGTTGAATTTTAATTTGCGTGCTGTGTTTGTGTTTCCATAAATATATTCTTGAGGTTTGTTCTGGGATGCAGTTACCTGGAAAACAGTTTGACCCTCTCAGGTCTTACTTTTAAAATGTATCAAGCTGGATGAGAGGTGTGTTTAGTCTACAGCAATGGTTCTCAATCAGGGACAATTTTGTCTTCCCAACTTTGTGAAATCATTTGGAACGTTTTTGGTTGTCAGAACTGGGAAGACAGTGGCCCTGGCATCTAGTAGATTGATGGCCAGGGATGCTGGCAAAATACTATAATACAATGCACAGGATAGCCCCACATGACAAAAAATATATGGCTCCAAATGCCAACAGTGCCAAGGTTGAGAAGCTCTGGCCTAGGGTTATTTATTCTCCATTACTGAGGTAAGACCTTTCTGGGTACTCTATCAAATACTCTGTGACTCATGAAATTTTCCAGTTTGAATGCATATACAGGCACTACTTCTGGTCCTGCGTGAGTGCAGGAAACTCTTCCCTCTAATCTTTTTTCGGGTGGTTCTTTCTCTGCCATTGAGTAGTTTCCTCAGATCTAGAGTCCTTTCTGTGCAGCTCTCTCCTCTCTAGTACTCTATCCTGCAAAGACATATGTCTTGATCTTCCTGGAAATCTCAAGTCACATCTCAACCCAGGGAATCTGCCAGGCTCTGCCTGGGTTCCTCCTCATTGTATTATGACCTAGTTACTCTCTCAACAGAATAAGCTGGTACAATCGTAGGATTCAACTCTTCAAAATATCACTGTCCTTTGTTGCCTAGTGTTCAGTGTCTTGAAAACTGTTGCTTCATATATTTTGTCTTTCTGGGGGTGTTATTTCACACAGGTAGGTAAATGCCCTGTCTCTGTTACTCCATCTTGGCCAGCAGTGAAAGTCTGTAAGTTGCAGTCTTGAGTTCAATATTCTCTATGAGACTTTTTGAAGTTTTCTTTGTGCTTTTCTAAACTTGCAATGAGGATTTAAAAAGAAAAAACATGGTGTCAGCCCGTGCATGTTAGTTTTCTTATACAGAATATTGCCATCATTTTTTTTCTCTTTGGAAGAGATGTAAAGTCACAGCATTTTGGATTTAGATTGTTTGGGTTTAATAAATAGCACGAACCCAAAATAATTTTGTACAGTGTATTCTGACCAGAAGAATGCTTTAACTTACCAAAATTGTCTTGATAAAGCAGTAGAGCCAATAAATACTATGAATGAGTCTAGGAGGAACTGGGCTATGCTAGACTGGCACCATTGCTTTTGCCAGAAGCTGAGAATTTCATAGAATCCCCTTACCCTAGATGGTTTTAGGGTTAGCTTTTCTCAGTGAGTTGCACTTATATGAGACTTGGAAAGCAGAACAAAAGTAGAGGCCAGTACCCTTCAAAGGATACAAAGATGCTTAGGTGCCTGGTGTGTCGCAGCTTGTCCTCAATCTTTTCCATTCCACATCCAACTAATTCTGTGGACTGTTAGTCATGCTAACTAACTGGGGCTGCAAGCCTACTACTTGGTACTTGGCATCAGATCTACTGAAGCTGTGGCTTCCATAAACCTTTCCACGTCTCTCTTCACACACCAACTTTGGCAAGTGTATTAGTCTTCTCTCATACTACTGTACAGATACTACCCGAGACTGGGTAGTTAATAAAGGAAAGAGGTTTAATTGACTCACAGTTTCGCATGGCTGGGGAGGCCTCAGGAAACTTAACTATCATGGTGGAAGGGGAAGCAGCCACCTTCTTCACAAGGCATCAGGAGAGAGAGTGTGTGACGCAGGAACTGTCGAACACTTATAAAACCATCAGATCTCATGAGAACTCCCTCACTATCATGAGAACAGCATGGAGGAAACTGCCCCCATGGTCCAATCACCTCCCACCAGGTCCCTCCCTTGACATGTGGGGATTATAGGGATTACAATTCAAGGTGAGATTTAGGTGGGGACACAGCAAAACCATATCAGCAAGCAGACATACAGGGATTCTTAGGTTTTCCAGCAAGCTCCGACCTGTCTGCCTATGTCACTGCCTCAAGTGAAAGTGCTAGGACTGTTCTTCTGATCTTCTGGTACTGCCTTCCAGACCTTCACTTCCCAGTTTGTCACACATTAGTGTAACCTTGAATCCTATATTAAACTCTTTGTTTCCCTAACACTTGTCTTGCCTCTGCTGTCTTCACTGGATTCACACTGATATACATGGCAACCACAACCACTACTTCCACCCTGTTTATTATACTTGAGAAGATAGCATTGCAAGACATAGACTTGCTTCTAATGTAGAACACTTTGGTAGAGTCTAGGGTGCTGCTGTTATTGTTACATTCATTTCCATCAAGATACCCTGGGAAGCAACCCAGTATCTTTGTCTATCTTGAGGCCAGAAAAGATAGATACCAGCAGAGTCAAGCAAGAAGAAACCATTATCTAAAGGCACCTACATTCACTATTAAGGAAACTTTTGGATTGTAACACTATTTTTTTTTGCCAAGGGTTTGAGGTAAAGAGAAATAGCTGGTGTCACTTCTTTCTTTATTCATAGCCAAATAAATAACCATCTTTTATTTTTCTCTAAGTGTCTGTTAGAGAATGCATATTTCAGTTGAAATCTGGATAAAGCCTAGGGAGAACTTAAATAGGCTGTTTTTAAGTTACTGCAGCCTGTATAAAAACATATTCTATACCTGACTTTAGCCACCTTACGTTCAGAGGTCCCAAGTGACTGATTATTTTGTTGTGACCTATCTATTTGTATATTTGATTTGTGCCTGTTTTTCTTTTATTTCTGTTTAGGTAACCCTGTTTGCTATAATGAATTATTCCCTCCCACCATTATGCCTTCCCCTTGAGTCTCTTTCAGAACCAGTCATTTAACTTTAGATAGACAGATTTTTCAGAATTGTGCTAAACTGGATGAAAATCCCTGGGGTTCTTTTTCAGTTCTGCCTAAATTATGGGCTCAGGATGATAGTTGTGAAGGCTGTGTGATCATTTCAGAATCTTTCATTGGTTTCAGCACGGGCTATATATTTTTTAAGTTCATTTGTGTCTTTTGAAGGAATTCTACACACCTGAGACTATGCTATAGATCTTTACTGAAAGTCTCCAGGTAACACTTCTTAATATATTTTCGGCATAAGTAAAATACTTTTGTTCTGTAACAACGTCATCAGAAGAAATTAGGTTCCAGAAAGAACTTCTAAAACAAGCAAATCATTGTATTACTCTTAAATTTTATTAACGTCTTCAGTTTGTGCGTCATTTAAAATCAGACATGTGCTTTAAAAAGCATTCTTATACATGAATAGACCAAGGAACAGTTAGGTAATTGATCCCTAAAACATGCACATCCATTTTATTCAGGTGTGTATAAGAAAGGGAAATAAGCTTTAAACCTTTTTCTTTGGATTAAAAACATTTGGAAATTATTCAGGAATGCCAAATGTTTTTCTGGAACAGATGTATTTTCCAATAGGAAATACTGATGCAATTAAGAGGCATTAGTGCTGATAAAGAAGACTGGAAAAACATTTGTGCTATGCTAGATAAACAAGAAAAGAGTTCAAGTGGGCCTAAGATCTATGTCAAATAAATGAATCAGGTAGTATGAATTGAAAGGTTTGAAGAACAGGTACACCATGAGCCAGATTATGGGACACATATATGTTCAAGGCACATGACTAGGCTAAACAGGTGGCTAGATTCTACAGACTAATTTATTCATTCATTGAGAAAGTGTAAAATGTAATATAATTTCAATTTAATGGCACTTATTGATAAATAAATGCAATTGGATCTAGGGTAGAAAATGTCTTCCTTTCAGATACACACCAGAAATGCATACTAGATAACAGATGCCAGTAGCGATATGATTACAGTCCAATTTTCTTACACTGCAGTTAAATGGTTGTTAAACTGTTTTGTATTAATTCTATATGTCGTACTGTCTATTCTCTTTCAAGTTTCACAAAAGAATTCATCAAAATTAGGCAGATTTAAGAATTTATTTAACCACAAAGAATGCTCAAACTATTATTCAACAGGAGTCAAGCCCAAACCCTGGAGTTGACTGCTGACCGTATTCGGTTTGGGCTTTTCCCAGAATGGAAACACTTTTCCCACACTACCTCCCTTTGCACAGCTAAAATGCTACCATATCCACTGTGGTTCCCTTCTTTTTCTTTGGCAAGTCAGAGGAATTTACCTCCCCACCCCCTCTACTACATATTCTATTAGCGACACGATTGCCCTAAATATTCACAGAAGAAAAAGGAACACATTTAAAAAACTGCAACTTTCAACAATATTTAAACCTTCATCTTCTCAAATCAACTGCAATGGGAAAACAGAAGATATCAAGCTATCCACTGTATTGTGAATGATCAGCACACTGAACTTTATTCCTGAAAGTCAATATTAGGAGGACAAGGATAATTCTGTGTGCTTCTAATGGGCTAGCAAAATGTTCCCCATCTAACTGAAATAAGAATGTTTCATACTTTACTTATCTGAGCTCTTAGAAGGAAGCAGCACCAACGTCATTACAATTCCCCAAATAACAACTATTATCCATTTATATTGTTTTGAAGCACCTAAAACTTCTCAGTAACAAAAGACATTAAGATGAGATGTTAGCAATACTGTCTCTTGAATACTTTTGTGTGCACATACAAAGTTTCTCCATAGTTTTAGTAGATAGCTCATAAGACTAGTGGCGACAGCTTTGTGCAATTAAAAACAAAAATGTTTCTCTAAATAGATGACACTAGTTAACAAACCAAAGAAATAAACAAAAGCCTTTTTAAGGCTACTGCTGCAATGAATGGTTCAATCTGAAGTTCACAGGAATAAACTGGTAGATAAGACAAATATAAACCTGGAGGCATGGAACAAGATTTTAAAAAGTGAGAAGAGGGTTGAAGAGACTGGCAGATACCATCTGTCAGTATGTGAAAGGCTTGAGTCACATGGATTGCTTTTAACTCCTTGTTCTCTCATATCCTTGGTTAATGATAACTTTTTCTTTCTTATTTCTTCACACAGCTTGGCCATGTAAATCCACCACAGAGAGGTGAAACAATGATATAGATGAACACCTGGAGGGAGGAGGAAAGCAATTTTATTTTCTTGAATCAATCATATTATTCTAAAAAATATATATAGGAAAGTAGACCCTTATTAAGAAATACTTCTGATTCCATTAGAGTAGCAGTTATGTAGTAATGGAACACACTAATCAAGTACTTTCCAAGACAGAAGTGTAGTTAAAATTGTCCTTTTTGGTATAACTCACACCCACTTGAATTCCAGCGTTTCCTTCAGTGGGAGAGAAAGGAGTGGGGTTGTTGCTCTTCACTGGTAACTTGGCAGAATCAAGGCTAAATGAGCAACTCATACTGATGTGTCATTAACAAGTCATAAAAAAATCACAAATAACCATAATTCTCCTGAAGTATGATTTCATTAATTATATTTTTAGGTTTTGCACATGAATTTTATTTTTGATTAATATAAGAGTATCTTTTAAAAGCCTGAGTAGAAGGCTTTCATCTATATCACTTATGAGCAAGAACACTGCTACGAACTGTTCAGTGGATAATGACACAATAATTACAATGACCAAAACAATGAAAAGCAGATGATGTCAGTAACACTGCAAAAATACTGGTGCTATTACAGATATGTTTGCTTTTAAATTCTAGATTATAATTTTAAATTATATTATAAAATAGTCACTACTTGTTCACATTATTATATCACAAAAAATAGATTTTAAACATTAGGTTCACTGCATTAGTCACTTTATTTTATTTATTTATTTTATTTTTTATTTTTGTAGAGATAGGGTGTCACTATGTTGACCAGGCTGGCTTCAAACTCTTGGCCTCAAGCGATCCTCCTGCCTCAGCTTCCCAAAGTGCTGGGATTACAGGTATAAGCCACTATGCCTGGCTTTATTTTGCTTTAAATTACAACTTTTTGAGATCTTTAAGTGACTGATTTCATTATTTGCAAGCTTGGAAAAGGATGCATTTATGAATTGTATGCCCTTTGCTCCAAAAGTGAGCAAAGCATTTTGCCTTGTAGGGAACTATAAATATTGCCAGGGTTGGGGGGCAGATTACAGCAGATTCTGTTTATTAATGAATAGGCTGAACTTCTGACATCATATTCACACATATACACACATACTCACACATACACATGCCACAAATGTAAAGTTTATCAACTTGATGTAAAGTTGACTATTTGTCACAGCTGTAATATAAGGATTTTTCAAGCTGAAGTACATCTCGTTCGGTGACAACACCTTTTGGCAAAGATTGATATTGCATTTACAGCTGTGCTCTGCATGTAATAAGTAATCAGTAAATATATTCTGAATTTAACAATAATTCAGCTGCACAAATCAACCTAAACTCCCAGACCAAATAATAAGTAAGAAGCTAAGCTCAGGAGCCTAAAATGTGATATTAGAAAGAGAAACCTGAGCAAGGAACCATTCAAGGTCATGACAATTACTTCCAGTATAAAATCTACAGATCTTCTCTTTTAGATAAATCCAGCTGTCTAAGGCAGAGGACCCTCAAGCTGTGGTAGAGGAGAAGCAGGGTCAGAGGTATCTGCTTGGAGGTAATTTTGGGCTTCTGGACATGACTGGAGGATGGGGAGGAAAGGCAACTTTATCTGACCATGAACAGGGTAAAGCACCCCCCACCTGTTAGCAATAGTTTTTAAAGTTGTGGTTTAGGACCTCTTTACACACTCAAAAATTACTGAGGACTCCAAAGAGTTCTTGTTTAAGGGGGATTATAATTATCAGCATTTGCCATATTAGAAATTAAAACTTTAAAAATACATAATTAATTTAAAAATAAAAACAACAAACCCATTACATATAAACAGAAATGTCTTTATTTAAAATAACTACATTTCTGTGAGGTCAGTTTTATAGGTCTCTTCCTATTGAGAATATATAATAATTCTCAGTAGGAAGGAGATGTTTAAGTAGAGATATTTCATAGTGACTTCATAGGAAAGCCACTTCCTGGTCATGTGTTTCACTATTAAAAGACATATGTAGCTCATTTCAGAGTGTTAATCATTGAGAAATAATTCTAGTACCTAATTTCTTAGAGATTGAAAAATAAAGCCATACACTAAAAGGACAAAAACTTACAATTGATACGATGATGATGATAATAGTGAGCTTGAGGTTCTTCATACACATGGCTCGAGCAAGATTTCTGCTGGTAGTTTTGAAGGTGACAGACTAGAAAAGAGGTGAGAAATGTTTAACCCCTGGCACTGACTACATGAATGATTTGCAGAACATTTTACTTCCATTAATTCTGTTTAAGTCCAATGATCTCTCTTTACAAGTAGAGACTGGCCATTCATACTCAATAGTTGCCAAAAGCAAGACTCTGCCAGGCCTATCACAAGCAGTATGAGCCCAATGAAAAGGCTTCCCTCTTTTTTCTTCTCCACTGCAGCAATGCACATGATGTTGAGCACCAGAAGTGGTTCTTCCTGCTAGTGCAAAAGAATTTTCCTCTCTATACTTCCAATAAGAAAGGCTCTTTTAAAGCCAGCTGACTGCAAGCACATTCGCCTAGTCTGCCCCGTATAATTCTGGGGCTTTGAGCCATAAAAACCTGTTTGATTTCTGTAGGAAGATATGTATTTACTTTTGTGAGGGCCAAAACCCATAGAACTTCATTCCTTCTGCTATCCATTTTCTTTTGCATCATCAATTTCTCAGTATCTACTGAACAATTCCCACCAGGACACAAGAAGTTTAAAACAAAAAGGCAAACAACCAACAAAACTCCCTAATAATCCAGCAATTCCACTCTGGGTATGTACCCAACAGATGTATGCACAAATTCACCAAAAGACATATAGAAAAATGTTTTGGACAGCACTACTTTTCATACCTTAAACTGGAAACCACCCAAATGCCCATCAACTGTACAATGCATAAATTACAGGAGAGTCATAACATGGAATACAATACAGTAATGACAATTCACAATCTACTACTACATTTATACAATTTACCACAGATGAATCTCACAAACATCATTTTGAGCAATAGAAACTTGACATAAACAGAATACCTGTTATATTTTATTATGTATTTTGAGACAGGGTCTTGCTCTGTCGCCCAAGCTGGAGTGCAGTGGCACAATTACGACTCACTGCAGCTTTGACCTCCTGGGCTCAAACGATCCTCCCACCTCAGCCTCCTGAGTAGCTGGGACTATAGGTGTGTGCCACCACTCTCAGCCCCTGCTATGTTTTATTAATCTATGTGGAGAAATCAGGACAGTGGGCACCTTTGGAGAGGATTAGTGACTAAAAGAAGGCAGAAGGGAGCTTCTGGGGTACTGTTCGTGCTCTAGTTCTTAATCTGGATGTTGGTTCTACATGGTATGTTCACTTTGTGAAAACACAACAAGTTGTATGCTTACAGGTGATGCGCTTATATATATTATACTTCAACATATTGGTTTTAAAAAATCCACTCCCTTAACCATAGATTCATCTCCAAGCACATACTCCACAAAGTCTCTGCAGTAGAACAACTGACAGGGGCACCAGTCTTTGGGTTTCGCTTGATGAAGAGTGCACAGGATGCCACCTGGAGGCACATACCAAAACTGATTAAATCTAGAGCTAAATATGTATGTTGAATAGAATATACACATTGACTAGAACTTTTGAGATGAAACAGCGTTAAAGTGAGGAGACAAAATAAGCAATGGGGGCAAACAGTCCTTAATGGAACAAAGTTAATATGGGAAACAAGATAGAATAATAGTAATAAAAAAATTTCTAATAAGTATCCTCAGATACAAGACATAATTGAACTAATTTTAAACAAAGTCATCAGAGGACATAAAAAATTAGATAACATAAGACAACATTCCAAAAACTATATTTTAATAAAATGGCATAATTTTTTAAAAGCAGAACATGAATGAGCAAAAGCAGCTTCTGCAGTAACAATTCAAAAAATTTGCTCTGAAAACAGCAAAATGTCTAGGTTGTAAATTATGAAAGAAGATGTAAGATACACGGAAAACTGATCAAGCAAATCCAGGATCAATTTATACGATCAACAGATATTTAACATGTGCTTATTATGTACCTGGTACTGATTTACACACCTATTAGTAGTCACAGGAGAGAATACAGCCAAAAGAGAAGGATCAATAATCAAGGGACTAATTGAAGAAAATATCCCCCAAATAAGAAAGACTTGAATCTTCAGACTAAAAGGACCTACCCACCATGTGGCAAGAATATTGAAAAAAGGCAAATATTACACTTTTAGTAACATTTCAGACCTCCAAGCTTTTGTTTCTACTCTAATTTTATTTTTTTCTGCCTTGAAGTATAATTGGCAAATAAACATGGTATATATTCAAGGTATACAATGTGATACTCTGATAAATGTATACATTGTGAAATTATTACCACAATCTAGCTAAGTAAAATATCCATCACCTCACACAGTTACTTTTTTGGGTATGTGGTGAAAACGCTTAAGATCTATTCTTATAGCATATTTCAAATATTCATTACATTATTATTAACTATAATTGCCATGCTGTATGTCCGGTATCCAGAACTTATTGATCTTACAACTGTAAGTTCATACACTTTGACCAACATCTCTCCATGTCTCCCACCCCCTGGCAACCACTGTTTTACTCTCTGCTTTTATGAACTGAACATTTTCTTTAGACTCCATATATAAGTGAAATCATATAGTATTTATCTATCTGTGTCTAGTATATTTCACTTAATATAATGTCTTCTAGTTTCATCCACATTTTAGAATTTTTTTTCTATTCTGTGACAAATGCCATTGGAATTTCAATAGGGATTGTGTTGAATCTGTGTATTGCTTTGGGCAGTATGAACATTTTAATAATATTGATTCTTCCAATCCATAAACATAAGGTATCTTTCCATTGATTTGTGTCTTCTTGAATTTCTTTCATCAATGTTTTATAATTTTCAGTGTGCACATTATTACATGCTTGGTTAAATTTATTCCTAACTATTGTACTCTTTTTGATGCTATCATAAATGGGATTTTAAAAAAATTTCTTTTGATTCCTGTTCCAAGATGGCCAAATGGGAACAGCTCCAGTCTACAGCTCCCAGCGTGAGCAACGCACAAGACGGGTGATTTCTGCATTTCCAACTGAGATACCGGGTTCATCTCACTGGGGCTTGTCGGACAGTGGGTGCAGGACAGTGGGTGCAGCCCACTGAGCGTGAGCCGAAGCAGGGCAAAGCATCGCCTCACGCAGGAAGCGCAAGGGGTCAGGGAATTCCCTTTCCTAGCCAAGGGAAGCTGTGACAGATGGCACCCGGAAAATCGGATCACTCCCACCCTAATACTGCGCTTTTCCAACGGTCTTAGCAAACGGCACACCAGGAGATTATATCCCGCGCCTGGCTCGGAGGGTCCCACACCCACAGAGCCACACTCATTGCTAGCACAGCAGTCTGAGATCTAACTGCAAGGTGGCAGCGAGGCTGGGGGAGAGGCACTTGCCATTGCTGAGGCTTGAGTAGGTAAACAAAGCTGCTGGGAAGCTCAAACTGGGTGGAGCCCACCACAGCTCAAAGAGGCCTGCCTGCCTCTGTAGACTCCACCTCTGGGGGCAGGGCATAGCCAAACAAAAGGCAGCAGAAACCTCTGCAGACTTAAATGTCCCTGTCTGACAGCTTTGAAGAGAGTAGTGGTTCTCCCAGCATGGAGTTTGAGATCTGACAACAAACAGACTGCCTCCTCAAGTGGGTCCCTGACTCCCAAGTAGCCTAACTAGGTGGTACCCCCAGTAGGGGCAGACTGACACCTCACACGGCCAGGTACCCCTCTGAGACAAAACCTCCAGAGGAACGATCAGACAGCAACATTTGCTGTTCAGCAATATTCACTGTTCTGCAGCTTCCGCTGCTGATACCCAGGCAAACAGGGTCTGGAGTGGCCCTCTGGCAAACTCCAACAGACCTGCAGCTGAGGGTCCTGACTGTTAGAAGGAAAACTAACAAACAGAAAGGACATCCACACAAAAACCCCATCTGTACATCACCATCATCAAAGACCAACGGTAGATAAAACCACGAAGATAGGGAAAAAACCGGCAGAAAAACTGAAAATTCTAAAAATCAGAGTGCCTCTCCTCCTCCAAAGGAACGCAGCTCCTCACCAGCAACAGAACAAAGGTAGACAGAGAATGACTTTGACGAGTTGAGAAAAGGCTTCAGATGATCAAACTTCTCCGAGCTAAAGGACAAAGTTCGAACCCAGCACAAAGAAGCTAAAAACCTTGAAAAAAGATTAGACGAATGGCTAACTAGAATAACCAATGTAGACAAGTCCTTAAATGACCTGATGGAGCTGCAAACCATGGCACAAGAACTACGTGACGAATGCACAAACTTCAGTAGCCGATTCGAACAATTGGAAGAAAGGGTATCCGTGATTGAAGATCAAATGAATGAAATGAAGCAAGAAGAGAAGTTTAGAGAAAAAAGAATAAAAAGAAACAAACAAAGCCTCCAAGAAATATGGGACTATGTGAAAAGACCAAATCTACGTCTGATTGGTGTACCTGAAAGTGACAGGGAGAATGGAACCAAGTTGGAAAACACTGCAGGATATTATCCAGGAGAACTTCCCCAACCTAGCAAGGCAGGCCAACATTCACATTCAGGAAATACAGAGAACGCCACAAAGATACTCCTCGAGAAGAGCAACTCCAAGACACATAATTGTCAGATTCACCAAAGTTGAAATGAAGGAAAAAATGTTAAGGGCAGCCAGACAGAAAGGTCGGGTTACCCACAAAGGGAAGCCCATCAGACTAACAGCAGATCTCTCGGCAGGAACTCTACAAGCCAGAAGAGAGTGGGGGCCAATATCCAAAATTCTTAAAGAAAAGAATTTTCAACCCAGAATTTCATATCCAGCCAAACTAAGCTTCATAAGTGAAGGAAAAATAAAATCCTTTACAGACAAGCAAATGCTGAAAGATTTTGTCACCACCTTGCGTGCCTTACAAGAACTCCTGAAGGAAGCACTAAACACGGAAAGGAACAACTGGTACCGGCCATGGCAAAAACATGCCAAATTGTAAAGACCATCAAGGCTAGGAAGAAACTGCATCAACTAACGAGCAAAATAACCAACTAACATCATAATGACAGGATCAAATTCACACATAACAATATTAACCTTAAATGTAAATGGGCTAAATGTTCCAATTAAAAGACAAAGACTGGCAAATTGGATAAAGAGTAAAGACTCATCAGTGTGCTGTATTCAGGAAACCCATCTCATGCAGAGACACACATAGGCTCAAAATAAAGGGATGGAGGAAGATCTACCAAGCAAATGGAAAACAAAAAAAGGCAGGGGTTGCAATCCTAGTCTCTGATAAAACAGACTTTAAACCAACAAAAATCAAAAGAGACAAAGAAGGCCATTACATAATGGTAAAGGGATCAATTCAACAAGAAGAGCTAACTATCCTAAATATATATGCACCCAATACAGGAGCACCCAGATTCATAAAGCAAGTCCTGAGTGACCTACAAAGAGACTTAGACTCCCACACAATAATAATGGGAGACTTTAACACCCCTCTGTCAACATTAGACAGATCAATGAGACAGAAAGTCAACAAGGATATCCAGGAATTGAACTCAGCTCTGCACCAAGCGGACCTAACAGACATCTACAGAACTCTCCACCCCAAATCAATAGAATATACATTCTTCTCAGCACCACACCACACCTATTACAAAATTGACCACATAGTTGGAAGCAAAGCACTCCTCAGCAAATGTAAAATAACAGAAATTATAACAAACTGTCTCTCAGACCACAGTGAAATCAAATTAGAACTCAAGATTAAGAAACTCACTCAAAACCGCTCAGCTACATGGAAACTGAACAACCTGCTCCTGAATGACTACTGGGTACATAACGAAATGAAGGCAGAAATAAAGATGTTCTTTGAAACCAACGAGGACAAAGACACAATGTACCAGAATCTCTGGGACACATTCAAAGCAGTGTGTAGAGGGAAATTTAAAGCACTAAATGCCCACAAGAGAAAGCAGGAACGATATAAAATTGACACCCTAACATCACAATTAAAAGAACTAGAGGAACAAGAGCAAACACATTCAAAAGCTAGCAGAAGGCAAGAAATAACTCAGGTAAGAGCAGAACTGAAGGAGATAGAGACACAAAAAACCCTTCAAGAAATCAACGAATCCAGGAGCTGCTTTTTTGAAAAGATCAACAAAATTGATAGACTGCTAGCAAGACTAATAAAGAAGAGAGAAGAATCAAATAGACGCAATAAAAAATGATAAAAGGGGATATCACCACCAATCCCACAGAAATACAAACTACCATCAGAGAATACTATAAACACCTCTACACAAATAAACTAGAAAATATAGAAGAAATGGATAAATTCCTTGACACATATACCCTCCCAAGACTAAGCCAGGAAGAAGTTGAATCTCTGAATAGACCAGTAATAGGCTCTGAAATTGAGGCAATAATTAATAGCTTACCAACCAAAAAAAGTCCAGGACCAGATGGATTCACAGCCAAATTCTACCAGAGGTACAAGGAGGAGCTGGTACCATTCCTTCTGAAACTATTCCAATCAATAGAAAAAGAGGGAATCCTCCCTAACTCATTTTATGAGGCCAGCATCATCCTGATACCTAAGCCTGGCAGAGAAACAACACAAAAAGAGAATTTTAGACCAATATCCCTGATGAACACTGACACAAAAATCCTCAATAAAATACTGGCAAATCGAATCCAGCAGCACATCAAAAAGCTTATCCACCATGATCAAGTGGGCTTCATCCCTGGGATGCAAGGCTGGTTCAACATACACAAATCAATAAACATAATCCAGCATATAAACAGAACCAAAGAGAAAAACCACATGATTATCTCAATAGATGCAGAAAAGGCCTTTGACAAAATTAACAGCCCTTCATGCTAAAAACTCTCAATAAATTAGGTATTGATGGGACGTATTTCAAAATAATAAGAGCTATTTATGACAAACCCACAGCCAATATCATACTGAATGGGCAAAAACTGGAAGCATTCCCTTTGAAAACTGGCACAAGATAGGGATGCCCTCTCTCACCACTCCTATTCAACATAGTGTTGGAAGTTCTGGCCAGGGCAATTAGGCAAGAGAAAGAAATAAAGGGTATTCAATTATGAAAAGAGGAAATCAAATTGTCCCTGTTTGCAGATGACATAATTATATATCTAGAAAACCCCATTGTCTCAGCCCAAAATCTCCTTAAGCTGATAAGCAACTTCAGCAAAGTCTCAGGATACAAAATCAATGTACAAAAATCACAAACATTCTTATACACCAATAACAGACAAACAGAGAGCCAAATCATGAGTGAACTCCCATTCACAATTCCTTCAAAGAGAATAAAATACCTAGGAATCCAACTTACAAGGGATGTGAAGGACCTCTTCAAGGAGAACTACAAACTACTGCTCAACGAAATAAAAGAGGACACAAACAAATGGAAGAACATTCCATGCTCATGGATAGGAAGAATCAATATCATGAAAATGGCCATACTGCCCAAGGTAATTTATAGATTCAATGCCATCCCTATCAAGCTACCAATGACTTTCTTCACAGAATTGGAAAAAACTACTTTAAAGTTCATGTGGAGCCAAAAAACAGCCTGCATTGCCAAGTCAATCCTAAGCCAAAAGAACAAAACTGGAGACATCAGGCTACCTGACTTCAAACTATACTACAAGGCTACAGTAACCAAAACAGCATGGTACTGGTACCAAAACAGAGATATAGATCAATGGAACAGAACAGAGCCCTCAGAAATAATACCACACATCTACAACCATGTCATCTTTGACAAACCTGACAACAACAAGAAATGGGGAAAGGATTCCCTATTTAATAAATGGTGCTGGGAAAACTGGCTAGCCATATGTAGAAAGCTGAAACTGGATCCCTTCCTTACACCTTATACAAAAATTAATTCAAGATGGATTAAAGACTTAAATGTTAGACCTAAAACCATAAAAACCCTAGAAGAAAACCTAGGTAATACCATTCAGTACATACGCATGGGCATGGACTTCATGTCTAAAACACCAAAAACAATGGAAACAAAAGCCAAAATTGACAAATGGGATCTAATTAAACTAAAGAGCTTCTACATAGCAAAACAAACTACCATCAGAGTGAACAGGCAACCTACAGAATGGGAGAAAATTTTTGCAATCTACTCATCTGACAAAGGACTAATATCCAGAATCTACAAAGAACTCAAACAAATTTACAAGAAAAAAACAACCCCATCAAAAAGTGGGCGAATGATATGAACAGACACTTCTCAAAAGAAGACATTTATGCAGCCAACAGACACATGCAAAAATGCTCATCCTCACTGGCCATCAGAGAAATGCAAATCAAAACCACAATGAGATACCATCTCACACCCGTTAGAATGGTGATCATTAAAAAGTGGAGAGGATGTGGAGAAACAGGAACACTTTTACACTGTTGGTGGGACTGTAAACTAGTTCAACCACTGTGAAGGACACTGTGGCGATTCCTCAGGGATCTAGAACTAGAAATACCGTTTGATCCAGCCATCTCATTACTTGGTATATACCCAAAGGATTATAAATCATGCTGCTATCAAGACACATGCACACGTATGTTTATTGTGGCACTATTCACAATAGCAAAGACCTGGAACCAACCCAAATGTCCATCAATGATAGACTGGATTCAGAAAATGTGGCACATATACACCATGGAATACTATGCAGCTGTAAAAAAGGATGAGTTCATGTCCTTTGCAGGGACATGGATGAAGCTGGAAACCATCATTCTCAGCAAACTATTGCAAGGACAAAAAACCAAACACCGCATGTTCTCACTCATAGGTGGGAATTGAACAATGAGAACACCTGGACACAGGAAGGGGAACATCACACACTGGGGCCTGTTGTTGGGTGGCGGGAGGGGGAAGGGATAGCATTTGGAGATATACCTAATGTAAATGACGAGTTAATGGGTGCAGCACACCAACATGGCACATGTTTACATATGTAACAAACCTGCACGTTGTGCACATGTACCCTAGAATTTAAAGTATAATAAAAAATATATATATTTTTAAAAAAAATAAAAAATAAAAAAGAATTAAAAGAAAAAAAATTTTTTTTTTTTTTGAGAGGGAGGTCACCCCTCTGTAACCCAGCCTGGAATGCAGTGGTGTGATCATAGCTCTCTGCAGCTCCGAATTCCTGGGTTCAAGCAATTCTCCATCTTCAGCCCCCCAAGTAGCTAGGACTACAGGTGTACCCAATCACACCTTTTTTTTTTTTTTTTTTTTTTTTTTTTTTTGGTTTTGTAGAGATAAGGTCTCATTTTGTTGCCCAGGCTGGTCTTGAACTTCTGGATTTTAGAGATCTTTCAGCTTTGGCCTCCCAAAGTATAAGTATTAGGATTATAGGTATGAGCTACCATGCACAGCCTTGATTTATTTTTCTAATAGACTGTAATCTAGATAGTAACAGTGTGATTTAGGGTGGGGAAAAGACACTCCAGAAAAAATAACTATGTGATTTAGGAGGCTTTGGATCACACCAAGTGGAGCTGGAGATTGAGATCAAGCCAGAGGGCAGTCAGTCAATAATGCCTACATAATGAATCCCCAATAAAAACTCTGAACACTAAGGCTTGGGTAAGCTTCCCTGTTAGGCAATGCTCTGTACATTTTGCCACACATTGATGCCAAGAGAGCAACGTTTCCTGACTCCATGGGAAGAGGACAACAGAAGCTCTACATGTGGTATCTTCCCAAACTCCACCCTATGTACTTTTTCCCTTGGCTGGTCTTACTATGTATAATTTGCCTGTAATAAACCATAACTGTGAGTGTAATAGTGTTCACAGAGTATTACAAATCCTTCTAATGAACTATCAAATCTGAGGGTGGTTTGGGGAATCCCCAAACTTGCAGTTGGTGCCATTAAGTGAGGGTGGACTTGAGTAAACTGTATAGTTGTTCATGCCATGGCTCCAGCATGAATAGATGGCTTGACTGAGATCCTGTTGCTCTGCCCCTCTGTGTTGCCAATCAATTTGGCCTTGAGACCTCACTAAGTTCTTTAAGCCATAGTACCTTTTTTACCTCTTTCCATCCAACATGGGACAAGAATATCTGGGAATAAGCCTCCCCAGTGACATGGGATAAACTTATATCTAAAATGCTGATCATCAATGCTTTCAGAAGAGAAAAATTTTGATCAAAATGGGGAAATGAGAAAAGAAAAACAGCTCAGAGCAGCCTGAGCTATGTGAGGTATATAAAATTTATCAGGCCCAGAAGACATCAGTATGGGGACTTCAGTCACACCCCCCACACAATGCCCAGGGGGGCAACTGTTTAAAGGCAATTTGTTGCTGACTAGCTGCCTTAACCATTATCTTCATGTTCCTGGAATCTGTGATACAAAGGACAATGTATAGCCAATCAATAGGTTATGCTACTTTAATGTAAATTCTTGGTAAACAAATTAGATACTGCCTCTCCTTTTTTCCTTTAAAAACCTACTTGTAACTGCTGCTAATTAGAACATATATTCAGAGCAACTTGAATCTATGCTCCTGGGTTGCAGTCCTCAAACTTGGCCCAAATAAAAAACGTGTAAACTGTATAGTTGTTGAACTTCTCAGATGACTAAACTCTTCATGCACTGAAATGCAGCAATATTCAGAGAATTTTGAGAGAAAATGATCTTAATCCTAGAATTCTACACCAGTCAAAAAATTGTTCAAATATGAGACCAAAATAACACTTTTGTTCTTGAAGGGATTATCATCCACAAACTCATATGAAGAAAATGTGTGAGGATATACTACAAACAAAGACTAATTCACAATAAATAATTCAAGAAAGAGAAAGATGATGTAGATGAGAAAAAGCAGTGAGGAATGAAACTAATAAATCCAAACATAGTTAGTTGTGTGATTCAACAGGTTGTAATGGAGATTCCTCCACCACCCTCAGGTCAACATCTGAACACTGACAAACCATCTGTTTAAAACAAGTTCACCTATAAAGAACAATTGTTAGATGTTGCCCTAAGATATGCCTGTGTCCTAATCCCTGTGAATGTGACATATGTGATATTATCTGGAAAAGGTGTCTTTACAGATGTGATTATGTCAAGAATCTTGAGATGAAGAGAGTATCCTGGATTATCCATATGAGCCCTAAATGACATCACAAATGTCTCTATAGGAGGAAAGTAGATGGAGGCTTGACACACATGCAAAGGAGAAGGTAATGTGAACATGGAGGCAGAGACTACAATGATACAGCCACAAGCCAAGAAATACTGGCAGCCACCTGAAGGTGGAAGAGGCATGGAACAGATCCTCTCCTAGAGCCTCTGGAAGGAGTGTAGCCCCGCTAACACCTTAATTTCAGCCCAGTTAAACTGATTTCGAACTTCTGAAATCCAGTAGTGGGAGAAAATAAATTTTTGTTGTTTTAAGCCACCAAGTTTGTGATAATTTGTGATAGCAGCCACAGAAAGCTAATAACCATATATAAAAAGTTAAAAACCAAATATAAAAAGACACTCTTAAAACCAGCCAAAGGGGGCCAGGTGTAGTGGCTCATGCCTGTATTTCCAGCACTTTGGGAAGCCAAGGTGGGAGGATCACTTGAGCCTGGGCATTTGAGACCAGCCAGAGCAACATAGGGAGACCCCTGTCTCTAAGAAAAATTTAAAAAATTAGCTAAGTGTGATGGCGCATGCCTGTGGTCCTCCTACTTGGAGGATCACTTGAGCCAGGGAGGTGGAGGCAACAGTAAGCTGTGATCGTGCCACTGCACTCCAGCCTGGGTGAGAGAGAGAGACTCTGTCTTAAAAAAACAAAACAAACAACAACAACAAAAACAGCCAAAGGTGGGGTAAGAATCATTATTTTTCAAGTAAGACTAAGAGAGATGACAATCTCTTCGAGAACATATGAAAGCCAAAGAAAAATGGAATGGCATTTTTAAAGCACTGACTTTAAAAAAAAAAAAAACTGCCATTGTGAAAAACTAAAAAACTATATGCAAAGAAAGTATTCTTTAAAAAAATGATGAAACAGATTTTCAGACAAAAGCTTAGAGAATCTCTCATCAGTAGATCAACATTATAAGAAACAATAAAAGAACTTCTTCAGTTTGAAGCAAACAAAATCGTACACTGAAACAGAACTGCAGAAAACAATAAAGAACAACAGAAAGAATTACAGGCATATCTCCTTTTATAGTACTTCACATTATCGCACTTCATGGATGCTGCTTTTTTTTTTTTTTGGCAAATCGAAGGTCTGTGGAAACCCCATGATGAGACTATCAGCACCATTTTTCTGTTTTGTTTTTTTTTTTCCTGCTTGGCCTGCACTTTTTGTTTCTTTTTATTATTATTATTATACTTTAAGTTCCAGGATACATGTACAGAATGTGCAGGTTTCTTACACAGGTATACACGTGACATGGTGGTTTGCTGTACCCATCAACCCGTTATCTACATTAGGTATTTCTCCTAATGCTATCCCTCCCCCAGCCCCCACTACCCGACAGGCCCCAGTGTGTGATGTTCCCCTCACTGTGTCCATGTGTTCTCATTGTTCAACTCCCACTTATGAGAGAGAACATGCGGCAGCACCATTTTTCTAACAGTATGTGGTTGCTTCATGTCTGTGTTTTGGTAATTCTTATAACATTTCAAACTTTTCTTTATTTTCATTCTATCTGTTATGACGATCTGTGACCTTTGATGTTACTATTGTGATTGTTTTCGGGTGCCATAAACTGTGCCTATATAAGATGACGGAGCTAACGGATAAATGTTGTGTGTTCTAACTGTTCACTGACCAGCTATTCTCTTATCTCTCTCCCTCTCAGGCCTCCCTATTTGCCGAGACACAATATTGAAATTTGGCCAATTAATAACCTTACAATGGCATCTATGTATTCAAGTGAAAGGAAAAGTCACACATCCCTTGCTTTAAATCAAAAGATAAAAATAATTAAGCTTAGTGAGTAAGGCATGTTGAAAGCTGAGATGGGCCTAAAGCTAGGTGTCCTGTGACAAACAGTTAACCAAATTGTGAATGCAAAGAACAGTTCTTGAAGGAAATCAGGAGTGCTACTCCAGTGAACACACATATAAGAAAGCAAAACAGCCTTACTGCTGATATGGAGAATGTTTTAGGGGTCTGGATAGAAGATTAAATCAGCTATAACATTTCCTTAGGCCAAAGCCTAATCCAGAGCAAGGCCCTAACTCTTCAACTCTATGAAGGCTGAGAGAGGCGAGGAAGGTGCAGAAGAAAAGTTTAAAGCTAGCAGAAGTTGGTTCATGAGGTTTAAGGAAAGAAGCCATCTCTATAACATAAAAGTACAAGGTGAAGCAGCAAGTGCTGAGAGAGAAGCCACAGTAAGTTATCCAGGAGACCTAGCTAAGATCATTGATAAAGGTGGCTATACTAAACAACAGATTTTTCAATGTAAACAAAACACCCTTATTTTGGAAGAAGATGCCATCTAGGACTTTCATAGAAGCCAATGCCTGGCTTCAAAGCTTCAAAGAATAAGCTGACTCTTATTAGGGACCAATGCAGCTGATGACTTTAAGTTGAAGCCAATGGTAATTTACCATTCTGAAAATCTAGGGCCCTTAACATTTATGCTAAATATACTCTGCCTGTGCTCTTGAAATGGAACAACAAACCTGGAAGATAGCACATCTGTTTACAGGATGGTGGTGTACAGAAGATCTGTGGAGGTCTGCTGCTCAAAAAGAAAAGATTCCTTTCAAAGTATTACTGCTCATTGACAACGAACCTAGTCACTCAAGAGCTCTGATGGAGACTTATGAGGAGATAAATGTTGTTTTCATGCCTGTGTGAAAGGAAACTAAATCTTGGGGCCCCCAAATCACTAAGCTAAAGGGAAAAGTCAAGCTGGGAACTGCTTATGGCCAACCTGCCTCCCATTCTATTCAAAGTCACCCCTCTGCTCACTGAGATAAATGCATATCTGATTGCCTCCTTTGGAGAGGCTCATCAGAAACTCAAAAGAATACAACCATTTGTCTCTTATCTATCTAAGACCTGGAGGCCCCCTCCCCACTTCGAGCCTTCCCGCCTTCGCTTCGAGTTGTTCCACCTTTCCAGGCTGAACCAATGTTCATCTTGCATATGTTGACTGATGTCTCATGACTCCCTAGAATGTATAATAAAACCAAACTGGGCTTTGACCACCTTGGGCACATGTTGTCAGGACCTCCTGAGGCTGTGTCACGGGTGCGCGCTCTCAACTTCGGCAAAATAAACTTTCTAAATCAACTGAGACCTGTCTCAGACTTTCGGGGTTCACACCTGCTAATACAACATCCATTCTGCTGCCCATGAATCAAGGAGTGATTTCAACTTTCAAGTCTTATTATTTAAGAAAAACATTTAGTATAGCTGCCATAGATAATGATTCCTCTGATGAATCTGGGCAAAGTAAATTGAAGACCTTCTAGAAAGGATTCACCATTCTAGATGCCATTAAGAACATTCATGATTCATGGGAGGAAGTCAAAATATAAACATTAACAGGTGTTTGGAAGAAGCTGATTACAACCCTCACAAATTACTTTGAGGGGTTCAAGACTTCAGTGGAGTGAGTAACTGCAGATGTGGTAGAAATAGAAGAGAACTAGAATTAGAACTGGAGCCTGAAGACATGACTGAACTGCTGCAGTTTCTTGATAAAACTTTAATGAATGAGGGTTTCTTATGCATGGGCAAGGAAAGTGGTTTCTTGAGATGGCAACTATTCCTGGTGAAGATGCTGTGAACACTGTTGAAATGACAACAAAAGATTTAGAAAATTACATCAACTCAGCTGATAAAGCAGTAGCAGGGTTTGAGAGGATTGACTCCAATTTTGAAAGAAGTTCTACTGCCAGTAAATTGCTATCAAACAGCAACACATGCTACAGAGAAATCTTTTGTGAAAGAGTCAATCAATGTGGTAAACTTCACTGTTGTCTTATTTTAAGAAATTGCCACAGCCACCACAACCTTCAGCAACCACCAGCCTGATCGATCAGTCAGCAGCCATCAACATCAAGGTGAGACCCTCCACCAGCAAAAAGATTAAGACTCACTGAAGGCTCAGGTGATTCTTAGCATTTTTTTTTAAGCAATAAACCATTATGCTTAGTGAAATAAGCCAGACACAAAAGGGCAAATTTTGTATGATCCCACTTATATGACATGTCTAGAATAGGCAAATTCACAGAGACAGAAAGTAGATTAGAGTTACCAGGGGCTGAGAGTAAGGGGAATGGGGAGTTATTATTACTTAATGGTTACAGAGTTTTTGTTAGGGGGTGATAAAAAAGTTTTGGAAATAGCTAGTAGTGATGGATGCACAACACTGTGGATGTAATTAACACCACTGAATTGCGCACTTTAAAAAGGTTAAAATGGCAAAATTTTATGCTATACATATTTTACCACAATTTTAATAATGTAATATACTAAATTCCACTGAAGTGTACCCTTTAAACGGGCAATGTGTATGGTCTGTGAGTTATTTCTCAATAGAGGTGTTAAAAAACAAATGGAGATGGTTAAAAAAAAATTTAAAAAGTACTCGACTAATCAAAATAAAAAAGAAGAGGATGGGGATGCGGCAAATAAAAAACAAAAAGCAAGATACCTACACCTAACTCTATCAAAATTTGCATTTCATGTAAGTGGAATAAGCACTTCAATTATAAATATACTTCATATACTCAAGAAGGTAGAGGAAAGTATGCATGTTAAGGAGACACATGGAAGATACAAAAAAGATCCAAAACAAACTTGTAAAGATGAAACATACACAGGACAGAAACAGCAGATTGCAAACTGCAGAAGAAAAGGTAAGTAAACTTGAAGACACAGCAATAGAAACTATTCTAAATGAAACACAGTGGAAAAAAGACTTAAAAATGAACAAAGCATCAGTGAGTTGTGGGACAGCTTCAAGTGGCTTAATACAGATGTAACTGGAAGCCTAGAAAGAGCTAAACATTTTCATAATTTGATGAAAACTACAACAAACTCAAAGCCAAAGAAACATAAAGAAATATATACCAAGGCATATATATTATAATCAAATTTCTTAAAACCAATGATAAAGAGAAAATCTTTAAAGCATCCAGAAGAAAAAAAAATACACTTTATATATGTAAGAATGACAGCAGAATTCTTGTCAGAAACAATGTAAAAGACAGTGATGAACCACCGTTCATCAAGTATTAAAAGAAAAAAAAATCACTGACCTAGAATTCTATACTCAGTGAAAATGTCTTTCAAAAAAAAAGGAAGTGAAATAAAAACTTCTCAGACATACCAAACCTGAAAGAATTCATTTCCAGTAGACCTACACACTTGAACTACAATGGAAGATTATATGTTAAATTAAAGCATACAGGCAGAAAGAAAATAACATCAGATAGAAACTTGGCCTACACAAAAGAATTAAGAGCACTGAAATGGTAGCTACATGGGTAAATAGAAAAGATTTCCCTTATTATTTAAATCTTCTTTAAAAGATAATCAACTCTTTAAACAAAAACAACAACAATGTATTCTGAAGTTTTTAATACATGTGTAAATAAAAATATGTCAACAATAGCATAAAGGCCAAGAAGAAACAGCTAGAAGTATACTATTATAAGGTTCTTATCTATTCATGAAGTGGAAAAATGCCACTTTAAGGGAGATTATAAATCAAAGACATACTGTAAACCCTAAAGCAATCAGAAAATGACAAAATGGAGCTATAGCTAATAAACTGACAAAGGAGACATAATGGAATAACAAATGTACTAAATCCAATGGAAGGCAGAAAAAAAAGGGAACAAAGACTAGATGGGACAAATAGGAAACAAACAGTAAGATGGAAGATTTTAGATTTTCCAACGAAGAAAACTCGAGGCCCAGTCTGCTTTGCTAGTAAATTCTTCCAAATATCTAAGACAGATAATACCAATAGTACCCAAACTCAGAAGATAGAGAGGTAAGATTTCCCAACTTGTTTAATGAGGCCAGCATATTCCTGATACCAAAACCTAAAGAGAAAAATAAATTACAGACCACTAACTCTTAGAAACATAGATGCCAAATTCCTGAACAAAACAATAGCAAATCCAATAAAGTGTTATATAAGAAGGGTAATAAGTCATGACCTTGCAGGAATGCAAAGTTGGTTTAACACTGAAAAATCAATGTAATTTGCCATACTAACTGAATAAAGGAGAAAAACCAAAGATCTCGATAAATGGAGAAAAAGCATTTGATAAAATCATGAATACAACTCTCAAATGAGGAATTAAAGGGAATTCTTCCACCTATTAAAGGGTACCTACAAAAAATCTACAGTTAACCACAAACTTAACACTGAATTTATTTTTTTCAAAAAGTATTGAATTTTTCCCCACAAGATGGTCAATAGGCAAGGATGTTCACTGTTATCACTTGTATTCAGTATTGTGTAGAGGGTTCTAGCCAGAATAAGGCAAGGAAAGTAAAAGGCAGGAATGTACAAAACAGTAACCAGAACTGGTAAATGAATTTTTCTAAGGTTGCAGAATACAAACAAGGTCAATATACAATAACCAACTTTATTTCCATATACTAGCAATAAAGAATTAGAAACAAAATTTAAAAATTTGTTATACAATACAAAAGCATGATATTCTCAAGGGTAAATTTAACAAATATGTGCAAGACCTGTACACCAAAAACTAAAAAATACTGCTGAGAAAAATTTTTTAAATCCTGAGCAAAAGCAGAGATATGTCATGTTCATGGACCGAAAAACTCTATATTGTCAAGATACCAATGTTCCCTAAAGTGACCTATATATTAAATGCAGTCACAAAGATACACATTGTTGTGGGGTTAAGAGATGGAAAACAAGCTTATTCTAAAACATATATGGAAATGCAAAGCACCTAAAAGAGTGAGGACAATATTGGACAACAAGAATATAGCTGGAAGACTTACACTACTTAATTTCAAGAATTGTATTAAGTTATACTAATCAACACAGTGTGGTACTGGCATAAAGGTAGACAAACTGACCAATGGAACAAAATAGAGAATCCAGAAATAAAGCCCCGCAGAGAAGAACAGATAAACAAATTGTGGTAGATCTGGATAATGGAATAATACAAAACAACAAAAAAGAATAAGTGATTACTATAATAAAAAACGTGGATGAATTTCACAGGCATAACGGTGAGTGAAAGAGGCCAGACACAAATAAATTTTAAGAACAGGCAAAACACTATCTATGGTGATATAAGTCAGAAACATAATTACATCTATTGGGGATTACTAACTGGAAGGGGTATGAGGCAGCCTTTTGGGGTGTTGGTAATGTTTTCTATCTAGATCTGGGTGGTGGTTACATGGGTATAGATATACATAAAAAATAATTGAGCTATACACTTGAAAGTAGTACACTTGATACAATTTGCTGCATGTATGTTATTCCACCATAAAGAGAGATACCTGTTAGTTCATTAGTACCTTCTGTTTTCAGTCATGAAGTCAAAAAAATTAAGACTTTTATTTGGAAAGTACAGATTATACTACTATTGGTCAAAGACAGACCATTCCAGCTAAGCAGGGTAATCCTCAAGAATTAAGAATAACTAAGAGACAGCCTGGAAGTATCAAAGAAATTGGTCTGCAGATCTGGAATCAGATACTTCTCTGTTTTCTCTGCTCCCCAGCAATGGGTCACAAAGTGAGATCTAGAACCCAGGTGCTTTGACTTCCTGTATGGTAGCATCCTTCCTCCAATTACCACATGCTTTGATGAAAAAACTGTTTATAAACTCCTAGAAAACCTGATAGTAGACTGTATATCCTAAAACCTGCTGCTAATAGATGTCCTTGTAAAATTAACAATAATGATGAACATTTAAATAGCTCTTACTATGTATCAAATACTGTGTTAGGCACTTTACATGCATTATCTGATTTAATCCTTAAAATGCTCTGAAGTGGGTACATCTTCATTTTACAGAAGATGATGACTGAGGCACAAAGAGGTTAAGTCATTTGCCTAAGGTCACACAACTAGTAAGTAGCAGAGGTGGGATTCAAATCCAGGCAACCTGATACTAGAGCCTGTGTTCTTAACCACTACAATCCAGCTGTCAGTCACAACGAACATAATCAATCACTGTTTTCTTTCAAGGTGTAAACCTGTACTGTACATTTAAATTTATAATTGTGTAGACCCAAATCGTAGCTGATCTCTGCCCTCCTTCTGTTCACCATATATCTGTCATCTTTCCTTAAAACTTTCATCCACAGTAACTGCATTGAAAATGTGAGGACATACAGAACCATAGTACAAGCAGCTCACAAGGACACACTGTCTCCTTTAAGACTTATTGGCCCTTTCCAATCGATGTCTCTTGATTGATACAAGGCAAGATGAAACTATCAGTGTAAGCAAGAAAGTGAATTGTCCAGTTTTCAAGATTCATACTGGGTCACAAATGGCTTGCACATTTGTTTCATGTTTTACAAATTTGTAAAGTGAACAGACTGGTACATGTAGCTGAGGTGCTAAATTATATAGGCCTCAATCCAAAGCTTTAGAAAATTGTTTCTGTATACTGAATATGTTTTCCAAACCAAAGCTACCTTAATGGCTATTAGGGGATGATGTTTCTTTTCTATGCCTCATTGTTATCCTTATTATTACAAAGTAATCACATAATGGAAATGAGAAAGGAACAAAAAAACACCAAATTTTTGAATTTAAGGTATTTCCCAATTATGTTAGCCATCATCCATAGTTTCTCCACTTTACGTCAGATTCCATATTATCAGATTCCATACTTACAGAATCCACGAGATTTTCTGTTTTGTCAATCAATAATTCCAATCTTTCTCCTCGCTGAGCTACCAGATCTGAAAATATTGGAAAAGTAGAAAAGGTCAAGTTTTACATTGTAGAATAAAATAAACTTTTTTTAAAAAAGTAATGTAACTTAATGAATACACTGTTCTGGGGCCAAAGGACAGGCATGCTTCACCCACTGATGACACCACTCGAAAACAAGGACTAGCCCACCTGGAGTGCCCATGCCCATCAAAACTTCACCACAGCCTCCATAACAACTACACCCTAAGCCACTAAGAAAAATACAGACATGGTTGATGCTGTTTATAGCTGAAGAAATTATACAGACTACACTACTGAATGTACTCATAATCAAAGTCAAAGTGCCCTGCCCAACCAACACCATAGATATATCCTCAAGAAAAAGTCCTTGCATATTAAAGCAAATCTAAAAATTGGAAGAAGTGACCATAGAAATATTATTAACTATATGCTAATAAACTGGAAAACCCAGAAGAAATGGATAAATCCCAGGACACATGCAACCTACCAAGACTGAATCAGGAAGAAATAAGAAAACCTGAACAGGCCAGTAATGAGTAATGGGATTGAATCAGTAATAAAGTATAATCAGTAATAAAGTCTCCCAACAAAACCAAAACAATGCCCAGAATCAGCTGGCTTCACTGCAGAACTCCATGAAACTTACAGAGAACTAATATCACTTCTCAAACTACGCCAAAAAATTCAAGAGGAGGGAATTCTCCCTACTCATTCTATAAGGTCAGCATTACCCTGATACCAAAACCTGACAAGGACTCAACAAAAAAACAAAACTGCAGGCCAACATCCCTGATGATCACAGATGCAAAAATCCTCAACGAAATACTAGCAAACCAAATCAAACATCACATCAAAAAGATAATACACCATGATCAAGTGGGATTTATCCCAGGGATGCAATGATGATTCAATGCATGCAAATCAATAAACATGAAACATTCCATCAATAGAATAGAGAACAAAAGCCACATGATCACCTTAATAGATGCAGAGAAAGCATCTGATAAAAAAAGCATTTGATAAAATTCAACATCTCAGGGTGGTTGGCAAGATGACTGAATAGGACAGCTCTGGTCTGCAGCTCCCAGTGAAATCAATGCAGAAGGTGGGTAATTTCTGCATTTCCAACTGAGGTACCTGGCTCATCTCACTGGGACTGGTTAGACAGTGGGTGCAGCCCATGGAGGGCGAGCCAAAGCAGGGTGGGGCGCTGCCTCATCCAGGAAGCACAATGGGTCGGGGAACTCCCTCCCCTAACCAAGGGAAGCCTTGAGGGACTGTGCCGTGAGGAATGGTGCACTCTGGCCCAGATACTATGTTTTTCCCACAGTCTTTGCAACCAGCAGACCAGGAGATTCCCTCCAGCACCTGGAATGCCAGTGAGACATAACTGTTCACTCCCCTGGAAAGGGGGCTGAAGCCAGGGAGGCAAGTGGTCTAGCTCAGTATATTCCACCCCCACGGAGCCCAGCAAGCTAAGATCCACTGGCTTGAAATTCTCACTGCCAGCACAGCAGTCTGAAGTCGACCTGGGACACTCGAGCTTGGTGGAGGGAGGGGCGTCTGCCATTACTGAGGCTTGAGTAGGCAGTTTTCCCCTCACTGTGTAAACAAAGCGGCCAGGAAGTTTGAACCAGGCAGAGCCCACCATAGCTCCACAAAGTCCCCGTAGCCAGACTGCCTCTCTAGATTCCTCCTCTCTGGGCAGCACATCTCTGAAAGAAAGGCAGCAGCCCCAGCCAGGGGCTTATAGATAAAACTCCCATCTCCTTGGGACTGAGCACCTGGGGGAAGGGGTGGCTGTGGACTCAGCTTCAGCAGACTTAAACGTTCCTGCCTGCCAGTTCTGAAGAGAGCAGCCTCTCCCAGCACAGTGCTCGAGCTCTGCTAAAGTATAGACTGCCTCCTCAAGTGGGTCCCTGAGCTCCATGCCTCCTGACTGGGAGATACCTCCCAGCAGGGGTCGACAGACATCTCATACAGGAGAGCTCCGGCTGGCATCTGGCAGGTGCCCCTCTGGGACAAAGCTTCCAGAGGAAGGAACAGGCAGCAATCTTTGCTGTTCTGCAGCCTCCGCTGGTGATACCCAGGCAAACAGGGTCTGGAGTGGACCTCCAACAAACTCCAGCAGACCTGCAGCAGAGGGGCCTGTTAGAAGCAAAACTAACAAACAGAAAGGAATAGCATCAACATCAACAAAAAGGACGTCCACATAGAAACCCCAACCAAAGGTCATCAACATCAAAGACCAAAGGTAGATAAATCCATGAAGATGGGGAAAAACCAGTGCAAAAAGGCTGAAAATTCCAAGAGAACAAACTGGACGGAGAATGAGTTTGACAAACTGACAGAAGCAGGCTTCAGAAGGTGAATAATAACAAACTCCTCCAAGCTAAAGGAGAATGTTCTAACCCCATGCAAGGAAACTAAGAACCTTGAAAAAAGGTTAGAGGAATTGCTAACTAGAATAGCCAGTTAAGAGAAGAACATAAATGACCTGATGGGACTGAAAAACACGGCACGAGAACTTTGTGAAGCATACACAAGTAGCAATAGCCGAACTGATCAGGTGGAAGAAAGGATATCAGAGATTGCAGATCAACTTAATGAAATAAAGTATGAAGACAAGATTAGAGAAAAAATAATGAAAAGGAATGAACAAAGGCTCCAAGACATATGGGACTATATGAAAAGACCAAACCCATGTTTGATTGGTGTACTTGAAAGTGACACGGAGAATAGAACCAAGTTGGAAAACATTCTTTGGGATATTATCCAGGAGAACTTCCCCAACCTAGCAAGACAGGTCAACATTCAAATTTGGGAAATACAGAGAACACCACAAAGATACTCCTCGAGAAGAGCAACCCCAAGACACATAATCGTCAGATTCACCAAGGATGAAATGAAGGAAAAAATGTTAAGGGCAGCCAGAGAGAAAGGTCAGGCTACCCACAAAGGGAAGCCCATCAGACTAACAGCGGATCTCTCGACAGAAACCCTACAAGCCAGAAGAGAGTGGGGGCGAATATTCAACATTCTCAAAGGAAAGAATTTTCAACCCAGAATTTCATATCCAACCAAACTAAGCTTTATAAGCGAAGGAGAAATAAAATCCTTTACAGACATGCAAATGCTGAGAGATTTTGTCACCACCAGGCCTGCCTTACAAGAGGTCCTGAAGGAAGCACTAAATATGGAAAGGAAAAACCAGTACCAGTCACTGCAAAAACATATCAAACTGTAAAGACCATCAACACTATGAAGAAACTACATCAACTAACAAGCAAAATAACCAACTAGCATTATAATCACAGGATCAAATTCACACATAACAATATTAACCTTAAATGTAAATGGGGTAAATGCCCCAAATAAAAGACACAGACTGGCAAATTGAATAAAGAATCAAGACCCACCCGTGTGCTGCATTCAGGAGACCCATCTCATGTGCAAAGACACATACAGGCTCAAAATAAAGGGATACAGGATTATTTACTAAGCAAATGAAAAGCAAAAAAAAGCAGTGGTTGCAATCCTAGTCTCTGATAAAACAGACTTTAAACCAACAAAGATCAAAAAAGACAAAGAAGGGCATTACATAATGGTAAAGGGATCAATGCAACAAGAAGAGCTAACTATCCTAAATATATATGCACCCAATACAGGAGCACCCAGATTCATAAAGCAAGTTCTTACAGACCTACAAAGAGACTCAGACTCCCACACAATAATACTAGGAGACTTTAATACCCCACTGTCAATATTAGATCGAGACAGAAAATTAACAAGGATATTCCGGACTTGAACTCAGCTCTGGACCAAGAGGACCTAATAGACATCTACAGAATTCTCCAAGCCAAATCAACAGAATATACATTCTTCTCAGCACCACATCGCACTTATTCTAAAGTTGATCACATAATTGGAAGTAAAACACTCCTCAGCAAATGCAAAAAATGGAAATCGTAACCAACAGTCTCTCAGACCACAGTGCAATCAAATTAGAACTCAGGAGTAAGAAACTCACTCAAAACTGCACAACTACATGGAAAATGAACAACCTGTTCCTGAATGACTACTGGGTAAATAACGAAATTAAGGCAGAAATAAGTAAGTTTTTTGAAACCAATGAGAACAAAGACACAACGGACCAGAATCTCTGGGACACTGCTAAAGCAGTATTTAGAGGGAAATTTATAGCACTAAATGCCCACAGCAAAAAGTGGGAAAGATTTAAAATCGACACCCTAACATCACAATTAAAAGAACTAGAGAAGCAAGAACAAACAAATTCAAAGGTAGCAGAAGACAAGAAATAACTAAGATCAGAGCAGAACTGAAGGAGAAAGAGACATGAAAAACCCTTCAAAAAGAATCAATGAATCCAGGAGCTGGTTTTTTGAAAAGATTAACAAAATAGATAGACTGCTAGCGAGACTAATAAAGAAGAAAAGAGAGAAGAATCAAATAGACACAATAAAAAATGATAAAGGGGATATCACCACTGATCCCCTGATCCCACAGAAATACAAACTACCATCAGAGAATACTATAAACACCTCTATGCAAGTAAACTAGAAAATCTGGAAGAAACGCATAAATTCCTGGACACATACACCCTCTCAAGACTGAACCAGGAAGAAGTCAAATCCCTGACAAAGAGAATAAAATACCTAGAAATACAACTTACAAGGGATGCGAAGGACCTCTTCAAGGAGAACGACAAACCACTGCTCAAGGAAATAAGAGAAGACACAAATGAATGGAAAAACATTCCATGCTCATGGATAGGAAGAATATGGCCAAACTGCCCAAAGTAATTTATAGATTCAATGCTATCCCCATCCAGCTACCATTGACTTTCTTCACAGAATTAGAAAAAACTATTTTAAATTTCATTTGGAACCAAAAAAGAGCCCATATAGCCAAGACAATCCTAAGCAAGAAGAACAAAGCTGGAGACATCACGCTACCTGACTTCAAACTATACTACAAGGCTACAGTAACCAAAACAGCATGGTACTGGTACCAAAACAGATACATAGACCAATGGAACAGAACAGAGGCCTCAGAAATAACACCACACATCTACAACCATCTGATCTTTGACAAACCTGACAAAAACAAGCAATGGGGAAAGGATTCCCTATTTAATAAATGGTGCTGGGAAAACTGGCTAGCCATATGCAGAAAACTGAAACTGGCCCCCTTCCTTACACCTTACACAAAAATTAACTCAAGATGGATTAAAGACTTAAACGTAAGACCTAAAACCATAAAATCCCTAGAAGAAAACCGAGGCAATACCATTCAGGACATAGGCATAGGCAAAGACTTCATGACTAAAACAACAAAAGCAATGGCAACAAAAGCCAAAATTGACAAATGTGATCTAATTAAAGTAAAGAGCTTCTGCACAGCAAAAGAAACTATCATCAGAGTGAACAGGCAGCCTACAGAATGGGAAAAAATTTTTGCAATCTATCCATCTGACAAAGGGCTAATATCCGGAATCTACAAGGAACTTAAACAAATTTACAAGAACAAAACAACCCCATCAAAAAGTGTGTGAAGGATATAAAAAGACACTTCTCAAAAGAAGACATTTATGTGGCCAGCAAACATATTTGGAAACATATGTCTCCAAACATCATCACGGGTCATTAGAGAAATGCAAATCAAAACCATAATGAGATACCCTCTCACACCAGTAAGAATGGCGATCATTAAATGGCAATCATTAAAGTCAGGAAACAACAGATGCTGGAGAGGATGTGGAGCAATAGGAATGCTTTTACACTGTTGGTGGAAGTGTAAATTAGTTCAACCATTGTCAAAGACAGTGTGGCGATTTCTCAAGGATCTAGAACCAGAAATACCATTTGACCCAGCAATCCCATTACTGGGTATATACTCAAAAGATTATAAATCATTTTACTATAAAGACACATGCACATGTATGTTTATTGCAGCACTGTTCACAACAGCAAAGACTTGGAACCAACCCAAATGCCCATCAATGATAGACTGGATAAAGAAAATGCGGCACATATACACAATGGAATACTATGCAGCCATAAAAAAGGAGGAGTTCATGTCCTTTGCAGGGACATGGATGAAGCTGGAAACCATCATTCTCAGCAAGGTAAGAAAGGAACAGAAAACCAAACACCGCATGTTCTCACTCATAAGTGGGAGTTGAACAATGAGAACACATGGACACGGAGGGGAACATCACACACTGGGGCCTGTTGTGGGGTAGGGGGGCTAGGGGAGAAATAGCATTAGGAGAAATACCTAATGTAGATGATGGGTTAATGGGTGCAGCAAACCACCATGGCATGTGTATACCTATGTAACAAAGCTGCACATTCTGCATATGTATCCCAGAACTTAAAGTATAATAATAAAAAAAGAGCAAATGTGTAACACAGAAATTGCAATGGGTCAGGCTGAAGTATTTCCATTTTTATCCATAATTTTAGCAGTATGATGACATAGCTCAAAAGGAAAATAGGATATTCTACTTTTATATATTCAAATAAAAATATATAGTTCGAGGTATCAAAAAAAATTCAACATCTCTTCATGATAAAAACTCTCAAAAAACTAGGCATAGAAGGAATATCCCTCAACATGATAAACGCCATTTATGACAAACCCACAGCTAACATCATACTGAATGGGAAAAACTAAAAGCCTTTCCTCTAAGAACTGGAAAACTCTCACCACTCCTATTCAACATAGTACTGGAAGGATGCCCAGTTTCACTACTCCTATTCAACACAATACTGGAAGTCCTAGCCAGAGCAATCAGGCAAGAGAAAGAAATAAAGGGCATCCAAATTGAAAAAGAGGAAGTCAAATTATCCCTCTTTGCAGATGATATGATCTTATGTCTAAAAGACCCAAAGACTCCACCAAAAAACTCCTAGATCTGATAAATATATACAGTAAAGTTGCAGGACACAGAATCAACATACAAATATCTGTAATGTTTCTATGCATCAATAATGAACTTGGTGAAATAAAACTTTATGAAATCAAGAAGGCAATCCCATTTATAATAGTTATGAACATATATAAAATACTGAAGAATAAATTTAACGAGGAGGTGAAAGACTCCTACAAGTAAAACTACGAAACACTGATGAAAAAAACTGAAGATGACACAAAGATACAGAAAGACATCTTATGGTCATGGATCATAAGAATGTATATTATTAAAATGACCATAAGCCCAAAGCAGTCTACAGATTCAATGCAATCTCTATTGAAGTACCAATGTCATTTTTCACAGAAACAGAAAAAACAATCCTAAAATTAGTATTTCAGAAACCAAAAAAGAATCCAAATAGCCAAAGCAATCCTGAGCAAAATGAACAAAGCTGGAGGCATCACACTACCTGACTTCAAAACATATTACAAGGCTACAGTAACCAAAACAGCATGGTTTGGTATAAAAACAGACACAAGGTCGATGGAATAGAATAGAAAAGCCAGACATTGATCCACGTATGTATAGCCACACATATATAGGCAACTGATTTTCAACAAAGGTGCCAAGAACGTACACTGGGGAAAGGACACTCTCTTCAATAAATGGCATTGGGAAAACTGGATACCTATATGTGGAAGAATTAAACTGGACCTCTGTCTCTCATCACATACAAAAATCAACCAAGATAGATTAAAGACTTAAATTTCAGACCCAGAACTATAAACCTACTAGAAGAAAACATAGGGGAAACACTTCAGAACACTGCTCTAGGAAAAGATTTTATGGCTAACACCTCAAAAGGACAGGTAACGAAAAGAAAAATAGACAAATAGGACTATATTAAACAAAAAAGCTTTTGCACAGCAAAGGAAATAATCAAGAGTGAAGAGACAACCAGTTGAATGGGAGAAAATAGTTGCAAACTATTCATTTGATAAGGGAATAATATCCAGAATATATAATGAACTCAACAGGAGATATACAAATAATCCCCTTAAAAAGTGGGCAGAGGACATGAATAGTCATTTCTCAAAAGAAGACATACAAATGGCCAAAAGGCATATGAAAAAAATGCTCAACATCATAGAAATGCAAATAAAAGCCAAAATGAGATATCATGTTACCCCAGTTAGAATGGTTACTAAAAAGATACAAAATAACAGATGCTGGTTAGGATAAGGAAAAAAAAAAAAAAACACTTACACACTGTTGGTGGGAAAGTAAACTAGTACAGCTACTATGGAAACCAGTGTGGTGATTTCTCCACAAACTAAAAATTAAACTACCATATGATCCAGCAATCCTACTACTGCGTATTTATGCAAAGGAAAAGAAATCAGTATATAAAAGGGATATCTGCAGTTGCATATTTATTGCATCCCTATTCACAATAGCAAAGATATGGAGTCAACCTAAGTGTCCATGAATGGATGAATGGATAAAGAAAATGTGGTCTATAAACACAATGGAATACTATTTGACCATGAAAAAGAATGAAGTCATGTCATTTACAGCAACATGGATGTAACTGGAGGTTATTATGTTTAGTGATATAAGGCAGGCATGGAAAGACAAATATCACATGTTCTTACTCACATGTGGGAACTAAAACAGTTGATCTCATGGAGGTAGACAATAGCGCAATAGATACCAGAGGCTAGGAATGGTGTGGGTATGTGGGGCGGAGCAGGGAATATGAGAGGATGGTTAATAGGTACAAACACACAGTTAGATAGAAGGAATAAGTTCTAATGTTTGATAGCAGAGTAGGGTGACTAAAGTTAACAATAGCGTATTATATATTTCAAAATAGCTAGAAGAGAGAATTTGAAATGTTCCCATCACACAGAAATAAATTCTTGAGCTGATGGACACCCCAAATATCCTGACTTGATCATTACACAGTCTTTGCATGTAACAAAATATCACACGTACCCCATGAATGTGTACAAATATTATGTATCAATTAAATAAAAGTCACTAGACAGCTAGCTCTCTTTTCCTTGCCCTATGGGAGAACAGAGAGAGAAGATGCTGTCTGCAAGCCAGGAAGAGAGCCCTTACCAGAACCTGACCATACTGGCACCGTGATCTTGGACTTCTACCCTCCAGAAATGTGAGAAAATAAATTTCTGTTGTTTAAGCCACTGCGTCTATGGAATTTTGTTACAGCAGCCTGAGCTAAGACAAATGACCTCAAATTAATAACCTAACAACTTAACTTTCCACCTTATGGATCTAGAAAAGAAGGGTAAACTAAATCTAAAGCTAGCAGTGGGAAGGAAATAAATATTAGGGTGAACAAATTAAATAGAGAACAGAAAAACTATAGAAAAAAAATCTATGAAACCAGAAGTTGGTTCTTTAGAAAGATCAATAAAATTGACAAACCTTTACGTAGAATGACCAAGTAAAACAGAGAAAAAACTTCCGTTACTAAAATCAGGAATGAAAGAGGAGACATCACCACCTAACTTACAAAATGAAAAGGATCTTAGGGGAATTCTCTAAACAGGAGTATGTAAATAAATTAGGTAACTCAGATGAAATGCACAAATTCCTAGAAAGATACAAACTGCTAAACAGACTCAAGAAGAAATAAAAAATCTGAATAGAGCTACAGCAAGCATAGAGACTAAATCAGTAATTTTAAAACTTCAGGCCAGGCACGGAGGCTCATGCCTGTAATCCTAGCACTTTGGTAGGCTGAAGCAAGTGGATCGCTTGAGCCCAGGAGTTTGAGACTAGCCTGGGCAACAGGGCAAGACCTTGTCTCTACAAAAAATCCAAAAAACGAAAATTAGCCAAGCATGGTGGCACATGCCTGCAGTCCCAGCTGCTTGGGAGGCTGAGGTGGGAAGATTACCTGAGCCCAGGAGGTCAAGGCTGCAGGTAACCCTCCCACCAAGGGAATGAAAGAGGAATTAGAGAGGATCGTGTCACTGCACTCCAGCCTGGGTGACAGACAGACCCCGTCTCAAAAAACAAAAACAAAACCAAAAAAGCTTCACACAAAGAAAAGCCCAAGCCCAGGTGGCTTCAAAGGTGAATTCTACCAAATATTTCAAGAATTAATACAAAACTTTCACAAATCTTTCTAAAATAGAAGAAAAGGGGAACACTTCTTGACTCATTCTATGAGCCCAGCATTACCCTGGTATCAAAACCAAACAAAGACATCACAAGAAAAGAAAATGATAGACCAACAACTCTTAAAAATACAGACATTTAACAAATCCTCAACAGACTACTGGCAGGATGAATCCAATAATATGCAAAAAGGACTATACACCATGATGCAGTGGGATTCATTTCAGAAACACAAGGTTGATTTACTATCTGAAAATCAATTATTATAATACATCATATTAATAAAGAACAAAAACCATCATTTCAATAGATGTAAAAAAAATTGACAAAATCCAACACTATTTAATGATAAAACCATTCAACAAACAAGAAAAAGAAACTTCCTCAACCTGATAAAGGACATCTATGAAAAACCCACAGCTAACCTCATACTTAATTGTGGAAGATTCTTCAAGATCTCCCTAAGAGCAGGAATAAGACAATGATGTCCACTCTTACCATTTCTATTCAACATTATACTGGAGGTTCTAGCTAGGGCAATTAAGCAATAAAAAGAAATGAAAAGCATCCAGATTGAAAAGGAAGAATTAAAACTATCTCTATTTGCAAGTAGCATGATTCTATATAGAGAAAATCCTAAGGAAACTATTAAAAAGCTATTAGAACTAATAAATGAGAACAAGGTTGTATGATACAACACCAATTTATAAAAATCAATAAAATTTCTATACATTAGTACTGAACAATCCAAAAATGAAAGAGAAAAATTCCATTTACAATAGCATAAAAAAAATACTTAGGAACAAGGCAAGAAGGCTGTTAGAAGAGATATTGTTAAAGAAAAATTATTCTGACACTGGTTAAAAAATGGTAAGGCAGATTTTGAGATTACTGCAATAGGGGTCAAGGCTATCACAATGGAGGGGAGAGATTGAGCTCAACTCCTAATGCAACCAAGACCAGTGGGGATTTGTGGCCAATGAACAGAGTGAGGGGGCCAGAGGATGGAAAATTACTAAGAGGAGACATCAAGGGCAAGGAGATTGTCTCCAAACTGGCCTAACAGGATTCCTGCTAAAAGCTGGCCGGACTTATATATCAAATATAGGGGACGAGGAACTTGATCAAGGGTGGGGTATTAGCAGGATTCTTTGCTAAGACTTCCTTAGGCAGGCCAAGGACAGAGCCCAAGGATGAGACCTAGTTTAATAGAGTGCTCAGAGGAGCTTGTCTAAAATTTGGTGAAGCAGAGTCTTTGTCATGTAAGACTTGCACACTGAAAACTACAAAACATTGTTGGAAAAAATTAAAGGAAACCTGAATGAATAGAAAGAAAGCCCATGTTCATGGATCAGAAGTTTAATATTGTTAAAATGGCTCCCCTAATTGATCTACAGATTCAACACAATCCCTATCAAAATCCCAGATAGCTTTTTTTTGCAGAAATTGACAAGCTCATCCTAAAGTTCATGAAAATGAAAGGTACCCAGAATAGTCAAAGCAATTTTGAGAAAGAATAAAGTTGGAAGACGAATATTTCCTGATTTTAAAACCTACTACAAAGCTATAATAATCATGACAGTCTGGTACCGGCATAAAGATAAATTGAACAGAACTGAAGGTCCAGAAACAAAGCCATACATCCATTGATAACTAATTTTTGATAAGAATGCTAAGATCATTCAACAGGGAAAGAAAAGCCTTTTCAGCAAATGGTTCTGGAACAACTGTATATACATATTCAACAGAATTAAGTTGGATCTCTTCTTTATTCCATACATAAACGTTAACTCAAAATAGATCATAGATAGAAATATAAGAGCTAAAACTAGTCTTGGAAGAAAACAAAGGAGTAAATCTTCATGATCTTGGCTTAGGCGACGGTTTCTTAGATATGATATTCAAAGCACAAACAACTAAAGAAAAAATAAATCGCACTTCATAAAAACTTGTGCTTCAAAGAACACCATCAAGAAAATGAAAAGACAACTCACAGAATAGAGCAAAATATTTGAAAATCATGTATCTGATAAGGGTCTAGTATCCAGAATATATAACGTACTGTTATAGCTCAACCATAAAAAGACAAATAACCCACTTAAAAACAACAAAGTATTTTTAAATAGACATTTCTCCAAAGGTAAAGAAAATATACAAATGGCCTATAAGCACATGAAAAAATGCTCAACATCATTAGTCATCAGGGAAATGCAAATCAAAATCACAATAAAGTACCATTTCACTAGACTGGGTATAATCAAAAAAGACACGTTTTGGCAAGGATGTGGAGAAATCAGAATCCTCATACATTGCTATTAGGAATGTATAATGGTACAGTCACTTTAGGAAAGTTTGGCCCTTCCTCAAAATGTTACAAAGTTGCCATGTGATCCAGCAATTCTATTCCTAGGTATGTAAGCAAGAGAACCAAAAACATATATATATATATATATATATATATGCTCACACAAAAACTTGTACACAAATGTTCACAGCAGCATTATTTATAATAACCAGACCATGAACTAATGAGTAGATACATAAAATGCATTAATGCATTGGAATTATTAGTCATAAAAAAGAATTAAGTATTGATTTATGCTATGACATGAATGAACCTCACAATCATTACGCTAAGTGAACGAAGACACAAAATGCCATATATTACAAGATTCCATTTATACGAAATGTCCAGAATAGGCAAATTTATGAAGATGAAAAGGGAATTAATTGTTGCTTAGGTCTGAGAGTTGAGGAGAAATGAGGAGCAACTGCAAATGGGTACAGGGTTTCATTTAGGGATGATAAAAATGTTACAAAATTGATTGCAGCAATAGTTGTACAATTCTGTGAATATAGTAACCACTGACTGTATACTTTAAATGGGTGAATTATATGATATGTGAATTATATTTCAATTAAGCTGTTAAAAAAATGAAAGGGAATTAACTGGGAATGTTCTTGTCACATTTTAAATTTGCTGTTTCTATAACTCTAAAAATAAATAAGTCATTTAAAAGGAGTCGATTAAAAATGTTGATTTTTCTGGTAACGTTATGCATCTGCAATAAATAATATTGTAGCAATTGCCTGCCTCCACTTTCAGGCAAAATAAATACATTTGGTGACAAAAAAAAGAGTAAAAACAAATAGTAGTTGTCTCAACAGATTCTCTAGTCTCTATCTAGATATATAATTAAAACTAAAATCAAAGGAAATCACTTTAAATAGCCGAGACGTATATATCAAGAACCATGAAAATGTTTGCACATTTTGATTATTAATCCCATTCCTGATAATTAATCTCAAGAAAATAAGAAAAACATAATAGGCACAAAAATATAACAGTACTGTTACTGTAGGATAAACTTCTAAATCAGTCCTACTTAAGAGTGTTTGCAACTGGTTGACTAAGTCTCTAAGCATACTGTTCAGTCCAATTGACTTTCATAGCAAGAGGGCCTCAGTGAAGGAAGCACAACACTGACTGACATTCTTCAGCAAGCTCCTTATCTGGCTGCAAAACAGCACTCTGAGTAACACTGTGCTAAAGAACCTATGCGTCCAAAATTCAGACAAGGTTAGGTAACCCGTGATACATTAACTCAGTGAAATACTGTACGATCAAACTGACCAAATTATTCTAAACTGCTGAATTATCATAAGGTTCTTAGAAATTAGTCTTGCTAAGCAAACTAGTAAATTTAGAATGAAGAATAGTTGCAAGGACAAAGAAGAAACCATTTGCACAAGCAGACAGTATCACAGGTGTCTCAGCTAACAATTAACTTCCAATGGTAAGAATAAGGAAGTGCTATTTTGGCTTCTCTAGAATAATTTGACCCCAGTCAAGTAATCTTTATCATTTTTGCCCACACGCATGAAACTATGCCATGAAACATACCTATGTTTCTGACCATGATTCCTTTCAGTTCATCCACTTGGGCTTGAGTCTCCATCACTTTGTCTAGGCCCTTATTCTCAGAGTGATGCTTCTATAAGAAAATAAGTTTTAACTTATGGTACCCAGACATTATTTACAATAGGAAAACAAAAATAAGGGGAATGACAATTTACACTGACGAATGCTATAAAATTATGTCTCTATTGATATAAAAGATACATGTCACTTCACTGGAAAAATGTTACAATACCCAGGAAAAAATATGGGCAGCATAAAAAATGCTTCTATACAAACTGTAAGTATGCAGTCTAAAACTTACCTTATTTTAAATAAAATAAAAATAAACATATCAAATACACATGTGACTTGTGGGGCAGAGATTGCGGGGGATATATAATCTGTGCTCAGACAAGGAAGAAAGGAGAAAAAGAAGACTGTAGTTGGGGCAGTGGGGGAAAGAATGCTGCAAAATTGTTCCCCACTTCTTGAGTATGATGAGGTAGGGGCTGGCCCAGCCTCTCAGCATCTGTTCTTGTATCTGCCAGGATCACAGCATATAAACTATTTTTATTGGCTTCTCACAGGATCTAGAATCTAAGACACTGATAATATATATTTTGAAATTATTTATCCATAGCTAGTAATTATGGGGTGCTTAATACACAATGTTCCAGTCATTTCGTTGTGTTAAGTGCTTCAAACGGGATATTATTTAATCCACCCCAAAACTCTATGAAACGATGCTATTATTATCTCTATTTACAGATGAAGGAATAGGTAGAGATTTTGTTCAGAAGGTCACACAGATCTAGAGCTAATGACAAATTGGTTAATTTGAAAGTTTTGTTTCTAGCTGACCCTATTTACTTTTGACTAAGCACTGGTATTTTTGTTGTTGGTAGTGTTTTATACAGTTTTACATAGATGAACGTTTCCTAGTGGGGAGTATGAAACAAACCAACTGCTTGAATAATAAAGGTTTATAAGTAACCAATTTAAAGGGACTTTATTGCCAGAAGAGTGTGTGTGTGTGTGTGTGTGTGTGTGTATGTGTATAAAATTTAGAAATGTAATACTCAGAGTATTAAAAACACAGGAGAAGTGAAAGTATTCAATTACAATACAGCTTTTTTTAACTCACAACAAAATCATAGCTAGAGCTTAGGTCTTTATACTCAAATAGTTTCATGGATAAAAGGGAAGCATTTTGAAAGGTGTCTGACATCATGAAAACATAAATTAAAACCACAATGAGATACCATTACACATCAACTGGAATGGCAAAACTTAAGACCACATCAAGTATCGGCAAGGATGCAGAGACACTGGAACTGCTGGTGAGAATATAAAATGGTACAACCACTTTGGAGAAAAAAGTGGTGATTTTTTTTTTTTCAATTACATATCACCTACCATATGACCCAGCAATTCCATTCCTAGGTATTTATCAAAGAGAAATAAAAACATATGTCCACACAAAGACTTATACATGGAGGTTAACAGCAGCTTTATTCATGATAGCTGAAAACTGGAAGCAACCCAAATATCCAGCAACAGGTGAATGGATAAACAAACTGTGGTATATGCATATACTACTACTCAGCAAAAAGGGGAACAAACTACTGATTTATACAACATGGAAGAATATCAAGAGCCTTACACTGACTGAAACAAGCAAGACACAAAAAAGTACATACTGTATGATTCTATTTACAGAAAAGACAAAACTAATTTATAGTGATAGAAAACAGATCAGTGGTTGCCTGGGGCAAAGTGTTGGGGAGGGGACCAACTGGTAAGGGATATGAGGGAATTTTTAGGGTGATTAAAATGCTGTCTTGAGTACAGTGGTATTTCACAGGTATATACACATGTAAAACCTCACTAAGCTGACAATTAGGGATTCATACAGATGAAGAGAGTTTCAAATTATTAATTTGGGTTGTTAGAAAATTAAATTTCCCTCATGGAAGGGTAGAAGGTTTATGTACGGGTTAAAAGATCATTTGGCATGTTGAACACATTTAAACATCAGATGGGTAGTTGAACTAGATGATCTTTAATGCTCTTCCAATCATGAGACACTGTGACCACTATTAATAGAGAATACAGAGATAATAAAGAATATCACTGTTTTCTACCCTAAAATGGCCCCTTTACTTTTTTTTTCAATCAGGGAAGTTTTATTATGTTGACTTACAGTAACACAATCAGAAAACTATATTGCAGGTCAGGGCCCCTTAGATTCATAGTGTTTGAAGGTAATAAAGAAGATATAAATCAAAATACCTTATCCTGAGAAAGATCTTACCAGCTGTGCAGCCAAGACACTTGAGAACTCGCTATTCATGGCATATGGAAGTGCTGTCTGTGCTCTTGAACCATAAGTAGTCTGGAACCTCTTCTTTATCTCATTCAGAAAATTAAAGGCTCGGGAACGTTCAAAATCCTGAAAAGAGATCAACACAGAACTCACATTTAGAAAGTAAACAAAGATGATGTGAGTGATTAAGAACAATAAAAAACAGCTAACATTTACTGAGCAATGATTCTCTGAGAAGGAACTAGCATTGATCCTATCTTAAACATAAGTAAAGGAAGGCTCTGAATAAGTAACTAACTTGTCCAAAGGTCCAACAACTAGTAAATGAAAGAGCTGAGAGTGAATCCAGATATATCTGGTCATTGACAACTGAAGATAATGATACCTAGGTTATCAACTTCTTGACATCAGGAGTTGGATTTTACTGCCTCCATATATTTCATAGGATCTATTAGAAGGCCCAGCACAAGAATATGTTTAATAAATCCCATAATAATCATAGAGTCTTTCACACATACAGATAATACTACTGATATTAACTTCAAATTGAATTTTTTCAATAGTGGTGGTATATTTGAAAAGATCAAGTGACATACTCATGTCTAATCCCAGCCAGCCAAAAAGTATGTGTGTTCTTTAGAAGAATACCTTAGAGGAAAAAAATGAATGTGTGTATATGTGTTTATGTATACATGTGTATGTGTGTATCAAATTATAGCTCAAGAAATATGAGGCTCGACTCTAACTATCCCAGATTTCATTATATTTTTCTTCTACTCCAAGCTCTTCCATATCAGTCATTTCACATATAGCTGGATTTTTTCGTACTTTTGGAAAATATTGTGAAGCCAGAGATAAAAATCATTGTGATGATCACTATGGTTAACAGTCATTTCCCTTTCACCCAAGATGCTTAGTCTAAGCCAAGGGTTCTTAAATTGGGGTCAATGGTCCAAATTCAAGGGGCCTTTGAACTTGGATAGAAAAAAAGAAAATCACATCATTATTTTTATCAATCGTTAACTTATATTTCAATTGTGAATATAGGTAGTATATTAATAATTGGGGTAGTATTAAACAGTACCTGTAACTGTCACCAACAGAAATCTTTTTTCATATACCATCACAGTTACAGATATCTCAAAATATTGTCAACACCCATCACATCAAGATTATTAGTTATTAGACCTATGACTAGATCTTGTCAATGAGTTCATAAAGAAGCATATATATTACTACATCAAGTTTTTAAAATATTTTGAATACTATATATATATATATTTCAATATAATTGGCTTTGTTAGAATTGTGTGTGTTTTATACATTTAAAAGCATTCTGGAAAAGGAAAATTAAAAAAAGAAAACAAAAACATTCTGGGAGTGTCCCACAAGTGACGAGTCTGTGATACAATAAAGATTAGGAACCCTGATCTATGGCAACCATGCCAATTCCAAGTCTCTTTGTCAGTAGGCAGTTTAGAAATGAGCATGCAGCCAATAAGACATGAAAGGAAGTTCACTTTGAAAGCAGGGGGAGGGGAGGGCATGCAGCTGGGAAAAGCTTCCTCATTCCTACAATAAGACACTCAAGAAGACACAGTCCCTCTTCTCTGGACATGAATAAATAAGTATGTAGTTCTACGTAACCAAAATGGCAACCTGTCTGGGAAGAAGGAGACATGGAGGAAAGCAGAGAAGAGAAAGGACCTTAATGACATCATTAAGTTACTGAGAATTTTGGGCTGAGAGCCGACAAATAGTCATACCTAACCAATGTAAACTACAGGTTTATATAGCTAATCATAATGTATTGTAATTTTGTTTTTCCAAAGTTCACATACATTAAAGAATTCATTAACTACTGATAGAAGGAATGATGTTATCTAATTTAACATTCCAGATAAACAATTTTTGAGAGGTTTTGATATCAAAGAATTATAATTATGAACATCAATTCTCACTACAAAATAGAATAAATATAGAAGTTGCAAGAGGCTAAGCTAAAACTCTACCAAAATTGAGTTGATTTGCACATACCCCAGTATCAAGTTTTCTTAACATTTGCTGCTCTATATGACAAATGCAAAATATTAACAATTCCAGCTATGTAAAGTTCGCATCACCTTTGCCCACCATAGGTACAGATCAGCAGTCCCCAACCTTTTTGGCACCAGGGACCTGTTTTGTAGAAGACAATTTTTCCAAGGACTGGGGGAGGGGGAATGGTTTCGGGATTAAACTGTTCCACTTCAGATCATCAGGCATTAAATTCTCATAAAGAGCATGCAATCTAGATCCCTCGGATGCATAGTTCACAACAGGGTTCACACTTATATGAGAATCTAATGCTGCTGCTGATCTGACAGGAGGCGGAACTCAGGTGGTAATGCTCATAGGCCGCTCACCTCCTGCTATGTGGCCTGGTTCCTAACAAGCCACAGACCTGTACTGGTCTGCAGCCTAGGGGTTGGGGACCCCTGGTATAGATAATTAAGAACTGGCTGTATTAACAATACACATAGTTAAATAGCAATATGTCTTCAAGTTACTTACATCATCAGTGATACAAAGATATACAATCCTGTCTTGGCAGATGTAATGAAACAAATAACTGTAGAATAAAAGATATAAAACTTACTGTGGTTATAAGCAACATCACTTTTACTTCTATCTTCTATCTATGTATAAGCACGTTCAGTACTGCCAATGTCACCATATTACTTATGGATACAGTCTATTCTCCCTCTTCCCCTTCCCAATATACCTGTTTCTTTCAAGTCAAACTGATAGAAGTACATAAGAAATAAAAAGAAGATCTGTATTCTAGCTACATAGCACAACAGCATGTGTATTACCCATTAGAATGATAGCTGCAAAAGCATAATTGGACTCTTAAAGCATGAACAAGAGATGACGTCTTAGGAGGAGCATGTAATTAAGATTAACCCCCAATAGGCCATATGGTTTTCTTTGCTTTTTCCTAAGTTCTTAAAGCAAACATCTTTTCTACTAAATTCTCAACATTTGAGTATCCACTTTGAGTTAGTTACTATGCTGGATGCTGAGGATACAAAAAAGCAAAACCACCAAGTCCCAGTCTTCACAGGGATCACAGTGTAAGGAATTACAGTGCAGCATGGCAAACAGGATGACAGGAAAGTTAAAGGTGCTCTGGGGACATATTAATAGATGAGGCACGAAATGGAGATTTGCCAAAGGGTAACCAGAAAGACTTCCCAGAACAAGTGATGTCTGATTTAAGACCTGAAGAATAAGTAACAGATAGCAAGGTAAAGAGTGAGCGAAAGGCCAGGCATGGTGGCTCATGCCTGTAATCCTAGCACTTTGGGAGGCTGAGGCGGGCAGATCACTTGAGCTCAGGAGTTCAAGACCAGCCTGGGCAACATGGCAAAACCCCGTCTCTACATAAAATACAAAAATTAGCCAGGTGTGGTGGCGCACGCCTATAGTCCCAGCTACTTGGGAGGCTGAGGCAGGAGGATCGCTGGAACCCAGGAGGTTGAGGCTGTAGTAAGCTGAGATTGCGCCACTGCACTCCAGGCTGGGTAACAAAGTGAGACCTTGTTTCAAAAAAAAAAAAAACAACAAAAAAAAGTGAGCGAAGAGTTTTTCCAAAGAGGAAGCAGCAAGCATAAGGGCCTAGAGGTAAAACAGCACATAATAGATTTAGGAAAGTAAAACTGGCTCACATGACTAGAGTACAGAATGTGAAGAAAAAGTAAATTATCTGGACAGACAAGACTGGAGAAGTAAGCAAAAACCAGGTTATACAAGACTTTATAAACCACACTGTGCATTATCCTAAGAATAATGAATAAACATCCAAAGGTTTTAGCCTAGGGAGGGTGTGATCAGATTTGCACTTTAAAAAGGACACATTAAAAAAAAAAGGACGCATTGGCTAGAGTGTGGAAAACTGACTCAAAGGAGGACCAGACAGGAGACTACCGCAGTATATCGGGTAAGAAATGAGGAGGGAAATAAACTAAAGTAGAATGGGTAATAAAGAAAAAGGGACAGAGAAGAGAGATAGGAGGCAGCATTTATAGAACTTGGTGACTGGCATGAGACAGGTTAACTAAATTTTGCCTCCCACATTTGTACCTTGGGCAAGTGGATAGATAGGGGTACCTGTTGAATTATATTAATGTTCACAGAGGACTAACATGAATTACAAGGAGATACAGGAACTCAGGCAAAATCTTTTCCTCCAATACTCTAAAACTATTTGCACCATTTCCACCAATGACTTCCACATTGCCATATCCAGTGGCTCTCTCTGAAACATATGATAGTGTTGACCACTTCCTTTTGGAAGGTGTTTTATCTTCACTAGATTTCTTGACATCAGGCTTGCCTGGTGCTATAGACTGAACTGTGTCCTTTCAAAATTCATATGTTACAGTGTGACTATATTTGGAGACAAGGCCTTTGGGAGGCACTTAAGATTAGATGAGGTCGTGAGGGTGGGGTCCTCGTGATGGGATGAGTGGCTTTAAAAAAGAAGAAAGAGATCACTCTCTTTCCACCACCTGAGAACACAGCAAGAAGGTGGGCATCTGCCAGCCAGGAAGAAGGCCCTCATCAAGAACTGAATTAGCGGGCACCTCATCCAGTCTCCAGAACTGTGAGAAACAAATATCTGTTGTTCAAGCCACTCAGTCTATGGTATTTTGTTATAGCAGCCCAAGCAGGCTAATATACCTGGTTTATATCATAGACCCTTTCCCTTTACACTAATGTTTTCTAGCTTCCTTAGCCTCCTGCTTTTTTCACACTTACTCCCTGGAGGGCAGCATGCACTCTCATGTTTTGTTGTAGTTTGTTTTCAGCTACCACAATTATGCCAATGATTCCCAAATCTACATCTGACCTATCTCCTGAGCTCCAGGACTACCTACACTACTGTCTACTAGACATATCCAACTGGACATACCATAGACAGCTTAAACATGACATGCCCAGAATGAAAGTCATCACTTTCCCCATAAAATTTGTTTCTCCTAAACCAGACTTGTGAGTCACTTGGTGCACAGGCCACAAAAGGTAACAAGGTATGATCCCTGCCATCAAGAAGCCTACAGTCAGCGTACAGAAATAAACAATCATTTCAATTATAATACAGTCTGAGGCCAGGCATGGTGGCTCACGCCTGTAATCCCAGCACTTTGGGAGGCCGAGGCGGGCGGATCGCCTGAGGTCAGGAGTTCGAGACCAGCCTGGCCAACATGATGAAACCCCATCTCTACTAAAAATACAAAAATTAGCCAGGCGTGGTGGCACATGCCTGTCATCCCAGTTACTCAGGAGGCTAAGGCAGGATAATCACTTGAACCCAGGAAATGGAGGTTGCGGTGAGCTGAGATTGCGCCATTACACTCCAGCCTGGGCAACAAGAGCGAAACTCCATCTCAAAAAAAAATAGTGTGAAAAGTGTTACAATATGAACAAACTAGATGCTATGTAGACACATAAAAGGAGTGTCTGATTGGGGTGCCTGACTCAGTGTTAATGTTCAGGGGTTTCTGGAAAAGGAAACATCTAAGCTCAGGCACACAAAGTGAGATTTTTAAAAAATTAAGTAGACAAATATATTCCAGTAAAAGGTAACAGCTATTGCAGAGGCTAGGAAGAGAGAAAGAACCTAGCATTGAACTGTAAATGGCTAAGTATGAAGTATGGCTGGAAAGCAAAACTGAGGACTAAAGTAGTAAAAGATGAGCCCAGAGAAGGAAAAAGTGGCAGATCTTGAAGAATATTCCAAGTCCCGTTAAGGAATTTTCCTTGAGGGCAGACAGTATCTGTTGAAGGAAGGAACATGATCAGAACTGCCCTTTTAGAAGCATTAAAGTACAAATTAAGAAAGTATTTCGCTTGGGACCTGTAAAGTGAGCAAAAGTTTACAAGGAGGCTTAGGAGGAGAACAGCATTCCTAGAAGATAATAAAAGCATGAAAAAAGGGTACCAAAGCTTGAAATAACAGAGCTAGATCAGAGACACAGGCAGAGAGGCATGGCAGACAGATAACATCTCCTTCTACTATAACTGCATTTTAATTGGATTACATATTCTATACTCTCTTAAAGCTACATATGGCTGTGACTAAATTCTGGCTCATAATACATGAGTGGAAGATATATGCCCTATTTCCCAGTCTTGCCTCTAAAAGGACAACTACATGTGCTTTCCCTGGACATTTTCCCAGGAACTGCCTAGAAACACACAGACTGTAAGTCTAATACATTTTTAGAGAAAGTATAAAGCCCAAATCATAAGAGGCTAGGATTATTTAACCCCTAACCTCTAGGCCCACAAACCTACACTGGCAGCAAGAGGACTACAAAATGTGTACAATTCCCAAAGATGATATACTCTCTAACTGCCATTTTGGATGTGGCCAGAAAGGAAAAACTTCCTGGAGAACAAAGCCAGGAGTCAGGGAAAAAAGGTGAGGGAATTCCTCCAAGAAAGCAGAACCACTAACCACTTCCTAGTCAGAATAGGGAGTCTTTGAAATTGTGTGAGGCAATTATTTGATCATTACTGGAAAGCAATGACTTCTACATGTTTCTCATTCTTCCCTTTTCCAAATGGGAGTTTGTAACTCTCACTGTGATGATCCTTTTCTTATTTCACCGCTGTCTACTGGGTTAGGCTGGGAAAGCAGGGAAAACATGACTTATCTTTTACTTTATGGTCAGTGGACCACAGGAGCCACACCAGGGCCTGATGGATAGGACTGTGTACCACCTAGACATGCTGGACTTGGAGCCAAACACAGTGACTAGATAGGTCTTTGGAGCTACCTCTCTCAGAGAAGAGGCATATTCTATGTTTGGGAACAAAGGTTCACTGAAATATCTGGGTGGCCAGAAGAGTAGACTGGAAGACTGCAAGTCATCCCCTGATATCCTATAACTTCCTCCAGAGTAACAGAGTTTTACTTGAGCCTATGACTGCATAGCCAGAGATGACAATTCCTGGCCTCCCTTCTAGCTATGCTAGCTACATGACTGTGTAGTGAACAGTAAGATGTAAGTGGAAACTTCTCAACAATATCAGGCCACTTCTGGGCCCTGCCTTTAAAATTACTGGGCAAGCACTGGGATATAACAAGCACCAAAGGAGCTGCTTGGCCAGAAGTGGAAAGCACTAATTGCTTTGGGAATTAGGGAATTGGAAATGGCAGAGCCACCCCAACATCCCAAACCACTAATCTCTGGACTATCTCATTAAAATTAATACTGTATCTTGGGGGTCTCTCTCATAGTAGCTTAGAGTAGACCTTAAACTGTATAAGGGGTTAGCCATAGAAAGTAATAAGGACCTCATTCTGAGATAAGAACTAAGGAAGTAAGGCTGAGTTAAGTAAGAAAAGATTTTTAAGTGCCAATGGGGAAGGTTGAGGCACTTTTTAAAACTAATTACTAAGATTTCCCATCTATGGCCACTCTAATAAGCCACCACAGTGATCTTTCTAAAGCAAAAACTGACTGCAGGGCCAGGAGCGGTGGCTCACGCCTGTAATCCCAACACTTTGGGAGGCCAAGGCAGGCGAATCACCTGAGGTCAAGAGCTTGAGACAAGCCTGGCCAACATGGTGAAACCCCATCTCTACTAAAAATACAAAAATTAGCTGGGCATGGTGGTGCACGCCTGTAATCCCAGCTACTCAGGAGGCTAAGGCACGAGAATCATCTGAACCTGGGAGATGGAGGTTGCAGTGAGCCAAGATCGCACCACTGCACTCCAGCCTGGGTGACAGAATGAGATTCTGTCTCTAAATAAATAAATAAATAAATAAAACAAACCTGACTCTGTCACACCCTGGCTGAAAACCTTCAATGCCTTTCCACTGCCCACAGGGTAAAGTCCAAGCTCTTAATATGGCCTACAAGGCCCTACATGACTTTTCTTCTACCCATCTCTCTAGCTTTATTTTCACCATCCTGGGCACCAGTCACAGAGAACAGTCTGCAGTTCCCTAAATATGCCCGCCCTATGATCTCATGCCTCCATACTTCTCTACCTGCTGTTCCTTCTACTTGGAATACCATCCTCCTATCTACTACTTCCCACCCCCCCAACTCTTGACATTGTGGATTTGACTTTCTCCCTTATTAAACTATAACCCTTATGAGGGCAAATACTACATATCTTGTTATATCCCCAGCACCAAGCAAAGTGCCTGGCAATAGTTAAGTGCTCAGTAAATATTTACTGAAAGAATGAACAAAGAACATTATCTATCTTATCTGAATTATTTCACATATCACACAGCTCTAGAGCAAAGTCATTTTTACATTTAACATTTCCATCTTTCTTCAAAATAAAATATCACTTCAATAATAGAATAAAATAATTACAAGTTAAATTTATAAGTAACAAAACCAGATATATTTTCTAAGTTGGTGAAGGTTACTATTCTGTCAGCTTATTCAAATTATGTACCTAGAAGCCTGTTTTCTATTTTTCTACCATTCTCATTAGAGTAACAGAATTCCCTTTTTTCATCCCTTACCACATGCAGAACAGAACTCACTTGCCATGTGAGTACGTTAGTTTGTTATTTTCAGAAGGTATCTTAGCCAGAATCTGCTCTGTCACCTCCAAGAAGTTTCCTCCACACCAAGCATGTTTGGCAAGGATAGTGGTCCCCCTGGCAACAACAGCAAAAAGAATTGCCATGGCTTCAGTCTATCAAAAGGAAAAAGACACAGATTTAGAATATTTCCTTGACATAATCTTTCAAAGGTAACTTACTATCATTTATCAACATACTACCTGGAGACAGTATCTAACGAGGCACTGTAACATGAAACTTAACAACAGACTTAAGAGCAGGCTTAAAAAGAAGGTCAAAGTTTTCTACAAACTTACAACCTAAGCCATGCTTGCTTGCATTCATATAAAGAGACATACAAAACACATATACACACACACACCATTGATAGATTGCATTTACAAATTATTACAGCACAAACAGATATCACCCTTTTGAAAAGCAATGACTATAGATAGCAAAGGGACATAAAGATGTCTTCATTCTTTAATGTAGAAATTCCATCCTGAAAATTTATCCTAGAGAAATAGTTCAACAGAAGTTAAGACTCTAGATTCACAAAGATAACTATTAACAATAAAAATAGCCTATATTTATTGTTTACTATGTGCCAGGTACCATTTTAAGTACTTTATAATTATTAATCCATTTAATCCTCACAACTCAATGAGATTATACACTATTATGATACTTCTATTACAGATGAGAAAACTGAAGCACAGATGACTTAAATAATTTCCCCCAAATTACAGAGCTAGTAAGTGTGAAGCTGCAATTTAAACCTAGGCAGTACAGTTCTAGAGCTCATAATCTTAGCCTTTTACTGTACACTGCCAGTATAAAGGCATTATCCATAATAGAAACAAAGTGAAAATAACTCAAAGCTTCCACAAGAAAGGAATGGTAAGACCCTTCATAAACAAAACATTACTAAAACGATATGGCATGAGTTTAAGATTATTTTCCTAATGTCTGCCTATAAATATGTGCTATTATTTCCCACCTAACAAGCCCAGCTTCTCTTATTTAATGGCATAAACATAAAAAGAGATGAACAAATCCTTTACTAGTCTTCAATTAACTGTTAAACCTACTCTTATTTGTTAACATGCTCAGTACCCAACATACCAGTGGTTCTCAAACTGTAGTGGGAATACGAATCATCTTGTGTGGCAGAGTATGAGTCACTTGCTAAAAATTCAAACTCTTGGCATCACTTCCTGAAATTCTGATTCCGTAGGCCCGAGGTAGGGCCCTGGAATCTGTATTTAATACAAGTCTGTCTGGATGCAGGTGATTCACACAAACATACTTTGTGAAACACAACAGCAAACTATAAACTGCTTGAGATCAAGAAATGTGCAGATTCCTTATTGCAATCCCAGCATGGAAGGACAGCACACAGAGCAGAAGGTGCTCATCTGTCTCTTGGGGTGAATGTCTTTTGGGGGTCTCCTTTTCATTCCTACTCTCTAACTGAAGTTGTTCCCCAGGGTTGTGATCTCAACCATCTTCTTTCTAGAATTCTCCTTACACATACGTAGTAAGTTATAGTTTCCAAATTGCTGTCTTATACTTTATCTCCCTTGATCCTAAAGCCTCCCTAACTGTGGATCCTACTGTTCTGTTTCTTTTTTTTTTTTGAGACAGGGTCTTGCTCTGTCACCCAAGCTCCAGGCTAGAATGCAGTGGCACAATCTCGGCTCACTACAGCCTCCACTTCTCAGGCTCAAGTGATCTTCCTACCTCAGCCTCTGGAGTATCTGGGACTACAGGTGTGTGCCACCATGTCCAGCTATTTTTGTATTTTTTTGTACAGACAGGGTTTCACCATGTCACCCAGGCTGGTCTTGAACTCCTGGGCTCAAGCGATCCACCTGCCTTGGTTTCCCAAAGTCCTGGGATTACAGGCGTGAGCCACCGTGCCTGGCCCTGTTCTGTTTCTTCAAAGCATTGCTACACATTATCTCTGCTCCTCTGCCTCCTTTTAACTCTTCTTCTACTTACTATAATCCGGCTTTTGCCCTTAAAACTCCAGAAAACCATGCTTCCTAAGGTCACCAACAGCCTCTATATTGCAAAATACAGTGGTTGCTTCTCTATTCTTACCTTACTTGACCTCTCAGGCACAGTCAACACTGCTGACTGACCCTCCTTCTTGAAATGCTCCTACATCTCTGGCTGCTCTTTCTGTCTTCTTGCTGACTCTTCCTCCTCTACCTGACCTCTAAATGTTGACCTTCCTCCGGGACTGATTCTGTGCCCCTTTATTTCCAGATGAGCTCAGCTAGATCTGCCATTTTAAACATGATTTATTTGCTGAAGATATATTGCATACAGAAAAAAAGAATAGTGCCAAATTTAAAACCCAAAGCACAACCAACAGTTGAGGGAAAGGTAGATAAATAGAGACTCACAAAGACTGAGGAGGACCAAATGGGAAAGCCAAAAGTGTGGTGGCCCAGAAGCCAAAAGGAAAGAAAGAGAATGAAGACTGTAAAACAATCAGTGAAATTTTATAACAAGGAAGGAGGTCATTGCTTAGGGTCAAAGAGACACAGTAGAGAGGAACAAAAACACAAAGAGAAACAGAGATAAGAAATCATATGGTCCCTGGAACAGAGAGATGAAAAAGTAGCAGCCTCAGTCCCTGTGCAGGTTCAAGAAGAAAACTGACCTTGGCAACAATTAATACAAAAAGATCTAGCGTTTTAGTGGACCGTAAGTTCATTATGAACCAACGGTATGCGATATTGCTTAAAAATGCTTACATAATCTCAAAATACATTAAGAAATAGGGTGTCTTGACCTATTTAAGTACTAGTCCCATTACACTCTGTGCTGGTTAGAACATATGTAAAATACTGAATTCAATTCTGGGTAGAATATTTAACGACTGGACAAAAGGGAGGCAATATGGGTGAGAGACACGGAGATTGTGTCATCTGAAGACTGGCTGGAGGAACTAGAGATATGTAACATGAGAAAGAGAGGACTTAGAGGGAACACGACAATAGTTTTTGAGTTTATATAAAGTACAGTCACCTGGAACAGGGAGCACATTATTCGGAATATAACTAGGAACAATGGATATAAGTTATACGCAAGTAGTGTTTCGTTCAATAAAAGCAGTCCCCAACTTAAAAATGACTGTTAAACAGTGGGTACAGAGCAACAGAAACTTTACTTTCCTTCCAGATGTCACTAATAGGAATTCCTTCCTCTCTCCTATACTGCTAAAAATCCCACCTATGAAGTCTTACCTGCCCCCATTGTAAGTGTCTTGTAATAGAATCCATAACGTCTTGATGAGTATTGGGATAACGGAAACAATTGTGGCACAATGAACACTGCACTTGAAGTTAGAAAACCTGGCTCTGCTAATTATTAGCAGTATGTAAATGCCTAATAAACCATAACGTGCTATATAAAGATAAGATCCAAGAAGAAAAAGAATGAAAAGATAAGCCAGAGAGAGAAGGGAAGAAAAAAAGATAATGCAACATAAAGGAAAGCCCCATATCAACACTGTTCCTCTTTGTTCTCCTATTCACTCCTCACTTGGTCCCACGGCCATCATCCCAATTCTACTTTATTCTTGCTAAGAATCCTGTATTAGTTTCTTGTAGCTGCAGTAATAAAGTACCAAAAACTTGGTTGCTTAAAACAACAGAAATGTATCGCCTACCAGTTCTGAGGGTTAAAAGTCCAAAATCAAGATGTTGGGAGGGCTATGCTCCCTCTGAAACCTGTAGGAGAGAATCTTTCCTCATCTCTTTCTAGCTTCTGATAGTTTGGTGGCAATCCTTGGTGTTCCTTGGCTTGGAGGTGCAGCACTTCAATCTTTAGCTCTGTAGTCACATGGTGTTCTCTGTATCTGTGTCTTCACACTGCATTCTCTCTGTCTCTCTTCTTTTATACGGATGCCAGTCATATTGTATCAAGGGCCCACTCTACTCCAGTATGACCTCATTTTCAATTACATCTTAATTACATCTGCAAAGATCCTATTTCTAAATAAGATCCCATTCACAGGTACCACGGGTTAGGACTTCAACACAGCTTTCTGGAGGACACAATTCAACCCACAACAAACCCCCATTTTAAACTGATGCTACACCTGATCTTAGCCAAAAGGCTGACAAGCAATGCAAACTCCCATTTTAGAAACTCACTGTTCATCCCAAATAAATCCTACCCTTCCCTTTCCAGATACTCATATCACCCAACTTGCCTCCCTCTCTAAAACCTCTGTCCCTTCATTTTCCTTGCTCATATTGGAGGACTGTCCTTAGAGGTAAGGGCTAGAAGGGTCACCCATAACAGCTTGGAGTTAGAAAAGCCTGTTTTTACTATGTTAAGGGACTAAAGAAAGGATATTTTTGTTCTAGTTGTTGGGTTTCTAAAAGAAGATATGCTATAAGGGAATTCAAATGAGAATTATAAATGCAGTTTTTTAACAGAGGAATTATTGCAAATTGTGGGGAAGGTCTTCGAGTCCACTAAATTAAAAGTTAATAAAATGATACTGGTTGGCATAACAATGTAAATGTCATGGATAGCATTATTTATAGAAGAAAATGCATCCAGCGTTCCAAACAATAAGCTTACAACAGTACTTTTAGAATATATCCATTTGTAAGTAAGAAATTGCCTGTGTAAAAAAATTAGTAATAAAATAGAACAGCAATGATGAAAATGCTCCTCCTCAGCAGAAGCATCTTCAAGTAGAGGCTGAAGACAGTTTCAGGTAACTGAGTAAGGGGAAAGCCAAGTCCACGTGTTTTGAGAAATCTTTTAATTCTGCATTTGTACTTTGATAACACTGAAAAATGTATAAGAATATTCTGGATCATCTACATGTGTATCTTATAAATGAGCAATGGCACACAATTCAGTGCTGCACTTGCATTCCTGTCTATAAAGAAATAGCTGTCAATAAATCACCTAAAATGACAATGCTTAATGTTTACATCTTAGAAGCATCTGGCTGACCTTAGGTTGGCACATCCTAAATTCATGACAGTCATGACTCAAGCACTCTTGTACTGCTGTTGTTTTTAATCAGTTATAAAGACAAAATTTGTCTTTTGCAGTAATGATTTACAATTGAAAGATACCTGCATGGAATAAGACTTTAATTTTGGCTGGGCGCAGTGGTTGATGCCTGTAATCCCAGCACTTTGGGAGGCTGAGGCAGGCGGATCACCCAAGGTCGGGAGTTCGAGACCAGCCTGACCAACATGGAGACACCCCGTTTCTACTAAAAATACAAAATTAGCCAGGCGTGGTGGCGCACGCCTGTAATTCCAGCTACTCGGGAGGCTGAGACAGGAGAATCACTTGAACCCGGGAGGTGGAGGCTGAGGTGAGCCAAGATCATGCCATTGCACTCCAGCCTGGGCAACAAGAGCAAAACTCTGTCTCAAAAAAAAAAACTTTAATACTTGAGGCTTTTATCTGACATCCTGAAAATGACAACGTGGCAGAATAACATTACCACTTAAATTACCTCAGGCTGAGAAAGTAATACTCAAAGGATGTGTTTCTTGGCTGGGCATGGTGGCTCATGCCTGTAATCCCAGCACTTTGGGAGGCCGAGGTGGATCACCTGAGGTCAGGAGTTCAAGACCAGCCTGACCAAAAATGGTAAAACCCCGTATCTACTAAAAATACAAAAAAAATTAGTTAGGCGTGGTGGTGTGTGCCTGTAATCCCAGCTACTCAGGGGGCTGAGGCAGGAGAATTGCTTGAACCTGGGAGGCGGAGGTTGCAGTAAGCCGAGATGGCGCCACTGCACAGCGAGACTCCGTCTCAAAAAAAAAAAAAAAAAAGATGTGTTTCTACCAAGTAGAAACCAAATGATACCAAAACACGCTGTGTGAACAGAAGTTATACAACTGTTCAAATAAAGTAGTAGAATTAACTCATTACATAGCACATGGTGATAGTCAATGTAAAATTTTTAAAAAGTATTCTGTATCATTATATTACTGCAGGAGGATCTATTATGTTAATTCTTGAAAGAGTTCATTGGCAGAACGTTTCATAGGAAATATAAAAAGGAAATTAATTTTTTTCCACCCCTGTATCATGAGCAGATTATTAAATTAACTGGTCCACTAAATTAATGGAGGGAGGTACACAAGGTGCTTGGGAGGAGATGGGAGATCCTTTTAGGAGGGATGGATGGAAGAAGAGAAGGCATAGAGGTGAGAACAAGGTAAAGAAGGTACATAAGCTAGCCTGATAAGATGGAATGGTCCACCTTTGGTGAATGAGAAGTTGAGGAATATGGCTGATGGCCTTACATAAAGAAGGCCTCGTATAAATAATATCATTTAAATTTGATCAAATAGGGAGTCTTTCTATTTCAGTTCAACACGTATGTACTGGTGAGTTACTATATGACAGTCAAAGTAGACACTAGAGGTATAAAGTTAAGGAAGAAGGGACTCCTATACTTGAGGGAGCCATAGAACAATGGGGAAGACAGATATAAATAAATGCAATAAGGTATAATAAGTGAATAATCTAAGAATGTCCACAATTGCTCAGGAAATGTCTTAATGTTTTGTGATGATCTCACCTCGGATGAAGAACAGGAATGCAGGTGTCAGCCTATGCCTTAGCAATTTCCTCAGTATACTGTTAGGACTATTTCTCCTTGGAAGAGAGGTCAAAGTGTCTATTTTACCCTATTTTCCCAGTGCTCAGCACAGTGCCTACCATCTAATATTCCCTCAAATATTTGTTGAATAAATGAGTGAACATTGAGCATATTTTGGTTTTAAATATACTATAAATGGTAGATAACTTTATATTCAGAAGGACCTGGTAAGAATAATATTTTCACAACCAAACTATCTTTCTAAGTAAGATAAAGCAGTTGAGCTAACAGTAATCCAATCCCCCACTCTTCTCTCTGGGTCTTAGAAGGAATAAACCAAGTACAGATAAACCATGAATTCTGATGCAATAACCTTGGAGGAGATAGAAGAATGAAGAATAAACACTGCTTAGACAGGGGAAAAGAAGAGGTGTTTACGAAAAGTCATGTTACAGATCAAGATTATTCCTGTTGGTATTACAACTATTCTTTCTGGACGATGCCCTGAGACCCAGTTCGATCCCTCTGACTTTCTTAGGATAGGATCCCACCCTTTCAAGTCAACCACCTGTTTTATTTTGCATTAACCAATATATAACATAATCCTGATTATTCCTGTTTTCCCCTCTAGACACAAACATGTAAGTTCCTGAGAGTAGCAACCTCCTAAGTCTTGTTTACAGCTGTATCCCCTGCACTTAAAAGAGTGTCAAGCATATACCAGCCGTTCAATAAATATTTGTTAAATATATGAATGGATCTGCTCTCAGCCACAGGTATTCAAAGGGAATTAATATCCCAAACATGACTGTATCCTCTGGGATCAAGGGAGGGATAATGGAGATAGAGGTAGTTGAAAGCAATTAATGAGGCCAAATGAAGACGGTTGTTTGTGAGAGTTATGGGAGAGGGAGATGTAAAGCATTTACCAAAGTACGCGGTCAGAATTTGATAAACATTGGCCATTAATAAAAACACCAAACAGGTCTGAAGCTGAGGAAACGGGTCTAGGCAGAAATATAATTCCTGAACAGAGGAAGAAGGGGACTGTCAATACTGAGCAGTGGAGGAAGGGCGAATAAGGGGCTAGGAACCCACGAAGGAGCATAAACAGCCAGAAGTAGAAGGTGAAGCAGAAAGTGACGTCATCGAACAAGGACGTAGAGAGTTTTTAGAAGACTCGGGGGATCTCAAGAGATTTAAATGCTACAGAAAGGTCTTGTAGAATGCAAACTGAGAGAAAGTTAACATTTTTTCTCCTCCTGTAATGACAGCTTAAGTGACGCATTCTGACACTCTTTAACTCGAGGCCTTTCCAGTGGCATAAGACGCACCTCGGCAAAACTGGTCCTGCTCGACAACTGGAACTGTCGACACCAGAGAAGCCCAAGTCACCCTTGCACTGCCTCCTCGCTCCACCCCAGCACCTTTCTGTCGACACCTCCGCCCTCCCTCCGCAGTTCTCTCTCCGCCTCCCGCAGGGCGCGCCCCACTCCATTTACCTGTCCGGGCACCCTCTGAGGGCGCGCGGGCTCGGGACGGAGGGGCGCGGGTCAGTGCAGGGTCGCCAACTGCCCGCTCCCAGAGGAGGCTGGGACCGGACGCCGCTGACTTCCGCATGAAGCGCCCGGCCTACGCGTGGCCTCTTGGGAGTGGGAGCGCTCCTCCAATGGCAGCAGGCGACAGGGCTAGGCCTGCTGCGTTCCCAGCCCCCCGCACTTCCCAGGAGCCGTACTGTATTCTGGGAGTAGTAGTTCCGACTGGAGTATCACTGAGTGTCTCACGTTCGTTCGACAGCTCTTGCGGTAAACAGCGTCAAATGGAAATGAGACGATGCAGGCTAGATAAAGAATCTACCAGCAATGAGTAGGCGGCATAAATGAAGAGCCAAGCTTGCCCCGTCTCTCCTGCTTAGTCTCAGTTGGTAGCGTCGCCTGTTTCCTCACAGACAAAATAGAATTCATCTGACAGGAACTGCCTCTACTTTCGCCATGAAATTTTCTAATTTTCTTGTACCCCTCACCAATCCTTTCTCCTATTCTTTTTGCAATAATAATAACAATAATAATAATAATAATAATAATAATAAACGACTACTCTCCTTTGATCTAAGCCAGCTCTCTTCCATCCTTATTGCCTGTTGCCGACTCAGAGTCAAGCTCCTCTGATGAACCCTTCCGTTGCATGACTCCTCAACGGCTCTCTGCTAACTCGCTCTTTACTATCAGGACTTAAAGGCTGTCAAAATTTCTCTCATCTAAAACATTCCAAAGTCACCTTTCTTAACCCCATACCCCAAGCCCCCTCACCAAACACAGACCAAACACAGATAAGCTAGTGGTCTTTCTCTCACCTCTCCTTTACAGACAAAATTCTCAACAGTATTGCTAAAACAAATAGATACTTTTAAGCCATTACCATATTTCAACTCTGCAGGACTTTACTTTGATTATTCCTTTTTTTTTTTTGAGACGGAATCTCACTCTGTTTCCCAGGCTGGAGTGCAGTGCCGCGATCTCGGCTCACTGCAAGCTCCGCCTCCCGGGTTCAAGCGATTCTCCTGCCTCAGTCTCCCAAGTAGGTGGGACTACAGGCGCGTGCCACCACAGGCAGCTAATTTTTTATATTTTTAGTAGAGACAGGGTTTCACCATATTGGCCAGGCTGGTCTCAAACTCCTGACCTCGTGATCCACCTGCCTCGGTCTTCCAAAGTACTGGGATTACAGGCATGAGCCACCACACACGGCCCTTATTCCCTCCTTTTTGAACCCCTTTATTCTCTTAGCTCTTTCCAAGACACTACACCCTCCTGGTACTCCTCCCACCTCTGTGGCAGCTCTTCATTTTCTTTAGAAATGTTCACATTCCATAGGGTTCTGCCCTATGCCATCTTCTCTTCTTACTCTTCACACTCTTCCTGGTGATCTTAATCATTCCCTTTGCTTTATCTCCCCTTTGCAAAGGTTAGCATTTGGTACTAATATTAACTTAATTATATTGTATTCAATATCTATTCTTTAAGAGGCAGCATAGTATCTTAGAAAAAGAATGAGTTTTAGAGTCAGAGAGATCTGAGTTACTAAGCTGTGTGAACTCTAAATATCGCCTCTCTTTAGAGCTTTCAGGACTCTAGCAAAGCCCCCTCTTACTCCATATTCTCTCCTAAAGTAATCTTATTTCTACCCTAAAATTTGTAGTGTAATTATCTGGCCATGTAAGATGTGCCTGCTTCCCCTTTGCCTTCCACCATGATTGTAAGTTTCCTGAGGCCTCCCTGTCAGAGGTATGTGAACCAGAACAACTTTATCTTGAATAGGAGCTGGGTAAAATAAGGCTGAGACCTACTGGGCTGCATTCCCAGACAGTTAAGGCATTCTAAGTCGCAGGATGAGATAGGAGGTCAGCACAAGATACAGGTCATAAAGACCTTGCTGATAAAACAGATTGCAGTAAAGAAGCCGGCCAAAACCCACCAAAACCAAGATGACGACGAGAGTGAATGTACACAGGCTAATTTCCTTGATATGGTTATTTTCAGCATCTGGGGTTACCATAGTGAATGGTGGGGCACTGATAAACATGGCTATCTAGACATTTAGAAATAGCTCCTGTATAAGTGTTCATCCTAGGGCTGGCAAATGCAGACCCTAGAAGGGCAGGCCAGGAAAGCCCTATGTTCCAGTGGGACAGCAGAAATATTTGCCTCCTGGCAATGGGATCAAGATTGGATCCTGGCAATTGGATCAGGGTTTGCCTCCTGGCAATTGGATCAGGAATCTGATCCAGTTCTCCCTTGATGGGACTGAAGTAAGTTACTAAATCTTGGAGCCTTAGTTTTCTCCCCTGTAAAATGGAGATAATTCTATCCACCAAGCCCTAGGATGATCAGATGAGATAACAGAGATAAAAGCAGTCTGTTGACTTTTAAAGGGCTGCCAGATGTTCTAAATTATTACTATGCTAGGCAGTGCTGCAAATATGCATCTTAGATTTAGCAGTTTGTCCTCTATCCTACTTATTTTTATTTTATTATAAGTTCTGGGGTACATGTGCAGGATGTGCAGGTTTGTTACACAGGCAAACGTGTGCCATGGCAATTTGCTGCACCTATCAACCCATCACCTAGGTATTAAGCCCAGCATGCATTAGCTGTTTTTCCTGATGCTCTCCCTCCCCCAACCCCACCCCAACAGGCCCCAGTGTGTGTTGTTCTCTTCCCTGTGTCTATGTGTTCATATTGTTTAGCTCCCACTTACAAGTGAGAACACGCAGTGTTTGATTTTCTGTTCCTGCATTAGTTTGGTGAGGATAATGGCTTCCAGCTTCACGTGATGTGTTATTTTGTGGTTTACAAACAAATCTAGTGATTCTGTTGCTTTTGAATCAAAATCACATGATTGCAGTGTATCACTGATTGCCATTGCTGTTCATGCTTCTTTTCTCCTGGATGTTTGGACTTAGGCAACTTTTCTTCCTCTTATACTATGTTCAAAACAGACCTACATCAAGGATACCTGTTCTCTTTTGAAATTCATAATCAGTAGAGGGAGCTAACACATTATCAATAGCTATAAAATAATTGACATTTGAGTATGGGACATATTTTTCGTTGCAGCTTATTCCAGTTAGAGTCGTCACATATCTTCCTCTGTTCATCTGAGCCATCTGTGGTTCTAACATGAACTTTTGCAAAGCAGTTGTGAATAATTATTTTTTTTTCTTCTTTTTCTTTTTTTCTTTTTTTTTTTTTTTTTTGAGACGAGGTCTGGCTCTGTTGCCTAGGCTGGAGTGCAGTGGCACGATCACAGCTCACTGCAGCCTTGAACTCCTGGGCTCAAGCGATCTTCCCGCCTCAACCTCCTTAGTAGCTGGGACTACAGGCACGTGCCACCACCCCCAGCTAATTACTTCTGAAGTGTCTGTGTTCCACATAGTAGTAAGATTTCTCATTACATCAAAACATGCCATTTCTTTATATCTGTGATAGGAACACTGCTTCTCATAATGTGTCAAGCACTTCCAGCATCCACATTTTGATTATTTATTATATCTCAGTTTAATAGCTGCTTGTAGCCATGGTGCTGGCAGGCAAAAAAATTTTTTAAAGGCCACAGATGTGTTTGATTTAAACCTTCAATGACTATGTGCAGCTATTGGTAATAGAGTGTTCACATTCTGGCAAGCCATTTTTCTCTCTAATTATAGGAGCCATTCCCTAAACAACCTGCTAAATATCAGTGCATTTTTGTTAATTTTATATGCACACAGTTAAATTGTGTATATAAAGGAAATTTTAAATTCTTCATATAGGCGATTTAAATTTCTTGTTCTTCTCAGCACTCTGGCAAAAGAAGGCTGATGACCCAACTCTCTTTATGTATTTATTTTTGTCCAAAGAAATATTTTTCTGTCAGAGAATGCCTCTGGTTTGGTTGCAGATTACAGAGGTGTAGTAGATGTGCCCCATGGGTACCTCTATTCAGTTTTCACTTCCTACTTTCAAGATCTTCAGCAAACAGAGTTATTGTAGATTCTTCACCTTTTAGGTGAAGTGACATGATATTGTGATAATGCCGAAAGCATTGTCACTTGCCATAAGACTTGACATCAACTCCCATCTGGAGAGCAATTTCATTAGCCTTTTCTAAAAACTCGTGAGCATGCAGATATAGAAATACCTGCTCTGATTTGGCAAAGTTATTCAAGTGTTTTATTTACTAAGTTAGCATGTTTTGCTCCTCTCATTCTGTTACCAATTTCACCTCCCCTGGCTGCTTGTCTTTTTATCTTTTCCTAATGTTTAAGAAACCTATGGAATATTCATATAGAAACTCCAAATTCTGAGACTATTTCACCTTTTGACTTCTCTTTCTTACCGAGTAACTTGTAGCTCTGGAGAAACTGGGAGCTAATTTTTCTCTTTAAAGCCACAACTAACGCATTGCATGGAGAGTAACAGAAAAGGCCTGCTTCACAGAAAACAAACATTCTAAAAAGGAAAGCCTAAGGGCAAGCCCAAGGCTTGGTGCAGAAAGTGGAAGTGTAGCAGTGAAGAGGCAACTCATTTTCTTAAGTTTCAAAGTTTCTAAAAATAGCAAAGGTGATGTCAACTTCACTGGAAGGGCTAATTTGAATTATCGTAATAACCAAGGTATACTAATGACTTTGAGATAGATACTGTTGCTATCAGATATTGAGTGATTAGTTTTAAGACATAAAATGATGAAACTGAAGGACAGCACTGTTTTTTAAATTATATTCTCTTAAAATTTTGATGGAAAATTAAGAACAATTCCAGTTCAAAGTTCTAAGCATAAAATGAGGGTATGTCCCATCTGTTGGTTCTCTTCTTTGATTTGATATAAATAATCCATACTCTTATTTCAATCTTAATGTCCATGTGTACCCACTGTTTAGCTCTCACTTATAAGTGAGAACATGTGGTATTTGATTTTCTATTTCTATGTTAATTTCACTTTCTTTGCTAATTCACTTAGAATAATGGCCTATGTTTTCTATTTCTATGTTAATTCACTTAGAATAATGGCCTCCAGCTGCATCCATGTTGCTGCCAAGGACATGATTTCATTCTTTATTATGACTGCCTAATATTCCATGGTGTATATGTTCCACATTTTCTGTATCCACTCCACCGTTGATAGGTACTTAGGTTGATTCCATGACTTACTATTGTGAATAGTGCTGCAATAAACATATGAGTGCAAGGTTTCTTTTTAATAGAACAGTTTCTTTCCCCTGAAAAACTACCTATTGGGTACTATGTTCACTATTTGGGCAATGGGTTCACTAGGAGCTCAAACTCAGCATTATGCAATATACCCTGTAACAAACCTGCACACATACCACCTGAATCTAAAATTTAAAAATTAAATAAATGTTTTTAAAAAAGAATGCATACTCTAATGGAATGGTAAACCACAAAACTGGTGTCCTCATGAAAAAGGTCTGTAAGTTGGCATTAGATTTTCTTCCGCCTTGGCTTATTTCCAGTTGTTCAGGATTTTGGCTAAAAATCCTTCAGCGTTTAACGAATTATCTGTTGGTGAAAGGTGCTGGATCTGTTTCTCTGCACATATACCGATCTTTGTCATCAATCACTTTAATAACGAGAAAACAGCTGGGACAGGTTCCCAGATCTTTCCCGTTCTCCAACTCTTGGCGAGAATGAAGATGCCCATATAAATTGGCCCTACATGTGCAGGGATAGAAATACATCTTTAAGTCATTGTCATGTAATAAGTGCATGATTTCCACCTTGGAACAGACCAAGCATGCGCTCACCTCCGAGTTTTTGCGTCAGCTGTTTACTCTGCACTGAACGCTGAACCTGCAGATCTGTGTGCATGTCTTTCTTGTTATTCAGGCCCCTCCTCAGATGGACTTTCCATGATCACTGGCTTCTTATTAGCCACTTGCCACATGTTCACTCTGTACATATTTTCTTGTTTTATTTTCTTATGATAATTAAAATAATTATGTTTTTATTGTTTACTACCTTATTTTCCATTTACCATCATTAGGATATACATTTCATATGGGCAGGAACGTTATTAGTCTTGTTCAACACTCTTATCTCCTCAGGGTAGCACAGAGCTTGTGCTCAATTACAGTTTGTTGAAAGAATGCATACTAATGACAAGGGCTAACACTCCTCAGTACCAAACAGTATTCTAAGATAGATATATGTTACTGCATTTAATCATCGCAGTAATGGTGTGAAGTAATTATTATTATCAGCAACCCCCTTTTCCAGATAAGGAAAACCGAGGCTTCTAGCCTCACAGACACCGAGGGGGCTGAGGTTTGCCTCCCACGCTCTTGGCTTCCCGACTCCACCCCTCTCGAGCAATTTTCAGAAGCTCTTTAAAGGGAACACAGAGGAATGGGCAATCAGTGTTGGTTGACCAAAGCGAATAGTTCCAGTTGGGCACATAAAGTGTTTGCTTCTGCGTTCCTCCTTCATTTCGGTTCCTGCCTCCTCCCAAGATGGAGACAGGGAGCGTGGAGCACGCATTCCACAGCAAAAAGGTTGGAAGACAGTGAGTAAATACTAGCGAGGGCCGAATGTTTCGGAGTATACCTCCCAGGGCCCTCATCAGAAATGCCCCAGCGGCTGCAGGGCTTGAAGCGAGCCAGGGACAGGGACCGGCGGCAGCTGCTCTGGGAAGGCGTCCTGCCCGTTGTTCTCTTCACTCCAGCGGGGAGTGGACTCGAGGACCGCTACCTTTAGATGCTGAACGTGACTTCTGAATGCGAGGTCGTGGCCCGGGACTCCGGAGAGTGGCTTCAAAGCGACGGATCGTGCGACCTTTTTCGAGATGCAAGGAGACCAGATTGGCTTTGGTTTTCTTTTTTCTCCTCCCCACCCAGCTCGAGATTCACACGAAGCACTTCTCTGAAAGAAAGGAGACTGCGGTTAAAATAATGGAGGAAAACCACCGATGGAGTGCACCCCCATAGTCTAAAACAGTAAGGCCCAAAGGCGTTGCTCTAAATCACCCCCGAGTTTGGGGCCACGGAGGTAGGACTGCAAGTCCAGCCAGAACGCAGCTGCCTGCTGGACCCTTACTCTCTCCAACACATTCCCAACGATTTTTTTCCTGATACTACTGCCCTCAATTTTATTTCAAATCTGTGCTTGCGGTGGTTCCCTGTAAGAAAAAAAAACAAAAACTTCAGGTAGCTCGAATGCGAAGGTAATGGTTTTCATGTTATGTTTGAGTCTTTGAAAGCCATTCGTGTCCATATGTAACACGAATGAAATCAGGGAATGTGTGTGTGTTTTTCAAATTGTTCATCTTCCTACACTGAAGATTACTACATCTTCTTGACACAGCTGTGCAGATCATTAACTTTGTTGAGAGATGGAAATACTTTTTGTAAGAAGACAGTAAATTTCTAAGTATAACGGAAAGTCACACAAATTTGAGAGGTGAAGAATATTTATGCATGATACAATGATAGTTGATATGAAATATATTTTATTAACAAAGTAGGCAGAGGAAGGAAGGGAAACACATGAGCATTATTTGTTGAGTTTCTGCTATGTCCAAGGCACTAATACAACAGTACACAAAACGAAGTTCCTGTCCTCTTGGAGACTGCATTTGTTAAGTTCCCCTTATATGTCAGGCAAGATTTCTTACATTCTGTTTTTTGAAAAATATACATGGTTTCAATGAATATTCCAACAATCCTGGGTAGTATCATCTTGAAGTCCATTTCTTGAAATTCCAGCAACAAGTAGAATTTTAAAAACAATCCATAGACATGTCCATGGTGTAGATATATCTAAGGATATGCTGAACAATGGTGAGAAAACTTAGGTTTAAAGAGGTTAAGTACCTTAATAGCAAAGCTGAAAATCAAGTGCAACTCTGTTTTGTCTCCAAAGTACCCTTTATATTAATACAATGCAGCTTCCTCTGTGGCCAAGTGCAAGCTGACTTCACAGCAAGCTGACTTCACAGCAAGCTGACTTCACAGCTGAACTGCATCTTCAAGGATGAGTGGGGGCAGAGATGTGATAGGGAAAACGTCACTACTTATGTAGTAAATCCCACAAAAGGGACTTCTCTTTTTTTCAGTCATTAAGGCAACATAATTCAGTTGTCCCAGATTTATTGAGAGAGTTATTCATACAGCTTTACTCCGACAAATTAGAAAGGCCAACATTCTAGGTAAATATGTTTAGAAGCTATCACCATGACTTTAATTTTTACTACTTGGAGTTTAAACAGAGTGTTCAATTCAACAAACTTTTACCCAGGCATCATGTGCCAGGAAGTGTGCTAAGTAGTAGAGATACATGCTCTCAAGGAACTCCAATAATATTCATAATTGATTCATTAAATACATGGTAAAGTGGAAAAACATACAAGTGTAAGAGTACTTGTGTCCTGGTTTTTGTAACAACTCTGCCACTATCATATGACTTCATTTCTCTGACTCTCATCTGTAAAATTATGAGGTTGAATTAGCTGGTCTAAGAATTCTTTCAGTTTTAAATTTTTTATGATCTGGATGTATTGGAGTCTGACAAAAAGTTTGCTTTAAGTGACTGCTTTTCCCTTTCAAATTTTGCTGCATTCTATTTTTTGGTGTTTGATACTGAGGAGTAACACTGTTGATTCTCACTTTCTTTTGTTTGGGAAGGATAGGCAGTTGATACAAGTAGAAATTGTATCACAATTTGTATTGCTCAAAGAGGACCATACCCTAGGAAACTCTCTATTATGTGATCATGAAGTGAGTGTAAATGTTCATTCACCAAGGGCTTGGTGATTTCTTCCTAGAACCATTGGCCTAAAACATTGATTCCTAAACACGGTTGTATCGATAAGCTACTTCAGAATCACCTATGGTTAGCTGATATTCCTGGCCTACAAAGTCACATTTTTGAGGGTGCAACATGAGGATCTGTATTTGTAGCAAGAGACCCAGATGATTCTGACAAGCAACATGGTTTAGAAAATGCTGGACAAGCAGAGACTGTGACAACCTATTTATTTAATCCTCAAATCTCAAAATGCGATTTGATTTGATTTAATTCTAAACTGGGGTCAGATTTTTCAGTTTGCAGTCCAGAATGAAGTTAACAACATGAACTGTCAGAATATTCTTTAGTAAATATAACCTTAATCTCTCATTTTGTAGTTTCAAGTCTGTTATTTGTCCCTAGCAACTGGTACCCTGTAATTTCGGGCTTAATGACTCTAGAATACACGACTACCAAGGTCTAATTTCAATTGCCAGTTTGTAATACAAATGCAAATGAAAGCTGTTACCAGACAGGGACTATAAATTTCATTGTTTTCAAACACTATTCAAAGCCTACTTTCATTTAATAAGTCATGATAGTTTATTTATACAAGAAATGCATGACCAGTAATAGAAAAATCGAAAATGTTCACAGGAAATAAGAAAAAATCAGAAAATGTCACAGGAAATAAGAAAAATATAAAAATCAACTTTCATCCTGCAATTTGGGGCATATATCTCACAAGACTTTATATATACATGTGTAGACATGTGCATGTGTGTATGCGTATATACAATTATTTTTAATTTTTTTGAGTGCTTATAAGTTATGATGTATAGTAAAGAAAAATCCCTTATATCATAGAAATTTTCACCAGTAAATTAACCACTTATAAAATTAGTCCTCCTCAAAAACCCCTTTCTGCTAAACAATAGCACGTATTATTGTCCATCATATCACTGGTCCTCTGTTGACTATTGAATGTTAACAATGAAAAAAAAGAGAAATTAATTGCAATGTAGAATTATAAATCTTGGAAAAGACACAGGATTTCATAAAGTTGAAAGTGGTATTGGATAACTATTTCAATATGTCAAAGCCAATGAAAAATGATTTAAATCAGTTAAGTTGAAGTGGAAAAAATCTACTTGGATGATGAGTGATGGGTATTTTGAATATCCAATTAATGAGAGACCTTTGGAGGAAACAGTGAATTGTTCAAACGTTTTGGTAAAAATAACCCTATTTATGAGGTAAAGGACACTGTATCATTCAACACTTTTATCAGAGAACTACCCTGAATCCCTCAAATAGTTCTTATTTCATTCTTTGTCCATTCTAAAAATTATTGCATAGCTGCAATTAAAATTTAAAGTATTTTAAATGAGATTAAATAAGCTTATTTTAATAATTTTTGGTTTTAGTTTTCTAAAGTCCCAAATAAAACTTCTTTTCTATCATTTCTGATGAAATTTTGTTCCCCTATTAAGTTGATTCCCTTCTGGTGGCGTTTTCAGTGCCAGCTGTCCTTGGATAATGGGAACTTTCTGTGTATGTGTGTGTGTGACATTTTTAAAAACAAACATTTATTAATTAGAAGCCAGAAATCATAAATGTCAGAGTTACAGATATAAATTTGGATGTTATGAGCATATAGTTGGCATATAAACCCATGGACAGGAATGAGATCATCCAAGGTAGAAATGTATAGGAGAGGGTCCAGCATCTAGCCCACAGGAATTTCGATATTCAGAGGTCTTATGGAGGAATAACAACCAGAACAGGACAAGTCAATAAAGTGTGTAGAGAGGTAGGAGAAAAAACAGGTGAAAGTGGCCTCACAGAGGCTGAAATAGGAGAGTGTTTCAAGAGGAGCTTGGTCAGATATACATATGCTGCTAAAAGGTTGAGTAACAGTAAGATGGAAAATGTTAACTTGACTTGGGACCATGAATCATATTATTGTTGATATTTTCAAATGTCATTTTATTGGAATTGTGGGGATGAAAGTGTACACCAAAAATAAAATTCTAAGGCCCCCTCAACCACGTAAATGGACTTCCTCCTCAACCAGGGCTCTTAAAATTTAACCTGAAAGACTGCTTCAGGCCATGAAGGGAAGTGGGAGTTGGACACCCCTCATTATACCTCTCTGGCATTAACATCAACACAGATTTTAAGTCTGATAAGAAACATTTTACAGCCTGTTCTTTCTGAAGCCTGCTAGCTAAAAGCTTCATCATTTGCATGATAAAACTTTTTGGTTTCTGCAACTTCTCATCACAACCCAAGCATTCCTTTCTATTGATCCCAAGTCTTTAGACAAACTCAATCAATTGTCAACCAGCAAATGTTTAAATTTACCTATAGATAGCCTGGATCCCCCACTCCCTTCTTTGTGTTGTCCCGAGTTTCTGGACCAAACCAATGTATTTCTTAAATGTACTTGATTAATGTTTCATGCCTCCCTAAAATGTATAAAACCAAGCTGCACCCTTGGGCACATGTCCTTAGGACTTCCCAAGGCTGTGTCACGGGCATGCATCCTCAACTTGGGCGAGAGACCTGTCTGACATTTTCTGGGTTCACAAAAGCCACATCAAAGAGGTGATGAAGTAGAGATAGCTTGTGTAGATAACTCTTTTGAGAAGTTTCTCCCTGAAGGGAGGAAGAAATTTAGTAGCTAGATGGAGATTTAAGGTCCAGGAAAGGATTTTATTTAAGCTAGGAGATCCAAGAACAAATTTGCATGTAAGAAGGATCTAAAAGAGATGGGAAAATTGGTGATGCGAGCAAGGGAGGGCGGCAGGGGGAAGACTAAAGGAGAAAAGAAGGTAAGAGGGATGGTGAGAAGGCATTGAGCTTTAAGCAAAGGATAGCTCCTTCATTTTAAGAATATGACAGAAGGAAAGCAAGTTCATTGGCTCAGAATAAGTTGGGAGAGGTGGTATTGGTGGTTTGAGGAAAGAGAAATACTTATTGACTAATCAGCTCAAAGAGTGGGAAGAGTAAACTTGGGGAAAAGTGGTAAAATTGTCAGATAATATGTTGATTTGAGGTTTGTGAACATGAATTTATTATAAAACATGGTGGGATTATTTTTTCCTGTGATATTCAGCAAAAGTAGGGCAGGCACAGAGAAGGCAAATATAGGATGATACCATTCATAATATTTTGTAATCTATTTCTCTCACTCAATAATGTATTATGAACCTCTTTCCATGTTGAGTATAGTTTTACAGACCACTTTAAGTACTACATAGTATTCTATTATGTAAGCGTGTTACAGTACTTATCACCTACTGTTGAACAATTAGATTTCTGGCTTATCTATGTTGTATATAATGCGATAAAATACCTTGTAATCAAAGCTTTATCTACAAACTTAAATATTTCCTTAGGATAAATGTTATAGGCCAAAAGAATGAGGGTCGTGATCAACTCAGTATACCACTGGAGGCTATATGAGTAAGCAGCAAACTGTTCTCATCAATGCAGAATGTTGGTAAACTGACAAACTGCGTCTGCTGCCCAGAAGGAATGCTGAGGGCAGTCACGATCCAAGCACAGTGTTTCTTGTGATTAGGTACATCTGAAGCTGGTTAGTAATAATATGAACCTGTTATCAGTTAAGCAGCTGACCAATCATTACCTCCTCCTCCCTGCTCTTGCTACCCAATAAATATGAAGGGCTGTGGAAGCTCAGGGGCTGCCTATGCTCACTAGAAGCAGGGAGCTCTCTTCTTCTTCCCCTGGATCCTTCTTTTAAAACAGTTTCTTTTGTCTTAAGTTTTCATTTCTATGTTCGTCCCTTCATTCAGTCTTATAATGACGGTCTCAAGTAGTGACAGTAGTAACTGTTGTAGTGACAGTCTCAAGTAGTAACAGTGGCAGTTGGCCACAGATAAGTCTCTGTAATTGGAATCTCCAAGTCAAAGGATATACAAATTTTAAAAACTATTGTTGTATACTGCCAGATTTTTTTCAGAAAAGATTATACCAGTTGATTTACTCCTTCCCTGTGTTAAATACAGTGAATTCTAAGTTTCTTTTCAAAGAATCAGTATGTCAGTATGTTCAGGACCTTGTTCTCCATTTTAGAGTTTAACTTTCTCATTCTCTTCATCTCCTTGCCCCTAGTTTCAGTAAACAACCTTTCTGCCAGTTCTAATCAGTAGTTCACATCTGTTCCCCTGGTCACCTGCTCCGTCCTGAATCACCCCTGGTCACCTGCTCTGACCTGAGTCTCCCTTAGTCACCTGTTCCATAACCGCCTTTCCCACCGAAACTGCTCACCCCGCCTCTCTGGCTTGTACCCCTGCTCTCTTTAAAATAGCCAATTGGAATTAGTTTAGACTGTGTGGTCCAACCCTAGCCAATAGGAAAATGCCACAGCAGTAGGGGCTACCTGTGTCAGGGATAAGAATCCCTTCCCGTCCCTTGTTCAGGTGTGTTCTCGCCATTGCTCCATCTGCGAGATGCACCCTTCTATAGAAGTAAAATTGCCTTGCTGAGAAAATTCATGTTCGAGTGCTATTTCTTTTGTGGCACCGAAAATTTATTTCCAACACCTGGACATCAAGTGATGAAAATAACTTTTTCATACTCCAGTCAGTGCTGCTATTTTCATTCTATCTTATCTGTGGATGTTTCATAGGCAATAAATTATAACTAACTCATTTTCACTTGCATTTATTAATTACTAATGAACTTAAACCTTTGTAAAAGTGTTTTTGTTTTAAAATTATTTTTATTGCTGTTTGTTTTTAATTATTTTGTGAATGACTTGTTCTGCTTTGTTTTGTTTTTCTATTGGTATGATATTCTTATATATTTGCAAAGATTCTTTATAGGATAAAGACATTAACTTTTGGTCTGTTGCAGATAGTTCCCAGTTTGTCATTTGTTAGAGCCTATTTTAAAGGAAAGGATTAAAATGAGATGATTATGTTCCAGTTGTTCTAAGTTTTAATACTTTTGAATTATAGGGTATAATGAGATGCTTCAGTTTTATTCCAGTGTTCTTTTGGGTTTTTTTTCTTTCCAGTTCAGAAAGTGGAATTTTGTGGTTATAACATCATCCATTCTTCAGAAAGCAAAATTAATTTCCACATAAAAACTAGAGGGGAGAGAATAGATGGGGAGAGGGAAAATATTAAAAAGATTTAACACCTGGTATACTGCAGGATATACAGAAACCCAGCAGAACAGGAAACCCCTGCTGTGTTGCTGAATCTCAAAGATGACCAATGGGCAGGGACAACAGGGAAGCACTCAGAAGGCTCAAGGCAGAGATTAAAAATGAGTACTTAAGTACCTTTATCTCAAGAGTGTAAGTATTGGTGTAACTATAATGGTGCATTCTGGCCAAATATCAGCCCGTCAAAAGAAATGATATTCTCTAAATTTGGGTTGCAGCTGTTGCTGAGTTTTTCCTATCTATACCACATTACTAGAGAGATCTTCAAATTAGAAAATATCTTTAGATATTAATTCTTAATGCCACAATTTCTCCCTCCACTAATTTTTTACTGAGATATATTTGACATCTCTTAAATTGCTGTCCATTTTCTTACTGTTTTTATTCCACAAATAAATATTATAAATATTTATAAGACATAGTTTATCAACTTAACAAAATGATTTGAGATGCCCTATAGTATTAAAACATAAGGTAGGATAGTTTAAAAATAGATTGGAAAGGAAATTAGAAATTAAGAAGGGAAACTATTTGAGGAATCCAGGATAAAATATTTATTTTTTATGAGTGGTAAATTTATCTCTGTGCTTCATAGCAGCCAATAGAAAAGAGAAGTACATATTTTTGGTTTTTTCTGTTTTTAATTATCATTATCTGACAGAATGTGTTTATCTTGACAGGCAAAATTTTCCCCAACAGTGGAATCTGGGAGTTTATTTCATGGTCTCTTGTACAGAAAACAGTAATGCATAATAAGTACTCACAATATTAACTATTATATTATCTAAATGACAGTTTGCAAGAATACTTTTTGAAAATGAAGTATGCAAGTTCATACTTGACAGCTAGGTCAGTATTTCAAAGGCCCGTTTTGCTTTCAGGTTCTGGGTGGTGTTTCAAGTAGTTGAGGTTGCCTGAAACCTGGCCTCCATATTACTGGGATATTTCTATTCTTGAATTTTTCTAGGTATGTACTTTGTGGATAGAAGTAGTTCTATATTTGGATAAAGTATTTAAGATAAATAAACTATTAAAAGGAAGATAATAATTAAAAACTATTATCTTCCCTAAGAAAAAGAAATTAATTCCATGCTATTCTTAGCATGTTATATGAAATTCATTTCCAAGTTGGCTGATGAAAAATAATCTTCCCATTTCATACCATCAGACCAAAGCTTTTAAATAGGAAAATGTACTTTAGAGTCAAGACAGTATAAATATGTGATGGCCAGATATTCACAATAAAAATTTGTAATAATATTGGATATTCAGGAATAACTTCGAATCTAACCCATCTTTTGGACTTCAGTTTACTATGATTTTTGAACTTTGTTCATTCCCCACCTTTTGTTTTTAGCACCATGTCTTTTAACACCAATAAAGGTCGATGTGGTTGCCTTTGTCTTCTCCCTACCTCCCTGTTTCTGCCATTTTCTAAATATATATATATGTATATATATATAAAATAAAGCTTGTTATCTCGAGGAAACAGAGAATAAAGAGAATAAAGAAACTATTCACACATATATTTATTTAATCTTGTCCAGCAAATAACTTTTAATACGTATACTTCCTGGTACCTTCCTAGCTAAGAATGTGTTTATTTTTTTCTACACGTGTAGTTTATGCCAGCTATTGTCTTTCTAACCTTTTAGGAACAATAAGATGCTGACATCGGAGTTTGAGCTTACAGTGAGCTATGTTGTGCCACTGCACTACAACTTGGGCAACAGAGCACGACTCTCTCTCTTGATAAAAAAGACACCAAATCCAGTAGTACTATCTATTTGTGAACATAGATTTGAGTGACACAAGAGTAACAGATAATCACTTGTTTCTAGAGTTAGAAGCCAAAATGCCTGTTTTTCCTACCAAGTGCTAAACCCTGAAGTATTCTCATCTGTGATGTAAACTTTGGTCATATTGTGTCCAGAATTGGTGGGTTCTTGGTCTCGCTGACTTCAAGAATGAAGCCGCGGACCCTCGTGTTGTTACAGTTCTTAAAGATGGTGTGTCCAGAGTTTCTTCCTTCTGGTGGGTTCGTGGTCTCGCTGGCTTCAGGATTGAAACTGCAGACCCTCACGGTGAGTGTTACAGCTCTTAAAGGTGGCGCGTCTGGAGTTGTTCATTCCTTCCAGTGGTTTCGTGGTCTTGCTAGCCTCAGGAGTGAAGCTGCAGACCTTTGCGGTGAGTGTTAACAGTTCATAAAGGTGGCGGGCATCCGGAGTTGTTTGTTTCTCTGGTACAGAGTTGCTTGTCCCTCCCGGTGGGTTTGTGGTCTCGCTGGCTTCAGGAGTGAGGCTGCAGACCTTCCCTGTGAGTGTTACAGCTCATAAAGGCCACACAGAGCTAGGAGCAGCATTTATTGTGATGAGCGAAAGAACAAACCTTCCACAGCACGAAAGGGGACCCAAACGGGTTGCCGCTGCTGGCTGGGGTGGCCTGCTTTTATTCCCTTATCTGGCCCCACCCACATCCTACTGATTGGTCCATTTTACAGAGAGCTGATTGGTCCATTTTACAGAGAGCTGATGGGTCCTTTTTGACAGAGCGCTGATTGGTGTGTTTACAAACCTTTAGCTAGATACAGAGTGCTGATTGGTGTGTTTACAAACCTTTAGCTGGACAGAAAAGTTCTCAAGTCCCCACTAGTCCCAGAATCCCAGCTGGCTTCACCTCTCACTGGCAGTTGCTGTGCTGCGGGAGTTTCTGGCACCTAGCCCAGACACTCCGGCAGCCCAGAGGGAGCTCATCCCAGATCAAGCCCAGCAGACACTGGCTGGTGGAACCAAGTGCGGGGCCCACCGAGCCCGCGCCCACCCAGAACCTGTGCCAGCTCGCGAGCTCCTCACCCTGCCCTGGCTCCCTGCGGTGCCTCTCCCTCCACACCTCCCTGTGAGCAGAGGGAGCTGGCTCTGGCCTCGGCCAGCCCTAGAGAGGGGCCCTCACAGTGTAGTGGCGGGCTGAAGGGCTCCTCAAGAGCGGCCAGAGCAGACACCGAGGCCGAGGAGGTGCCAAGAGCAAGCGAGGGCTGCTAGCATGTTGTCACCTCTCAATATTTCTGTGTGTGTAGCACTAATGTTTATTTTCATTTTATATCTTATCAATTTAAGGGGTATTTTTCCATCATTCTCCCCACACTCATGGTTAGTAACACCATTCTTATAGTAACTTAAGTAAAAAACTAAGAATTATTCCCAACCCAGTCTTTTATCTTATCCCTCATATCCAATCAGTCTCTAAGTTCTGTAAAGGCTGCCAAATTTATTAACTTATCATTTTCATTGTGAGTACTTGAGTTCAGCTCTTGATATCTCTTCTGGACTATTTCAGTAACCTCCAACTGATCTCCCTGCCATTATCACTTTCTTCTACAACTCATTCTGCAGTACCACAGATAGACACCAAGGGGAGTAACAGAATATGGACTCCTGAGAAGAAAACGGGCAAACCTTTTTCACTGGAAAATTACATGCACAAGCTCACAGAAGAGGTTAAGAGGTCCACAGATTCTCTAGCCAAGCTGATTGGTGAAGGTCTTCCCCTTTATGAAGCCATTCCATTAAGACTGGGAGAGGTGGCTATCTTTTTAAATACCCAAATCCCAATAAAAATCACAAGGCATACAGAAAAACAAAACAAAACAAAACAGGGAAACATGGCTGAATTGAACAAAATAAAGTTCCAGAAACTAACTCTAGAGACATGATCTAGGAATTATCTGACAGTTAGTCAAAATAACGATCTTATAGATGTTCAGTGAGCTAACAGAGAACACAGATAGGTAACCAAACAAAATCAGGAAAACGATTCCCGAACCAAATGATAAAATCAACAAAAGGATAGAAGCTACGAAAAAGAACCAAACGGAATGAACCTAAGTGTTCATCAACAGATGAATGGATAAAGGACATGTGGTACATATACACAATAGAATATTATTCGGCCATAAAAAATGAAATCCTGTCCTTTGCAACAACATGGATGGAACTGGAGGATATTATATTAAGTGAGATAAGCCAGGTACAGAAAGATAAGTTTCACAAGTTCTCATTCAAGTGTGGTAGCTAAAAAGTAAAACAATTAAACTCATGGAGATAGAGAGTAGAATAATGGTTACCAGAGGCTGAAAAGGGTAGTGGGGAGTGGGGATGGCTAATAGGTGCTAAAATATAGTTAGATGGAATGAATAAGATAGAGTATTTTATAGCACAACAGGGTAACTGTAGTCAACAATAATATATATTTTAAAACAACTAAAAGAGTAGAATTGGAATGCTCCTAACACAAATAAATGATAAATGCTTGAGATGATGGCTACCCCAGTTACCCTGATGTGTATATTACTCATTGTATGCCTATATTAGAACATCACATATACTTCATGAACATATACACCTATTATGTACCCGTAATTATTAAAAATAAAAAGAAAAGAAAATCTGAAGAGCAAACTATATGTATACACACACACACACACACACACACAGTTTAGAATACTGAAATGAATTTTTTAACAGATGAAAAACTGTTCAGAATCATGTTTTCTATATAATATGCAAATCACTTGTGTCTCTACTGGACAGTGCTCATTTGTGTTTCTATGGACAAAAATCATTTATACTGCCATTAGTTTTCTACAACTTTTAGAGTTGTAAAATTGCCATGTCAAAGACAAAGATGCACAACTCTACAAAATCGGATCACCTGGAATTCCATTGCCAGTATTCCACTAAATGGACACCCAGTCATTTTTACCTATTTAACAATCTTTCATACATTCTCATGACAGTTTTTGACATATCATGTAGATAAAAATAAACAAGGAGATAAAAATTAGTAAATGTGGTTAAATGTTCACATTTATACAAGAAAAGAAGTTTTCTTTTTCAGCACTATGGAAATTTCATCTGGTACTATGTCACAAAATCTCACCTGAGTCTCAAAACAGAGATCATATAAGCTAAATGCAATGGTCACAATTGTATTTAAAAACTGGAAATTATTCAGTGTTTGTATAAAATCACAATTACTGGGACATTTAAAAAAAATCCTGCAAATAAATCCTGGATCAAATAAGAAATACAAATTACAACTACAGACTATTTAAAAATATGGTCAAAGAGAGTATTACTTTTCAAAATTTATGGGTTGTAGTAAAAACTGTTGTTGAGGAAATTATAAATCCTTAAGTACCTTGGTTACTAAACAAGACTGAAAATAAATGTACTATATATTGAATTCAATAAGTTGGAACAAAGCAGCAGTAAAAACAAAGTAAACAGGAAAATGTAATTAATAAAAACTGCATGTAATTACTTAGAAAACAGAAAAATTGATAAATTGTAACCTCTTGTGTTGGAAAAAACAAATAAATGTATAAATATTGGGTGTATTAGAAGCAAATAGACCTCAAAATGTTTAATGGTTCAAGGACAACAAAGTTTCTCAATTATGTAACAGTATAAGGCAGATGTAACAGTATAAGGCAGATATGCTTAGTAGACAAGTGATGATTTGTCTCTACATGATCATTCAGGGATCCAAGCTGATAGCGACTCTTCCATCTTCAATGTGTGGCATCTAAAGTTACACTGATTATCTTCATCACAGTCCTCTGAAAGAAGAAATAAGCATAGAGAAGTGTGAATGAAACATTCATATGTGCCAGACCTGGAAGTGGCACACACCACTTATTATTCATTGGCCAAAACTCAGTCATATGGCCACTCCAAACTGGCCACTTCAGCATGGAAGGCTGAAAAATGTAGTCTGTTTAATGAGCCCAGAAAGGTCAATAGAATACAGATTATGGTGCATAGCTGTCAGTCTGTCATGTCTAGCAAGGTTGATCAAGAAAAATGAGAGGTAAGAATTACCCAAAGTCAAAATAAGGAAGTAGGTATAACCACTGAGAACTCAACAAAGTGAAAATTTTAGTAAAGAATATCACTAATGAGTCTATAAAAATAATTCTATACTACTGATGAAAAAAAGATTATCATGGTGGATAAGCTTTTTGATGTGCTGCTGGATTCGGTTTGCCAGTGTTTTATTGAGGATTTTTGCATCAATGTTCATCAAGGATATTGGTCTAAAATTATCTTTTTTGGTTGTGCCTCTGCCTGGCTTTGGTATCAGGATGATGCTGGCCTCATAAAATGAGTTAGGGAGGATTCCCTCTATTTCTATTGATTGGAATAGTTTCAGAAGGAATGGTACCAGTTCCTCCTTGTACCTCTGGTAGAATTCGGCTGTGAATTCATCTGGTCCTGGACTCTTTGGTTGGTAAGCTATTGATTATTGCCTCAATTTCAGATCCTGTTATTGGTCTATTCAGAGATTCAACTTCTTCCTGGTTTAGTCTTGGGAGAGTGTATGTGTCCAGGAATTTATCCATTTCTTCTAGGTTTTCTAGTTTATTTGTGTAGAGGTGTTTGTAGTATTCTCTGATGGTAGTTTGTATTTCTGTGGGATCGGTGGTGATATCCCCTTTATCATTTTTTATTGCGTCTATTTGATTCTTCTCTCTTTTTTTCTTTATTAGTCTTGCTAGCGGTCTATCAATTTTGTTGATCCTTTCAAAAGACCAGCTCCTGGATTCATTAATTTTTTGAAGGGTATTTTTTTTGTCTCTATATCCTTCAGTTCTGCTCTGATTTTAGTTATTTCTTGCCTTCTGCTAGCTTTTGAATGTGTTTGCTCTTGCTTTTCTAGTTCTTTTAATTGTGATGTTAGGGTGTCCATTTTGGAGCTTTCCTGCTTTCTCTTGTGGGCATTTAGTGCTATAAATTTCCTTCTACACACTGCTTTGAATGTGTCCCAGAGATTCTGGTACATTGTGTCTTTGTTCTCGTTGGTTTCAAAGAACATCTTTATTTCTGCCTTCATTTCGTTATGTACCCAGTAGTCATTCAGGAGCAGATTGTTCAGTTTACATGTAGTTGAGTGGTTTTGAGTGAGTTTCTTAATCCTGAGTTCTAGTTTGATTTCACTGTGGTCTGAGACACAGTTTGTTATAATTTCTGTTCTTTTGCATTTGCTGAGGAGAGCTTTACTTCCAACTATGTGGTCAATTTTGGAATAGGTGCGGTGTGCTGCTGAAAAAAATGTACATTCTGTTGATTTGGGGTAGAGAGTTCTGCAGATGTCTATTAGGTCCGCTTGGTGCAGAGCTGAGTTCAATTCCTGGGTATCCTTGTTAACTTTCTGTCTCGTTGGTCTATCTAATGTTGACAGTGGGGTGTTAAAGTCTCCCATTATTATTGTGTGGGAGTCTAAGTCTCTTTGTAGGTCACTAAGGACTTGCTTTATGAATCTGGGTGCTCCTGTATTGGGTGCATATATATTTAGGATAGTTAGCTCTTCTTGTTGAATTGATCCCTTTGCCATTATGTAATGGCCTTCTTTGTCTCTTTTGATCTTTGTTGGTTTAAAGTCTGTTTTATCAGAGACTAGGATTGCAACCCCTGCCTTTCTTTGTTTTCCATTTTCTTGGTAGATCTTCCTCCATCCTTTTATTTTGAGCCTATGTGTGTCTCTGCACATGAGATGGGTTTCCTGAATACAGCACACTGATGGGTCTTGACTCTTTATCCAATTTGCCAGTCTGTGTCCTTTAATTGGAGCATTTAGTCCATTTACATTTAAAGTTAATATTGTTATGTGTGAATTTGATCCGTCATCAAGAGGGCTTCATCCCTGGGATGCAAGGCTGGTTCAATAAACGCAAATCAATAAATGTAATCCAGCATATAAACAGAACCAAAGACAAAAACCACATGATTATCTCAATAGATGCAGAAAAGGCCTTTGACAAAATTCAACAACCCTTCATGCTAAAAACTCTCAATAAATTAGGTATTGATGGGATGTATCTCAAAATAATAAGAGCTATCTATGACAAATCCATAGCCAATATCATACTGAATGGGCAAAAACTGGAAGCATTCCCTTTGAAAACTGGCACAAGACAGGGATTCCCTCTCTCACCACTCCTATTCAACATAGTGTTGGAAGTTCTGGCCAGGGCAATCATCAGAGAATACTACATCAGAGAATACTACCATCAGAGAATACTACAAACACCTCTACACAAATAAACTAGAAAATCTAGAAGAAATGGATATATTCCTCGACACATACACCCTCCCGAGAATAAACCAGAAAGAAGTTGAATCCCTGAATAGACCAATAACAGGCTCTGAAATTGAGGCAATAATTAATAGCTTACCAATCAAAAAAAGTCCAGGACCAGAGGGCTTCACAGCCGAATTCTACCAGAGGTACAAGGAGGAGCTGGTACCATTCCTTCTGAAACTATTTCAATCAATAGAAAAAGAGGGATTCCTCCCTAACTCATTTTATGAGGCCAGCATCATCCTGATACCAAAGCCTGGCAGAGACACAACAAAAAAAGAGAATTTTAGACCAATATCCCTGATGAACATTGATGCAAAAATCCTCAATAAAATACTGGCAAACCGAATCCAGCAGCACATCAAAAAGCTTATCCACCATGATCAATTGGGCTTCATCCCTGGGATGCAAGGCTGGTTCAACATACGAAAATCAATAAACGTAATCCAGCATATAAACAGAACCAAAGACAAAAACCACATGATTATCTCAATAGATGCAGAAAAGGCCTTCGACAAAATTCAATAGCGCTTCATGCTAAAAACTCTCAATAAATTAGGTATTGATGGGACGTATCTCAAAATGATAAGAGCTATCTATGACAAACCCACAGTCAATATCATACTGAATGGACAAAAACTGGAAGCATTCCCTTTGAAAACTGGCACAAGACAGGGATGCCCTCTCTCACCACTCTATTCAACATAGTATTGGAAGTTCTGGCCAGGGCAATCAGGCAGGAGAAGGAAATAAAGGGCATTCAATTAGGAAAAGAGGAAGTAAAATTATCCCTGTTTGCAGATGACACGATTGTATGTTTAGAAAACCCCATCATCTCAGCCCAAAATCTCCTTAAGCTGATAAGCAACTTCAGCAAAGTCTCAGGATACAAAATCAATGTGCAAAAATCACAAGCATTCTTATACACCAATAACAGACAAACAGAGAGCCAAATCATGAGTGAACTCCCATTCACAATTGCTTCAAAGAGAATAAAATACTTAGGAATACAACTTATAAGGGACGTGAAAGACCTCTTCAAGGAGAACTACAAACCACTGCTCAATGAAATAAAAGAGGATACTAATAAATGGAAGAACATTCCATACTCATGGGTAGGAAGAATCAGTATCGTGAAAATGGCCATACTGCCCAAGGTAATTTCTAGATTCAATGCCATCCCTATCAAGCTACCAATGACTTTCTTCACAGAATTGGAAAAAACTACTTTAAAGTTCATATGGAACCAAAAAAGAGCCCGCATTGCCAAGTCAATCCTAAGCCAAAAGAACAAAGCTGGAGGCATCACGCTACCTGACTTCAAACTATACTACAAGGCTACAGTAACCAAAACAGCATGGTACTGGTACCAAAACAGAGATACAGATCAATGGAACAGAACAGAGCCCTCAGAAATAACGCCACATATCTACAACTATCTGATCTTTGACAAACCTGAGAAAAACAAGCAATGGGAAAAGGATTCCCTATTTAATAAATGGTGCTGGGAAAACTGGCTAGCCATATGTAGAAAGCTGAAACTGGATCCCTTCCTTACACCTTATACAAAAATTAATTCAAGATGGATTAAAGACTTAAACGTTAGACCTAAAACCATAAAAACCCTAGAAGAAAACTTAGGTAATACCATTCAGTACATATGCATGGGCATGGACTTCATGTCTAAAACACCAAAAGCAATGGCAACAAAAGCCAAAATTGACAAATGGGATCTAATTAAACTAAAGAGCTTCTGCACAGCAAAAGAAACTACCATCAGAGTGAACAGGCAACCTACAAAATGGGAGAAAATTTTCACAACCTACTCATCTGACAAAGGGCTAATATCCAGAATCTACAATGAACTCCAACAAATTTACAAGGAAAAAACAAACAATCCCCTCAAAAAGTGGGTGAAGGATATGAACAGACACTTCTCAAAAGAAGACATTTATGCAGCCAAAAGACACATGCAAAAATGCTCATCATCACTGGCCATCAGAGAAATGCAAATCAAATCCACAATGAGACACCATCTCACACCAGTTAGAATGGCAATCATTAAAAAGTCAGGAAACAACAGGTGCTGGAGAGGATGTGGAGAAATAGGAACACTTTTACACTGTTGGTGGGACTGTAAACTAGTTCAACCATTGTGGAAGTCAGTGTGGCGATTCCTCAGGGATCTAGAACTAGAAATACCATTTGACCCAGCCATCCCATTACTGGGTATATACCCAAAGGACTATAAATCATGCTGCTATAAAGATACATGCACACGTATGTTTATTGCACCACTATTCACAATAGCAAAGACTTGGAACCAACCCAAATGTCCAACAATGATAGACTGGATTAAGAAAATGTGGCACATATACACCATGGAATACTATGCAGCTATAAAAAATGATGAGTTCATGTCCTTTGTAGGGACACGGATGAAATTGGAAATCATCATTCTCAGTAAACTATCGCAAGGACAAATTGAACAATGAGAACACATGGACACAGGAAGGGGAACATCACACTCTGGGGACTGTTGTGCGGTGGGGGGGAGGGGGGAGGGATAGCATTTGGAGATATAGCTAATGCTAAATGATGAGTTAATGGGTGCAGCGCACCAGCATGGCACATGTATACATATGTAACTAACCTGCACATTGTGCACATGTACCCTAAATCTTAAAGTATAATAATAATAAAAGAAAAAAGAAAAAAGGATTATCTAGGAAAGCAGTACCAAAATTGATTCTGGGAGAAATAAAAATCTAAGTAGATCAAGAAACATGAAAGAAATTGAATTTATGAAAAATAAGGTTTTTCCATTGAGTACATGTGGACACAAAGGGGGGAACAATAGACACAGGAGCTTACTTGAGGGTAGAGGGTGGGAGGAAGGTGAAGATTGATAAACTACCTATCAGGTACTATGCTCACTGCCTAGATAACAAAATCATTTGTACACCGAACCTCAGTGACATGCAATTTACCCATGTAACAAACCTGCACATGTACCCACTAAAGCTAAAATAAAAGTTGGAAGAATGAAAAAGAAAAATGAGGTTTTTCAGGCATATTATTACAAGCCTTCATGGAATAGACATTTTCATGTTTCCAAAACATTTAAACTGATGGACCACATCATATTCTTTCTATGAAGTGGATACCAAAATGTAAAAAAACTCCCAAATATTATAAAGTCACAGAATATCAGTTAGAACAGGCTGAAACCCTTTTAAAATGTTAGCAAACTAAAGAAGACATCATAATGAAGTAAAATTTATGCCAGGAATAAAATAGTGAAATAAATAATAAATAATAAAATAAAATTAATACAAAGAAATCTAAAATATAAATTATTGTCTCACATAGGTTTAAAATATTTCCTCATAATGAAAGATATCCAAAAGTTATTTGATAAAATATACCAATTATAACTATTTTTTTAAACCACAGGAAACTATGGTAAATTAATATTTCCTTAACATGATACAGACTATCTGTAACTAATACTCATTGTTAGAAACGAAACACAGATGACCATTACCAACATGACATGGCTCCAAAAGTCCTTTTCAATATAATAAGAGAAAAAATAAAACCTACCAAATACTGACAAGAAGAAATAATTATTTTTATTTGTAAAATTCACTATTATCTACTTGTAGTTTAAAAATTCCAAGGCAACTGACTGAAAAACCATTACAACTCATAAGAAGATTCAGTATGGTATTATAAATGTAATTTAAAATCTATAGCTTTCTATTCCAATAAACAAAAAACAACGATTTAGAAGATATGCTGAAAAAGTAACCCCTACAGAAACAAAACAATACAATAAAAATAATCTGTGCAATACTAGGATATGTACAATACTTTAAAACCTTACTGAGGGACTTAAAAGAATACTTTCATAATTGGACAAACCTACTATGTACCTAGAAGTGGAAATGTCATAAGATTTCAATGTCATGAGGTGTTTATTTCTTCTGAATTTAGTTTTTTTTTGAGAAGAAGTCTCACTCTTGTCACCCAGGCTGGAGTGCAACGGCATGATCTTGGCTCACTGCAACCTCCACCTCCCAGGTTCAAGCGATTCTCCTGCCTCAGCTTCCCAAGTAGCTGAGATTACAGGTGGCCACCACCATGCCTGGCTAATTTTTGTAGTTTTATTAGAGATGGGGTTTCACCATTTTGGCCAGGCTGGTCTCGAACTCCTGATCTCAGGTGATCCGTCCACCTCGGCCTCCTAAACTGCTGGGATTACAGGCGTGAGTCACCACGCCCGGTCCCCAATTTAGTTTTTAGGTTTAATGCAATTTCTATAGGTATCCCAATAGGATTATTTGTGGGGAGGGACCTGTTAAAATGATCCCTAAATTCATATGGAAAAGTTATGCACAAGAATAGCCAATAGCATTCTTAAAAAACTACCAGGGAGTGATTTTCACTTTTAGATATTAAAACATTATAAAGTTACAATAATTAAAACATTTGTTAGCAGTAAAATAATAGAAACAAAAAACAGAATGGAAAAAATAAGTGCAACTATGCATAAATATTTGCTATATGAAAAAGTGTATCATTTCAAATTAATTGGAAAAGAATGGGTTGTTTTATCAATTACAGTAAAAAACTAAATTTGATCATTCTTCTTAAGCATACGTCAAAATACACTACAGGTGGAAAAAATAGTTAAACATAAAAAAAGAAAGTAAAAGAGGCCGGCCACGGTGGCTCACACCTGTAATCCCAGCACTTTGGGAGGCCGAGGCGGGTGGGTCACCTGAGGTCAGGAGTTCAAGACCAGCCTGGCCAACATGGTGAAACCCCATCTCTACTAAAAATACAAAAAATTAGCCGGGTGTGGTGGCACATGCCCATAATCCCAGCTACTTGGGAGGCCAAGGCAGGCGAATTGCTTGAACTCGGGAGGTGGAGATTGCAGTGAGCCGAGATCACACCATTGCACTCCAGTCTGGGCAACAAGAGTGAAGCTCTGTCTCAAAAAAATAAATAAATAAAATAAATAAATAAACGAAGTGGAGAAAAATATAGGAGACTCTTTATGTAGGCCCTTTTCCCTAAGCAACAAAGAAAAGGCAGAAATAGTAAGAACAATTACATATCTGATTATATAAAATTTAAAATTTCTTTAAAATATTATAATTAAAATAAAGAACTAACAATATCTTAAATATGTTTGCAATATATATGCCAGACAAAAGGTTATGGTCCTAAATATATATAAAGTGTTCTTACAAATGAATTAGATGGATACCCCAATTTTAAAAAAAGTTAAAGTCAAGAATGGGAGCAAGAAATGCAGCCGAAGTGTACATCTATTGTTTCGTTTGCCCAGCACCACCTTTCTTCTGGAAATTTCCCTTCTCACTCCAACCATATGATTGGATAGAATCTCTTAGATTTTTACATGGTCACACATCCCTAACAACAATTTATTTGTCCATATGTAAGTACCTTTCTTAGAGATCCCTAGCTTTACTCCCAGACTCCACTCTGTGCCTGCTTTAGCATATCCAAACCTAGCAATGAAGTCAGAAAAAAAAATCACCTTTCCTTTTACTTAACAATATCTATAGTTCCTAGAAGGCAGATATAAATTATAATTTTCCTTCATTATAATTACAAAGCTTCCCACTTCCTATATTGGAGTATTACAGCAGGGAAGCTGGGGAAAATGCCAAGCTTCTTGGGTTAGACAGCTTTATAGGATATTACACCAAAAGCACAATCCATAATGAAAATAATTGATTAAATATACTTTGTCAAACATAAAAAAATTTTTTCTTTTAAAGACACTATTCAGGATTCTGGGAAGATGGTGGAGTAGGAAGCATCAGAAATCTGTCTCTCCACCTAGATACAATTGCACTGGCATAATCTGATTTAACTACAGTCGTGTGTCATTTAACAACAGGGATAGATTCTGAGAAACACATTGTTAGGCAGTTTCATCATTGTGCAAATATCATAGAGTGTGCTTACACAAACCTACGTGGTATAGCCAACTACAAACCTAGGTTATGTGGTATAGCTTATTGCTCCTAGGCTGCAAAGCTGTACTGCATACTGTACTGAATACTGTAGGCAGCTATAGCACAATGGTGTTTGTGTATCTTAAACACAAAAGTTATAGTAAAAATACAGTATTATAATACCGTGAGACCACCATCATATATGCAGTCCATCATTGATTAAAACATTGTTATGCAATGCATGACTCATTTTGGAACTCTGGAGTCTATTGAAAGCTTCCAAAGGAGGTCTTATATCAGTGGTCCCCAATCTTTTTGGCACCAGGGATTGGTTTCATGGAAGACGATTTTTCCACAGGCCGTGGGGTGGAGGATGCTTTTGGGATGAAACTACAGCTAGATTCTCATAAGGAGCGCGCAATCTAGGTCTCCTGCATGCACGGTTCACAATAGGATTCGGGCTCCTGTGAGAATCGAATGCTTCCCCTGATCTGACAGGAGGCAGAGCTTAGGTGTTAATGCTCACTTACCCGTTGCTCACCTCCTGCTGTGTGGCCCCGTTCCTAAGCCACGAACTGGTACTGGTCTGCAGCCCAGGGGTTGGGGACCCCTGCCTTAGATGGTAAGTTTCAGTTGATTTCAGTCAATTTCAACTCTCAAGAGTAGCTACTCAACCCCCACCCCTCAGCCCCATGACAGGCAACTGTGCACATATTCCTGAAGCAGCATGTACATAGCTTGTAGAAGGCAGGGTAGGCAAAAAGGACTCTGTCTTCCAAATATCAAGGATCTGTGCTCTGATTCTGAGTTGCTGCTTCTGATCATGGAGATGCAGACAAAAATGGTGGCAAACATTGTTGTTGCACCTCCCCACATTGTTGCAAGCCCCTCTCCCTTGGGTTGAAATGACTTCCAGGTGATTTAAAGGGCCAACGCCCTTTTCCCCTCTTTATTTTTCTCTCTTTCCCTTCTTGGGAAGCAGATGTTGAAGACTGGATATTTAAAAGCAACCGCATATACGGAGCAAATTGGAAAGTCACAGAACATACACAGAGGAAGGTGTAGGCCCAGAAAAGATCTGAGAGGACCTGAAATTTACACCTCAGGCTAATCCTCATTTAGTATTAGCCTATAACTGTCCAGGCACAGGTACAGCCTATAACGATAAAAAACAAAAAGAAAATCTGGAAAATTCTGGAGAAGGCGGATAATCTGATTTCCAGAATTACCACATTATTAGATTCAAATGTCCAATTTTCAATAAGTAAAAGATCACAAGACCTACTACACAAAGACTAAAACAACTGTCTTAAATATGCTCAAAGAACTGAAGGAAGACATAGAATAAGTCAAGAAAGTTATATATGAACAAAATGGAAATATTAATAAAGAGAAAGAAAACCTAAAAAACCAGAAAGAAATTCTGGAACTGAAAAGTACAGTAACTGAAATAAAAAAAATTAGGAACATAGTTCTATGTTACTGAAGTTAAGCTGGTACAAATGTATAGAGTTATAACTTTAGAATGTTAAATGTAATCCCCATGGTAACCACAAAAAAAAACCTAAAACATGTACACAAAAAGAAATGAGAAGGAAATTTGAACAGTTCCCTAAAAAAAGATAAAAATCAAACTAAACACAAAGAAGAAGACAGGGTATTTTAGTGTGTCCGTCACCTGAGTACAGTACATTTTTGTTAACTCTAGTCACCCTACTTTGCTATCAAATATTAAATTTATTCCTTCCATCTTACTTTATGTGTGTACTCTTTTACCAACTTATCTTTATCTTCTCCCTTCCCAGTCTCTGTTATCTACCTTTTCACTCTCTACCTCTATTATCTCCCACGTTAGTGAGAACGTGCACTATTGGTTTTTTGCCTGACTTATTTCACAGTTCCATTCATGTTGCTGAAAATGACATGATTTTTTTATTTTTTATGGCCACATAGTATTCTATTGGGTAGATATACCACATTTCTTTATCCATTCACCTGTTGATGGTCACTTAGGTAGATTCCATACCTTTGCTGTTTTGAATAGTACTGCAATAAATATGTAAGTGCAGGTATTTGATATAAGGATTTCTCTTCTTTGGGGTAGATATCCAGCAGTAAGATTGCTGGGTCAAATTGTAGTTCTATTTTTAGTTTTCTGGGAAATCTCCACATTGGTTTGCATAGTAGCTGCACTAGTTTACATTCCCACGAACAGTGTATAAGCATTTTTTTCCCTCATCCTAGCCAGTGTCTGTTATTTTATTTTATTTTTTAATAATAGCCATTCTAACTGGGGTAATATGATATCTCATTGAGGTTTTTATTTGCATTTCCATGATGTTGAGCATTTTTTCATATACCTCTTAGTTTTATGTCTTCTTCTGAAAAATGTCTATTCCTGTCTTTTGTCCACTTTTAGGAGATTATTTATTTTCTGTTGAGTTGAGTTCCTTGTATATTCTGGATATTATTGCCTTGCCAAATGAATAGTTTTGCAACGATTTTCAACAAGTTGTCTCTTCACTCTGTTGATTACCTTCTTTGCTGTGAAAAAGCTTTTTTGTTTAATATAGTCCTATTTGTCTATTTTTCTTTATGTTACCTGTCTGTTTGAGGTGTTAGCCATAAAATCTTTTCCTAGACCAATGTTCTGAAGTGTTTCCCTTGTGTTTTCGTCTAGTAAATTTATACTTCGGGGTCTTACATTTAAGTCTTTAATCTATCTCAGTTGATTTTTGAATATGATGAGAGACAGAGGTCCAGTTTTATTCTTCCACATACGGATATCCAGTTTTCCTGGCACCATTTTTATTTATTTATTTATTTATTTATTTATTTATTGAGATGGAGTCTCACTCTGTTGCCCAGGCTGGAGTGCAGTGGCACGATCTTGGCTCACTGCAAGCTCTGCCTCCCAGGTTCATGCCATTCTCCTGCCTCAGCCTCCCGAGTAGCTGGGACTACAGGTGCCCGCCACCACACCTGGCTAATTTTTTGTATTTTTTTAGTAGAGACGGGGTTTCACCGTGTTAGCCAGGATAGTCTTGATCTCCTGACCTCGTGATCTGCCCACCTCGGCCTCCCAAAGTCCTGGCACCATTTATTGAAGACAGTGTTCTTTCTTGAGTGTACATTCTTGGCACTTTTGTTGAAAAATCAGTTGGCTATACATTTGTGGATCAATGGCTGGCTTTTCTAGTCTATTCCAGTGTCTGTTTTTCTACCAAGCCATGCTGTTTTGGTTACTATAGCATTGCGATATATTTTGAGGTCAGGTAGTGTGATTTCTCCAGCTTTGTTCTTTTTGATTAGGATTGCTTTGGCTATTCAGGCTTTTTTTTAGTTCCATATGAATTTTAGGATTAAAAATGACATTGGTACTTTGATAGAGATTGCATTGAACCTTTAGATTGCTTTAGACTTATGGTCATTTTAATGATATTATTCTTTTGCTTCCAAGTGTAAGATTCCCTTAAGCATTTCTCATAGGGCCAGTTTAGTGGTGATGAATTTCCTCAGCTTTTGCTTTTCTGGGAAAGACTATTTCTCTTTCATTTATGAAGAATAACTTTGTTCAGTATAGTATCCTTGGCTGGTGCTTTTCCTCTTTCAGCCTTTTGAATATATAATCTCAATCTCTCCTGGCCTGTAAGGTTTCTTTTGAGAAATCTGCTGTAAGTCTGATTGATAGGGGTTCACTTATAAAGGGCTAGATGCTTTTCTCATGCTGCTTTTAGAATCTCTGTCTTTGACTTTTGACAATTTGACTATAATGTGCTGTGAAAAAGATGTTTTTGGGTTGGATCTATTTGGAGATTTGTGAGCTTCTTGTATCAGGGTGTCTAAATGTCTTGCTAGATTTGGGAAGGGTTCAGCTATTATTTTATTAAAGAGCTTTTCTAACCCTTTTGTTTTCTTTTCACCTTCTGGTATACCAAAAATTTGAATATTTGGTTGTTTTGCGGTGTCCCATATGTTGCATAGGCTTCTTTTATTCTTGTTTGTTTATTTTAATCTGCCTGTGTTATTTTGAAATACCCATATTCAAGTTCTAAAATTCTTCTGCTTGATCTATTGTTGAAGCTTTTGAATATATTTTATATTTCATTTAATGAATTCTTCAATTCCAGAATTCCTGTTTGGTTCTTATGACAGCTACCTCTTTGGAAATTTTCTCATTTGAATCTTGAATTGTTTTTCTCATTTCTTTGTGTTGTTTTTCTATATTCTCTTATATCTCACCGAGCTTCTTTAATATCATTATTTTGAGTATTTTTAATTGGAATCTGTGGTTGAATAATTATTTTGTTCATTTGAAAGTGTCATATTTCCTTGCCTTTTCATGTTTCCTGTATCCTTATATTGATATCTGCACATCTGGTGTAATAGTCACTTCTTTTAATTTTCTGCATTTTCTTGCATAGGGGAGGATTTTTTTCCTGAAGATATGTCTATAGTGTTGGTTGAGTAGAGCACTTTGACAGATTCTGGGTATGTACAGTAGTTCAGTTTCCATATAATTTCTTTGGTTGTAAACAGTGTCAGTTGTGTCTGTGATTTCCTCAGTGGCTTAGGGTGTGATTGTTAGTGGAGGCTGTGGTAAAGTTTTGCTATGTATGGGGATGCCAGATGGGCTTGTCCTCATGTTCTGGTGGTGGCAGTGGTGTGCCTGTCCTGGGTCCAAGGATGGAGTATGCTTACACCAATGATATCATGTCCAGGTGGGCTGATTCTTTGGCTTCCAGGTAACTTGCTAGGGTCCCAGTACTGGCAGTGGTAGGCCAGGCAGGTGGATGGGCTCTTGGACCCCTGGGAAGTTGGTGTGGTGTGGACAATGGCAGTAGTAGTGGTATGACTAATCCCTGGGTCCTAACGATCCACACTGGTGTTGGCAGTGGTTGTAACATGCTGGGTAGGCCAGTCCCTAGGCCTGTAGCTGACACATGCAGGTGGGTGCCCATTGTGGTAGCAGTGGCAGGTTGAGTGGACCTGACCTCTGGCCCCTGGACAGAGTGCTATTGTGTCTATAGCTGTGGACTGGGCCTGGTGGTCCCTGGGCCCACTGATGGCATGCTCAGGCACTGGATGGGGAGGGTGATGCCAGGCCCAAGGCAGAATGCTTGGGTGGTGGTGACAGTAGCTGTGCTACAGCCCTGATACTGGGGACGACAGGGTTGCTTTCAGTGACAGGAGCCATGTGCAGGCAGATGGAAAGCATATACTGTGTTTGCACTTTGGCCCTAGGTGTGGCAGTCTACAGTGGCTGCTACTACAGGCAGGGATGTTTGTCCTCGTGGCATGTTAAAATCTGCAGCAGCTTTTCTGCTGGGGACAGTGGGGTCTTTGTAAGTGGCTTATGCTTGCCAGTGGCTCATGCCTCCCCTGGAGGCAGCAGCTAGCTGTGACAGTAGCTGCGGGTAAGGAATGTCAATACAGCTCCAGAGATGTGGAGATGTAGGGTCTGTTGGGCCCTGGAGCAAGATGCAGCAGGGCTGGGCTCTAAAAATGGTGCCTTGCTGTAACTACTTAGTGCTCAGGCAGTGTATGGAACCCAGCCTGAGGTTCCTCTCTGGAGCAATGCCTTCACAAGGTCTACAGGCAGATCCCTCTGTTAGTCTCAGGGCCCATGAGGGCCTAGGGACTTTCCTATGGCTAGGATGCAGGAGTCTACAGTGGGAATGTGGGATCACTGGGGTCACTCACTTACCCTTTTCCTGCATTGGAGAGCCTCTCTGGGCTGATCCCCACCAAGCAGGATGCCTTATTTCCCCTTTCTTCCTTGCTTTAGGTATTTCTTATCATTTCTCTGCTGAATGCCAGTACTCTCTCTTAGATGCTATATTCAATGTGTGATTATCTACTCATTATTTTGTTTTTTTTTGTGTGTGTGTGTGTGGAGTAGGTGAATACCAGGTCCCTCTAGTCAGCCATCTTGACGCCCCCTCCCCCAAGAGTTTTATTTCTACTGTTTCAAGTCTTTTTGATTGTCCTTATACTTACTGTCCTATTCATATGAAAGGGTAAAGCAGTGAATTTGTGGAACCACAAGAGGGAGACATTGTCCTCTGTGTGTGTGTGTGTGTGTGTGTGTGTGTGTGTGTGTGTGTGTGTGTGTGTGTGTGTGTGTGTGTGTGTGTGTGTGTGTGTATTTCCTGTATTCATTTTCTTTTCTTTTTTTTTTTTTTGAGATGGAGTCTTGCCCTGTTGCCCAGGCTGGAATGCAATGGCGTGATCTCGGCTCGCTGCAACCTCTGCCTCCCGAGTTCAAGCAATTCTCCTGCATCAGCCTCCTGAGTAGCTGGGACTAGAGGTGCACGCCACCACGCTCAGCTAATTTTGTATTTTTAGTAGAGACGGGGTTTCCCATGTTGGTAAGGCTGGTCTTGAACTCCTGACCTCGTGATCCGCCCACCTTGGCCTCCCAAAGTGCTGGGATTACAGGTGTAAGCCACTGCGCCCAGCCTCCTGTATTCATTTTCTATGGAGTTTTTGATTGGCCTCCTCAATAAATTTTCACTCATTGAAATAAGTGAAATCAACTTCCATAGTTGTGTCTGTAGAAGTCGTATCCTTCAGTATTAAGAATGTGAACTCTCTTAGCTAAAGGATGGGCAATTTGAAACTTCCCTGAGAACTTGTGCTTATGCTGTTCTGAAAATGAGCATAAAATGGCCAATTTGATTTCCCATGTGCATATTGATTTATTTGAAAGAAGCAGATAACTAATTTTGAAGCTATGCAGTGAGAGACAATCCAGTAAGTGTTTGCTTTTAAAAATGTCTTAGTTATCACTGACCTTGAATAAATGTGTCAGCTTCCACAACTGTTGAACAGATGTTCTCTTCCTTCTCCACTCCTCCCTGCACTCATCTCTCAGGGCTTGTGTAAGTCTTAGTGAAATACCATATGTAAAGAGTTAAGAGTGCCTCCAGGAGAAAATGCTATGCCAGCAGAACATCTATATCATAACCAGTCCCTGTTGTTTGGTCTGAAAATTGCACTGACAGGCAATAGTCTTTTCTGTACTAGACTTTTCAAATAATCATGGCTTGAAGTTTTATATGTAACTTTTCCAGAAGCATAGGATTGACCAAAGTGGGAAGTCTTACCATGGCATGCAGGAGACAGTATAGGTATTATGGAGATTAGAAGACGAAGTTTTGTGAAAAGAGAAAGAAAACAGGGCTCTGGAATTTTCATTAGACTAACTTAGATCATATTCAAAAAGAAAGATCTGAGAACTCAGTCAGTCTGTCTTGATTCTAGTCAAGCTTTGTTATGACATCCATTGCTACTTTATGGTGTTCAGATCTTTTTGCTTTCTCACTATTGCATTCTTATTATATATTTTCATCATTACATAAGATGAATACAACTACTGCTTAGAACAGTGTCTTTCCCATAGTTGGCTCTCAATAAATACCTGATGAATGAATAAACAAACTTGTGCATAGTTAGCTACAGTTATGTTCCTGCCCTTTAGAATTCTCTATTTACTCTTATCAACTACATTGTCAAGTAGGGGGAAAATAATATAAAGGAAGTAACGCTGTCCTTGGGAATTAGGAGAACTGATTTCTGGTACAGAAATCCACCATTAATAGTTGCTTCTCCACTTTGCAATTCAGTTGAGAGACAGTGATTGGAACCTTAGAGATTCTGACTGGAAGGCCCAGGATGGAAGTATCTATGTTTAAAAAATACTCAATTCTGACATGGAGACAGAACTTTCTTTGTAGGCCCAATTCTGACTGTAGGCAGTAATGATTTAAGAAGCCTCAAACTAGAGTTTATTGAAAGCATTGTGGAAATTAGCATGTTAAAAAAAGCTCTTTAGGAGATTTCATTGCATAATAACCTAGCGTAATAGTTCAGGTATATCTTTAAGGCAGTTTGCTTGCTGATCCTGCTGTAAGTTTGTGTCCCATCTGTAATAAATGGGCTCCTGTATGGATCCTGTGACTTGTTGCCATCTAGTGGAAGAAAATCTTCTTCACTTATTCATGCCGCACCCCATTTTTCCTCTCTAATGAGGTAGAAGCAGAAATGAGGCACCACCTTAAAGAAGGGGGAGTTTTCATCTCAATTTGCTAAAAATCCTGGGAATTAGTTCACAATTTCTATGGGGAAGGACTTAAAATTTTTAAATAAACACATATGTGATTATATCATACATTCTTTTTTCATTTTGTCATCCTTTAAAGTTTTTTGCTTGGTTTGACTTCACACACCTACTCTTCCCAACGTTGTTTCCCACCCCAGAAATCATGTGACAAAATACTGTGTATTCTTTCATATTTTTCTTCATGCTCTTATAATCCTACACAAACAGCTATACATTTGGGTAAAAACTCAGAAAAATAGAGCCCTATTAAACGCATTTTTCTGTCTCTTATTTTCTAACTTAATACCTCACAAAAATCCTTCCAAGTCACCTGGTAGAAAACTATTTCATCCTTTATTATGGATGCATAATATTTGATAGTGTGGATATATTATAATTCATTAATCCTCCTATTGATAAACATTAATTTAGTTTCCAGTTTTATATTTTTCCACTGTGAATGATGCTGAAATAAATATGTGTGTGTCTATGTTTATATTTTTGTACTAATGCTTTTATTTTGATGGGCTAGCTTTCCAGGAGTAAGGTTCATGAGTCAAGGGTGTATATATTTTATTATTTAATTATTTATTTATTTTCAAGATGGAGTCTTGCTCTGTTGCCCAGGCTGGAGTGCAGTGGCATGATCTCGGCTCTCTGCAACTTCTGCCTCCCGGGTTCAAGTGATTCTCCTGCCTCAGCCTCCTAAGTAGCTGGGACTACAGTCACGCATCACCATGCCCAGCTAATTTTTGTATTTTTAGTAGAGATGGAGTTTTGCCATGTTGGCCAGGCTGGTCTCAAACTCCTGACTTCAGGTGATGGGCCCACCTCAGCCTCCCAAAGTGCTGGGATTACAGGCATGAACCACCACGCCTGGCCAAAGGTATATGTATTTTAATTATACAGGATGTTGCCAAATTCTTTTCAAAAGGCAGTCAAAATTTACATTTCTACCAGCAACACATGAGAGTATTCTTTTCTATACAACTCTACCAACAAAAGGTATTATTAATCCTGTTAATTTATTCCTATCTGGCAAAAAGTAATATCTCATCTTTAAAGTTGCATTTTGCTGACAACCAGTGAGTTTCTACATCCTATTCCATATTTTTTAACCATTTGGAATTTCTTAAACTATAAATCGCCTTTGTACATCTTCAGCTCATTTACTGTTGTTTCAGAGAATACTCGTTGCCCATCAAATATCCGTATTCTCTTTTTGTATTGTTACAGCATCCCAAGTTTTAGCTAGAATTATGTGCCTAAATTCTGGATGATAATATATAGTGGAAGTGCTCTGTGGGACTTCAGGTAAGATCCCTTAAAAAAAGCTGATTTAGCTGACTTACCCCTTTTACCTCCTGCCTTACTGCTGTCCCCTCTTTTTCCTTAATTCTTCCTGCTTCTTAGAATGCAGGTACGATGTCTAGAGTTCTAGCAGAAAGCTCAGATCATAAAGTGAACTTGAAGATGGAAGTGCCATGCTAAGATGATTGAACAGAAAGAAGGAGCCCAAGTCTTTGATTGCCTAACTCCAGACTTCTTTCATATGAGGCAAAAATGTCTATTCTGTTTAAATCACTGTAAATCTGGATTTTCTGTTATGTGTGGTTGAACAAACTTGTGGCTATTAAAATTAGTTTTCTTACTGTCAGTTTGTAAGAGCTCTTTGTATATTTAGATATTAATCTCTGCATGGTTGTATGAATGTTTATTTAAGAATACTCAGCAGATTTTAAAGTCAACATATTTACCCTCCTCTTGAACGAAATAAAAATCTTAGGAAACTTCAACCGTGATTACTTCCTTCCTGCTTATATTCTATTTTATCCAGTATTTTAGTTATATGCTATTTTTAATGAGACAAATTAGACATTGTCATTATTGTTTTATATGGTTAGTGTTTATTTTTATTCATTTTCTCACATATTTACTAATATCTTTGCTCACTATTTTTTCTTGCATTTCAGATCTCCCATCTGGGATCACATTCCTTTGAACTAAAGTAAATACTTTAGAATTTCCTTTGTTGACAGCCTATTGATGACAAACTGTCTCAGTTGAATGTGTCTTAAGTGTCTATATCTCCATCAATCTTGAAAGATAGTTTTGGATCTGTATAAATTCTAGGTGTCAGGCAGGGATTTTCTCTCAGCACATTGAAAATGTTATTTCATTGTCTTATGACTTCAATTATTGCTTTTGAGAAGTCAGCAATCTAACCTCCATCTCATTGTAGAGTTCTATTTTGTCTTTTCTTTCTAGCTGCTCTGAAGATTTTGTCTTTGGTTTGGTGCAGTTTTAATATGTAGGTGAGGATTTGTTTTCATTTATCTTGCTTAGGGCACATTGGGATTACTTGATATGAGAAATGGTATATTTCCACAATTTTGGAAAATTCTTAGTCATTATCTCTTTGAATATTGCCTTTTTTCTCTGTAATCTTACTGTGAAATTCTAACTAATCTTACATTTAGACATTCTCACACTCTCCTTCATGTCTCTTGGTCTCTCTTTCATATTTTGTCTTGTTGTCTTTCTGCACCTTATTTTGAATTTCTTCAGACCCAAGTGCCAGTACACTAATTTTCTATTCAGCAATATTTACAATATTTAATACCATACAAGCACTAGAAGGAATCAGGTGAATTATATTAACATAAAGGGAAATGAAGACTTCTGACTATGACTCAAAATCCAGATAAAAGAAATAAAAATTCACAAATTTTACTACACAAAAACTAAGTTAACTTCTGCATAGTAGGAAACATCACAGACAATGTAAAAAGTAAAACTGGAAAAAACTGGGAACATATATCAAGATACAGATCCCTGACATATAAAGAACTCTTAAAATTCAAGAGACATCCTGACAGAAAAATGAACAAAACCTGTGAGATGTCACATGGAAGATGTGAAAATGACATTTAAACATATGAACTGATGTTAAATCTCACTCATAAGATAAATGAATGTTAAGGGTACAGAGATGGCATATCTCATCTATCAGAGTGGGGACACTCTGCTGTCCCTCTGACCTCAGTTCCATGGGCATTGCACTGCTGAGGGCTGTCTGCAGTGGCTTCACTTCTGTGAGAAGTCTCTCCCTGGGTTCTCAGATGGTCCATGACATTCTTTGAGATCTTGGTGGAGGAATACATGCCACCACATCTCTTGCATTTCTGTGCACCTGCAGAATTAGCACCATGTTAATGCTACCATGGTTTATGGCTTGTGCCTTCCAGAGTGGAGGGCTGAGCCACACTAATGTCTGCTTGAGCCATGGTTGGTGCAGCTAAGGAGCACTGTGCTGGAATGCAGGGTCAGGGTTACCTCAAGGTCTCATGGGCACCCTAGGCCTCTCTATGGACATATTTCCTTCCTCCAGGCCTTGGCACCTTTTACCTGTGATGGAAAGGGTGGCCCCAGTAATCTTCAAGGTACAATTGGGGTCATTCTTTCATTGTCCTAATGAATAGCCTCTGGCTTCACTCTATCCATAATAGTCTCCTTATCAAACATTGCTTGGCCACACCCTTGTTTTTCTTTCCAGAAAATGTTTTTTTTTATTTTCTACCACATGGCCAGGGTGAGAATTCTCCAAATCCTGAAGTTCTGTTTCCCTTTTGATTATAAATTTTGCCTTTAAATCATTTATTTCCTCTTGCATTTAATATATGTGATTAAAAGAATTCACATGGTACCCTGAATGCTTTGCTGTGTAGACATTTTTTCCACAAGATATCCTAGTTCATTGCCCTTAAATTGTGCCTTCCACAAAGCCGTTGGGCATGGACACAATTTAATTCAGTCAAGTTCATTGCCACTTTATAACAAGATTGGCCTTTTCTCCAGTTTATAGCATAGTACTTTGTTTCTCATTTCCACCTGAGACCTCATTAGAATTGGTTTTACCATCCATATTTCTACCAACATTCTGATCTTGACCACTTAACTAATCTCCAAGAAGTTTCACTTTCCTTATAGTTCTTCTCTCCTGAGCCTTCACCAAAATCGTGCTTAATGTTCCATTTAAAGAAATCTTTAAAATCTGCTGAGTATTCTTAAATAAACATTCATACAACCATGCAGAGGTTAATATCTAAATATACAAAGAGACTTACAAACAGACAGTAAGAAAACTAATTTTAATAGCCACAAGTTGGTTCAACCACACATAACAGAAAATCCAGATTTATAGTGATTTAAACAGAATAGACATTTTTGCCTCATATGAAAGAAGTCTGGAGTTAGGCAATCTAGCCTGCGCCTCCAGATTCTTCAAGCCTCTATCCATTACCCAGTTACAAAGCCACTTTCACATTTTAAGATATTTGTTATAGCAACACCCTACTTCTAGTACCAATTTTTTTTAGTCCATTTTGTGCTATTATAACACATATAATTACCACAGACTGGATAATTTAAAGATCAAAATTTTTTCAAAAATTTTTTACCTTTTTTTCTTTTCAATTGACACATAATGATTGTACATGTTTATGGGTTACAATGTGATATTCCCTTACCCGTATATAATGCAGAATGATCAAATCAGGTTAATTAGCATATCCATAACCTTAAACAATGATCATTTCTTCATGTTGGGAACATTCAAAACCTTTTCTTTAGTTATTTGAAAATATAGAGGAAATTGTTGTTAACTATAGTCACTCTACAGTGCTATAGAACACCAGAACTTATTTCTCCTATCTTGCTGTAATTTTGTATCTATTAACCAGCCTCACTCATCTCCCATTCTCCCTACCCTTTCCAGTTTCTAGTTACTGCTCTTCTACTTTCTACCTCTATGAGATCAACTTACTTCACTACCACATGTGATTGAGAATAAGTGGTATTTATCTTTCTGTGCCTGGCTTATTTCACTTAACACAATTGAACAGAAATTTATTGCTCTTAATTCTGAAGGCTGGGAAGTCCAAGATTAAGGGGACAGCATCTGATGGGGACTTCTTGCTGTGTCATCCCATGGCAGAAGGTAGAAGGGCAAGGGAGAGAGAGGCTTAACTCACCATTTATAACTAACCATCTCCTGTGATAACAGCATTGATTTATTCATGAGGGCAAAGCCCTCATGGCCTAATCACTTCTTAATGGTCTCACTTCTTAATACTGTTATAATGTCAATTAAATTCCAGTGTAAGTTGGCTGGGCACAGTGGCTCATGCCTGTAATCCCAGTACTTTGGGAGGCCAAGGTGGGTGGATCACTGGACATCAGGAATTTGAGACCAGCCTGGCCAACATGGTGAACCCCGTCTCTACTAAAAATACAAAAATTAGCCAGGCATAGAGGCACACGCCTGTAATCCCAGCTACTGGGGAGGCTGAGACAGAAGAATCACTTGAATCCGGTATGTGGAGGTTGCAGTGAGCCTAGATCGTGCCACTGCACTCCAGCCTGGGCGACAGAGCAAGACTCCACCCCCCCAACCAAAAAAAAAATCAACACAAGCTTTGAAGGGCACAAACATTCAAATCATAGTGTATGCATTGAAGAGGATAAGAAGGACAGTTTTACATGACCCCTTCTCCAACCCCAGGCAGCACAGTGTGGAGAAAGACACCCCCTACTGGGGGGAAAGGGAGAAAAGTGGGCACAGAACTTTCCCTTGGATTCCAAAACTTGGTCTGCTTCAGTAAAACTCAACACTTGGCAGGCCCTATGGCCCCAGACTCTAGGCAAGTACCCATGAATTGAACCTCCAATATATAGTCAAAGGAGAAAACATAAAAAATAAGAAAAATAAATGAATAAAGCTTATGGAATTTATAGGACAACATCAAAAGAACAAATATCCAAGTTATAGGAGTTTAAGAAGGAAAAGAGAGAGACAAAGGGGTAGAAAGCTTATTTAATTAAATAATAGCAGAAGACTTTCCAAATATGGAGAAAGATATAAGTATCCAGACATAGGAAGGTCAAAGATCTCTAATCATATTCAATCCAGCAAGAGTTTGTGGTTAGGTGATTTTCTCTAGTGCTTTGATTCCTTTTATTTATTTTTTGTGTATTTACTATAGGTTTTTGCTTTGTGGCTATCATGAGGCTTACATAAAACATCTTATAGTTATAACAGGCTATTTTAAGCTAATAAAACTTAACTTTGACCACAAAAAATCTCTACACTTTTACTGCACTCCTCTTTCATTTTGAATTTTGTTGTCACAATTTGCATCTTTTTATATTGCATATCCCTTAATAAATAGTTGTAGCTATCATAATTTTTAATAATTTTGCCTTTTAACCTTCATTTTAAAAACATAAGTCCTTTATGAAGTACCATTACAATATTAGAATATTCTGAATTTGACTGCTTATTTACTTTTGGCAGTGAGTTCTATACTTTCAGATGTTTTTGCATTACTAATCAGGATCTCTTTCTTTCAACTGGAAGAACTTCCTTTAGCATTTCTTTTAAGACTGGCCTGGTGGTGATGAACTCCCAGCTTTTGTTTCTATGGTGATATGGTTTGGATTTGTGTCCCCACCCAAATCTCATGTCAAATTGCAATCCCCAGTGTTGGAGGAGGGGCCTGGTAGGAGGTGATTGTCTCATGGGGATGGATTTCCCTCTTGCTGTTCTCATAATAGGGAGTTCTCATGAGATCTGGTTGTTTTAAAGTGTGTAGCACCTCCCCCTTCTCTCTCTTCCTCCTGCTCTGGCCATGTAAGACATGCCTGCTTCCCCTTTGCCTTCTGCCAAAATAAGTTTCCTGAGGCCTCCCCAGCCATGCTTCCTGTAGAGCCTGCAGAACCGTGAGCCAATTAAACCTCTTTTATTTATAAATTACCCAGTCTCAGGTATTTCTTTATAGCAATGGGAGAACAGACTAACACATATGGGAAAACCTTTATCACTCCTTCATTTATGAAGGACAATGTAGAGAATTGTTATAATTTTATGTAGCATCAGCATCCATTTTGAATACAACTTTTACTTTCTCATACCAGAAGCAGGCCCAAGCTGTTGGCCAGAGATAAGAACTTAGAGGTATCTCTTCTGCCTAGCAGCCTAAGCTTCCCACTTTCCCACTGCTCCTTTTAAACAGATCACTCAAGCATTTGCTGATGAACTTAAAGTGATCCACATCTTATTCCCTTATATTAATGTCTAGTTGCCACATGCTCTCTCTCTTTCTCTCTGCCTGACTCTTTATTCCAGCCTTGCATTACCTGGGGGTGGAGGACTGACCTCCCGACTGGTGCCCTCCCTGCCCATGATCTGTAAGTAGAAATTTTTGAACTCATTTCCTATTGTGGTGGTGTACTGAATTTGCACCTTCCATTGGAAATGCCAGGGGCTACTCCTGGCTGGGTTTTCCCTGGGTTGCTGAGGAGGACACAAAGTTGGGCTCCCAGTGCCAGAGCAATGGTCAGGCAGGCATAAACTGGGCATGGGTCAGACAAGAACCACAGGGGCATCTGCAAATATAAACGTTTCCCCCGTGAGGGACCCTCCTGGTTGCAGGTCAGAAAACAAGGCATTAGGCCAGCCCACAGTTAGAAGTAGCCCATGAAAGGTCCACTGTAAACACTATCTCCAGCTCCCCTTCATTTCCCATTAAGGAAGAGTTGCTAGCTGCTCTGGTACTGAAACTCCAACTTAACTGGGGCTCTCAAAACAATTCATGACAAGGATGAGGTGGTTCACACAATGCCTACTGGCTACAAATGGCTTACTAACTGCCTCTCCCAAATGGCCTCGTCCCTTTGAGAATGAACCACTGCTTGCTTGCAGTCTGTAGCTGCTTTTTGTAGCTGTGTACTGCTGTTGTCACGTGTTGCCTTGGGGATTCTCCTGAAACTGTGGTGACTATAGATAATGCTCAGAGCCATTGCCATTGGACTTCCCTGAAGCCACAGGAGAAAAGGTCTCAGTGTAAGGAGGGTGTGTCTTCCTGTGTGGCATCAGTTGCCCTTCCTGGGATTGGGTCCCTAAACAGTGGGCCACTACTTGAGAGTGTGTTGCCCCTTGAGCCAGGTGTACTGTTCCAGTGACCTGAGGTCTCAGCAGTGGTCAGGACTGTATTGACTCTAAGTTGTTAAGTCTTGGTGATATGGTTTGGCACTGTGTCCTCACCCAAATCTCATCTCTAATTGTAATCCCCACGTGTTGAAGGACGGACCTGTAATCCCCATGTGTCCAGGGAGGGAGGTGATTGGATCATAAGGGTGATTTCCCCCAAGCTGTTCTTGTGATAGTGAGTAAGTTCTCATGAGATCTGATGGTTTTATAAGTGTTTGACAATTCCTGCTTTACACACTCCTTCCTGCCACCCTGTGGAGAAAGTGCCTGCTTCCCCTTCATCTTCTTCCATGATTGTAAGCTTCCCGAGGCCTCCTAGCCATGCTTCCCGTTAAGCCAGTGGAACTGTAAGTTAATTAAACCTTTTTCCTTTATAATTACCAAGTCTCGGGTAGTATTCTTTATAGCAGTGTGAATACAGTAAATTGGAATTTTGGAGAGTGGGGTACTGCTATAAAGATATCCAAAATGTGGAAGCAACTTTGAAACTGGATAAGAGGCAGAGGTTGGAACAGTTTGGAGGGCTCAGAAGAAGACAGGAAGATGTGGGAAAGTCTGGAACTTCCTAGAGACTTGTAGAATGGTTTTGACCAAAATGCTGATAGTGATATGGACAATGAAGTCCAGGCTGAGGTGGTCTCAGATGGAGATGAGGAACTTCTCAGGAACTGGAGCAAAGGTTATTCTTGCTTTGCTTTTGCAAAGAGATAGGTGGCATTTTGCCCCTACCCTAGAGACCTGTGGAACTTTGAACTCGAGAGAGATGACCTGAAATTGGAACTTATGTTTAAAAGGGAAGCAGAGCATAAAAGTTTGGAAAATTTTCAGCCTGATGATGCAATAGAAAAGAAAACTCATTTTCTGGGGAGGAATTCAAGCTAGCTGCAGAAATTTGCATCAGTGATGAGGAACCAAATGTTAATCACCAAGACAATGGGGAAAATGTCTTCAGGACAGGTCAGAGATCCTGGTGGCAGCCCCTCCCATCACAGGTCCAGAGGCCTGGGAGGAAAAATGGTTTTGTGGCCAGGCCCAGGGCCCCTGCTACTCTGTGCAGCCTTGAGACATGGCACCCTGTGCCCCAGCTGCTTCAACTCCAGTTGTGGCTAAATGGAGCCAAGGTACAGCTTGGGCTGTTGCTTCACAGGCTGCAAGCCCCAAGGCTTCCACATGGTGTTGGGCCTGCAGGTGCACAGAAGTCAAGAATTGAGGTTTGGGAACCTCTGTCTAGATTTCAGAGGATGTATGGAAATGCCTGGAAGTCCAGGCAGAAGTCTGCTATGGGGTGGAGCCCTCATGGTGAACCTCTGCTAGGGTAGTGGAAAGGGAAATGTGGGGTTGAAGCCCTAAAACATAGTCCCTACTGGAGCACTGCCTAGTGGAGCTGTGAGAAGAGGGCCACCATCCTCCAGACCCCAGAATAGTAGATCCGGTGACAGCTTGCACCGTGCACCTGGAAAAGCCACAGGCACTCAATGCCAGCCCAGGAAGGAGCTGCCCAAGGCCGTGGGAGCCCACCCCTTGCATCAGTGTGCCCCAGATGTGAGGCAAGGAGTCAAAGAAGATGATTTTGGATCTTTAAGATTTAATGACTGCCTTGCTGGATTTCAGACTTGCATGGGGCCTGTATCCCCTTTGTTTTGGCCATTTTCTCCCATTTGGAGTGGGTGTATTTACCCAATGCCTGCACCCCCATTGTATCTTGGAAGGAACTAACTTGTTTTTGGTTTTACAGGCTGATATTGTTTGGCTCTGTGTCCCCACCCAAATCTCACATTGAATTATAATCCCCATAATCCCCATATGTCAAGGGCAGGACCAGGTGGAGGTAATTGGATCATGGGGATGGTTTCCCCTATGCTGTTCTTATGATAATGAGTGGGTCTGACGAGATCTGATGGTTTTATAAGGGTCTGGCATTTCCCCTGCTTGCACCCACTCCATCCTGCCACCCTGTGAAGAAGGTACTTGCTTCCTCTTCACCTTCCACCATGATTGTAAGTTTCCTGGGGCCTCCCCAGCCATGCTGAACTGTGAGTCAATTAAGCCTCCTTTGTTAATAAATTACCCAGTCTTGGGCAGTTCTTTATAGCAGTATGAAAATGGACTAATACACAGGCTCATAAGTGGAAGGGACTTGTCTTGTCTCAGATGAAACTTTGGACTGTGGACTTCTGGGTTAATGCTGAAAAGAGTTAAGATTTTGGGGGACTATTGGGAAGGCATGATTGGTTTTGAAATAATGAAAAGACATGAGATTTGGGAAGGGCTAGGGGCAGGATGACATGGTTTGGCTCTGTGTCCCTACCCAAATCTCATCTCGAATTGTAATCCCCTTGTGTTGAAGGCTGGCCAGGTGCTGGGATGGTCCTGCTCCATGGGTCCAGTGGGCCATACCTGGAGCCTGAGTTCATGGGTGCTGGTCTGGCACTGGAGTGAACCTGGAGCTTGAGTCTGTGGGGATGGGCCTGGGCCTGGTTCTATGAAGGCTGTCCTGGAGTCTACAGGGATGGTTTTGGAGCCTTGCTCTATAGGGTCTTACCTGGCACTAAGGTCTACTGGCATGGGTCTGGCCCCTGCATCTGCTGGAACAGGTCTGCACCCTGGGCCCACTAGAGCTTGGGAACAGTGCAGTACTGGGGCAGGAATGTAGTGTGTTTCTATAAAATCCATTCTGGAGCCTGGAATCATGGATGCTGGCCTGGTTGCCTGAGACCATGGGACCTGGCCTAGATCCTGGGTATGTAGGGGCCAGCCTGACTGCTGAGTATGTGGATTTTGACTTGGAGGATAGTTCCATGAGAGCTGGCCTGAGTCCTGGGGGCTGCAGGGACCAGTTTGGAACCAGGGTTCACAGCTATAGTCCTGGAGCCTGGGTACATGAGGACCAGCACTGGGATATACTAGGATGGACCTGGACCCTGGGTCTGCTGGAGTGTGTGGTTGCAGGGGCCTGCTTGACTCTGGGAAGGCCTGGAGCCTGTGTCCATGGTGGAAGTCTAGTGCCTGAGGCCAGGGTTGCCAACCTGGTGCTGGGGTGGGCCTGAAGTCAGGGGCTATGTGGACCAACCTTACTCTGGGCTAGTCTGGTACCTGGATGCACCTGGAGCCTGAAGCCACAGGAGCTGCCCTGGCACTGGGCATGCCTGGAGGCTGTATCTGTAGAGGCCAACCTGGAAGCTGGGTCTACAGGTGCTGGCCTGATGACTAGGGCCATGACCTGGAGTCTGAGTCTGTGAGGGCTGGCCTGCTGTTGGGGCAGGTCAGAGCCTGGGGCCCCTGGGGTTGGCCTAGTGATGGGGCAAGCGCAGAGACTGAGTCTATCCAGCAGGGCTGTGGAATCCAGCCTGATGTTGGAGTGGACCTGGAGGCTCAGTCTGTGGCTGCCAGCTTGGAGTCTGGGGCCATCATGGCCTGCCTGGTGCTGGATTTTTCTGGGTGGGTCTGAGGCAAAATCTGGTGCTCACTTCCCTCTTCTTCTCCCAAGCAGAGGGTGTCTCTTTCCATACTGTGCTGCCTGGGGTTGGGAAAGGGGTGACACAGGTAATGTAAAGCTGTTCTTCCTACCCTCTTCAACATGTCTTTTTTTATTTCTGTGCTACACCCAGGTGTTAGAAACTCTCACCTGGTTTTCTTAGTCTTGTGAAAGTATTTTTATTTGTGGATAGTTGTTCAAATTGATGTTTCTGTAGGGGCATGACCACTGGAATGTCCTATTCCACCATCTTGCCGACATCTGGACCTCTTGTGTGCTTGCTTTTTGATATTTCTACGGAGTAATGGGATTTTGGAGCTGCCTACTATGCCTTTTTGCTGACATTGATTGTCTAAGTAATTTTTGAGCACAACACTTGGACCTAATACTTTCATGCTAATGACAAAAAGGAATCTATACAAATATTGGAATATTCAGTGCTTTTTGATGTGACACACAACAGTCCTGTAGCATTCCTGCCCAAAAAAACTCAACCTGAATTACAATAATAAGGAAACAACAGAGAAATCCAAATTGAGGGACATTTTACACATCAGGTGGCCTGTAGTCTTCAAAAAGGTACATGTCATGAAAGACAAAGACAGACTGAGGAACTGTTTCTTGTTAAAGAAGACTAAAGTGACATGAAAACTAAGTGTAATGCATAATCTAGGTTTTATTGTGTTGTAAAGGATGTTACTGGATCAATTGGAAAAATATGAGTAAGGTCTGTATATTAGATGACAGCATTTATCAATGTTAAGTTTCTGATTGTGTTAATTTTACTGTAATCATGTAGGAGGACACCCTTGTTTTTAGGAAGCATGTAAAGTATTTAGTGGTATGAGGATATCATGTCTGCAACTTACTCTTTAATGCTTCAGAAACTAACTAAAAATACATACATAAAAATAAATGCCATGTTATAAATAATATGTAATTAATGATATTTATTTCATAATATTTTTATATGTGTGGACAGAAAGAGAGAGAGGAGAGAGAATGAGCATGGAAGGGACAGACAGACATAAAGTAATGCAGTAAAATTTTAACATTTGGAGGATATGGGTGAAGGGTATATATGAATTCTTTGTAATGTTCTTGTGATATTTATGTATATCTGAAATTGTCAAAATAAAAAGTTAAAAGTGAAAACTTTTTTTTCACTTGTAGAAGTTTAAATATGCTGGATAATTTAAAAAATAATCTCTTGTTTCTTGTTCTTTTTTTTTTTTTTTGAGACAGAGTTTTGCCCTTGTTGCCTAGGCTGGAGTGCAATGGCACAATCTTGGCTCACTGTAACCTCCACCTCCCAGGTTCAAGCTATTCTTCTGCCTCAGTCTCCCAAGTAGCTGGGATTACAGGCACCCACCACCACGCCTGGACAATTTTTGTGTTTTTAGTAGAGACGGGGTTTCACCATGTTGACCAGGCTGGTCTCGAACTCCTGACCTCGTGATTCACCCACCTCAGCCTCCCAAAGTGCTGGGATTACAGGCGTGAGGCAACGTGCCTGGCCCTTGCTTGTGTTTTTAAGTATCTTTTGTTTCTTGAAAAACATTCAGCATAGTTTAAAAATATTTGGTGTCTAATAATTCCAATATCTGAAGCCCCTTGGAGGTCTGATTCTGCTATGTATTTTTCACTTTTTTTTCCCCTTACTCAGAATCATGGTGCCTTATTTCCTTCAGCATTTTGTGAGTTTTGACTTTCAGCTCATGTTCCCTGGAACTTTGTACTTCTCCAGAAATGATTTGCATTTGCTTCTGCTGGTCGCCTGGGGGCACTACCAACCTGGGACACCTTTAAATTTTTGGTTGAGACTTGTGGTTTGAGGGACCTCACACATTGTGTGTATTTTGGGCCACAAACCTGCAGTGAGGGCCAGTTTTTGGTTAGAAATTCTTAGGGGAGACTTTTTTTCCCCACTTCTCCAGTTCCAGAGTCAAAATTAAGCATGTTTCTTTGCTATTCGTTTCTGTTCCCTTTTATACTGCTAGCGAAGACTTTTGAAGTTCCAGTTAAATGTAGTTGTCCTAATAGACTTGTCCTTTTGGATAGGCTATAGGATTTATAGCCTGTCTCCTGTGCCCTGTGCATTCGTCAAAACAGAAGCTCAAGGTCACTCAGGCTTGGCAGATATTTTCTGGGTAAACGTCAACTTTAGTGCTAACTTACCTCTCAAGGTCCCCACATTTACTTTATATTTCTGTCTTTATGGATTTCTTACTTTCTCTCCAGCTTGGTGACTCATTAAAAATATGTCTTTATATCTCAAAACACCTTTTCTTAATACCTTTGTAAAGTTATTATCATTGGGAGGGTCATTTTCTAAACATTTATGATTTTCAACCATTTTTAAATTATTTATTTCTTATTTTATTGAATTATGGTCAGAAAATATTGCTTTGAAATCTATACTTTAAAACAGTTTTGAAAGTTTACTTCATGGCTTAAAGACATGATTGATTTTTACAGCTTTCTGTGGGCATGAAGATTGCCTATCCTGTGTTTGAGAGATGTAAGTTTCTATATACATCTTTTAAATCAGTTTCCTGATTGTATTAAATTCCAATTTTCGGACTTGTTTTATCTGTCCAATCCTTAAGGAGGTATATTGAAATCTACTGCTCTAATTATGTTAGCAACATGTCCTTGCCTGTATAACTACTTTCGTTTTAAATCTTTAGCTGCTATGTGTATTCATTGATCATTTTCTTAGTTTTAAAAAATCATTACATAGTGTTTTCCTTTATTCTTATCAGTGCATATTAATTTTCAGCTTGTGAAGCATTAAGATTACTACTACTGCTTTTTTTGTTTGCATTTGCTTTATATCTTTTTGCAATCTAGAAATCCTACATTATTTTGTCAGTAAGCTCACACTTAGGTAACTATTTTGCATCTTCTCTCTCTTCAAACTACCAGTGTCTCCTCCTATCTCAACAGATAACTATGCATGCAAGCTTGTCAAATGTCTTTAGAAGGCTTCCCTTTATCTTATTATTATGTTAAGCTATCATGTCATTTTTATCTTCCTTTCTACAGAAAGTATTGAAAGAATTGTCTGTGCTCAGTATATCCATTCCTTTTTCCTCCATTCTCTCTTGAATCCAATCACAACTTTGTACCTACCATTTCACCAAAACTTATCTTCTGAAGGTTAACAAAAACGCTCATATTATTAAATATAGTAATGAAGATAGCCACTTTCTGCCTTTATTAACTGATTTTGACAATCAACACTATTGAGATAGAATTTACATAAAATAAAATTCATTTTAGGTACGCAGTTATGAATTTTGACATATGTATCTGTAACCATCACCAGAGTCAAGGATTACATTTTCATCACCCCACAAGAGTTTCCTTCTATACATTTACAGTCAATCCCATAACATCACATCACTTGTCTGAGGCAACCATTGATCTCACTCTGTCACTATAGTTTAGCCTTTTCTTGATTTTCACATAAACAAAGTCAGACAGGCCAGGCGTGGTGGCTCACGCCTGTAATCCCAGCACTTTGGGAGGCCGAGGAGGGCCGATCACGAGGTCAGGAGATCGAGACCATCCTGGCTAACACTGTGAAACCCCGTCTCTACTAAAAATACATAAAATTAGCCAGGTGTGGTGGCGGGTGCCTGTAGTCCCAGCTACTCGGGAGGCTGAGTCAGGAGAATGGCATGAACCTGGGAGGCGGAGTTTGCAGTGAGCCGAGATTGCGCCACTGCACTCCAGCCTGGGCGACAGAGCGAGACTCCATCTCAAAAAAAAAAAAAAAAAGAAAAAAGGAAAAGAAAAGAAAAAAAAAACAAAGTCAGACAGTATGGGCACTGTTAGATTTTTCTTTAACACAACATCATTATTTTGAGATTCATCCATATTATACTGTGTATAAATAGCATGTGCCTTTTTATTGCTGAGTAGTACTGCATTGTATGAATGTATCACAGTTTATTCATTTACCTGTTGGACATTTGAGCTGTTTTCTATTGGGGGCTTAACTACTATGAAAATTCTTATAAAAGCGTTTTTTATTTGTATAAATTTCTGGGATACAAGTGTAATTTTGTTACATGGATGGATTACATCGTGGTAATTGTTTTTAATTTTAGTCATTCTAATAGGTATATAGTGGTGTCTAATTGTGGTTTTAATTGGCATTTCCTTAAGAGACAAAGAAGGCCATAACATAATGGTAAAGGGATCAATTCAACAAGAAGAGCTAACTATCCTAAATACATATGCACCCAATACAGAAGCACCCAGATTCATAAAGCAAGTCCTTAGAGACCTACAAAGAGACTTAGACACCCACACAATAATAAAGGGAGACTTTAACACTCCACTGTCAACATTAGACAGATCAATGAGACAGAAAGTTAAAAAGGATATCCAGGACTTGAATTCAGCTCTGCACCAAGCGGACCTAATAGACATCTACAGAACTCTCCACCCCAAATCAAGAGAATATACATTCTTCTCAGCACTACATCAAACTTATTCCAAAATTGACCACAGAGTTGGAAGTAAAGCACTCTTCAGCAAATGTAAAAGAACAGAAATTATAACAAACTGTCTCTCAGACCACATTGTGATCAAACTAGAACTCAGGATTAAGAAACTCACTCAAAACCGCTCAACTACATGGAAACTGAACAACCTGCTCCTGAATGACGACTGGGTACATAACGAAATGAAGGCAGAAATAAAGATGTTCTTTGAAACCAACGAGAACAAAGACACAACATACCAGAATCTCTGGGACACATTTAAAGCAGTGTGTAGAGGGAAATTTATAGCACTAAATGTCCACAAGAGAAAGCAGAAAAGATCTAAAATTTACACCCTAACATCACAATTAAAAGAACTAGAGAAGTAAGAGCAAACACATTCAAAAGCTAGCAGAAGGCAAGAAATAACTAAGATCAGAGCAGAACTGAAGGCGATAGAGACACAAAAAACCCTTCAAAAAATTAATGAATCCAGGAGCTGCTTTTTTGAAAAGATCAACAAAATTGATAGACCGCTAGCAAGACTAATAAAGAAGAAAAGAGAGAAGAGTCAAATAGATGCAATAAAAAGTGATAAAGGGGATATCACCACCGATCCCACAGAAATACAAACCATGATCAGAGAATACTATAAACACCTCTACGCAAATAAACTAGAAAATATAGAAGAAATGGATAAATTCCTGGACACATACACCCTCCCAAGACTAAGCCAGGAGGAAGCTGAATCCTTGAATAGACCAATAACAGGCTCTGAAATTGAGGTAATAATTAATAGCCTACCAACCAAAAAAAGTCCAGGACCAGATGGATTCACAGCCGAATTCTACCAGAGGTACAAGAAGGAGCTGGTACCATTCCTTCTGAAACTATTCCAATCAATAGAAAAAGAGAGAATCCTCCCTAACTCATTTTATGAGGCCAGCATCATCCTGATACCAAAGCCGGGCAGAGGCACAACAAAAAAAGAGAATTTTAGACCAATATCCCTGATGAACATTGATGCAAAAATCCTCAATAAAATACTGGCAAACCAAATCCAGTAGCACATCAAAAAGCTTATCCACCATGATCAAGTGGGCTTCATCCCTGGGATGCAAGGCTGGTTCAACATATACAAATCAACAAACATAATCCAGCATATAAACAGAACCAAAGACAAAAACCTCATGATTATCTCAATAGATGCAGAAAAGGCCTTTGACAAAATTCAACAGCCTTCATGCTAAAAACTCTCTATAAATTAGGTATTGATGGGACGTATTTCAAAATAATAAGAGCTATTTATGACAAACCCACAACCGATATCATACTGAATGGGCAAAAACTGGAAGCATTCCCTTTGAAAACCGGCACAAGACAGGGATGCCCTCTCTCACCACTCTATTCAACATAGTGTTGGAAGTTCTGGCCAGGGCAATTAGGCAGGAGAAGGAAATAAAGGGTATTCAATAAGGAAAAGAGGAAGTCAAATTGTCCCTGTTTGCAGATGACATGATTATATATTTAGAAAACCCTATTGTCTCAGCCTAAAATCTCTTTAAGCTGATAAGCAACTCCAGCAAAGTCTCAGGATACAAAATCAATGTCCAAAAATCACAAGCATTCTTATACACCAATAACAGACAAACAGAGAGCCAAATCATGAGTGAACTCCCATTCACAATTGCTTCAAAGAGAATAAAATACCTAGGAATCCAACTTACAAGGGATGTGAAGGACCTCTTCAAGGAGAACTACAAACCACTGTTCAATGAAATAAAAGAGGACACAAACAAATGGAAGAACATTCTATGCTCATGGATAGGAAGAATCAATATCGTGAAAATGGCCATGCTGCCCAAGGTAATTTATAGATTCAATGCCATCCCCATCAAGCTACCAATGACTTTCTTCACAGAATTGGAAAAAACTACTTTAAAGTTCTTATGGAACCAAAAAAAAGAGCCTGCATTGGCAAGACAATCCTAAGCAAAAAGAACAAAGCTGGAGGCATCACGCTACCTGATTTCAAACTACGCTACAAGTCTACGGTAACCAAAACAGCATGGTACTGGTACTAAAACAGAGATATAGACCAAGGGAACAGAACAGAGCCCTCAGAAATAACACCACACATCTACAACCATCTGATCTTTGACAAACCTGACAAAAAGAAGAAATGGGGAAAGGATTCCCTATTTAATAAATGGTGCTGGGAAAACTGGCTAGCCATACAGAGAAAGCTGAAACTGGATCCCTTCCTTACACCTTATACAAAAATTAATTCAAGATGGATTAAAGACTTAAATGTTAGACCTAAAACCATAAAAACCCTAGAAGAAAACCTAGGCAATACCATTCAGGACATAGGCATGGGCATGGACTTCATGTCTAAAACACCAAAAGCAATGGCAACAAAAGCCAAAATTGACAAATGAGATCTAATTAACCTAAAGAGCTTCTGCACAGCAAAAGAAACTACCATCAGAGTGAACAGGCAACCTACAGAATGGGAGAAAATTTTTGCAATCTACTCATCTGACAAAGGGCTAATATCCAAAATCTACAAAGAACCCAAATTTATAAGAAAAAAACAAACAACCCCATCAACAGGTGGGCAAAGGATATGAACAGACACTTCTCAAAAGAAGACATTTATGCAGCCAACAGACACATGAAAAAATGCTCATCATCACTGGCCATCAGAGAAATGAAAAACAAAAACACAATGAGATACCATCTCACACCAGTTAGAATGCCGATCATTAAAAAGTCAGGAAACAGCAGGTGCTGGAGAGGATGTGGAGAAATAGGAACACTTTTACACTGTTGGTGGGACTGTAAACTAGTCCAACCATTGTGGAAGACAGTGTGGTGATTCCTCAAGGATCTAGAACTAGAAATACCATTTGACCCAGCCATCCCATTACTGGGTATATACCCAAAGGATTTAAATCATGCTGCTATCAAGACACATGCACACGTATGTTTATTGTGGCACTATTCACAATAGCAAAGACTTGGAACCAACTCAAATGTCCACCAATGATAGACTGGATTCAGAAAATGTGGCACATATACACCATGGAATACTATGCAGCCATAAAAAAGGATGAATTCATGTCCTTTGTAGGGACATGAATGAAGCTGGAAACCATCATTCTCAGCAAACTATCACAAGGACAAATAACCAAACACCACATGCTGTAACTCATAAATGGGAATTGAACAATGAGAACACTTAGACATAGGAAGGGGAACATCACACACTAGGGCCTGTCGTGGGGTGGTTGGACGGGGGAGGGATAGCATTAGGAGATATACCTAATGTAAATGATGAGTTAATGGGTGCAGCACACCAACATGGCACATGAATACATATGTAACAAACCTGCATGTTGTGCACATGTACTCTAGAACTTAAAGTATTAAAAAAAATAGTGTCCACTGTATCTCTAAGACAGTCAATATTTGCTGAATGAATAATTGAAGGAATTAATAATTGGAAAGTGTACAAACCATGTAAGTTATAAAAAACAGACTGGGAGTTTAGAATAGATGCTTGACTTACCTGATTTTAGTACAAATAAATTCATAAATCAGAGCAAAAAATCACAGGAGAGATAGAAATTCTGGGAATGAAATCTGGCTATGCTATAAATATAGCATAAATTATTGCTCAAACTTTTGAATGTCCCTGTTGTATTTCAAGTCTACCCAAATAAATGGATTGCAAATCAAAAAAAAAAAAAAGAAAAGAAAATATTTTGTCCTATTTTTCTTTTGAAAGTGTTATAGTTTTGGCTTTTGTTTCTATGTCTATGATACATTTTGAGTTAATATTGGTATATTATATGAGAAAAGGGTTCATATTCATTTTTATGTGAGTATCCAATTATGCCAGAAATATTTGTAAAAAAGATGACCTTTTCTCCGTTAAATTATATTCATACCCGTGTTGCAAGTCAATTGACCATAAAAATAAGGGTTTATTCCTGGACTCTTAATTCTGTTCCATTGATCCATTTGTCTATGTTTATGACAGTGCCTCATTGTTTTGGTTACTACAGCTTTATATAAGATTTTAAGCTGAGAAGTAAACGTACTGCATTTTGTCCTTCTTTTCCAAAACTGTTTTTGTCATTCTGGATCATTTTCATTTTGATATCAGCTTGTCAACTTCTGAAAAATATCCTGCTGTGGTTTTGATAGAGATTACATTGAACCTATAGATCAGTATGAGGAGAATTTCCATCTTAACAATATTTAGGCTTCTGGTCCATGAACACAGAGTGTCTCTCCATTTATTTAAATCTTTTTAAATTTCCCTTAGCAATGTTTTATCATTTCCATTGTACAAATCTTACACTTCTTTTGATAACTTTTATTTCTAAGTATTTTAATCATTTTGATGCCACTGTAAATAAAATTGTTTTCTTAATTTCATTTTGGACATTTCTTTGCTAGTACATAGAAATACAATTGATTTTTGTATATCAATCTTATATTTGTGATCTTGTTGAATTCATTTAGTAATTCTAATAATTTCTTTGCTTTAATCATGTATTTTCCTCTTTAAAAGAGTAATTTATTTTTGACACATAAAAATTGTTTATATTTCAAATGTACATGATATTTTAATATATAGTTACATTGTAAAGTGATTACCACAATAAATTTATCTACCATCTCACGTAGTTACTATTTTTGTGTGTGTGATGAGAACATTTAGGTTCTACTCTCTTACAAATTTCAAGTATACGATACATTATTAACTATAGTGACCATGTTATACATTAAATTTTCAGAAATTATTCACCATATAACTGAAATTTTATGCCCTTTGACCAAAATCATTTCATTTTCCTCACTCTCCAGGCCCTGGCAACTATCTTTCTACTCTCTGCTTCTCTAAGTTCAATCTCTTTAGATTCCACATATAAGTGAGATCATGTAGTATTTGTATTTCCGTGTCATAAATCTAAAGAATATTTCACTTAGCATAGTGTCCTCTAAGTCAATTTATGTTGTCACGAATGGCAGGATTTCCCTCTTTTTAAAGACCAAATAATATCACATTGTGTATATATACTATATTTCTTTATCCATTCTTCCATCAATGGACATTTATTGTTTCCATATTTTGGGTATTGTGAATAATGCTACAATGAACATGGGAGTGCAACTACCATCTCTTCTGACTTCAATTTCTTTGGATAAATACCCAGAAGTGGGATTGCTGGATCAAATGATAATTTTTTAATGTTTTTGTGGACCTCCATACTATTTTCCATAGTGGTTGCACCAATTTACGTTCCCACTCATGATGTATAAGGTTTCCTTTTTCTCCACATCCTTGAAAACATTTTTTACCTTTTTTTTTAAGGTAGAACTATTACTTTGTTATTGTCTTTATTTGCATTTTGTGGAAAATCCAAATGAGTGGATAGGCAACTTGATATGGCAATGATGAAAACTTGTTTAAAAAAGCATAATTTGCTTGCTTTGGCATTTCTTCTAGCTGATGACGTTCCAGGAGCTTGTAATGAATTATTATTTTTTAATTTAAAAAATTTTTAATTTAATTTAACTTTTAATTTTTGTGGGTACATAGTAGGTGCATATATTTATGGGGTACATGAGGTGTTTTGATATAGGCATGCAATGTGAAATATCACATGAAAAATGGGGTATTCATATTTAAATGCTTTCTTAGTCTATTTTCTGTTGCTATAAAGGAATATCTGAGACTGTAATTTATAAAGAAAAAAGGTTTATTTGGTTCACAATTCTGCTGACTGTAAGATTGGGCATCTGGTGAAAGCCTCAGGCTGCTTGGAAAGGTGAAGAGGGGCCAACTTGTGCAGAGTTCAGATGATGAGAGAGGAAGCAATAGAGAGACAGCGGGGAGATGCCAGGCTCTTTTTAGCAACCAGCTCTTCCAGGAACTAATAGAATAAGAACTCATTGCCCTGAGGATGGCAGCAAGCCTTTCATAAGGGACCCGCCCCCACTACTAAAACACCTACCATTATGCCCCATCTCCAACATTGGGGATCAAATTTCAACATGATGTTTGTGGGGGAAAACATCCAAATTATAGCAGATGCTATTATAAGTGAAATTTTTTTCTTAATTTCATTTTCAGATAGTTTATTTTGGTGTATAGAAGTGCAACTCATTTTTATATGTTGATTTTGTATCCTGAAACTTTACTGAATTATTTATTATTCTTTTTTTTTTTTTTGAGACAGAGTCTCGCTCTGTCGCCCACACTGAAGTGCAGTGGCGTGATCTTGGCTCACTGCAACCTCCACCTCCTAGGTTCAAGTGATTCTCCTGCCTCAGCCTCCCAAGTAGCTGGGATTACAGGCACCCACCATCACACCTGGCTAATTTTTGTATTTTTATTAGAGACGGGGTTTCACCATGTTGGCCAGGTTGGTCTCGAACTCCTGACCTCAAGTGATCCTCCCGCTTCGGCCTCCCAAAGTGCTGGGATTACAGGTGTGAGCCACCACGCCTGGCCTGAATTCATTTATTATTCTAATAGTTTGTGTGTGTGTGTGTGTGTGTGTGTAGTCTTTAGGATTTTCTACATATAATATCATGTCATCAGCAAACAGATAATTTCATTTCTTCCTTTCTTATTTGGATTCTTTTTATTTGTTTTTATTGCCTAATTGCTCTGGTTAGGACTTTAAGTACTAAGTTGAATAGGATAGGTGAGAGTGGGCATCCTTGCCTGTTCTGGATCTTAAAGAAAGGCCTTGATTTTTTACTATTGAGTGTGATGTTAGTTTTGGGCTCCTCATAAATGGCCCTTATTGTGTTGAGGTTAGTTCCTTCTATTCCTAATTTGTTAAGAGTTTTTATTATAAAAGCATATTGAATCTTGTCAAATGCTCTTCATTTATTGAAATGATCATCTGACTTTTAGCCTTCATTCTGTTAATGCAGTGTATCACATTGATTGATTTGTGTATGTTAAACCATTCTCATATTCTAGGGGTAAATTCTACTTGATCCTTGTTTATGATGCTTTTAATGAGCTCTTGAATTCATTTTGCTAGTAGTTTGTTGGTGATTTTTGCATCTATGTTTATCAGAGATATTGGTGTGCAGTTTCCTTTCTTGTGGTATCTTTGGCTTTGGTATTAGGGTGATGTTGGCCTCACAGAATTAATTTGGCAGTCCTCCATATTTTTATATTTTTTGGAAGAGTTTAAGAAGGATTGGAACTAATTTTTCTTTACATGTTTGGTAGAATTTACCAGTGAAGACATCTGGTCTTGAGTGTTTCTTTGTTGGGACTTTTTGGGTTACTGCTTGAATTTCCATATTTGTTATTGGTCTGTTCAGACTTTTAATTTATTTCATATTCAGCATGTGTAGGCTGTATGAGTCTAGGAATTTATCCATTTCTTCTAGGTTGTCCAATTTGTTAAGATATACTTCTTTGTAATTGTCACTTATAATCCCTGTTTCCTGTTGCATCAGTTGTATTATCTCCTCTTTCATTTCTGATTGTATTTATTTGAGTGTTTTTTCTTAGTTTAGCTAAGGATTTGTTGATTTTGTTTATGTTTTTGAAAAACCAACTCGGTTTCTTTGATTTTTTCTATTGTTTTCCTGTTCTCTATTTCACTTATTTCTGTTCTAATCTTTATTATTTTCTTCATTCTGCAAATTTGGGGCTTAGTTTGTTCTTTTTCTTGTTCCTTGAGGTGTAAAATTGTTTATTTCAGATATCTCTTTTTAAATGTAAGCAGTTATCTCTATAAACTTCCCTCTTAGCAATGCTTTTGTTGCATGCCGTAGGCTTTTGGTAGGTTATGTTTCCATTTTTGTTTGTCTTGAATAAGATGTGGGTAAAATGAAACTGTTCTTTTCACCGTCTTAAATAAGTCTTTTCTATTTCTGTGCTCCATCTGGGCACTGCAACCTCTTACCTGGATTTCTGAGCTCTCTCGAAGGTACTTTAATCAGTTGATGGTTTTTAAATCAGTGTTTCTGTGGGGGTATGAGGGCTGGAACCTCCTACTCTGCCATCTTTTAAAATTTAGCCTTTGTAGTTATCTCAGTTTTTAGTTTTCACTTTCCTGAAGAATAGTGAGGCCAATAGCCTTTTAAAATAGAGATATACCTTTGTTTCATGGTGGTTTATGTATGATTTTGCTGGGAGAAAATGGAATGAATGAAACCATCTTTGAGTCCCTTATTCCAGTGGTTCCCAAACCTGGCAGCACGTCAGATTAATTTGTATAGTTTTATAAATGTTCATATGCTTAGGCTCCACCTAAAAGTGACTGAATCAGAATATCCAGTACTGGATCTCAGATAATTATATCTTATAATTCAATCATATTCACACATAGCTTAATTTAGGAACCACCACTACTCCTATCCGCATTCAGTTTATTTTTAGCAGTTTTTTTCCCCAGGTGGTTTTTACACAGAGTACAATTTGAGTACCACTGATATGTTTATTATTGTTGCCTAGTGCAGGGTTACTTCACATCTGACCCCCTTTTTAATTTTTCTGCTAATATTACCATATGCAGAGCCATGCATTCAGCTGGTGTGGACTCAAAAAATTGAGACTGTTTGGCTTTGCATAATATTAATGAGGTTTAGTGCTTCCATAAACTCATATCCTGATGTTCAATGCCAAATATAAATGCTTAGGAGATATACCTAATGTTAAATGATGAGTTAATGGGTGCAGCACACCAACATGGCACATGTATACATATGTAACAAACCTGCATGTTGTGCACATGTACCCTAAAACTTAAAGTGTAATAAAAAAAGAAAAATAAATAAAATAAAATCTAGATGCTTCTCAAAAAAAAAATTACCAATAAAGAAAAAAAACTTTGCTGAGAAAAAAAAACAAATATAAATGCTTTTTGCCTAAACCACTGTGTGTAATTCAACGGCTACAGGCATCACTGTGGCCTGATATTCCAGATGTCAATAATGCGCCTGTGGTAGATAAGTAAAGACAAAGAGAAAAATGATTACTTGTCATTTTAGGAGAAAGAAATGGCTTTGGAATTAGACTTTTGAAACCATTCCCTGGGTTTCTGCACCAACATGATACAGGATAAAACAACAATGTGGGTCATTAATTTTTTAATGACATGCACAAATGCTATTTAGCATGATTACAAACTCACCCTAGTATTCTCTATAGAAGTGTAGAATGGGCGAGTAGTGAAATAAAATAATTTTCCATAATAAAAGTCATTCTGGAAATGGGGGATAATTATATACTAGAGCCATGGAATCTAATCCTGACTTTGCTACTAACTTAGTGTACTGTGTTTCACTTTCCCCATTTTACAATAAAGAGAACAGATTATATAGTCCCTTGGAGGCTTTCTATCTCTGAACTTACATAAAACTGTGATTATCACCATCTTTCTCCTTCCAGACTGTGAGGAAAGAAAATATGTTGTATTACTTTTATCCTTTCATCATAACAATTAGCTTTTGATTAGTGCTTTTCTGGCAACTATTGCATCTTAGTGAAGATGATTTAGTATTTCAGCAATTGCTGGATTCTTAAAAATGTGCCAGCATGGTGTATTGAAATTAGTAAGGTTTCAAAAGGTATTTCAAACTAGCCTTAATTAATTAAGTGCTTGATAGATGCAGTCCAAGGTTAACCACTTAATAAATTGGCAACCAAATAAAAAATGGAATCAAACACTGTAAGCAGCTTACTGGAAGGGATCTGGGCTCTCCACCAAGAGATTCTGTAGCAGTGCTGGCAGCAGGGTGGGTCATTTTCAAGCTCCTGATTCACTGTCACTGTACCCTTTCACCCAAGACTGAACCCTTCCCCCCAAAATGCACAGTATTGCTTAATCTGCAGCAATGATGTTTGTGTTAGTGTCAACAGACTAAAAGAAAATTCCCACCTGAAATGTGAGTAGTTAAGAAGTTAAGAATCATCTTTAATTCACTGTGTATTTGAACACAAGAATATTGTAAAGGAGGACAGTGGTGATATTTCTTAGGTATGTAGAAAAGTTCTCTGCCGTTTCAGCAAACTGGCATTTAAGTGGAGGACTAGATTAAAGAAAAAATGATGTTGCTGAGAAAAAGAGATCATAGGCTGGGTGTGGTGGCTCACACCTGTAATCCTAGCACTTTGGGAGGCTGAGGCAGGCAGATTTGTTGAGCTCAGGAGTTTGAGACAAGCTGGGCAACATAGTGAGACTCTGTCTCTACAGAAAATACAAAAATTAACTGGGTATGGTGGCACGTGGCTGTAGTCCCAGCTACTCAGTAGGCTGACGTGGGAGGATCACCTGATCCCAAGGATGTTGAGGCTGCAGTAAGCCCTGATTGCACCACTGCACTCCAGCCTGAGTGACAGAGTGAGACCCTGTGAAAAAAAATCATAAAGTAAGATAATTTGATTCTATTTAGAAGACTGTAGAGAGTGTTAAGTTACTGAAGATTTGAAAGCAAGAAGTAATTAAGGGTTGGTTATATACCAAGCAAGTATGAATAGATTAATTTAAAGGGATAGATATTATCACTCAAGTTGTTAGGAAGCTGTACTTGTAAAAATCCTGAGTGTTATGTTAAATTAAGTTTTAAAACCAAGAAACATATTAAGCAGCAACTCTGTGCTCAATTCTGTGCTGACAGCTAATATGAGAAAGAAATGAGCTTCCTGTCTGAGAGTACTAACAAAGACAGTGTGATATAATGGAAAGCGATACAGACAGAGTCAGAAGCCTTGAATTCCATTAGCTCACTCTGTGACCTAGGTCAAGGGACTTCTCTCTAAGCCTCACATTCCCAGACCATTGTAATAGGATTCAATGAGATAATGTATCAGAGTACTTCAAAAATTATGAAGAGCTAGTAACATGTGGGCAATGACAATACAGGTTCTAATGACTGGAGATAATAATGATGTGGTAAAAAGAGAAGAGACTCTGATAATCAAACAAACCAGGGTTTGAATCTTGCCTTTGTCACAGCTGTGTGGCTTTGAGGGTATTACTTAACCTCTCCAAGCCTTCAGTACCACACTTAAATTCAGATAATGATAACAACAATAAACACTTACCTCATAATATTATTATCTGTCACATAGTAGATATTTGGTGTATTAGTCCATTTTCACACTGCTGATAAAGACATACCCAAGACTGAGCAATTTACAAAAGAAAGAGGTTTATTGGACTTACAGTTCCACGTGGCTTGGGAAGCTTCACAATCATGGTGGAAGGTGAAAGGCACCCCTCACATGGAAGCAGACAAGAGGAGAGAGCTTGTGCAGGGGAACTCCCCTTTATAAAACCACCAGATATTGTGAGACATCTTCACTATCATGAGAACAGCATGGGAAAGACCTACCCCCATAATTCAATTACCTCCCACTGGGTCCCTCTCACAACACATGGAAATTCAAGATGACATTTGGGTTGGGGCACAGCCAAACCATGTCATTCCACCCCTGGCCTCTCCCAAATCTCATGTCCTCACAATTCAAAACCAATTATGCCTTCCCAACAGTCCCCTAAAGTCTTAATTCATGTCAGCATTAACTCAAAAGTCTGCAGTCCAAAATCTCATTCAAGACAAGGCAAGTCCCTTCCACCTATGAGCCTGTAAAATCAAAAGCAAGTTAGTTACTTCCTAGATAAAATGGGGGTACAGGCATTGTGTAAATACAGCCATTTCAAATGGGAGAAGTTGTCCAAAACAAAGGGCTATAGGCCCCATGCAAGTCTGAAATCCAGCAGGGCAGTCAAATCTTAAAGCTCCAAAGTGATCTCCTTTGACTCCGTGTCTTGCATCGAGGTCGCGCTGATGCAAGAGGTGGTTCCCTATGGTCTTGAGCAACTCATACCCTGTGGCTTTGCAGGGTATAGCCTCCCTTCTGGCTGCTTTCCTGGGCTGGCATTGAGTGTCTGTGGCTTTTCCAGGTGCATGGTGCAAGCTGTCAATGGATCTACCATTCTGAGATCTGGAGGACGGTGGCCCTCTTCTCACAACTCCACTAGGCAGTGCCCCAGTAGGGACTCTGTGTGGGGGCTCTGACCCCACACTTCCCTTCTGCACTGCCCTAGCAGAGGTTCTTCATGAGGGCCCACCCCTGCAGCAAGCTTCTGCCTGGACATCCAGCCTTTTCCATACCTCATCTGAAATCTAGGCTGAGGTTCTCTAGTTACAGCTGAAGTGGCTGGGATGCAGGGCGCTAAGTCCCTAGACTGCACACAGCAGAGGGACACTGGGCCCAGCCCACAAAACAATTTTATCCTCCTAACCCTCTGGGGCTGTGATGGGAGGGGCTGCCACAAAGGTCTCTGACATGCCCTGGAGATATTTTCCCCATTGTCTTGGTGATTAACATTCAGCTCCTTTTTACTTATGCAAATTTCTGCAGCCAGCTTGAATTTCTCCTCAAAAAATGGGATTTTCTTTTCTATTGCGCTGTCAGGTTGCAAATTTTCCAAACTTTTATGCTCTGTTTCCCTTTTAAAACTGAATGCCTTTAACAACACCCAAGTCATCTCTTGAATGCTTTGCTGCTTAGAAATTTCTTCTACCAGATACCCTAAATCATCTCTCTCAAGTTCAAAGTTCCACAAATCTCTAGGGCAGGAGCAAAATGCTGCCAGTATCTTTGCTAAAACATAGCAAGAGTAACCCTCACTCCAGTTCCCAACAAGTTCCTCATCTCCATCTGAGATCACCTCAGCCTGGATTTCATTGTCCATATCACTATCAGCATTTTTGTCAAAGCCATTCAACAAGTCTCTAGGAAGTTCCAAACTTTCCCACATTTTCCTGTCTCCTTCTGAGCCCTCCAAACTGTTCCAACCTCTGCCTGTTATCAAGTTCCAAAGTCACTTCCACATTTTCGGGTATCTTTTCAGCAGCACTGCACTCTACTGGTACCAATTTACTGTATTAGTCCATTTTCATGCTGCTGATAAAGGCATACCCAAGATTGTGCAATTTACAAAAGAAAGAGTTTTATTGGACTTACAGTTCCACATGGCTGGGGAGGCCTCACAATCATGGTGGAAGGTGAAAGGTACATCTCACATGGCGGCAGACAAGAGAAGAGAGCTTGTGCAGGGAAACTCCCCTTTTTAAAACCATCAGATCTTGTGAGACTTATTCACTATCATGAGAAAAGCATGAGAAAGACTTGCCCCCATGATTCAGTGATCTCCCACTGGGTCCCTCCGACAACACATGGAAATTCAAGATGAGATTTGGGTGGGGACAGAGCCAAACCTATCATTTGGTAATGGTAGCCTTTATTACAAAATAAATACACTTCAGTAGGCAACTAAGTTATAAACTATAAAGGTAATGAGAGCTCAAAAAACCCATCTCAAAATATACTGTGAACAAAACTACCATGATAACAGAGGTAACTGAGAATGTCCCTGTTTAGGAATTTTATATGATGAAAATAGGCCTTTGAGGCAGGAGAATCACTTGAACCTAGGAGGTGGATGTTGCAGTGAGCCAAGGTTATGCCACTGCACTTCCACTTCAGCCTGGGTGACAGAGTGAGACTTTATCTCAAAAAAAAAAAAAAAAGGAAACTATTACATGCTTTAAGAGATAATATGAGCACTGGTGATAGATATGAGTTGTTGGGGAAGTAAAATCTATAAGAATTGATGACTCATTGTGGAGTCACAACATGGCAAATGAGGGAGGATAACTCCCAAGTTTCTAGATTGGGTGATTGGAAGAATTATAGTGTTGCGTAGTCATTCAACACAAATTTATTGAGTGCCTACTATGTGCCAGGTTCTGGAAATAGGATAGTAAGCCAAACAGACATAGTTCTTGTTTACATTTAGTGGACAAGTCTAGTGGGGGAAACAGAATATAAATAAAATCAATAAATATAGTTCTAAACTGTGATAAGTATTAGGAAAGAAAAGTATAGAGTACTAGGTTAAACTATGCCAAGGGAGACATAATAGTGCATACAAAAGGATGACAAGGGGCCAGGCATGGTGGCTCACGCCTGTAATCTCAGCACTTTGGGAGGCCAAGGTGGGTGGATCACCTGAGGTCGGGAGTTCAAAACAAGCCTGACCAACATGAAGAAGCCCCATCTCTACTAAAAATACAAAATTAGCCAGGCGTGGTGGTGCATGCCTGTAATCCCAGCTACTCAGGAGGCCGAGGCAGGAGAATTGCTTGAACCTGGGAGGCATAGGTTGCAGTAAGCCAAGATCGTGCCATTGCACTCCAGCCTGGGCAACAAGAGCAAAACTCCATCTCAAAAAAAAAAAGCATGACAAGGTTTTGAATGAAAAACAAAATGGTGACTTCATTTTTTTTAATTTTAATTTTTTGGTATTTATTATTTTAAATTGACTTGTAATAATTGTACATATTTATGGGGTATATAGTGATGTTTCAATACATATACTGTATAGTGATCAGATCAAGATCTGATCAGTATATAGCATATCTGTCACCTCAAACATTTATTATTTGTTTGTATTGGAAGCATTCAATTTCCTCCTTCTAACTATTTGAAACTATACATCATTGTTAACTACAGTCATCCTACAGTGCTATAGAAAGAACACTAGAACTTATTCCTCCTATCTAGCTGTAATTTTGTAACCTTTAACAAATCTCTGCCTATTCCCCCTTTTCCCCAACCCTTCCCAGCCTCTGGTAGTCTCTGTTCTACTTTTTACCTCTGTGAGCTCAACTTTTCTTAGCTTCCACATATGAGTGAGAATATGCGATGTTTTACTTTCTGTTCCTGGCTTACTTTACTTAACAGAATGTCCTCCAGTTCCCTCCATGTTGCTGCAAATGACAGGATTTCATTCTTTTTATAACTGAATAGTATTCCACAATGTATACCATATTTGCTTTATCCATTCATCTGTTGTTGGACACATATTGATTCCATATCTTGGCTATTGTGAATAGTGCTGCAATAAATATGGAGGTGCAGGTGTCTCTTTGATATACTGCTTTCCTTTCCTTTGGATAAATTCCCAGTAGTGGGGTTGCTAGATCATATGGTAGTTCTATTTTTACTTTTTTGAGGAACCTCCATACTATTCTCCATAGTGGCTATACTAATTTACATTCCCACTAATAGTGTATAAAATTTTCCCTTACTCTGCATCCTTGCCAGCATTTGTTATTTTTGTCTTTTTGATAATGGTCATCCTAAAGAGGGTGAGACACTACCTTATTATGGTTTTGTTGAATTTTCCTGATGATGAGTGAGGTTGAACATTTTTTCATTTATTTGTCGGCCATTTGTATGTCTTCTTTTGAGAAATGTCTGCTCAGATCATTTGCCCATTTTAAAATCAGATTGTTCATATTTTTGCTGTTCAGATGTTTGCATTCCTTGTATGGGCTCGATATTAATATCCTATCTGATGAATAGTCTGTGAATATTTTCTGCTGTTCTGTAGGTTGTCTTTTCACTCTCTTGTTTCTTTTGCTGTGCAGAGATTTTAGTTTGATATAATCCCATTAGTTCATTTTTGCTTTTTTGCCTATGCTTTTTAGGTCTTATACATAAAGTCATTTTCCAGACTAATGTCCTGAAGGATTTCTCCTATTTTTTTTCTAGTAGCTTACAGTGTCAAGTCTTATATTTAGGTCTTTGATCCATTTTGAGTTGATTTTTGTATAGGGTAAGAGGTGGAAGTCTAGTTTCATTCTTCTGCTCGTGGATATTTAGTTTTCCCAGTGTCATTTATTAAAGAGACTCTCCTTTCATCACTGAGTGTTCTTGATGACTTTGTGAAAAACCAATTGCCTGTAGATATGTGAATAAATTTCTGGTTTCTTTATTCTGTTTCGTTGGTCTGTTTGTGTGGTTTTATGCCAGTACCATGCTGGTTTTGGTTACTATAGCTTTGTAGTATATTTGGAAGTCTGATAGTGTAGTGCCTTCAGCTTTGTTCTTTAAGTTCAGGATTGCTTTGGCTATTTGAGGTTCTTTTGTGGCCCCATACAAATTTAAAATATTTTTTCCTATTCTGTGGAGAATGTCATTGGCATTTTGATAGGGATTGCTTTGAATCTGTAGATTGCTTTGGGTATTATGGTCATTTTAGCAATATTAATTATTTCAATCCATTAGCATGGGATGTCTTTCCATTTGTTTGTATTCTCTTCAACTCCTTTCAACAGTGTTTTGTAGTTTTCCTTGTAGAGGTTTCTCACCACCCTGGTTAAATTTATTCTTAGGTATTTTATTTTTTGACATCTATTGTAAATGGGATTGCCTTTTGATTTCTCTCTTTTTTTTTTTTTTTTGAGACAGAGTCTTGCTCTGTTGCCCAGGCTACAGTGCAGTGGTGCAATCTTGGCTCACTGCAACTTCCACCTCCTGGGTTCAAGTAATTCTCCTATCTCAGCCTCCCGAGTAGATGGTATTACAGGTGCATGCCACCACACCTGGCTAATTTTTGTATTTTAGTTTCACCATGTTGGCCAGGCTGGTTTTGAACTCCTGACCTTGTGATACGACTGCCTTGGCCTCCCAAAGTGCTGGGATTACAGGCGTGTGCCACAGTGCCCGGCCTTGATTTCTTTTCTTTTCAGGATCCAGTATCTCTGTCTCATTAAAAAAATTTCAACTTTTATTTTAGATATAGAGGGTACATGTGCACGTTTGTTACATGGGTATATTATAGTGAGTCTAGTGCCCAATAGGAAGTTTTTCAATCCACTCTCCCTCACCCCCTCCCACCTCTAGTAGTCCACAGGGTCTATTGTTTCCATTTTTATGTCTATGTGTGCTCAATCTTTAGCTCTTACTTGCGGAAACTTGTGGTATTTGGTTTTCTGTTCCTGTGTTAATTCTCCTGGGATTATGGCATCCAGTTCCATCCATGTTGCTGCAAAGGACATGATTTCATTCTTTTTATGGCTGCATAGTATTCCATGGTGTATTTGTACCACATTTTCTTTATCAAATCTACCATTTATGGGCACATAGGTGATTCCATGTCTTTTCTATTTTTTTTTTTTTTTTTTTTGAGACGGAGTCTCGCTCTGTCACCCAGGCTGGAGTCTAGCGGCATGATCTCGGCTCACTGCAACATCCACCTCCTCGGTTCAAGTGATTCTCCTGCCTCAATCTCCACAGTAGCTGGAATTACAGGTGCCCACCACCATCTCCGGCTAATTTTTGTATTTTTAGTAGAGACAAGATTTCGCCATGTTGGCCAGGCTTGTCTCAAACTCCTGACCTCAGGCAATCTGCCCGCCTTGGCCTCGGAAAGTGCTGGGATTACAGGCGTGATCCATAGCACTCAGCCTGCAATTTTGAATACAGTACTGCAATGAACATATGGGTGCATGTGTCTTTTTGGTAGAATGATTTATTTCCCTTTGGGTACACACCCAGTATCGGGATTGCTGGGTCAAATGATAGTTTCTTAGTTCTTTGAGAAATCTCCAAACTGCTCTCTACAGTAGCTGAATTGATTTTCATTTCCACCAACAGTATATTAGTGTTCCCTTTTCTCTGCAGCCTCACTAGCATCTGTTGCTTTTCAACTTTTTACTAATAGTCATTCTGACTCATGTGAGATGCTATATTGTTGTGGTTTTGCTTTGCATTTCTCTAATAATCAGTGATATTGAGCTTTTTTCCTATGCTTATTGGCTGTATGTATGTGTTCTTTTGAGAATTGTCTGTTCATGTCCTTTGCCCATTTTTTCCATCAACTTTTATTTTAAGTTCCAGGGTACATGTGCAGGATGTGCAGGTTTGTTACATAGGTAAATGTGTGCCATGGTGGTTTGCTGCACAAATCAACCCATCACCTAGGTATTAAGCCCAGCATCCATTAGCTACTCTTCCTGATGCACTCCAACCCTCCACCCTCCAAAAGGCCCCAATGTGTGTTGTTCCCCTTTATGTGTCCATATGTTCTCACCATTTACCTCACACTTATAAACAAGAACTTTTGGTATTTTGTTTTTTGTTCCTGCATTAGTTTGCTGAGGATAATGGCTTCCAGTCCATCCATGTCCCTGCAAAGGACATGCTCTTTTTCACTTTTTATGGCTGCATAGTATTCCATGGTATATATGTACCACATTTTCTTTATCCAGTCTATCATTGATAGGCATTTAGGTTGACTCCATATCCTTGCTATTGTGAATAGCGTTTCAATCAATATACGCATACAGTTATCTTTATAATGGAATGATTTATATTCCTTTGGGTATATACCCAGTAATGGGATTGCTGGGTCAAATGGTGTTTCTGTCTTTATCTCTTTGAGGAATCACTACGTTATCTTCCAAAATGGTTGAACTAATTTACATTCCCGCCAACAGTGTAAAACTGTTCCTTTTCCTTCACAACCTTGCCAGCATCTGTTGTTTCTTGACTTTTTAATAATTGCCATTCTGATTGGTGTCAGATGGTATCTCATTGTGATTTTGATTACACCTTATACAAAAATTAACTCAGGATGGATTAAAGACTTAAATGTAAAGCCTCAAACTGTAAAAACCCTAGAAGAAAATCTAGGCAGTACCATTCAGGACATAGGCATGAGCAAAGATTTCATGATGAAAACACCAAAAGCAATTGCAGCAAAAGCAAAAACTGACAAATGAGATCTAATTAAACTAAAGAGCATCTGCACAGCAGAAGAAACTATAATCAAAGTGAACAGAAAACCTACAGAATGGGAGAAAATTTTTGCAATCCAGTTATCTGACAAAGGTCTAATATCTAGAGTCTACAAGGCACTTAAACAAATTTACAAGAAAAACAAAAAACCACATGAAAAAGTGGGCAAAGGATATGAACAGACACATTCCAAAAGAAGATATTCATGCAGCCAACAAACATATGAGAAAAGCTCAACATCACTGATCATTGGAGAAATGCTCATTTAAAAAAATGGGATTGTTTTTTGCTTGTTGATTTGTTTCAATTCCTTGTATATTCTGGATATTAGACCTTTGTTGGATATATAGTCTGTGAATATTTTCTCCCATTCTGTAGGTTGTCTGTTTACTCTGTTGATGATTTCTTTTGCTGTGCAGAATCTCTTTATTAATTAGGTCCCATTTTTCAATTTTTTGTTTTTGTTGCAATTGCTTTTGGGCACTTAGCCATTGTATTAGTCTGTTCTCATGCTGCTAATAAAGACATACCTGAGACTGGGTAATTTGTAAATGAAAGAGGTTTAATTCACTCATAGTCCCACATGGCTGGGGAGGCCTCAAAATCATGGTGGAAGGTGAATGAGGAGCAAAGTCACGTCTTACATGGTAGCAGGCAAGAGAGCTTGTGCAAGGGAACTCCCAATTATAAAACCATCAGATCTCCTGAGACTTATTCACTACCATGAGAAGAGTAATGGGGAAACTGCCCCCATGATTCAATTATCTCCACCTGGCCCCACCCTTGACACATGGGGATTATTACAAATCAAGGTGAGATTTGGGTGGGGACACAGCCAAACCATATCATTCCACTCCTGACCCCTCCAAAACCTCATATCTTCACAATTCGAAACCAGTCATGCTTTCCCAACAGCCCCCAAAGTCTTAACTCATTTCAGCATCAACTCAAAAGTCCACAGTCCAAAGTCTCATTTGAGACAAGGCAAGTCCCTTCCGCCTATGAGCCTGTAAAATCAAAAGCAAGTTAGTTACATCCTGGATATAATGGAGGTATGGGCATTTTGTAAATACCCATTCCAAATGGGAGAAATTGGCCAAAACGAAGGGGCTACAAGCCCCATGCAAGTCCAAAATCCAATGGGGAAGTCAAATCTCAGAGCCCTGAAATGATCACTCTTGACTCCATGTCTCACATCCAGGTCATGCTGATGCAAGAGATGGGCTCCCACGGCCTTGGGCAGTTCCGCCCCTGTGGCTTTGCAGGTTACAGCCTCCCTCCCAGCTGATTTCATGGACTGGCATTGAGTGTCTGCAGCTTTTCCAGGCACCTGGTGCAAGCTGTCAGTGAATCTACGATTCTGGGGTCTGGAGGATGGTAGCCCTCTTCTCACAGTTCTACTAGGCAGTGCCCCAGTGGAAACTCTGTGTTGGGGGCTCCACCCCTACATTTCCCTCCCACACTGCCCTAACAGAGGTTCTCTATGAGGGCTCTGTCCCTGCAGCAGACTTCTGCTCGGACATCCAGATGTTTCCATATATCCTCTAAACTCTAGGTAGGGGTTCCCAAACCTCTATACTTGACTTTTGTTCACCCACAGGCCCAACACCACATGGAAGCCACCAAGACTTGGGGCTTGCATCCTCTGAAGCAATGGCCTAAGCTCTACATTGGCCCCTTTTAGCCATGGCTGGGATGCAGGGCACCAAGTCCCGAGGCTGCACAAAGCAGCAAGGCCCTGGGCCCTGCCCATTAAACCATTTTTTCTCCTACGCTTCCAGGCCTGTGATGGGAGGGACTGCTGTGAAGACCTCTGATATGCCCTGGAGACATTTTCCCCATTGTATTGGTGATTAACATTTGGTTCCTTGTTACTTATGCAAATTTCTGCAGCTGGCTTGAATTTCTCCTCAGAAAATGTGTTTTTCTTTTCTATTGGATCTTCTAGCTGCAAATTTTCCAAACTTTTATGCTCTGCTTCCCCTTTAAACATATGTTCCTATTTCAAACCATATCTTTGTGAATGCATAAAACTGAATGCTTTTAACAGCACCCAAGTCACATCTTGAATGCTTTGCTGCTTAGAAATTTCTTCCACCAGATACCCTAAATCATCTCATTCAGGTTGAAAGTTCCACAGATCTCTAGGGCAGGGACAAAGTGCCACCAAGCTCTTTGCTAAAACATAGCAAGAATCACCTTTGCTCCAGTTCCCTATGAGTTCCTCATCTCCATCTGAGACCACCTCAGCCTGGGCTTTATTGTCCATATCACTATCAGCATTTTTGTCAAAACCATTCAACAAGTCTCTAGGAAGTTGCAAACTTTCCTACATCTTTCTGTCTTCTTCTGAGCCCTCCCAGTCTCTAGGAAGTTATAAACTTTCCCACATTTTTCTACCTTATTCTGAGCCTTCCAAACTGTTCCAATCTCTGCCTGTCACCCAGTTCCAAAGTCACTTTCACATTTTCATGTATCTTTACAGCTGCATTCCACTCTACCAGTACCAATTTAGTGTATCAGTCTATTCTCATGCTAATAAAGACATACCTGAGACTAGGTAATTTGTAAAGGAAAGAGGTTTAATTTACTCACAATTCCACATGGCTAGGGAGGCCTCACAATCATGGCTGAAGGTGAATGAAGAGCAAAGTCACATCTTACATGGCAGCAGGCAAGATAGCTTGTGCAGGGGAGTTCCCATTTATAAAACCATCAGATCTTGTGAGACTTATTCACTACTACAAGAACAATATGGAGGAAACTGCCCCATGATTCAACTGTTTCCATCTGGCCTTGCCTTTGACATGTGGGGATTATTATAATTCAAGGTGAGATTTGGGTGGGGACATGGCTGAACCATATCAGCCATAAATTCTTTGCCAAGGCAGATGTTGAGAAGGGTATTTCCTAGGTTTTCTAGGATTTTTATACTTTGAGGTCTGACATTTAAATCTTTAATCCCTTGAGTTAATTTTTGAATATGATGAAAGGTAAGGGTATAGTTTTCATTCTTCTATAGATGGGTAGCTTGTTATCCCAGCACCATTTATTTAATAGGGAGCCCTTTCTCCATTGCTTATTTTTGTTGGCCTTTTTGAAGATCTTGTGGTTGTAGCTGTGTGGCTTTATTTATGAGTTTTCTGTTCTGCTCCATTGTTTTATGTGTCTGTTTTTGTGCCAGTACCATGGTGTTTTGGTTACTGTAGCCCTGTAGCATAAAGTTGGGTAGTGTGCTGTTCTTTTTGCTTCAGATTGCTTTGGCTATTCATGCTCTTTTTTAGTTCCATATAAATTTTAGAATAGTTTTTTCCCCTAATTCTGTGAATAATGACGTCAATAGTTTGATAGGAATAGTGTCGAATCTGTAAATTGCTTTGGGCAGTATGGTCATTTTAACAATATTGATTCTTCCAATCCATGAGCATGGAATGTTTTTACACTTATTTGTGTCATTTCTGATTTATTTCGGCAGTGGTTTGTAGTTTTCCTTGTAAAGATCTTTCACCTCCTTGGTTAGCTGTATTCCTTGGTATTTCATTTTATTTGTGGGTGTTGTAAATGGGATTGTGCTTTTGGTTTTACTGTCAGCCTGGGCATTATTGGTTTATAGAAATGCTACTGAGTTTGCACATTTATTTTGTATCCTGAAACCTTGCTAAAATCATGTATCAGTTCTAGTAGCTTTTTGGCAGAGTCTTTATGGTTTTCTAAGTATAGAATCATATTGTCAGTGAAGAGAGATAATTTGACTTCTTTTCTTATTTGGATATCTTTTATTTCTTTCTCTTGCCTAATTGCTCTGGCTACAATTTTCAGAACTATGTTGAATAGAAGTGGTGAGAGTGGACATCCTTGTCTTGTTCCACTTCTCAAGGAGAATAGTTCCTGCTTTTGACTGTTCAGTATGACATTGGCTGTGGGTTTGTCATATATGGCTCTTATTATTTTGAAGTATGTTTTTTAAATGCCTAGTCTGTTGAGGTTTTTTTTTTTTCTTAAATTATGAAGGGATGTTGGATTTTATCAAAAACTTTCTGTGTCTATTGAGATGATCATATGGCTTTGGCTTTTAATTCTATTTACATAGTGAATCACATTTATTGATTTGCATATGTTGAACCAACCTTGCATCCCAGGAACAAAGCCTAATCAATCATGATGAATTAACTTTTTGATGTGCTGCTGGATTTGGTTTGCTAGTGTTTTGTTGAAGATTTTTGCATCTATTTTCATCAGGGATGTTGGCCTGAAGTTTTCTTTCTTCAACATGTCTGCCAGATTTTGGTATTAGGCTGATGCTGACCTCGTAGAGTGAGTTAGGGAGATATCTCTCTTCCTCTATTTTTTTGGAACAGTTTCAGTAGTAGTGATACCAGTTCTTCTTTACATATCTGGTAGAATTTGGCTGTGAATCCATTTGGTCCAGGGCTTTTATTGGTTGATAGGTTTTTATTACTGATTCAATTTCCAAGTTTGATATTGGTCTATTCAGGGTTTTAATAACTTCCTGATTCAACCTTGGAAGACTGTGTGTTTCCAGGAATTTATCCATTTCCTCTAGATTTTCTAATTTGAGTACATAGAGTTCATAGTATTCTCTGAGGATCTTGTGTATGTCTGTGAGATCAGTTGTAATGTCATCTTTGTCATTTCTGATTGTATTTATGTGAATTTTCTTTTTTCTTTATTAATCTAGCTAGCAGTCTATCAATCTTATTTATTTTTTCAGAGCCAATAATTTGTTTTATTGATTTTTTTGTATGGATTTTTGCATCTCAGTTTCATTAAGTTCTCTAATTTTAGTTATTTCTTTTCTTTTGCTAGCTTTGGGGTTTATTTGTTCTTTTCTTGTCTTAGAAAACTAAGGTTTCTTTAGGTATAAAATTAGATTGTTAATTTGAGATCTGACATAGTTTGAACATGTGTCCTCACCAAATCTCATGTTGAATTGTAATTTCCAATGTTGGAGGTGGGGCCTGGTGGGAATTGTTTGGGTAATGGGGATGGATCTCTCATGGCTTGGTGCTGTCCTCGCAATAGTGAATGAGTTCTCGTGAGATGTAGCATCTCCTCACTCACTCCATCTCTTGCTTCTACTCCCACCATGTGACTTGCCTGCTCCCCCTTTCCCTTCCACCATGATTGGAAGTTTCCTGAGGCTTCCCCAGAAGCAGATTCCAGTTCTATACTTCTTATACAGCCTGCAAAACTGTGAGCTAATTAGACCTGTTTTCTTATAAATTACCCAGTCTCGGGTATTCTTTATAGCAATGCAAGAACAGCCTAACACAAGATCATTCTAACTCCTTCTCCTTCTCCTTCTCCTTCTCCTCCTCCTTCTTCTTCTTTTTTTTTTTTTGAGATGGAGTCTGGCTCTGTTGCCCAGGTTGGAGGGCAGTGGCACCATCTCGACTCACTGCTACCTCCACCCACTGGATTCAAGCAATTCTCCTGCCTCAGCCTCCCTGGTAGTTGGGATTACAGGCATGCACTACCACACATGGCTAATTTTTGTATTTTTAGCAGAGACTGGGTTTCACCATGTTGGTCAGGCTGGTCTCCAACTCCTGACCTCAAGTGATCCGCCCACCTCGGCCTCCCAAAGTGCTGAGATTACAGGCGTGAGCCACTGCACCTGGCCCATCCTAACTTCTTGATGAAGGTGTTTAGGGCTATAACATTTTCTCTTAACATAGCTTTAGCTGCATCCCAGAGATTTTGGTAAGTTATGTCCCTATTTTCATTAATTTCAAAGAATTTTTTGCCTTAATTTTGATGTTCACTCAGGAGCCATTCAGGAGCAAGTTGTTTAATTTTCAAGCATTTGTGTAGTTTTTAGAGATCTACTTTATATTCATTTCTATTTTTATTGCACTGTGGTCTGAGAGTGTGCTTGGTATGATTTTATTTTTTTTAATTTATTGAGACTTGCTTTATGACTGAACATGTGGTTGATCTTAGAATATGTTCTGTGTGCAGATGAGAAGAATGTATATTCTGTGGTTGTTGGGTAGAGTGTTCTGTAGATATCTATTAGTTCCAATTAGTCAAGGGTTGAGTTTAAGTCCAGTTTCTTTGTTAGTTTTCTGCGTTGGTGATCTGTCTAACGCTGTCAGTGGGGTGTTGAACCCACTATGATTGTGTGGTTGTCTAAGTCTTTTCATAGGCCAAGAAGAACTTGTTTTATGAATATGGGTGCTCAATGCTGGGTGCATATATATTTAGAATAGTTAAATCTTCTTCTTGTATTGCACCCTTTATTATTATGTAATACTGTGTTAGGCTGTTCTTGCATTGCCATAAAGAAACACTTGAGACTGGGTAATTTATAAAGAAAAGAGGTTTAGGCTTTCACTGGTGACATTAGCTGGCACTCGCTCTACTCTGTCTAATGGGGAAGCAGTGGAATACAAGAGACTGAACTCTATCTGCCTTTATTTCTGACAGACTCACATTGAACTTTCAATCACAAAATTATAGCAAAGAAAGGAACCCGAACTTTAGTAACATAGCTAGAACAAGCTGCAGCAGCAGTGGCAGCAGCAGGAGAAAAGCTTTAATTTGGTTGATTTTCTGTGGCTATTGGTTGTTTGCTAGTCTCATGGTGATGGAAGCTGAAAAATTTTTTGAAGGGACCAAGAAGCTGCTGAAGGTTTGGTTCTCCTGGTAGCAGCCTGATACAAATGAAGGATGTGGGGATCTTAGCAGTATTCCAAGATCTGAGTGGGACATATTTTTGAAGGATGTGTAATGTTCAAGCATATGTGTGACAAAAACTGACAAGCAGGAAGCTTATGTACTCAGTGAGAGTAGCATATTTGTCTTCAAGAGACGTTTCATTTTGAAGACATGTGGTATCACCCTCTTGCTGAAAGCACTGGTTCCCCTGTCGATGCTTGCTGGGGATTACAGTGGGTTTGACTCTATTCAAAGCTTCTTTTATTCTCATAAGAATTTCATTAAGGCTTTTCACCAAGGGTACCCTAACCAGAATTTCCAGGAAGACATAGAGTTTCTTAATGCAGTTTTCCCAAATGGAGCAGCATATTGTATGGGATATATGAATTCTGACAATTAGTACTTATATATTCTGGAGTTCCCAGAGAGTTGGGTAATCAGTCAGCCAGATCAAACCCTGGAAATTCTGATGAAGTGAACTTGACCCAGCAGTTACAGACCGGTTCTACATGAAAGATGGTGTTACTGCAAAGAATGTCACTCATGAGAGTGGAATTTGTGACCTGATTCCAGGTTCTGTCACTGATGACACAATATTTAATCCTTTTGAGTATTTGATGAATGGAATGAAATCAGATGAAACTTACTATTCACATCACTTCAGAACCAGAATCTTTTTTTTCTATTATTATTATTATTATTATTGTTATATTTTAGGCTCTATGGTACATGTGCGCGACGTGCAGGTAAGTTACATATGTATACATGTGCCATGCTGGTGCGCTGCACCCACCAACTCATCATCTAGCATTATGTTAGCTTTGAAACAAACTTAAGTCAGACCTCCTATGATGACCTGATCAGGAAAGTTGTGGAAGTCTTTAAGTGAGGAAAATTTGTGACGACCTTGTTTGTTATTTAGAGTTCTAAATGTTTCACAGTGCTTTCTTTGCCCTAGAAGATTTAAGGTTTTAAGTGTCTTGATTGTCAGAGTGCTATGTTCAATGATTACAATTTTGTTTTTACCTGTTTTGCTAAAAATTAGCAACAGCAAAGTTAAAAAAAAATGAAGAAAAAATACAAAAAGAGAACACACATAGAGGGTGGTGGATGCTTTCTAGATGTTGATAATGGGGGCAGTGCTTTCCATAACCACCACCTTGTACTTACAGAAAGCCCTAGATGTAATGATAGTGTAATCATTTTGAACTGTATGCATTATATCAAGGAGTTAGATGTCTTGAATGAATGCTTTCTTCTGTGTTTAGGTATTCTCTGTCACTCTTGCTGTGAAATTCAAATGCATGTAGAAAAAAATTTATTATATGAAACTTTACAACACTCATGAAAGCAATTCAATTTGGTTTATGCACAGCATAATATTTCTCCAGGTATCATCCAAAATTCCCAACAGACAAGGCTTTTGTCCTCTTTAGGTATTAGTCTCAGCTAACCATCTGGGACTGTTCTATTAAATTGCTGTGAGAATTTTACATTCAGTTACCTCCACTTTCTAGAATGCATTTTTTTTTTTTTTTTTTTGAGACAGTCTCACTCTGTCACCCAGGCTGGAGTGCAGTGATGCGATCTTGGCTCACTGCAACCTCCACCTCCCATGTTCAAACGATTCTCATGCCTCAGCCTCCCAAATAGCTGGGATTACAGGTGTGCACCACCATGCCTAGCTAATTTTTATATTTTAGTAGAGAGGAGGTTTCGCCATGTTGTCCAGGCTAGTCTCAAACTCCTGGGCTCAAGCAATCCACCTGCCTCGGCCTCTCAAAGTGCTGGGATTACAATGTATTATCTTTTTGATGTATTGTTGGATTCAGTTTATTAGTATTCTGTTGAGGATTTAAAAATCTATGTTCATCGAGGATATTGGCCTGTAGTTTTTTGTTTTTACTGTGTCCTTGTCTGGTTTTTGGTTACACTGGCCTTATAGAATGAGCTAGAAAGAGTGTCCTCTATTTCAATTTTTAGAATAGTTTGAAAGAATTGGTATTACTTCTTCTTTAAAGATTTGGTGCAATTCAGTGGTGAAGTCATTTGCTTCTGAATTTTTCTTTGTTGAGAGGCTTATTATTGATCCAATCTCATAACTTGTTATTGGTCTGTTCAGGTTTTCTATTTCTTCTTGATTCACATCGTTGTAGGTTGTATGTACCCAAGAATAATCAATCAATTTTCTTCTAGGTTTTCCTATTTCTTAGCCTAGTAGTATTAGTTCTTAGTAGTAGTTCATAGTAGTCTATGATGATCTTTTGTATTTCTGTGTTATGTCTTATTTATTTGGGTCTTCTCTCTTTTTTTCTTAGTCAGGCTAATGTTTTGTTGATTTTGTTTCTCTCTTTAAAAAAACCTTTTCATTTTGTTGATATTTTGTATTGTTTTATAGTCTGTTTTGTTTATTTATAATCTGATTTTTATTGTTTCTTTCCTTTTACTAATTCTAAGTTTTTTTGTTTTGATTTTCTGGTTCCTTGAGATACATTGCTAAGTTGTTTTTAGTTTTTTGAGGTAGGTTATTATTGCTATAAACGTGCATCTTAAAACTGTTTTTGCTGTCCATTGGTTTTGGTATGTGTTTCTAATTTCATTTGTTTCAAGGAATTTTTAATTTTTATTCTTAAGTTCTTCCTCCTCCCATTGATTTTTCAAGAGCCTGTTGTTTAATTTCCATGTGTTTGTATATTTTCAAATGTTCCTCTTGTTATTGATTTCTAGTTTTATTACATGTGGTCAGACAAGATACTTGGTATAATTTTGATTAAAAATTTTTTTCTCATGCTTGTTTTGTGTCCTAACATATCTTCAAGCCTGGGGAATGTTGCATATGTTAACGAAAACAATGTGAATTCTGCAGTTGTTGAAAGAAATGCTCTGTAAATGCTTGTTATGTCCATTTGATATATGGTCAGTTTAAATCCTATTATTCTTTGTTGATTTTCAGTCTAGATAATCTGTCCAATGTTGAGAGTGGCGTGTATTATTGTATTGGGTTCTATTATTGTATCGGAATCTATCTCTCCCTTTAGATCTAGTAATGTATGCTTTATATATCTGGGTGGTCCAGTGTTTGGTGCATACATATGTTTAGTTGTTATATTCTCTTGCTAAATTGATCGCTTATGATCTAATGTTCTTCTTTGTCTCTTTTTCATCTTTGACTTGATATTTACTTGTCTGATAAAAGTATAGCTACTACTGCTTGCTTTTCATTTTCATTTATGTGAAATATCTTTTTTATTAAAATGTTTACATTTTAGTTATTTTGGGTATAATAGGCATAAATATTCATGGGGTACATGTGACGTTCTGAAATAGGCATATAATGTATAATAATCATACCAGGGTAGTTGGAATATCCATCACCCCAAGCACTGATCATTTATTTGTGTTAGGAACATTCCAATCTCACTCTTTTTATTATTTTAAAATATAGAGTAAATTATTTTTTACTATAATCACCCTGTTGAGCTATCAAATGTTAGATGTTATTCATTCTGTCTATTTTTGTGCACCCATTAACCATTCTCATTTCCCCTCCACTACCCTTCCCAGCCTCTGATAATCATTATTCTACTCTCTGTGTCTACGAGTTCAATTGTTTTAATTTTTAGCTACATGTGAGTGAGAACTTGTGAAATTAGTCTTTCTGTGCCTGGTTTATTTCACTTAACATAATGTCTTCCAGTTCCATACGTATTGTTGCAAATGACAGGATTTTATTCTTTTTCACAGCTGAATAATATTCTATTTTGTATGTATGTACTACACTTTCTTTGTCCATTTTATTCATATGTGTACACTTAGGTTGATTCCAAATCTTACCTATTGTGAATAGGGCTGCAATGAATATGGGAGTGTAGATAACTCTTCAATATCCTGATTACTTCTTTTTAGATATATACTTAGCAGTGGAAATGCTGGATCATATGGTAGTTCTATTTTAAGTTTTTCTGAGAAACCTCCATATTGTTCTCAATAGTGGCTGTCCTAATTTACATCCCTGCGAACAGTGTGTGTGGGTTTCACTTTCTTCACATCCTTGCCAACATTTGTTACTGCCTGTCTTTTGGAAAAAAGGCATTTTAACTGGGTGAGATGATATCTCATTGTGGTTTTGATTAGGATTTCTCTGATTATTGATGAAATTGAGCATTTCTTTCATATACTTCTTAGCCATTTGTATGCCTTCTTTTGAGACTTGTCTATTCAGATCATTTGCCCATTTTGAAGCTGAATTATTAGATTTTTTCCTCTTGAGTTGTTTGAGCTCTTTATGTAGTCTAATTATTACTCCTTTGTCAGATAGGTTACTTGCAAATACTTTCTCCCATTCTGTGGGTTTCTCTTCACTTTGTTGACTGTTTCCTTGCCTGTGAAGAAGCATTTTCACTTGATGTAATCCCACTTGTCTATTTTTGCTTTGGTTGCCTGTGCTTCTAAGGTATTACTCAAGAAATCTTTGCCCAGATCTATGTCCTGGTAGGTTTCCTCAATGTTTTCTTTTACTAGTTTCATAATTGCAGGGCTTAGATTTAAGTCTTTAATCCATTTTGATTTGATTTTTATACATGGCAAAATATAAGGGTCTAGTTTCTTCCTTCTACATAGAGATATCTAGTTTTCCCAGCGCCATTTGTTCAAGAGACTGTCTTTCCCCCAATATATGTTCTTGACATTTTTGTTAAAACGGAGTTTACTGTAAATGTGTGGATTAAGTTCTGGGTTCTGCATTCTGTTCCATTGGTCTATGTATCTGTTTTTATGCCAGCACCATGTTGTTTTGGTAACTAAATCCCTGTAGTATAATTTGAAGTCTGGTAATGTGATTCCTCCAGTTTTGCTCTTTTTCCTTAGGATGATTTTGGCTAGTCTAGGTCTTCTGTGGCTCCATATACATTTAGAATTTTTTTTCTATTGCTGAGAAGAATGTCCTTGGTATTTTCATAGGGATTGCCTTGAATTTGTAGATTGCTTTGGGTAGTATGGACATTTTAACAATATTGATTTTTCTAATCTATGAGCATGGGATATATTACAATTTTTGTTCTCTTCAATTTCTTTTATCAATGTTTTATAGTTTTAATTGTAGATTTCCTTCACTTCTTTGGTTAAGTATATCCCTAGGTATTTTATTTTATTTGTAGCTATTATAGATGGGATTATTTTCTTGATTTCTTTTGTATATCATTTACGGTTAGTATATGGAAATGCTACTGACTTTTTTTTTTTTTTTTTTGACGGAGTCTCGCTCTGTCGCTTAGGCTGGAGTGCAGTGGCGCGATCTCGGCTCACTGAAAGCTCCGCCTCCCGGGTTCACGAGATTCGCCTGCCTCAGCCTGCCGAGTAGCAGGGACTACAGGCGCCCACCACCAAGCCTGGCTAATTTTTTTGTATTTTTTTAGTAGAGACGGGGTTTCACCGTGTTAGCCAGGATGGTCTCGATCTCTTGAGAGTTTTTATCATAAAGGGATGTTGAATTTTATCAAATACATTTTCAGCATCAGTTGAAAAGATCATATGGTTTTTGTTCTTCATTCTGTTGATATAATGTATCACACTGATTGATTTGCATATGTTGAACCATTCTTTACCCCTGGGTTGATCCCACTTTGTTATAGTGAATAATCTTTTTAATGTGTTGTTGAATTTGTTTTACTAGGATCTTGTTGAGGATATTTGCATCTATGTTCATCAGAGATATACTGGCCTGTAGTTTTCTTTTTTGGTTGTGTCTTTAGTTTTGGTGTCAGGGTAATACTGGCCTCATAGCATGAGTTTGAAAGTAATCTCTCCTCCTCAATTTTTTGGAATAGTTTGATTATGTTTGGTATTAGTTCTTCTTTAAATGTTTGGTAGAATTCAACAGTTAAGCCATTGGGTCCTGAGCTTTTCTTTGATGAGAGACGTTTTATTATGGCTTTGATCTCATTACTTGTTATTGGTCTATTCAGGTTCTGGATTTCTTCATGGTTCCACCTTGCTAGGTTGTATGTGTGTAGGAATTTATCAATTTCTTCTAGGTTTTTCAATTTATTGGCATATAATTGCTCAAAATAGTCTCTAATGATCCTTTGAATTACTACAGTATCAGTTATAATATCTCCTTTTTAATTTCTTATTTTATTTATTTGAATCTTATCTCTTTTCCTTAATCTGGCTAAAGTTTTGTCAATTTTGTTTATTTTTGCAAAAAAGCCAGCTTTTTGTTTTGTTGATCTTTTGCATTGCTTTTTGGTTTCAATTTAATTTATTTTTGCTCCGATTATTATGATTTCCTTTCATCTACATATTTTGCATATGATTTGCTCTTGCTTTTATAATTCTTTAAGATGCATTTTAAAATTGGCTATTTGTCGTTTTTCTACTTATTTGATGTAGGACTTATTGCTATAAACTTTCCTTTTACTACTGCTTTCTGTGTGTCCCATAGATTTTGGTTTGTTATGTTTGCATTTTCATTTGCTTCAATACATTTTAAAATTTCATTACTAACTTCTTCATTGACCTACTGGTAATTTAAGAGCATATTGTTTTATTTCCATGTGTTTGCATGGTTCCTAAAGTTCTTGTTATTGATGTCTAGTTTTATGTCATTGTGGTCAGATTCTTCATACTATCTTAGTTTTACTGAGGTTTTTAAGACTTGTTTTGTGGCTTAACATAGGTCTGTCCTTGAGAATGATCCATGTTCTCAGAAGAAAGTGTATTCTGCAGCTCTTGGATAAAACGTTGTGTAAAGATTTATGAGATCCTTTTGATTTATTATGCAGATTAAGTTCAATATTTCTTTGTTGACTTTCTATCTGGGTGATCTGCCCAATACTGAAAGCTGTGTGTTAAGGTCTCCAGCTATTATTGTATTGGAGGAGTCTATCTCTCTCTTAAAACTCTAATAAAATTTGCTTTCTATGTCTGAGTGCTCCAGTGTTGGGTGCATATATATATTTACAGTTATTATATTCTCTTGCTGAAGTGACCTCTTTATCATTATATAATGACCTTTTTAGTCTGTTTTTATAGTTTTTGTCTTGAAATCTATTTCATCTGATAAAAAATATAGGTATTTGTGCTCCTTTTTTGGTTTTTATTTTCATAGACTATCTTTTTCCAGCCCTTTATGTTCAGTCTGTGTATATCTATATAGGTAAAATGAGTTTCTTGTAGGTACCATATAGTTGGGTCTTTTAAAAAATTCATTCAAGATTTTAGTTCATTTACGTTCAATGCTATTGATAGGTAAAGACTTACTATTGCTATTTTGTTTTTTGTTTTCTGGCTGTTTAGTGTTCCTCTCTCCCTCCACCCACCCTCCATTCCCTCCCTCCCTCCCTCTCTCTTCCCCTTCCTCTTCCCCTCCTTCTCCTCCCCCTTCTCCTCCCCCTTCTTTCTTCCTTCCTTCCTTCTTTGTGTAAAAGTGATTTTCTCTGGTAGTAGGTTTTAATTTCTTGCTTTTTATTTATTGTGTATCTGCAGATTTTTTGGTTTGAGGTACCATGAGTCTTGAAATAGCATCTTATAACCAATCATTTTAAACTGATGACAACTAAACTGTGATTACAGAAAAGCACAACAAATAAACAAAGAAGGAAAGTGAACACTAATAAAAACTACACACTTTAACACCATCCCCTCCCAGATTTTTAATTTTTGTTGTTTATAGTTATGACTTTTACTACTATCTCTTAAAACGTTGTTGTAGTTATTATTTTTATAGGTTTGTCTTTTAGTCTTCCTACTCAAGATGTGAGTGGTTTACACACCATTACAGTGTTAGATTATTCTATATTTGTCTGTGTACTTACTGCTACAAGTGAGTTTTGTATGTTCATATGACTTCTTATTGCTTATTAGCATCCTTTTCTTTAAGATTGAAGAACTCTCTTTAGCATTTTTTTTTTTTGTAGCACATGTGTGTACTTGATGAATTCCCTTAGCTTTTTTTTTGGTCTGGGAAAGTCTTCATTTCTCCTTTATGTTTGAAGGATATTTTTGCTGGATATCATATTCTAGGATAAAAGTTTTTTTCCTTCAGCACTTTGAATATGTCATGGCAGTCTCTTGTAGCCTGCAAGGTTTCCACTGAGACATCTGCTGCCAGATATATTGCTACTTCTTTATGCTATATTTGTTTCTTTTCTATTGTTGCTTTTAGGATTATGTTTTCATCTTTGACCTTTGGGAGCTTGATTACTAAATGCCTAGAGGTCGTCTCATTTAGTTTAACCCTGCCTGGTTTTATATGACCTTCTTGTACCTGAACACTGATATCTTTATCAGTGTTCTTTATCAGTTAAAAATGGATTTTAAACTAAAATATTTTTAATATTATTTTAAATCACCATACAGAAAAATTGACTTTTAAATATCTTGATGTACAGTTTTATGAATTTTAACACATGTATGGAGACATGTTATCACTACTACATCAGGACATATAATAATTTTAACATAAAAATTCCTCATTCTACCACTTTATAGTCATCCCTCCTGCCACCCATAAATGCTGGCAACCTGTTCTATTTCTTTTTTTTTTTTTTTTTTTTTTTTTGAGACGGAGTCTCACTCTTTCGCCCAGGCTGGAGTGTAGTGGCACGATCTCGGCTCACTGCAAGCTCCACCTCCCGGGTTCACGCCATTCTCCTGCCTCAGCCTCCCGAGTAGCTGGGACTACAGGCACCCACCACCACGCCCGGCTAATTTTTTGTATTTTTATTAGAGATGAGGTTTCACCATGTTAGCCAGGATGGTCTCAATCTCCTGACCTCGTGATCCACCCGCCTTGGCCTCCCAAAGTGTGTTCTATATCTTTATAGTCTTGCTTTTTCAGAACGTTATATAAATGATATAATGCAGTATGCAGCCTTTTGAGACTGGCTTTTTTATGCAGCATAATGTCTTTGAGAGTCATCCAAATTGTTGTGTGTATCAATAGTTTGGGCTTTTTATTCTGAGTAGTATTCCATTGTGTGGTTGTGCCACAGTTTATTCATGTATTCACTTATTGAAGGACATTTGGATTCTTTCTAGTTTGGGGCAATTATGAATAGTGCAGACATAAACATTGGTGCTCAGACATAAGTTTTCACTTCTCTAGGATAGAAACTCAGGAATGGAATTGCTAAGTCACATGGTAAGTCTATGTTTAACTTTGTAGGAAACTACCAAACCATTTTGTAGAGTGGATGCACCATTTTTTATTCCCCTAGTAATGTATGAGAGACTCAGTTGCCCAGCACTTGATATTGTCAATTTTTTTTTTAAAAATTAAAACATCATGCTGTACCCCATAAATGTATAATGTATACTATTATTATTGTTCATTAATTAAAAATGTTAAGATGTTTCTTTTTTGCTATAAGAGAAAAAGATGCTTTTTTAATATAAGGAACTATCCCAGAAACAGATAAAATATAAAGTAAAATCATTCATTCTCTTCCCAACCATGAGGAAATTGCTAATGGTTTCCAGTGTATCCTTCCAGAGTATTAACTCGTTCATGAGCATATATAGATGTATACGACTATCCTTTTGTTACTTTAAAAATTCAAATGGTATAAGAGAATATGGTTCTGCATATAAATGTACATTGTACATTTTTATTTCTATCGTCTATTTTGAGTTAATTTTTGTATAAGGTATGAGGTTAAGGTTGAGGGCTTTTTGTTTTGTTTTCTCATTTGCATATTGATGTACCATTGTGGCAACATCATTTGTTGTTCCTCCACTAAATTGCTTTTGCACCTTTGCCAAAAATCAATTGACCCCTAATTGTGTGGGCATACTTATGGTCTCATTTTGCTCCATTGATCTATTTGTCTATCCCTTTGCCAGAACCGCACTGTTTTGATTACTGTAGCTTTATAGTAATTTTTTTTTTTTGAGATGGAGTCTCACTCTGTCACCCAGGCTGGAGTGCAGTGGTGTAATCTTGGCTCACTGAAACCTCTGCCTCCTGGCTTCAAGCAATTCTCCTGCCTCAGCTTCCCAAGTAGCTGGGACTACAGGCACCCACCACCACGCCCAGCTAATTTTTGTATTTTTAGTGGAGACGGGGTTTCACCATGTTGCCCAGGATGGTCTTGATGTCCTGACCTCGTGATGCGCCTGCCTCGGCCTCCCAAAGTGCTGGCATTACAGGCGTGAGCCACCACGCCCGGCCAGTAATTCTTTATTTTTATTTTTATTTATTTATTTTTAAATTATTATTTTATTATTATACTTTAAGTTCTAGAGTACATGTGCAAAACATGCCGGTTTATTACATATGTATACATGTGCTGTGTTGGTTTGCTGCACCTATTAACTCATCATTTACATTAGGTGTTTCTCCTAATGCTATCCCTCCCCCATGCTCCCACCCAACAACAGGCTCCGGTGTGTGATGTTCCCCACCCTGTGTCCAAGTGTTCTCATTGTTCAATTCCCACCTATGAGTGAGAACATGTGGTGTTTGGTTTTCTTTGCGATAGTTTGCTCAGAATGATGGTTTCCAGCTTCATCCATGTCGCTACAAAGGACATGAACTCATCCTTTTTTATGGCTGCATAGTATTCCATGGTGTATATGTGCCACATTTTCTTAATCGAGTCTCTCATTGACAGACATTTGGGTTGGTTCCAAGTCTTTGCTATTGTGAATAGTGTCGCAGTACACATACGTGTGCATGTGTCTTTAAAGCAGCATGATTTATAACCCTTTGGGTATATACCCAGTAATGGGATCGCAGGGTCAAATGGTATTTCTAGTTCTAGATCCTTCAGGAATTGCCACACTGTCTTCCACAATGGTTGAACTACTTTACGCTCCCACCAACAGTATAAAAGCATTCCTATTTCTCCACATCCTCTCCAGCACTTGTTGTTTCCTGACTTTTTAATGATCGCCATTCTAAACAATGTGAGATGGTATCTCATTTTGGCTTTGATACACATTTCTCTGATGACCAGTGATGATGAGCATTTTTTCATGTGTCTGTTGGCTGCATAAATGTCTTCTTTTGTGAAGTGTCTGTTCATATCCTTTACCCTCTTTTTGATGGGGTTGTTTGAATTTTTCTTGTAAATTTGTTTAAGTTCCTTGTAGATTCTGGATATTAGTCCTTTGTCAGATGGGTAGATTGTAAAAATTTTCTCCCATTCTGTAGGTTGCCTGTTCACTCTGATGGTAGTTTGTTTTGCTATGCAGAAGCTCTTTAGTTTAATTAGATCCCATTTGTCAATTTTGGCTTTTGTTGCCATTGCTTTTGGTGTTTTAGTCATGAAGTCCTTGCCCATGCCTATGTCCTGAATGGTATTGCCTAGGTTTTCTTCTAGGGTTTTTATGGTTTTAGGTCTAACATTTAAGTCTTTAATCCATCTTGAATTAATTTTTGTGTAAGGTGTAAGGAAGGGATCCAGTTTCAGCTTTCTACATATGGCTAGCCAGTTTTCCCAACATCATTTATTAAAAAGGGAATCCTTTCCCCATTGCTTGTTTTTCTCAGGTTTGTCAAAGATCAGATGGTTGTAGATGTGTGGTGTTATTTCTGAGGGCTCTGTTCTGTTCCATTGATCTATATCTCTGTTTTGGTACCAGTACCATGCTGTTTTGGTTACCGTGGACTTGTAGTATAGTTTGAAGTCAGGTAGCATAATGCCTCCAGCTTTGTTCTTTTTGCTTAGGATTGTCTTGCCAATGCAGGCTCTTCTTTGGTTCCATATGAACTTTAAAGTAGTTTTTTCCAATTCTGTGAAAAAAGTCATTGGTAGCTTGATGGGGATGGCATTGAATCTAGAAATTACCTTGGGCAGTATGGCCATTTTCACGATATTGATTCTTCCTATCCATGAGCATGGAATGTTCTTCCATTTGTTTGTGTCCTCTTTTATTTCGTTGAGCAGTGGTTTGTAGTTCTCCTTGAAGAGGTCCTTCACATCCCTTGTAAGTTGGATTCCTATGATTCCGAAATTCCTAGTTGGATTTTATTCTCTTTGTAGCAATTGTGAATGGGAGTTCCCTCATGATTTGGCTCTCTGTTTGTCTGTTATTGGTGTATAAGAATGCTTGTGATTGTTGCACATTGATTTTGTATCCTGAGACTTTGCTGAAGTTGCTTATCAGCTTAAGGAGATTTTGGGCTGAGACAATGGGGTTTTCTAAATATACAATCATGTCATCTGCAAACAGAGACAATTTGACTTCCTCTTTTTCTAATTGAATACCCTTTATTTCTTTCTCTTGCCTGATTGCCCTGGCCAGCACTTCCAACACTATGTTGAATAGGAGTGCTGAGAGAGGGCATCCCTGTCTTATTCCAGTTTTCAAAGGGAATACTTCCAGTTTTTGCCCATTCAGTATGATACTGGCTGTGGGTTTGTCATAAATAGCTCTTATTATTTTGAGATATGTTCCATCAATACCTAGTTTATTGAGAGTGTTTAGAATGAAGGGCTGTTGAATTTTTCAAAGGCCTTTTCTGCATCTATTGAGATAATCATGTGGTTTTTGTCATTGGTTCTGTTTATGTGATGGATTATGATTATTGATTTGCATATGTTGAACCAGCCTTGCATCCCAGGGATAAAGCCAACTTGATCATGGTGGATAAGCTTTTTGATGTACTGTTGGATTCAGTTCACCAGTATTTTATTGAGGATTTTCGCATCAATGTTCATCAGGGATGTTGGTCTAAAATTCTCTTTTTTTGTTGTGTCTCTGCCAGGCTTTGGTATCGGGATGATGCTGGCCTCATAAAATGAGTTAGGGAGGATTCCCTCTTTTTCTATTGATTGGAATAGTTTCAGAAGGAATGGTACCAGCTCCTCTTTGTACCTCTGGTAGAATTCAGTCTGGTCCTGGACATTTTTTGGTTGGTAGGCTATTATTGCCTCAATTTCAGAGCCTGTTATTGGTCTATTCAGGGATTCAACTTCCTCCTGGTTTGGTTTTGGGAGGGTGTATGTGTCGAGGAATTTATCCATTTCTTCTAGATATTCTAGTTTATTTGTATAGAGGTGTTTATAGTATTCTCTGATGTTAGTTTGTATTTCTGTGGGATGGGTGGTGATATCCCCTTTATCATTTTTTATTGCATCTATTTGATTCTTCTCTCTTTTCTTCTTTATTAGTCTTGCTAGCAGTCTATCAATTTTGTTGATCTTTTAAAAAAACCGTCTCCTGGATTCACTGATTTTTTTTATTTTTTATTTTTTATTATTATACTTTAGGTTTTATGGTACATGTGCGCAATGTGCAGGTTAGTTACATATGTATACATGTGCCATGCTGGTGCGCTGCACCCACTAACTCATCATCTAGCATTAAGTATATCTCCCAATGCTATCCCTCCCCACTCCCCCCACCCCACAACAGTCCCCGAAGTGTGATGTTCCCCTTCCTGTGTCCATGTGTTCTCATTGTTCAATTCCCACCTATGAGTGAGAATATGCGGTGTTTGGTTTTTTGTTCTTGCGATAGTTTACTGAGAATGATGATTTCCAATTTCATCCATGTCCCTACAAAGGACATGAACTCATCATTTTTTATGGCTGCATAGTATTCCATGGTGTATATGTGCCACATTTTCTTAATCCAGTCTATCATTGTTGGACATGTGCCACATTTTCTTAATCCAGTCTATCATTGTTGGACATTTGGGTTGGTTCCAAATCTTTGCTATTGTGAATAATGCCGCAATAAACATACGTGTGCATGTGTCTTTATAGCAGCGTGATTTATAGTCCTTTGGGTATATACCCAGTAATGGGATGGCTGGGTCAAATGGAATTTCTAGTTCTAGATCCCTGAGGAATCGCCACACTGACTTCCACAAGGGTTGAACTAGTTTACAGTCCCACCAACAGTGTAAAAATGTTCCTATTTTTGAAAGGTTTTTTTGTGTTTCTATCTCCTTCAGTTCTGCTCTGATCTTAGTTATTTCTTGCCTTCTGCTAGCTTTTGAATTTCTTTGCTCTTGCTTCTCTGGTTTTTTTAATTGTGATGTTAGGTGTCGATTTTAGATCTTTCCTGCTTTCTCTTGTAGGTATTTAGTGCTATTAATTTCCCTCTACACACTGCTTTAAATGTGTCCCAGAGATTCTGGTATGTTGTGTCTTTGTTCTCATTGGTTTCAAAGAACATCTTTATTTCAGCCTTCATTTCATTATGTACCCAGTAGTCATTCAGGATCAGGTTGTTCAGTTTCTATGTAGTTGTGCAGTTTTGAGTGAGTTTCTTAATCCTGAGTTCTAATTTGATTCCACTGTGGTCTGAAAGACAGTTTGTTGTGATTTCTGTTCTTTTACATTTGCTGAGAAGGCTTTACTTCCTGGTCAGTTTTGGAATAGGTGTGATGTGGTGCTGAGAAGAATGTATATTCTGTTGATTTGGGGTAGAGAATTCTGTAGATGTCTATTAGGTCTGCTTGGTACAGAGCTGAATTCAAGTCCTGGATATCCTTTTTAACCTTCTGTCTTGTTGATCTGTCTAATATTGACAATGGGGTGTTAAAGTCTCCCATTATTATTGTGTGGGAGTCTAAGTCTCTTTGTAGGTCTCTAAGGACTTGCTTTATGAATCCAGGTGCTCCTGTATTGGGTGCATATATGTTTAGAACAGTTAGCTCTTCTTGTTGAATTGATCCCTTTACCATTATGTAATGGCCTTCTTTGTCTCTTTTGATCTTTGTTGGTTTAAAGTCTGTTTTATCAGAGACTAGGATTGCAACCCCTGCTTTTTTTTGTTTTGGTTTCCATTTGCTTGGTAGATCTTCCTCCATCCCTTTATTTTGAGCCTATGTTTGTCTCTGCACATGAGATGGGTCTCCTGAATACAGCACACTGATGGGTCTTGACTCTTTATCCAATTTGCCAGTCTGTGTTGTTTAATTGGAGCATTTAGCCCATTTACATTTAAGGTTAATATTTTTATGTGTGAATTTGATCCTGTCATGATGTTAGCTGGTTATTTTGCCCATTAGTTGATGCAGTTTCTTCCTAGCCTCGATGATCTTTACAATTTCACGTTTTTGCAGTGGCTGGTACTGATTGTTCCTTTCCATGTTTAGTGTTTCCTTCAGGAGCTCCTTGTAAGGCAGGCCTGTGGTGACAAAATCTCTCAGCATTTGCTTGTCTGTAAAGGATTTTATTTCTCCTTCACTTATGAAGCTTAGTTTGGCTGGACATGCAATTCTGGGTTGAAAATTCTCTTCTTTAAAAATGTTGAATATTGGCCCCCACTCTCTTCTGGCTTGTAGAGTTTCTGCCAAGAGATCCGCTGTTAGTCTGATGGACTTCCCTTTGTGGATAACCCGACCTTTCTCTCTGGCTGCCCTTAACATTTTTTCTTTCATTTCAACCTTGGTGAATCTGACAATTACATGTCTTGGAGTTGCTCTTCTCGAGGAGTATCTTTGTGGTGTTCTCTGTATTTCCTGAATGTGAATGTTGGCCTGCATTGCTATGTTGGGGAAGTTCTCCTGGAGAATATCTTGAAGAGTGTTTTCCAGCTTGGTTCCATTCTTCCCATCACTTTCAGGTACACCAATCAAACGTAGATTTGGTCTTTTCACATAGTCCCATATTTCTTGGAGGCTTTGTTTGTTTCTTTTTACTCTTTTTTCTCTATACTTCTCTTCTCACTTTATTTCATTAATTTGATCTTCAATCACTGATACCCTTTCTTCCACTTGATCGAATAGGCTACTGAAGCTTGTGCGTGCATCACGTAGTTCTTGTGTCATGGTTTTCACCTCCATCAGATAATTTAAGTTCTTCTCTATATTGTTTTTTCTAGTTAGCCATTCATCTAGTCTTTTTTCAATGTTTTTAGCTTCCTTGCGATGGGTTCGAACATCCTCCTTTAGCTCGGAGAAGTTTGTTATTACCAACTTTCTGAAGCCTAGCTCTGTCAGCTCGTCAAATCATTCTTCGTCCAACTTTGTTCCATTGCTGGTGAGTAGCTGTGATCTTTTGGAGGAGAAAGGGCATTCTGGTTTTCAGAATTTTCCGCTTTTCTGCTCTGGTTTCTCCCCATCTTTGTGGTTTCGTTTACCTTTGGTCTTTGATGATGGTGACCTACAGATGGGGTTTTGGTGTGGATGTCCTTTTTGTTGATGTTATTGCTTTCTGTTTGTTAGTTTTCCTTCTAACAGTCAGGCCCCTCAGCTGCAGGTCTGTTGGAGTTTGCTGGAGATCCACTCCAGACCCTGTTTGCCTGTGTATCACCAGCGGAGGCTGCAGAACAGCAAATATTGCAGAACAGCAAATATTGCTGCCTGATCCTTCCTCTGGAAGCTTCATCTCAGAGGGGCACCCGGCTGTATGAGGTGTCAGTTGGCCCCTAATGGGAGGTATCTCCAAGTTAGGCTACATGGGGGTCAGGGACCCACTTGAGGAGGCAGTCTGTCCGTTCTCAGAGCTCAAAACCATGCTAGGGGAACCACTGCTCTCTTCAGAGCTGTCAGACAGGGACGTTTAAGTCTGCAGAAGTTTCTGCTGCCTTTTGTTCAGCTATGCCCTGCCCCAACAGGTGGAGTTTACAGAGGCAGGCACGCCTCCTAGAGCTGAGGTGGGCTCCACCCAGTTCAAGCTTCCTGGCCACTTTGTTTATCTACTCAAGCCTCAGCAACAGCGGACGTTCCTCCCCCAGCCAGGCTTGCCACCTTGCAGTTTGATCTCGGACTAGCAGTGAGCAAGTCTCCGTGGGAGTGGGACCCACTGAGCCAGGTGTGGGATATAATCTCCTGGTGTGCCATTTGCTAAGACTGTTGGAAAAGCTTGGTGTTTAGGTGACAGTGTCCCAATTTTCCCAGTACAGTCTGTCATGGCTTCCCTTGGCTAGGAAAGGGAAATCCCCTGACCCCTTGCCCTTCCTGGGTGAGGCAATGCCCCACCCTGCTTTCGCTCACCCTCCATGGGCTGCCCCCACTGTCCTACTAGTCCCAATGAAATGAACCAGGTACCTCAGTTGGAAATGCAGAAATCACCCATCTTCTGCATCAATCACACTGGGAGCTGCAGACCAGAGCTGTTCCTATTCGTCCATCCTGGAACGGACCCCAGTAATTCTTAAAATCAGGTAGCATGCATTGAGATGCTTCACAGAACTAGAAAAAACTATTTTAAAATTCACATGAAACCAAAAAGAGCCCAATTAGTCAAGGCAACCCTAAGCAAAAGGAACAAAGCTGGATACATCATGCTATCCATCTTCAAATTATACTACAGGGATAGAGTAACCAACACAGCATGGTACTGGTACAAAAACAGACACATAGACCAACAGAACTGAATAGAGAACTCAGAAATAAGACAGGATACCTACAATTATCTGATCTTTGACAAAGCTGACAAAAACAAGCAATGGAGAAAGGATGCCCTATTCAATAAATGGTGCTGGAATAACTGTCTAGTTCTATGAAGAAGATTAAAACTGGACCCCTTCCTTACACGATATACACAAATTAACTCGAGATGGATTAAATACTTAAATGTAAAACCCCAAACTATAAAAACCCTGGAAGACAACGTAGTCAATACCATTCAGGACATAGGTATGGGCAAAGATTTTATGATGAAAACACCAAAAGCAATTGCAACAACAGCAAAAATTGACAAATGGGATATAATTAAACTAAAGAGCCTCTGCACAGCAAAAGAAACTATCAACAGAGTAAACAGACAACCTACAGAAAGGGAGAACATTTTTGCAAACTATGCATCTGACAAAGGTCTAATATCCAGCATCTATAAGGAAGTTAAGAAAATTTACAAGAAAAAAACAACTTCATAAAAAGTGGGCAAAGGACACTAACACTTTTCAAAAGAAGACATACATGTGGCCAGCAATCACATTAAAAAAACCTCAATATCACTGATCATTAGAGAAATACAAATCAAAACTACAATGAGATACCATCTAATACCAGTCAAAATGGCCATTATTAAAAGACATAAAATAACAGAGGCTGGCAAGGTTATAGAGAAAAAAGAACGCTTATACAAATGTATGTAGGAGTGTAAATTATTTCAACCATTGTGGAAGGTAATGTAGTCATTCCTCAAAGAGCTAAGGACAGAAATACCATTTGACCCAGCAATACCATTACTGGGTATATATCCAAAGGAATATAAATTGTTCTGTTATAAAGACACATGCATGCATATGTTTATTGAAGCACCATTCAGAATAGCAAAGACATGGAATCAACCTAAATGCCCATCAATGATAGACTAAATAAAGAAAATGCAGTGCATATATACCATGGAATGTTATGCAGCCATAAAAAGAATGAGATTATGTCCTTTGCTAGGACATGGATGGAGCTGGAAGCCATTGTCCTTAGCAAACCAACATTTGTGATGTGCCCTGAGCATCCTTTCAACTTATTGCTAGGTATGCCAAAAATGCAAAGTCCTGAATACTTTTTTTTTTTTTTTGAGATGCAGTTTCGTTCTTGTTGTCCAGGCTGGAGTGCAATGGCGCGATCTCGGCTCACCACAACCTCCACCTCCTGGGTTCAAGCGGTTCTCCTGCCTCAGCCTCCTGAGTAGCTGGGATTACAGGCATGTGCCACCATGCCTGGCTAATTTTGTATTTTTAGTAGAGACAGGGTTTCTCCATGTCGGTCAGGCTGGTCTTAAACTCTTGACCTCAGGTGATCCACCTGCCTTGGCTTCCCAAAGTGCTGGGATTACAGGCATGAGCCACTGTGCTTGACCAGTCCTGAATACTTTTTACCTGTGTTGTTTCTCAGGGTTGTGTTTGCAGTGAGCAACCCAGAGTGATGACATTATGTCTCTCCTTTGGACAAAATGCAGGGGTTCACTGTAAAAGTGAATACCCCAGTCGTAGTGTTTCTCTCCTATAATGCAACCCATTACATGTGCAAGTATCAATCGAGGAGCCTCATATTTTCTGCCAGCATCCATTGAACAGTAATAGCCTATCTCATTACCTTGTAAGTAGGGTAAAATTGCAGATCCTTCACACTTCACGACAGTTTTGAAAATGAGTATAGGTGCAGTCTGTGTTAGTTGATATGAGAAGACTGCTTGGAATCTAATAGTGAACGGTTTCTACCCAGTGATGGACAGACCAGGGTGGGAATAAGGGTCCTCCACTTCTCTAGCTGTTAATGAGGCTAAGAATTGAAAAAAAAAATCCCAATGGTGCTTTGATTATTGTTCATTTACCTCTGAGTGGGAGGATGAAGTCATGTCATGATGACAATGGGGTGGCAAGCCCTGGGGTTCCAGCCAAAAGGCAAGGTATGGTGTGAATGCTGAATCAAAGAACCCACAATGCTAAAATACCATCAGCAGTGAGGATATAGAGCTTTGAGCAGAGCAAAACATTAGAAGTTAATTTGGTAGACTTGAGCAGTTGTTCACTGGAAACCCAAAGTAAATATAAAGCTTTGGTGCAGAACTTAGTTCTCACTGCACTTCCTGATTATTCTCTTCCCCTCTACTCTGATCTTAAGTTATTTTAAGAAAAAATGAAATATGCTGGGAAATTTTGGGAAGAGGAGGGACTAAAAATTTTTATAGCTCTGTTGGATATAAGCAATTCGTGATGGGCCCTGAGCATCCTTTCAACTTCTTGCTCGGTATCCCCAAAATGCAAAGTGTTTCCAAGTAACCATCTTACTTGATCTTGTAGATGTGGCCCAAAACATTGAGGACTGCAGGGTAAAGCTGCAGCAGCATGTGTGGGCACAAAAAGGGTCCCTGGGTCTGGGCCCTTGCTGGTCTCCAGAGGTATATGGGGAAGAGACAGCACCAACTCTGGGTGAAGAAGCAAAGGAGAAAAAAATAAAAGCCTGCCTGCAACTCAGCCTTACAAAAAGTATGTACAAAAATCTTGCAGTGTACATCATATCTAAGGGTGAAAAAGTGAATGCTTTTTCCCTAAGATCATGAACAAGGTGGGCTGCCTAGTCCTACAATTTCTGTTCAAAATGGTACTGGAAATCCTAGCCAGTGTGGTGGGGGAAATAAAGAAATAATGGGCATACTGATTGCAAAAGTAGAAATAAAATGGTTCTTATTCATGAATGACATAATCATCTACATATAAGGTCTTGAGGAATCTACATAAAAAGCTATTTGAGCGAATAAGGTCACAAGATAAAATATCAATTGTATTTCTGTGTACTAAGCAATGAACAATTGGGAATTAAAATTTTAGAATACCATTTACAGAAGCATACAAAATCGTTAAACATGGATGGATAAATTAAATATGTGTAAAAGTACAATACTTTGTTGACAGAAATAGAAGAAGATGTAAATAAATGAAAGATATACCATGGTCATGTATTGGAAGACTGAATATTTTACAGATATTATGTTAGTTTTCTATTATTGTGTAATAAATTAACACAAATTTCAGGACAACACAAATTTATTGTTGTATCGTTTCTGTGACTCTGGAGTTGAGGCTAATTTGTTGTTGTTGTTTATTGAGATGGAGAGACTTGCTCTGTTGCCCAGGCTGGAGTGCAATGGCCAGATCTCGGCTCACTGCAACCTCCACCTCCCAGGTTCAAGCGATTCTCCTGCCTCAGCCTCCCAAGTAGTGGGGATTACAGGCAAGTGCCACAATGCCCAGCTAATTTTTGTATTTTTAGTAGAGACAGGGTTTCACCATGTTGGCCAGGCTGGTCTGGAACTCGTGACCTCAAGTGATCCACCCACCTCGGCCTCCCAAAGTGCTGGGATTACAGGCCTGAGCCACCACGCCCGGCCGCAAATTGGAGGTTTTAAGGGTAATCTGAGAAGCCAATCACATCCAGCCTACTAAAGTAGGACTATGGTACAAACTTTCGGTTGTAAGATTAATAAGTTTTGGAGAGCTAGTGTACAGCATGGTGACTATAGTTAATAATACTTTATTGTTTACTTGAAATTCAGTAAAAGAGTAGATTTTGAGTGCCCTAACTGCACACACACACATGCACATATGTTACATATGGTAACTCTGGGTGGTGATGGATGTATTAATGAATTTTATTGTAGTAATCACTACGCAATGTATACCTATATCACCTCATCACATTGTACACCTTGAATATATGCAATTTTAATTTGTCAATTATACATCAAAATGCTGAGAAAAAGTAGGACTATGAAGTGGAAGCTCATTTAGAGGCCTATGGGAAGCTTTTGTCTCTGTGTATGGTATCACCTCTTTGGGATCTAGCTTTTGATTGTGAATCTAGAGCTGCTTTTGGTCAGCAGGGTCAGCAGTTGGAAAGATGAGCTAAATGCTGAGCAGAGGAAGTGATGACAAATTGGAATCTGTCAGGGACCTTTGCATCTGTTCATCACCATATTTGTGGTATATTTGTATTTTTCAAAGATGGATGCAATAATATATTCCATCTTACATGCTCTTCTGCAACATGACTTGCCACTCCCCAATCAAGAGGTAGAGTCTATTTCTCCATCCCATTGAGCCTGGCACTAACTGTGAATACTTTGACTAGTAGATGATGGTGTAAATGGTACTATACCAGTTCTGGGCACAGCACTTACCTGGCATGAAAATGGATTCCTGCCACTTAGAACACTCACTATTGGGATGCTTCCTCAAAGAATCCAGCTTCCATGCTGTAGAAGCCCTAGCCACATGATGAGGCCACATGTAAGTGCTCTAGTCTATAGCACCAGCTGAATTCCCAGCCAACATCCAGCCATGTGCATGAACAATCTTGGAGGCCCAGTCCAGTTGATTATTTAGAGAAATCCAGCCCCCAGACACCATCTGACAAACTGTAAGACCCACTCAGCTGAACCTAGTCAACTCACAGAACCATTAGAGATAATAATAAATTTTTAAGCCACTAAGTCTTGGGACAATTTGCTACATAACAACAGATAATCAGCAGTATCTGACCATGAAGACCCTCCAAGAATTATAGCCATTGTTTTACTTTTACCTCCTAATCACACAGTTTCTTCTAATATGAAACCATTCAAATAAAGGGATTTCAGGAAATGTAGTTTTTGTTGGGAAAAGCTGAGTGTTGGGAGAGAAGCTGAGGCAGGGCTTGCATGTCTGACATAATGTAAAAGTCTTGGAACATGTCTGGGGTCCAGGGTCTAAAACCCCTTGTGGCCTTTGAAACACCAAGCTCTGTGCTAAAGGGTAGACGGCTACCCTGACGCACCATAATCTAAGCCCAGGGCATAAAACCCCTCATGGCTCGGATAGAATCCAGGGCTCAGGGCACAAAACCCCCCCAGGGCCTCTGGAATGTGTCTAGACTTGCTGGCTCCTTGCTCCTTGCTCTCCCAGGATTGATTGTATCTTGAGTTAAAAGAACCTGCTCTCCATTATCTCAAGTAGCAGAGTGTATGCTAAACCATCACAGCTGTAAATCTTGTGCTTAATGCAATGCGCCCTTTCAACCCCACATTCTCACCACCTGTTTCTTTGATCACCAATAAATAGTCTGGGCTTCCAGAGCTCGGGTCCTTCACAGCCTCCATACTTAGCGATGGCCACCTGAACTCACTTTCTCTCTCAAACTGTCTTTTCTCATTCCTTTGACTCTGCCAGACTTTCTTGCCCCTACGACCTGGTGTTGGGTCCGATCACCCCAACATTCCTGGCTGCCCAATGTGAGGCAACAAAGATCCTGGTGAAGGAGCACTAGAGCGTGTGAAAGTGGAGGATGCATTGTCAAAGGACACCCGAGGACAACTGAAAGAAGCTCAGTGGGAAAGCTTAGCAGTCGGAAGAACCAGGGTAACAATGGGACAAAGTGAAAGCAAACATTCTGCTTACTTGAATTTCTTTTTTTTTAATTAATTAATTTATTTATTTATTATTATTATACTTTAGGTTTTAGGGTACATGTGTGCAATGTGCAGGTTAGTTACATATGTATACATGTGCCATGCTGGTGTGCTGCACCCACTAACTCGTCATCTAGCATTAGGTATATCTCCCAATGCTATCCCTCCCCCCTCCCCCCACCCCACAACAGTCCCCGAAGTGTGATGTTCCCTTTCCTGTGTCCATGTGTTCTCATTGTTCAATTCCCACCTATGAGTGAGAATATGCGGTGTTTGGTTTTTTGTTCTTGTGATAGTTTACTGAGAATGATGATTTCCAATTTCATCCATGTCCCTACAAAGGACATGAACTCATCCTTTTTTATGGCTGCATAGTATTCCATGGTGTATATGTGCCACATTTTCTTAATCCAGTCTATCATTGTTGGACATTTGGGTTGGTTCCAAGTCTTTGCTATTGTGAATAGTGCCGCAATAAACATACGTGTGCATGTGTCTTTATAGCAGCATGATTTATAGTCCTTTGGGTATATACCCAGTAATGGGATGGCTGAGTCAAATGGAATTTCTAGTTCTAGATCCCTGAGGAATCACCACACTGACTTCCACAATGGTTGAACTAGTTTACAGTCCCACCAACAGTTAGAATGGCAATCATTAAAAAGTCAGGAAACAACAGGTGCTGGAGAGGATGTGGAGAAATAGGAACGCTTTTACACTGTTGGTGGGACTGTAAACTTGAATTTCTTAAGGCACTTATTACGAAGAGGGTGAGGCATGGGGTAAGACCAGGGGAATCTCGGGGGAATCTGAGGCCCCATTTAGAGAAAAAGAAGACAAAGTGAGGACTTAGAAGGAGCCTGGGCAAGTAAAGTCATCTTGAAGCTTCAGTTTCATGGTTAACCTGCCTCTGCTAGAGAAAAACAGATTTAATGAGCACAGAGGCATGATATGGGCTGAATGTAAAGAAATTTGGACTCAAGGCCCCAAGGAATATTTGTTTGAGTTGTGGAATATGCTTGATTTTGGTATGTTAGCAATTTTATCAGCATCATTCATTGCAAGATTCAGGGAATTCTGGCATGCTTCCAAAGCCCAGAGCATCACTGATGCAAATGATACGTTGAAGGACTTGACAAAAGTAACATTGGGAGATAATGTGAAATACTACAATTTGGCCAGGAGGGAGTGGGACCCCTCGGATCCTCGTATGGTGTCTGAAGGTCTTTGTGCAGTTGCTGTGGTTTTGAGTTTCTCTGGGATAGCTTGTATTTTGCCAGCAAATGAAAGCTTTGGACCTCTGCAGATGTTGCTTGGAGGAGCAGTCAAAGACATCTTCAGGTTCATGGTCATATTAATTATGGTGTTTGTGGCCTTTATGATTGGAATGTTCAACCTCTACTCCTACTATATTGATGTAAAACAAAAATGCAGCCTTCACAACAGCTGAAGAGAGTTTTAAGACACTGTTCTGGGCTATATTTGGACTTTCTGCAGTGAAATCAGTGGTCATCGACTATAGCCACAAATTCATTGAAAACATTGGTTATGTTCTTTATGGAGTCTATGATGTTACAATGGTCATTGTTTTGCTAAATATGTTAATTGCAATGATTAACAATTCACTCCAGGAAATTAAGGATGACGCTGATGTGGAGTGGAAATTTGCAAGGGCCAAACTCTGGTTTTCCTGCTTTGGGGAGGGGAGAGCGCTTCCTGTTCCCTTCAATCTGGTGCCAGGTCCGGGGTCCCTGTTTTATGTCTTGCTGAAGCTTAAAGGGTGGATTTCTGAGCTCTACCCAGGGTCATAAAAAAGGTTTCCAGGAAGAGGTAGAGCTAAGTAAGTAGAGCTAAGTAAGTACAGCTAAGTAGGGAAAGACAGGAACTTGCAGGAACTAATAGGTACCATAGGGACAGACAGGGACAGATAGAGATAGGTGAAGACTAGCAATATAAGGTCAGTGCCCTAAAGAGGTACAAAAGTAAAGACTAGCAATATAAGATCAGTGCCTTAAAGAGGTACTGGTCAGTGCCTTAAAGAGATACAAAAGTAGACCGTAGTGAAGACTAGCAGAGATTTGCAGGGACAGACAGGAACATTCTGAATTATGGAAATTAGCTATGGCTCAAAGTCCAATCAAAATCTGAGAGGGCAAATATAAAAGGAATAGAGAGGAGGGAGGCAAGGATAAAAATGCTCTTTCTTTTCTCTCCGACAGGACCTTTTGGATTCAAAGTTGCGCTAGCAATAGGAAATATTACTCTTGATATAAATACACGCTTTATTACATGCCCTGAATGTTGCTTGTTTACCTGCATTAATTCAACCTTTGATAAAAATCAAATTATCTTGATAATTAAAGCCAGGGAAGGAGTTTGGATCCCTGTGTCTATAAATAGACCATGGGAGACATCACCATCTATTTATATTGTAACTGAGATCCTTAAAAAACTCTTATCCCATTCCAAAAGATTTACAGTTGAAGGCCATTGGAGGCTCTACATTTGTGGATTTTGTTCTGGTGGTTGTGTGCTTGTGCTGTCTTCTTTTAGTCTGCAGATGTGGAAGCTGCCTCTGAAGAGGAAGCCACCTCTGAAGAGAAAGCTGCCATCAAGAACAAGCGATGATAGCTGTGGTGATTTTACAAAAAAGAAAAGGGGGGCATGTTGGGAGAAGCTGAGTGTTGGGAGAAACAGAGGCAGGGCTTGCATGTCTGAAATAATGTAAAAGAGTCTTGGAACATGTCCAAGGTCCAGAGTCTAAAACCCCTCTTGGCCTTTGGAACACCAAGCTCTGTGGTAAAGGGTGGAAGGCTACCCTGATGCACCATAATCTAAGCCCAGGGCATAAAACCCCTTGTGGCCTCTGGAATGTGTCTAGACTTGCTGGCTCCTTGCTTCTAGCCCTCTCAGGCTCCTAGATTGATTGTGTCTTAGAATTGGCCATATCAATGCTAAACCATCACAGCTGTAAATCATGTGCTTAATGCAAAATATCCTTTTGACCCCCACATTCTCACCACCTGTTTCTTTGTCTGATCACCAATAAATAGTCTGGACTTCCAGAGCTCGGGGCCTTTGCAGCCTCTGTACTTAGCAATGGCCCCCTGGACCCACTTTCTCTCTCAAACTGTCTTTTCTCATTCCTTTGACTCCACTGGACTTCATCACCCTCACGACCTGGTGCTGGGTCCGATCACCCCAACAGTTTTGAGCTCAACACTCTAGTATAAAGGTAGACAATACAACATTCTAGTATATTTGGCTTGGCTGTATAACTTATGTTGTATATTGGAATGTGAATGGACGTGGTGTAAGCAGAGGCTTTCAATGTACTTGTTTGTTCTTGTACTTCTGTTATCTTCCATGAAAAGAATATGCCCTGCGTAGCCTTTGATGCGATCACACAGTAATAAGATGCATGGAGCAGACTTGAATTCAACCCTTATTCTGGAGCCAAGCCTAGCCAAGCCCAGTAGAGCCCAGAGGAACCACAAATGACTAAGAGACCTGTGAACAAGAAATAAATACTTGTAAGTCACTGAGATTTGGGGGGTTATTTGTTACATCACATTATTTCAGCAATAATCATCCATTATAATGGTAAATAAAAAAGAATCAAACATTTATTCTGCCTTTCCTGACAAAAGTACTTCAGGGTAACCAAATAGTTGATATGGAAAAGTTCTTCTTTATAGAAGAATCCCAGTTTATAAATGCAGGAAGGATGACAGGATAGTACCACTTTGCAAACTACAATGAAATGACAGCTATAGGCAAAGATAATCAAAAACTGCTAAAATTATTAGGTGAAAAGTTAATTGGGAAGTTTATAATAGATAGATCAGGGCAACAATACATGAACAAACTAATTAGTGTTAACAAAAAAAGAGACAACCAGACATATGTGCCTCCTGACGTAATGCAGTAGGAAGTATAAAGGGCACCATATATGATTTATTCTTGCTAAAATTTGCATTTGTATCTGATAAACCTCTACACCAACCTATAGGAAATACAGGGTCAGAGGAACTGGTGAGTGGTGATATCAGTTACTGAGTTAAGGAAGACACCTTGGGGAAGGAGCAATTAGCAAAATCCAGAGTGTGGGAAATTTTACAGGACAAACAACTGGTTCTTCCACAAAGACATTAAAAGGAAGGAGAAGAGAAGTGAAACCTATAATTAAAAGATTAAAGAGATATAATAATTGACTCCAATATATCTACCTTCTTTGGATCCTGATTCAAGCAAACCAATTGTAAAAAATGTAGGAGACAACCAGAGAAATTCTGATACTAAATGGATATTATATGATATTAAGGAATACTTACCCTTAGATATAGTATCTTTAGATATGATTAAGGAATAGTTATCTTTAGATGTGATATTGTGATTATGTTTAAAAATTAGTCCCTATCTTTTAGAGGTACATGCTGAAATATTTATGGATGAAATGGTACATTTTGGTTTTATTTCAAAATGTGGGGTGGTAGGTGGTGGCTGTAGAGGGAGCACTATTGGCTAAAAACCTAGGTTTTTGGCTGGAGCAATTAGGTGCATGGTGATACCAGTTAGTGATATAGGAAAGCCAGAGAAAGAAACAGGTTTTTATCAGGCCAAGGGGAGTGGCAGATTACAAGTTCTGTTTTTGATACGTTAGATTTGAAATGCCTGCTAGACATAGAAGAATAGAAAACAAGCAGATGGTTGGACATGTGAGTCAGGTATTCAGCTGAGAGGTCAGATTGGAGATATATTTTTGGATGCCACCAGATTCCATAGTTTACACACTCTCTATGTGATCTTATCTTTAATATGTCTTTAATATGTCATCTTTAATCTATGTCTTCAATACTTCCTAGATTAGGTAGATGCTATTCTGTTTTCTGCAGTTTTGCCCACTCCTAAAAGGAGTATAAGTTTGTTCAGCTATTTTGGATGACAACTTAGCAATATGTCTTAAAATTAAAATGCACATCCCCAAGTGGCCAAGCAATTCCACTTCTCTGTATCTACCTTAGGGTAATAGTTGCACATGGGCAAAAACAGACATATACAAGGACTCTCCCACAACCTTGTTTATAACAGCAAAATAATTGAAGCAACCTAAATGTCCATCAACATGGCAATGACTAAATTAAAAATATTTCCATACTATGAATATTATGCAACAGCAAAAAAGAATGTGGGATAGCTCTATGTACTATAACTAAAAGATCTTCAAGATATATTGTTGAATAAGAAAAGCAAGTTGCAGAGGAATACTTTTATTTCTATTTTATACCTTTAAAAAACCTGTGTATGTGCACATGTGTATGCATATATTTGTATATATGTATAAAAATTTAAAAATACTTCAAATAATATACAACAATCAGATAACGGCTATATTTGGGTAGGATACTGGGTTTGGAGGCTAATCAAGATACCTTTTTAGCTTTATAAGTAATGTTTTAATTTTATAATGAAAAGATATCTACATGTTACTTGTAAAAATCATCTTTTTTTTCTAATTTAAAAGAGTGGGAGTAATTACATGTAACCATCTTGAACCAAGTTATGCCAAACTATAGAGTGAAGTTATTAGTAACACCGGCTAGGGAGCAGGACTTCCTGGGTTTGAATCCTGGCTCTACAATTTAGTTGCTGTCTGTGCTTGAGCAAGATGCATACATTCTTTATCCTTCTGTTTCCTCGTTTTTAAGATGAAACTAACAATATTATTTACTTCAGGGGGTGTGGTAAAAATCATATATGCAAAAGGTTTAAAAGACTACCTGGTATATGGTAAATTATTACTGTCTTAGCTGTTTTTATTGTTATTATTTCCATTTCTTGATAGGCTTCTGGTTTGGTATATTAAATGTATTTGGATACTATTCTTGTGAATAAGATAATGAATGTGGGGCTGAAGAGTATTTTGTTGTTGTTGTTTTTTTTTTTTTTGAGACGGAGTTTTGCTCTTGATGCCCGAGCTGGAGTGCAATGGCATGACCTCGGCTCACTGCAACCTCTTCCTCCTGGGTTCAAGCGATTCTTCTGCTTCAGCCTCCGGAGTAGCTGGGATTACAGGCGCCCACCACCACGCCCAGCTAATTTTTTGTATTTTTAGTAGAGACGGGGTTTCACCATGTTGGCCAGGCTAGTCTCGAACTCAGGTGATCCACCCGCCTCGGCCTCCCAAAGTGCCGGGATTAACAGGCATGAGCCACTGTGCCCAGCTGAATGGTATTTTTAAAGAAAGTCATAGCAGATTAATTCACTAAACACTTTGCATACTTATCATGTGCAATTGTGTCCAAATTGTTTTCCTTCATAGATTGCTAAATGTCTGAAAGGCCATATTGTTTCTTTCAATGGTTTTGTTAATTATTTGAAAGAAAGGAAAAGAAAACTGTGATGACATAAATCTTCAAGGGAATATGAATTCCATTGATGACATGTGGGGTTGAATTCAATAAAATGAAGGAGTATTTTTTCATAAAGTAAAAGAATCTGAAATTAGATCTTAAAGTTTCTCTCATCCAACAGCTATTCAATGCTGTAATAAGCTCACCAGCATCCCAAGTAAGAATCATTCTATATCTTCTTAAGCGTTGTTTGAATGGGGGCTCATTACTTAATGAGGCAGACTATTCGATTGTTGGACAACTAGAACTGTACCTTACGTTGATCTTAAATCATCAACTTCACAACTTCAACTGGTTCCTTTTGCCACTAAAGATACACAAATCAATTGTTTCTCATCTTTTACATGTCAACTTTTTGAATATTTGTAGACAATGGTCCTGCTACCCTGGAATCATTTCTTTCTTCAGGCTAAAAAATCCTGCACCTATTTGATTTCCCATCCTATCACTTTCCTTATATTCTGGACCAATTCCAGTTTAGTGGTGTTCTACTTAAACTGTAGGGTTTAGTATTTTTGTGGCTGGGAAAGTACATCTGCTATTGTGGCTCATCACTTTTGCACATACCAGAGAGATAATCTGGAGCAGTTATTCTTCTGATGACCCCATATAATTAACCCTTGTGGTGTCTAATTAAAAATAAACATATATCAGGGTCCCTATGTTTCCCTGTGGAACTGTTCTAATTCATCTTTGTCCTCTGGCTACCATTTTACATAAGATATCCATAGGGCAGTTAATTTTGGAAACACATATGATAGAAAATGCAGTTCATTTTTTCTTTAATTTACTTTCAATCAGCACTTCTGGTAATACCTAGGGAAAATTTTCTTGTATCTATTTATTCTTCCACCCCAACCTTAGGTATAGGCAATACTGAAAATTAAACCTATAAAATGACATGACCATTTTGACTTTAACCCCATCCTCAGACCTACCCAATTTATCCCTTTGAACCTAGGTGACAGATATTCTCCTCCACTGGAGGAAAACTTAGTCTAGTCTTTCTCAGAAATAGCATCCTCCCCTGGATTACAGAAATCCAATACCTGAGCATGCCTGAGCATATATCTTTAGGCATTTATGAACCCTTCGTTTTATATGGTTCTGACTCCTAGAGAACCTGGGATTTGCTTGTTTGTTAGGGTCACTGAATTTATTCTCTTTTTTCACTCTGGCCCTTTAAGATAAGTTTCAGCTGATTCCCATAAGGCTCACCGAGTAACTTACAAACGTTGGGGTTCCATCCTTGCATCTCTATTCTTCTCTGTCTACATTCATTTCCCCTCCCTCAATCAGTCTTGTAGCTCTAAATACCATCTATATGCTGATAATACAAAATGTATATCTCTTGTTTAAATCTCTCCCTTGAATTCTGCCATCCACAGAGTCAGAATCATTTTAAGAACAGCTGTCTTTAAAGTCATAGGATGGCTGCTGGCACTCATCAGGACTATATTTTTCTTGTTCCTGACCAGTGGAAAATAAACTGCATTGTTTTCCACAGTCAAGATGTTATCATAAACTTTTTCTATAATAAATTATCATGCAGTTTTTTCTTTTAATCTGTTAGTTTGGTCAATTACCTTTATATGCCTTCTAATATTAAGCTACGTTTACATCCCTAACATAAAATGAACCATTAAATTCAGTTAGTAATATTTCATGTAGAACTTGTGCATTTATATTCATAAATAAAGTGGACATGTCATTTTCCTTTCATGTAATGTCTTTGGTTTTCATATCATGATTATGCTGCTTTAAAATAATGTTAGAAGCTTTCCTTCTTTTCTATTGCTAGAAGAGTTTGATTAAAATTTAGATGATCTTCTCAAAATGTAGTTGAATTTGCCTGTATAAAAAAGGTGTTTTCTTTGTAGGAATATTTTTAAATACTGCTTTAATTCATTTTATGTTTCAAAGACTATTCAAACTCTTTATATGTTGGGGGTCAGCATTAGTAAGTTTAGGTCAAACTTCTTAGTTGCGATAAAGATATCTTATATATTCTTCTGAATTTTTTATCGCCTTGACCTAATTGAAAGAGGAATATTAATATCTCTATGTAGTATGTTTGTTCATTTATCCCTGCAATTCTATCAATTTTTTGCTTCATATTTTTGAGGCTATTGATTAGGTACTAATATGTTTAAAATTTCTCTAATTTTGCAGTGAATTGAATATTTACCATTAGGTAGTGATCCTCTCTATACCTAATAGTATTTTTGTATAAAAGTATATTTTATCTGAAATTAATGTAGGTATACCAGTTTTCTTTTCCTAATATTTGCTTAATATGATTCTTTCCTACCCTTTTTTTGATTAAAACTCTTTTGTTGGGCTAAATTCTAGACATTTGATACTGTTATTGTTGACTATTAACAATTTAAATGTAACCTTCAAGTTAGCATATTTTGATCATTTAACCTTTAATTCTAGATATAAATTAATTCAGACTGCAATTCTGCAGTCAGCCCATGACATATGTAGACTCAGCTACACACATTCATTTGGGGAGTGATACGGTTTGGATCTGTGTCCCCACCCACATCTCATATTGAATTGTTGGAGGTGGGGCCTGGTGGGAGGTGATTGGATCATGGGGGTGGTTTTCTCACGAATGGTTTAGTACCATCCCCTTGGTACTGTGATAGTGAGTGAGTTCTCACAAGATCTGGGCATTTAGAAGTGTATGGCACCTCCCCCTTTTTGCTCTTGCTCCTGCTTTCACAGTGTGCCGTGCCTGTTCCCCCTTCACCTTACACCATGATTGTAAAGCTTCCTGAGGCCTCCCTAGAAGCCAAACAGATGTCAGCACCACACTTCCTATAAAGTCTGCAGAACCATGAGCAAATTAAACCTCTTTTCTTTATAAATTACCTAGTCCCAGGTATTTCTTTGTAGCAATGCAAGAACTTCCTAATACAGGGAGTCAGTTTACAGTGCTCTCTAATCATTCAAACTCACTGAGGGCAGTTTGTGTCATCAACCTCTTTAGTACTACATATTTCTGCATTTAAATTGTGGATCTGAAACAATGACAGCACAGTGATTGTAAAGATTAAGAAAAAAACTTGAGTTTTTTCAATTTCATAATTTTGTTTGGTCACTTGGAGTTTTGATATAAATAGACACTTCTCAAAAGAAGGTATATAAATGGCCAAGAAATGTATGAAAAAAATGGTCAACATCATTAATCATCAAGGAAATGCAAATTAAAACCATAATGAGATACCACCCTACCCCAGCCAGAATGGCTATTATTAAAAAGTCAAAAAACAATAGATGTTAGTGTGGATATGGTGAAAAGCAAAGGCTTACACACTACTGGTAGGAATGTAAATTAGTACAACCTCTATGGAAAACAGTATGGAGATTTCTCAAAGAACTAAAAGTAGATCTACCATTCAATCCAACAATCCCACTACTGGGTATCTACTCAAAGGGAAAGAAGTCATTGTATCAAAGACACCTGTACTTGTATGTTTATCACAGCACAATCACAATTGCAAAGATATAGAACTAAACCTAAGAACCACCCCATCAACTGGTGAATGGATAAAGAAAATGTGGTATATATACACCATGGAATACTACTTAGCCAGAAAAAAAGGGCGAAATAATGTCTTTTGCAGCAACTTGGATGAAGTTGGAGGTCATTATTCTAAGTGAGGTAACTCAGGAATGGAAAACCAAATACCATATATTCACACTTACAAGTGGGAGTTAAGCAATGGGTATGCAAAGGCATACAGAGTGGTATAATGGACATTGAAGACTCAGAAAGAGGGAGGGGGCAGGAGGATGAGGGATAAAAAAACTACATATTGGGTACAATGTGCACTACTCGGGTGATGAGTGCACTAAAATCTCAGAATTTACCACTATATAATTCATCCATGTACCAAAAACCTGTATATCCCAAAAGCTATTGAAATAAAAAAAGTAAAAACATTAAAAAATCAAAGCAATAGAACAGAGTATGAGCTGTGAGATAGACTATTTTTGCTAGATAAGTGAAATTTTTAGTTCACACATGATATATTTTACTTCTTGAATATGTTTAAGATTGAAATTTAGTCTTTTAAAATTTTTGGTTTAAAACTAAGAAAAAACAAAAAATAACAATTTTTACAAGTTAGGTACAGATTATGTACATAATTATCATTGAAAATAATTTTCTCATACAAAGAAGGAGAGCATTTAAAAATGACTTGCTCCAGGTGATAATCTGAAGAAAAAAGTTTCTCTTTACTCACATACAGTTGTTTAACATAAAACTTCTGATACCAGATGTGTGTGGGGTTTTCCCTACAGACCAAGCAATTCTCCAGTGGACACTAGGCTGGGTGTCCTACAATTTAATTCAATTCTGACGCTATCTACCTGGAGTTAGCATCAGATCCCACAGGTTAAGGGCTCAGTCTCACAAGACTGCTCCTCTACTTCGGATGCCAATTGCAAGCTCCAAGTTGTGACCCGTGACTGATCAACTATAAATCAGGAGTTCTCACGACACCCTCTCTGGGTTTGAGTAATTTGCTGGAGTGGTTCACAGCACTCAGGATAACACTTACTCTTTTGCTGGTTTCTTACAAAGGATATTACAAAGGATACCAATGAAGACATGCCTAGGGCAAGGTATTGGGGAAGAGGCACGGAGCTTCCTGCCTTCTCTGGGATTTTCATCCTCCAGCAACCTCCAGGTGTTCAGCAATCTAGAAGCTTTCTAAACTCAGTCCTTTTCACTTTTTATGGAGACTTCATTACATAGGCAGAATTTTTACTACAGGTGCTGTTTCATTGTATGGATATGCTACAATTTGTTCATCCATTTATTTGTTTTTTTGGAGACAGTCTCACTCTGTCGCCTAGGCTGGAGTACAGTGGTGAGATCTCGGCTCACTGCAAGCTTTACCTCCCGGATTCAAGTGATTCTCCTGCCTCAGCCTCCCAAGTAACTGGGATTACAGGCACCCGCCACCACACCCAGTTAATTTTGTATTTTTAGTAGAGACAGGGTTTCACCATCTTGGCCAGACTGGTCTCGAGCTCCTGATCTCAAGTGATTCGCCCTTCTCGGCCTCCCAAAGTGCTGGGATTACAGGCGTGAGCCACCGTACCTGGCTTGTTTATCCATTTTATCTGTTGCTGGAAACTTGGGTTGTTTCCAAGTTAGGGCTAGTATAGATAAAGCTGATATAAACAAGTACAAATCTTCTTATGGAACTATGTTTGTATTTATCTGGGATAAATACCTAGGAGTGGAATCACAAGGTCATATGAAAAGCATATGTTTAGTTTTTATAACAAACTGCTGGCCAGGTGTGGTAGCTCACACCTGTAATCCCAACACTTTGGGAGGCCGAGGTGAGTGGATCACCTGAGGTTAGGAGTTCAAGACCAGCCTGGTCAACATGGTGACACTGCATCTCTACTAAAAATATAAAAGTTAACCGGGTGTGGTGGTGCACACCTGTAATCCCAGCTACTTGGGAGGCTGAGGCAGGAGAATCGTTTGAACCCAGAAGGTGGAAGTTGCAGTGAGCTGAGATCACACCATTGCACTCCAGCCTGAGCAACAAGAGTGAAACTCCATCTCAAAAAAAAAAAAAAAAAAAAAAAAAAAAAAAAAAAAAAAAAAACCCACACACACAAACTGCTGAAATATTTTCCAAAGTGGTTGTACTATTTAATATTCTCGCAGATAAGATGTGAGTTTCAGCTTCTCCACATCCTTAGCAACAGAGGGTATCATTACATCCTTTATCTATTCTACTGTTTTGTAGAGAGTGTTTTCATGTGCCTATTTGTTACTCGTATATCTTTTTTCTTCTTCCAATGACAGCAATACTGAATGTACATCTTTTATACGAAGAAGAAAATATACAAATGGCAATTATACAGAGGACCCATTCAAATTTTTAGCTCACCTTTTCTTCTGGCTGTTTTTCTTTTATTCTTATTCCTATTCTTACTGTTATTACTACTATTGAGTTTTGAGAGTTCTTTATATACTTTGGATATAAATCCTTTGTCAGATAACTGTTTTGTAAACATTTTCTCACAATCTGTGACTTGTCTTTTTATTTTGACAGTATGTTTGGAAGAATAAAACTTTGACATTTTGATGAAATCCAATTTATCAGTGTTTTTTTCTTTTATGGCTTATATTTTTGTGTCCTAAGAAATCTACTTACCCAAAGGTTGTAAAGATTTTCTCTTTTTTTCTATTTTCCATTTCAAGTTAATTTTTATTTGCATGAAGTAAGTGTCAAGTTGTTAAGCTTCTTTTTTTTTCATATGAACATCTAGTTGTTCCTGCACCACCTGCTGTAAAGATTCTCCTTTTTCCATTTAGTTGCCTTGGCACCTTCATAAAAAATCAATTGACCATGAATATATGGGTCTCTTTCTAGATACCTTATTCTCCGCCATTAACCTATATGACTATCTTTTTGCCAACACCAAAGTATCTTGATTTCTGTAGTTTTATAGTCTTTGGAACGTATTTTTTTGTTTAGTTTTATTGTAACTTATGATGAGCAAACAACCATATGCCTTGTAAAGTCCTTGGCTTACATTCATCCATAGTCCATGTCCTTAGACAAAGAAAAACCTTAGACCATATACTGAATACTAGAACTTACTGAGCATCTCTGTAAATATTAGGTCAAGGAAAACAGACGAAGGTTGACTAGACATTTTAGAAAGAAACAAGTAATTTATTTTAGTTTCCTGATTTTCACCTGCTCATTTCCAGTTTTCCTAGTCCTGGAAACATACAGCAGTGTAAGTTAACACAGTGACAATCCAGGATTCCTTCCTTTCTACTTGATTCATTCTTTCTGTTCTTGCTATCAGAAGTTGGTATTTTTTAAACCTTAGGTCAAGTACTTCTGTTCTCATCTCTCTTTATACTTTCCCTTCTCACAGCATCAACTATCTCCTTTATGTGCATGATTTCCAAGTCTATATCTCAAATCCATTCTTTCTATCTATATTTGAAAAGCACTCGTTCTATATTAACAGATTGATACTGTAATGATATAAAATTAAACATTTATAAATGGAATTCATTTTTTAACTAAATCTCTCACTTCTATTTTTTTCCAATTTCATAATTCTAGTGACTTGAACTCCAACCTCTGAATTACATTTGACTGAATTATCTCTTTTTATATTTACCATGCTATTTTTTTCTTTATCCTCATATTCACTACTTTGTGTATGGGTTCATGAAAACAATTTTAACTTGTATCCCTGCCTCTTTCAAGTATCATTCTATATATTATAGACAACTAATTTTCTAACAACTTTCATCAGGACATTTAAAATTATCTTCAATTTGGGTCCAATTCATTTTTCTAGTCCAAAAATATATTTTAAACTCTTCACTCCGGATAGAGCATCTCATTTACTTGATCAGTGCATTTTGCCCTCATATGTTTATTTTCATATATACCATTCTTCCTGTGCAATTATCCTGACACCTTTCTCTGTGTTTAGTAGTAAGTTTTGATCTCAATTTAACTTACTACTATTTTAATTAAAATAACAAATAACCAATTTGTTATTTTAGAAAATTCATTTTGATATCTAGATCCTTTGTATTTCTATACAAATTTTAGTACCAGCTTGTCAGTATCTTTCAAGTTAAATTTATGAATTAATATTGGGAGCATTGACACTACTGAGTCTTCCAAGCTATGAATATGATATATGCCTCCATTTATTTTTCTTCAATTTCTGCAGCAAAGTTTACAGTTTTAAATGTGCAGGTTTTCAATGTATTTTGTTAAATATAACCTTAAGTAATCCATGTTTTTTGAATGTTATTTTAAAAGTAATTGCTTTTTATTTCAATATTCAATTGTTATGTGCTAGTTTATGGAAATGCAATTGACTTTTATATGTTGATCTTGTATCTTGTGACCTTGCTCACTTACAATTTTAATAGCCCTTTTGGAGATTCATTAGGATATTCCATGTACACAATAATGTCACTTGTGGATATAGTTTTGGTTCTTCCTTTCCAATCTTAATGTCTTTTATTTCTTATATGGACCTTATTGCAATGGCTGGGACTTTCAGTACAATGTTGGCTAGAAATGACAAGAGTGGACATACTTGCTTTGTTCCTAATATATTTTTAATTAAAAAAGATTTTTTGTGGGTACATAGGTGTATATATTTATGGGGTATATGAGATATTTTGATACATGCATGCAATGTGAAATAAGCACATCATAGAGAATGGGGTATCTGTCCTGTCAAGCATTTATCCTTTGAGTTACTAATAATCCAATTACATTATTTAAGTTATTTAAAAATATGCAATTATTATCGACTATAATCACCCTATTGTACCATCAAATAGTAGGTCTTATTCATTCTTTCTGTTTTTTTGTACCCATTAACTATCCCCGCCTCCTCCCAACCCCCAACTACCCTTCCCAGCCTCTGGTAGCCATCCTTCTTTCTATGTCCATTTATTCCTAATCTTAAGGGTAAAGCAGTAGGGCTTTTGTTGTAGGTGCCCTTTATCAGGCTGAGGAAGTTCCCTTAAATTTCTAGTTTGCTGAGGGTTTTTAAAAAAATTATTATTATAAATTGGCCTTGAATTTTTTTTTGCAGATGCTGTTTCTGCATCTATTAAGATGATCATATGGTTTCCCCCTTTATTCTGATGATATGGTGAATTTCAACAATTTATTTTCAAATGTTAATGTCTTTGTCCCTTGCATTTCCAGGATAAACCTCTCTTGGTAGTGATGCACTATCAATCATTTATATATCTTGCTGGATCCAATTTGTTAATATTTTGTTAAATACTTTTGTATTTTTGTTCATAAGGGATGTTACTCTGTAGCCTTCTTTTGTTGCTATAACTTAGTCTGGTTTTTAAATCAGAGTGAAACTGGCCTAAAAATTGAGAACTGGCCTAAAAATTGAGAACTGTCTCTTTTCTAATTTCTGAAATAATTTGTGTAAGATTGATGTTACTTTTTCCTTAAATGTTTTATAGAATTCACCAGTGAAAACTATCTGGCTTAATGGTATTTTTAATTGAATATGAATTCAATGTCTTTACAAAATATGCTATTTGGATTTTCTATTTTTTGAGTAAATTTTGGTCATTTGGTCTTTCAAGGCAATTGTCAATTTCATTTAAGTTGTAAAATCTCTTGGCATAAAATTGCTCATAGTATTTCCTTATTATACTTTTAATATATGTAGGACCTATAGTGATGTTCCCTCTTTCATTTCTAATATACATAATTTGTGTGTTCTCTCTTTTTTTCTTGATCAGATTAGCTATTTCCAAATAGCTCTTGGTTGCACTGATTTTCTCTATTGTTTTTCTATTTTCAGTTTCATTTATTCTCTTTGTTATTACTTTCTTCCTTCTACACTTTGGGTTGATTTTGCTCTTATATTTCTTTTTTTTTTTTTTTTTTTCATTATTTAATTATCCAAAGTTTATTACATGTTTGAGTGCACATTAAAGACATTATTTGGCGTAATTGACAAGATAAAATTTCTGTACCTTATTTGACTATCAGGTATATATGTGGTATATTTTATGTATGTGTGTGTATAGACACACATATACTCCTAAATTAAATATATTTGTATAAAAAGCTAAAGATTACTATGTTAAGATTAATTCATTAAAAAACCTATTATATTAAATTGCATCTGCATTCAAAGCAGAAATGTAAAAAAACAAATCAGTGTACTAAATACACATGAATTTACAAAGTAATTGAAAATGAAATAAAAATTTCTATTGAAATGTTATATTCTTGTTTAATTGGCATTTAAGTGGCACTATCAAACTATGGAAATAAACATCATTTTTTAGATTGTTGAGATAATAAAGATTCTACAAGCATTACCGTACCCTTGTACCCTCTAAATTAAGATTCAGCATTATTATAGTAGGAAAAAATGGCAGATAATTTTCTTATTAATATGGGAATTCTCAGGAAGCAATCAGGGCAGTGTCTGCACTCCTGGGCTTGTATTTTCAGCTCTTCCATCAGTGGAAGTCTGGTTTCTCAGGAAAGGTGCAGCCAGTCCGTCTAATTATGATGCTTGCACTATAATGGCTACAGAAAGTGAAGTCACTGCTTTTGCTGTCTTGGATCAAGACCAGAAAGAAATTATTGATACAAACAGAGCTGGAGATGCATTTGTTGGAGGTTTTCTGTCTCAACTGGTCTCTGACAAGCCTCTGACTGAATGTATCCGTGCTGGCCACTATGCTCTTATATTTCTAATTATTAAAGTAGAAACTTACATTGTTGATTTGAATCCTTTCTTCTTTTCTAATATAAGCACTTAACACCATACATTTCCCTCTAAAGGCACTGCTTTAGCTACACCTCACAAGTTTTTTTTTTTCTGTAAATTTAACCGAAATCTCTCATTTCTAATTTTTCGAATTTCATACTTCTAGTGAGTTATATTTGACTCAATTATCTCTTTAGATATCTACCCTGCCAATTCCTTTATTTTATCCTCGTATTCACTACTTTGTGATTATAACAAAAAAGTACAACTTTGTTAACATGGATACATTGTGTACTGATGAAGTCTGGGTAGCCACTCTTCCACATATTTCTTTTTAAGAGATGGGGTCTCACTACATTGCCCAGGCTGATATTGAACTCCTGAGCTCAATTGATCCTCCCACCTTGGCCTCTCAAAGTGCTGGGATTACAGGCATGAGCCACTGTGCCCAGTCCTCCCACAAGTTTTGATATGCCATGTTTTCATTTTCATTCTGTTCAAAATATTTTCTGAATTAACTAGTGATTTCTTCTTTGACCCATGTGTTATGTACAGATATGTTCTTAATTTTCAAATATTTAGAGATTTTTCAGATATGTTATAGAATCCTAATTCAATTCCATTGTGGCCAGAGAATATACCTTGTATGATTTTGCTCTTTTTAAGTTTATGAGACTTGTTTTGTCATCCAGAATATGGTCTATTTTGGTGAATGTTCCATGTGCGTTTGAAAATAATGTGTATTTTGCTGCTGTTGGGTGGAGTTTTCTATAAATGTCAACTAAGACATGTTGGTCAATAAGGTTCTTCAGATCTTTCATATTCTTACTGATGTTCTGTCTATTTGTTCTATCAATTACTGAGAAAGGTGTTGAAATATCCAAGTCTAATCACATTTTGTTTGTCTGCTTTCTTTTTTGTCAGTTTTTGCTTCATGCATATTCAATCTATTAGGTGTATGCACATTTAGAATTTCCATGTCTTCTTGGAGAATTGACTTATCATTATGAGATGTTCCTCTTTATTCGTGAAAGATATTTCTTATTCAGAAGTCTACTTTATGTGATACTAGTATAGTCACTCTAGCTTTCTTTGGATTACTTTTTGTATTGTATATCACTTTCCACATATTTCCTTTTAACTTATCTATGTCTTTATAATAAAATTATAAATAAAATTGGGTCTTGCTTTTGCATCCAAGAGAGGAGAAGAAAAAAATTTTTTTTGTAATGTAAGGAACTCCTATTTGAAAGTAAAAGTAAATGAAGTCAAGTGAATATATTTTCCGAGATGAGTCAACCCTGCCTGACCCAGCACGATATGACAAAGGTAGGCAGTAAGGAAGAATTAACAGTATTTCTGAGTATTTTGGCATTGACTGAAAAAATGTATGACTTTCAAGTGGTATATAACATAAGTTTAAAATTTTCTAGCCAACAGCTCAGGCATATTTTATAATAGGATTGCAATAGAGAGTGAAGTATAGGCTTAAGTAATAGACATAATTAAAATACATACATCTCTCAATTTTTAAGTCAGTATAAAGGAGCAATTACATTGATGATTCATAATGAAAAATAATCTGAAACTTATTTTTCTCAGTAGAATACACTGAAGTACATCAATATGTGCTTCCCCCCCAATAACTTTATATGATATGCCAGGTAGTGAGCATACAGGAATTAACAACACAACAATTATTCCTGCCCTTATAAAGTTTATATTTTAGCAGAAGACAGAAATAAATCTGTAATTAAATAATTAGTAGTGTAGTCAGAGATAGCACCAAGTGCTATAGAAGTGTATAACGAAGGACATAATCTAGTCTTCAAGGGAGCAAAACAAAAGGTTTTCCTGAGCAAGTGATGGTTAAGAGATGTAAAGAATGAGCAGAGGTAACCTATGTAAAGGGGTTTGCTCTGATAGACCAGTATAGGCAAATTACCTGAAGCAGGATAAAACTTTGTATGTTTAAGAAAGGATACATCATCAGTATAGTTGAAGTCATAAGAGTATAAATTCCAGAAGTAGAGAAATGAAGAAATGGTTCTTGGGGGCCAGGGAAGAGTTTTGGGATGACATTTCTTGGGAAAAGTGTGTAGACTTGTAAAACAAAAGGGACAGGAAGAGTCCTGAGTACTTCAATATTTAAAGGCCAGATAAAGGAAAAAAACCTAGAAAAAGAGACTGGGAAGTAACCACATAATTAGGAGGGAAGACAGGAAAATGTAGCTTAATTGAAGCCACGAAAGGAGAGAACTTAAAGGAGGGAAGGGTCAATTATGTTGAAAGCTGCTGATAGATCTAGTAAAAATTTTAAAAATGCATGTTTAATTTCCATGCACACATTCTAAATTGATATAATTAGCAAACAAGGTGGTATTGCAGAGTGCAAAGAACATGGTGTTTGAGACAAACCTGGTTTTAAATCCTAGGACTTCTTTTCACTTGTTAGTTTCATTGCCTTATGCAAGTAACTTAACTTTCCAAAGCCCCTGTTTCCACATCCATTGTCAATAGTGATAAAATTTCTATATCATGAAGTTGTCATGAGGATTAAATGTTAATTTTATGCCTGAAACATAGTAGGAACTCAATAATTGTTATCTCTTATATTCATATGGTAGTTGTTTCCAAATGTATTCTTCTAGAAGTATTTTTTGCAGTAAAGAGACCCAGTGAACTTACCTTTCTTATATAATTGGCATTCTTGCTAGCATAACTGTACGGTTTCTCTAATCATGATAGGTATCACTTTATAGGAAAGATTCTGCTGGTGTTTTGTTTTTCTCCAGTTTATACTTTCTACCAGACAGAGATATCACACATTTCCAATTTCAACCAACACTTCCTATGAGGATGTACTCAAATCTTCATCTCCCTGGAGTCTAGGCTGCATTGGGAATGAAATGAAGCCATATATGGGAGAATGAACAGTCTCCACTGGAGAGTACTGAAGGGGAAGCATTGTAATCCCAGTTAATTCCAAAAGTGGAGAAATGAAAGAAGTAGAGGTTCCAGGGGAAAGAGAAGAGTTTTGGGAAGGAACAGACTGGAGCAGTACATAGAGCAATGTCTGTCTGGCACATAAGAGATATTTGATCAATATTTGCTGACTTCAAGAAAGACTGTTCCAATTTAAACTCCCACATATTAATTTATTTATTCAACAGTAACATATAATATAATCAGGTAGTAAGAATTCCTATGAAGGGAAATGAACCAAAACAGGAGGATAAAATGATGAGCAATGCTGATTTAGGGTATTCAGGGAAAGCCTCCTTGAGGAAGTGACATTTGAGTGAACTCCTGAATTAAGTGAGACAGCTGGCCATGTAAATAGCAGGGGAAGAGTATGTAGGGCCTTATAGTCATAACTAGATGAGTCTGGTTCTAAGTTAATTGGAAGATCACTGGAAGATTTTATGCAGAAGAATGACAAGATCTGGCCTTCATCTTCAGAACAATCATCGCGGTTTCTCTGTTGGGATTAGACTTTGGGATTAGTGGAATCAGAGAGCTGCTGCAATTATCGAGGGAGAAGATAATGTAGATCAGAACAGGTAGTAGCAGTAATGATACTGAGAAATCGTCAAATTCTGGATATATTTTGAGGGTAGAGCCAACAGGATTTCTTGACCGATTGACATGAGAAAAAGATAGAAGTGAAGGATACCTCCAAATGGTCAGCTTGAGTCTCTGAAGAATAGAATCATCATTTACTGAGGTGAGGGAAAACTGAATGACATAGAAATCAAGATTTATCTGTTAAATATGTTGTTTTATATTATTATTAAGCTTGTAGGTAGAGATTTTAAGTGAGCAGTCTGGAATTCAGGGGAGAGATTGGGCTAGAGCTATAAATTTTGGAGTTGTGAGTACATAAATGGTGTTTAAATCCAGGATACTAGATGAGATCACCACAAGAGTGAGTGTAGATGGAGAAGAGGACTAAGAACTGAAACTTCAGGCACACTAATATTTACAGTTCAGGAAAATGAGGAAGAACTATCAAAGGGCTTGGAGAGGGAGCGATCAATGAGGTGAGAGGAGAATCAGCAGAGTGTGGTGTGCTGTAAGCCAAATAAAGAATATATTTCAATATGGACCGCCTTTTTGTTCAGGCCATGCGGCAGTAACTACATGCAGGTGTAGCTTGATGCTACCTCATTCAGTTTTATCTCATACTATTGCTTCCTGCTGTGGGGCTTCTCTGCCACCACCATGTGGATCACTTGAAGGACCCTGCTCAGTGATTCCAAATCATGTGCCAACTTGCAAGTGTCAGTGAGTAAACACCCTCTAGGATTACACTTAATTAATGGGAGATGAGATTTGATAGAAAAACACTCTCCTCTTCTATGTCTGGTGGAAAATTCTAGGGCGCATTCTACATGGCTCCTTAGAGAGTCCTCAGTGGGAATAATCTTCAGGGGGAATAATCCTCAGTTGCCTATAGTAGTAAACAGATCAATAACATGCCCTTGGATTGATGTTCCTTCCTTTCCTGGCTCACCTTTCTCAGTCCCTTCTCCTGTTTTCTGAATCACTTCCCTCAAATAAACTAACCACATGCAGCTCATTGTTTCAGGTGGGGGGAGCTGTTAATGTAGACGGCACAATGGAGTGGTACAAATGCTAGTGATAAACTGAGTAAGATGACTGAGAATTGACCATTGGATTTAGCAAGGTAGGATCATTGGCGACATTGAAAAGAGCTATTTTGGTGGAGGGTTGGTTTAAAAGCTTGGCTAGAGTGAGTTCAAAAGAAAAGGCTATTTTCCCATTGATGTATTGCAAGGTCATAGGATGGGAGTGGAGGCATGGAGGAGGTGGGGTATGGGAGGTGTGATGAGAGAGAAGTGTGAAGCAGTCCTTTCAAAGAGTTGATTTGAAAATAAACTGAAGAGAGAAATAAAGTAGAAATACCCGGTGGTACTAAGGGCACGCTTGAATGTACCGTTTTGTGTTTTTCTCCAATCACATTCATCTGTTTAGATGAAAATGTGGAACAAGTGATTATATTTAAGGTTCAGATTTTGTCAGGCAAGTATGCTAGAGGGAGAGAGGGAATGTAATCTGGGTAACAAGGGAGGTCAGAGTTTGGGTGTATGATGGATAATAAACAATTGGGGATTAAACATCATATTAAAAATTATATACAAGTCATGTCAAGATATGCTCTCAGAGTGTAAGGAGGCACTATTAATAAATTAGAACTATTAATAAATTAGAACTGTTAGAAACAGGTATTATCTGAGACAGTCCTGGGCAAATCGGGACGTATTATAATCCTATTAATGTAGCCATTTTTATACTGAAAAGGAGATTGCAGTAGTTAAGAGCACAAAATCTTTAGAGTCATGGTTCCTGGGTTCAAAACCAGGCACAGAAAAAGCTAACTTGCTAAAGGTGGCTTAACACATGGTGGAGCCAGCTACAATCCTTTAGATGAAACCCATCAAGCATCGTTCCCTGCATTGCACACTCTCTTGTGTATTATCTATATCTTCTGATTCTAAATTCAGTGCTGCTTTTGGACTTTAGGTATGCTCTAGCCTCTTATGCAGTAATTACTCTTTATTCTCATTCTTGGCTTCAGTCTCCATCCTGTTTATCTGGAGTGCTCTTGAAATAGATTTCAGTTTCAACTATTAACGCCTACCACAACCAAATTTGACCCTTCCTTCAGAACTACAGATTGAGTCTGATGTTTCATTCTGTTCACCTGCACTTTATGCAGCTCATACCTAGGCTATTGTGTTAATTGTTGCGAGGCAAAGTACAAGAACTTCTTCGGCAGTGTAATTACTAGCAAGGAGCTCTTTGGGTCTATATTTTCTAGGAAATCATAGGCCCCTATATGGCCTCTAAACAACCCAATTTTTCCTGAACATAGGTCATCACCTCTTAATTACCTGAAAGGAAACCCCTGCCTGAGATGAATCTGATTTATAAATATTTGTCATTATACTTTTAGGCCTCTTGATTTACACGAATTCATTGTCTCTCTACCCTCCCCTTAAAAGGGAGATATTTCAAGATGAAATGAGAATATATTTACCAAATAGATTTTTAAAACTTACTTGTAATGTGACATATAGAATTACCTAGTTTAATCATGGCATGTTTTACATTTTTTAGTATGGTTCAAATAAGAAGACAAAGAAGTGCTTTATTAAATACATATATTTTTGTATTTAAAAATAACTTTCAAATAAATACTTAAAAATCATTGGCAAAAATGACTGATGAATTGGGAATGTATATTATAATTTCAAAATAAGGAAGACATAAGAGGCTCATTTTATAAATGGTACAGAATTTTATTTTTAACAAATAAACAAGTAGCCGGATGTATGACTCCTAGGGGAGTAGAAGTGGCCCTCTCTGGAAATTCATAATATCCAGGATGGATAGGATGGGATTGGATATGGATATCCTGTTCTGGGGCTCTGGAGTTCAAGAAATGTGTTTCTTGTGGTTACAGATTATTCTGGGAGTACTAGATCCTCAAATAATCTATTTCCTCAGATGCGCCAAGTCAGAAAGCCCCTTTCCTCCATTCTGGCTTCTACAAAAGAAGCTCCTCCTAGTGGGCAACCCTCCCCCTTGGCTTTCCATGGGTACTGCCTTTCAGAAGAGACATCCTTTTTTGACCTTCTCCCTTCAACCAGGACCAGCCTTGGGAATGGGATCTACAAGTTCCATAGAAACCCTGGGCTAGTTCAGTACTAAGGCCGTGTTGTGGTTGACTGAGTATAAGAAATCCAGATATCCCATTGCTTTTATATTCTTCTTGATCCCTATTCCAGCAAGGGCAAGAGAAAAATGTATGACCTCTTTCCTCAACTGCTGATTTTGATTGTCACTGAGGCCAACCTCAGTTTAAAGGCACATACGACCTACACAAGTGTTCAATCTTGTTACATGCTATCAGGTAGACACAATACCCAAATGAGTGACTAAAATAAAAACAACTTTTATTATGTTGTTTTAGAGACTCAGCCCCACATATATGTTATACATTAATTCCCTTGCATTTGTATAGAACCTTGTACATTAAGAAAAATGCTTCTGCTTTAATGATTCTCACACACTCTCTAGGCTTTATTACGTTCATTTTACAGATGAGAAAAGCAAAGGCTCAGAGGAGGAATGGGGTAGAGATAGAAGCAGTGTAATATAAAGACAAGAATTCTGGCCTAGGAGTCTGCAGACCTGGATTCTTATCCTGACTTTGTCACTAACTCACTGTGTGGTTATGAGTAAGTCACTTTCCCTCTCTTAGCCTCACTATCTGCATTTAAGGAATAAAGTGAGTGAATTTTCTCAAATCTGTTTGCATATTATAATCATCTGGGAACTTTAAAAATCCATTCCTCAACACCTCCAAAGATTCTGATTTAATTGGTCTCAGGGTACTGTGATTTCCACAACACCACTTTGACTCAGAAAAAACCAATCCAGGGAAACCACAAATCCAGTCTGGTATTTCTCTGTGAAGGAGAGAAACCTTGTCATTTGATATAAGATCTAAGTACTATGGAGCATGTCCTAGAAGGGAGTTTGAAAGGCAGATAGTGTTAGTGGCATATTCTAACTTTGAACCTCTAGGAGAGAGGCCAAGTCTCCATCCATCTCTCTCTCGCTCTCTCTCTTTCTCTCTCTCTCTTTCTTTCTTCTGCTGTCTCCCTTTCTCCTCCCCCCGACCCCATAGAATCATTCCAGATGAAGAGCTATAGGAGTTTGGAAAAGAAGAGTGTTGATATCAAGGACAAAATAGAGTTCAAGGTACAACTGAACCAAGTAGTTAGTAAATGGTGTTTTAGGTGAGAGAAACACACTGATTATAGAGCTTTTTTCTTTCACATACCTCATTTTCTTAACCTTTGTTTTTCTTTCTGGATCCACATTTACTATTACTTCCCATTACTTTTTTCTTTCTTTCTTTCAATATGGTTTATGTATTAAGAAAGGCCTGGGGCCTTCTCCTCTTTGGGAGGCCTTCACCTCCATTGGAAGGGGACCATTAAGAAAAAAATTCACAGAGTAGAGTTGTTTAAGCCAACTAATCTCTAGTGTAAAAATGAGTATTCCCCAAACTAATTCTGTTAAGCCTTGGTGTGTGAATCCCCATCCAAGGACACATGATTTTCTATCCAAGACTATAAAGCTGAATATCAGAGTCTTTTGGAAACTTCATATAAATAATTTTCTATATAAAGAAATGCATATATGAATAACTAAATAATTGGTAGACATTAAAAAAATGAGTGTCCCTTTCCTTGCAGTTTCTTTGTAGTGTTTCTTTTTGTTATCAGAGTGGTAAGACTTTGAAGATGAGGATTAAAGTACTTTAGGCCTTAGGACATAGGTTCAAAATGACTCTTCAGGGTTCACATATGGTCAACCCCATCTTGTTACAGTAAGAGAACATACCTGTGGCTTGATGTTAAAGCCTCATGTTAATAAAGCTAGGGTATTTGCCTACATTACCACTTCTGTTTTCAGCAGTTTAGTTAGTTCTTCAAGGACCTGGAAGCTTCCAGAGCCTCGACATCTCTGTCTTTTACCATCAGAGACATGACTATTACCTGGTATGGTCAAAAGGATTGCCAGGTTAGTTTGGGAATGACAACGTGTGAGTTATAATTACCCTCTTCTTTTTCAGGAGATTGGCCAACAAATACATATGGGAGCAAACATATATAACTTGGATTGTAATGACAGCAAGATTGCTAACAATAGTCAGTGTCATTCCCAAAATGTCTTTCCTTATTTTGTCCATCCTGGCCTTTAACAGGAGCAACATTGGTAGTGTCATGATCTTATCTTTGAGAGTGAAAATAAGGATATGGGCCTAAACTAGGATAAAGGGACCAAGAATTTCAGTCCTACAAAATCTTATCAAACCTTCAGCCAAAGGTCCAAATGGGGCACTAATGCTTTTGCTTTATGTGACAATGATCTATAGGACACAGGGAATTCACACATATGTGAATAAAAGGTAGCATAATTCTTAGAATGTGTCTGTGTCATAATTAGTGGCTGAAATATTTTTTAAAAAGCCAGCCAACCAACTCATTGCTTTATTTTCATGTTACAGAATACCTTGTTTAGCCATTTTTTCCCCAGCATTTATTGACTTGACCAGTTTTCCTGCTATTATGCTCATGGAACCTAAAAGAACATATGTGCATTCACATACATATTTTGACTTAGACATGCTTTTTGATTTCGATAATATGAAATTCCTTTTTATATTAAGAAGAAAGATATTTTGAGAGTTTGTTACTCCTTTAATTAAACAGGAAATTAATTTCCATATAAAAAGAAGCCCTTTAAAGCAAGCTAGAGAATAAATAGGTTCAGGAAGGCAAACATAGTACAGTTCTAAGAGCCACAATAAAGCTTTATTTACTTTAAAGGTGGTAGGTTATCTCTAACTTCGAAGGAATGTGATTAAAGACATAAGGTAAAAGCACCACCCTAGTGTAGCACTTTAAATTTAATCTCCCTATATTCATATAATTGCCTTACTGTTTATAGTGGAGCTACAATCCTTCCCATTATTGCTGAAGCATGAAATGCCAAGGTACATATTTAAGTGCCCACCACGCACTACCCAAAAGTGTAGAAGGGTTAATATCACATGGGAAAGAATTTGACTAATGAGATGAGAGCTAGCAGATGAATTCACCTCCTTTCCTCTACCAGGTGGGCTGTATGGAGATGTAGTAGTTTCATATGGTCTGTCATAAAAAATTGCGAAATTAGCTTGCCAAGGAATAGACTGTGGCCAACTCATTGACATGCTTTTTATTTGTTCTTCTTTCTTCCCTCCCTCATTAACCCTTTCCTTACTCATACTACCCTGGATCGTACATAGCTTTTGCTTCAAACTCTATTTTTTAAGAAACTGAGGCTAAGATACCTGGAAATTAGGAACTCTGGCATGAAGTCATAATTCCACTCAATTTTCAGAACTGTGTGACTTTGGACAGGTTATTTTCCCTCTCTGTGCATCCCTTTCTCTAGCTATAAAATGTTGACATTGGACTAGATGTTCTTTAAGGGTCCTTTGGCCAAGTTAAAGGATTCAGTGTGAAGGAGCTGTTGGTAAAATGTGTTATACGGACCAGTGGTCATCAGTGGTTTGCTTACATTTGAATCAGAAGAGTGCTCTCAATATAATCAATAAGGTTGAATGTTAACAGCTCTAACAAATCTTAAGCTCCAAAAATAGTCTCAGTTATACTTTGTTCAAAAAAAAATTGAATTAGTTTTCCCTGGCCAATAAAGATAAGGCTAATAAACTCTTACCCTCTTTGGCACAAGTGAAAATACTCCATTAATAGCTCTACATCATAAGCTAAGAAATGGTAACTGGCTGCAAGCATGTTTTCAAAGGGAATAGTGGAAAAGTTTGTAATGTCACCATTTTGGGAGCAAGACAGCTAATATATGATGCCTGTAACTATTGCTTTACTCTTAACATAGCAACATACTTATTGTAACTCCTAGGTTGCAGGTGGACCAGAGTTAGGGAAAGAATTATTCACCATTTGAGGCTTGTTACTCCAGAATGGTTTACATTGTGCTCCAGCCTTTTATATCTGACTCTGGAGCATGGACCTGGGAGTCAGACACCCTGGGTTCAAATCTTAGCTCTACTGTTTACAATTGTTACCTTTTGGCAAGTCACTTAACTTCTCTGTGCTTCAGTTTTCTCATCTGTAAAATAGAGATTGGAATGATACCTATGTTATAGAATTGTGAGGAATGAATGAGCTAATATAAATAATATGCTAAAAATAGTGCTTAACATATAGTAAGCACTATGTAAGTATTCACTATATTTATTATTGCTATTATGATTAGGGAAGATGGGCTGGAACCACAGGAAAACTCTTGGCTGATGCCATATGAAATGTATCAAGGAACCAATATGTGGAAGGCAGTAGAGTTAGGGGCCAACAGATGATTTAACTGCAAAAAAATGCTAAGCAGGAAACACCCTCTAAATATCCCTGTTTATACAGGACATGACACAAAGTAGAAAAATAATGAAAACAGAGCCTCCCTGCAGGATTTAGAGTTCTTTCGTATATATTTTAAATATACATGTGCAATACATTAAAATATATAGAGATGTGTGAATATATATTTACATTATATATATATATATATATATATATATATATATATATATATAATCACAGAAGGGATACATATGCACACTCACTCACACGTCCATGCGCATACCCCAACAGGACCCATCTATACGTAAAGCAGATGCAGTCCATATCAGGCCAACTTGGACACAAGTGAAAGCCCTGACTCAACAGCAGATTGCAGATTGCAACTGTATTTGAGTAACCCTTCAATTTCTTCTACCAAGTGTAAGGCCATTTAGAAACACACTGAGAAAGGCTCCTCTGGGTATATGGCAGAACCCAGGGCCCCTCTGGCAGTGCACAATTTGCCTGAGTTAGGACTGCAAGATTGGGATATCAAGGAGCTATCAAGGAGGAGGGGCTCGTGTTATTTTGGGGCCTGAAACTAATAAGCAAACATCCGTAGAATAATTTAGCTCCAGGAACAATGCACTAGTGTCAGAGAATCCCTAGATAACTGAGCTCTAAGCACATTTCAGGCAGAAGCAGAGAAGTGTGTGTTGCTACTCATCACCATCCGGCTTGACCCAGAGAACTGGGCAGAGCTTTTCAGGGTAGATAAGTGTAAAGTACAATCAAGCAGACTTGTAAGATTAAAAAGTTACTTAAAATTGAAGGATCTGAAAGCAACATAAGAGGTTACAGGTATTGGTTTGGGTTTATAAATGTTCCAAGAAGCCTAACCTTATATATGGCACCATTTGCAGCAATATCATTAACATTATTAATAATCATCATAACATATTTATATATACAAAAATAGAGCAAAGCAATTCTAGAAGAGGAGGTGTAAGTGAAGGTGTGGGGCTCTGGCAGCCCAAATGTCAGTACACTTCAGGAAGATTCAGAACCAACAAAAAGTGAGTGGCACATATTTCTGTAATATGTATCCAACAAAGGGACATGGATGTCCCCCTTCCCCCGTGTACGACTATACACTTCTCCACCCTGCAACACACATCCATGCACACTCTGAAAGAGATGATCTATAAAGTTAGAGTCTGGAGGTCTTAAACTAAGTTGGAGCACCTTGATTTCAAGCAAGTGCCCTCAATCTCTGAATTCGTCAGTGAATTTTGGATTCACTTATAGAGGGAAACTGTATAATTCTTGTGTCTTTTAGCAGCAGTCTTTAGGAGCCTGCCATCATCACTGCAGCTTTTTCCCATTGAAGGGGGTTCACAGCACAGGCTCTCTGTATTTTTTAAGAGAGAAGTCAGTTCTCTAAATTATACATCTTTCTTCTCAGTTTTTCACTGTTGCTGAAATTTAAGTTCTCAGGCAGCTGCCATTGCAGACAAAGCCAGGAGCAAGCACAGTGTGTGCAGCAAAGAGTAGATGCAATGGCGAAGATACAGCTTGGTTAGGGCTTCTTTAAGCTTTTCTTTTCCACACTTGAGCTTCTACAAGGTGACAGAGCCAAAGGTGATGTCCACTGGGGGCAGCCTCAACACCTGATAGTTAATTAGCTACCCACCATGCACTGGAGAAAGGCCACCACACTAACTTGGCATGGTTCCTGAAAAGTAATTGAATGGGAATGGCTTTCTGTCACTGTTAATAGAGCCCTAGGAAAAAGTCCCATGACTCAATGTGGTACAGGGGTAAGAATACTGAACTAGGAGTCAGAAGGCCTATATTCCAGTCTCAATTCTGCTGTTAACTCAGTGTGTGGCCTTGGGGGCAAGTCCCTTCCTATCTCCAGGCCTCAGTTTTCCCATCTGTAAAATAAGGGCATTGAACTAGATTAATAGTTAAGATTCCTTCCAGCTCTAACGTTTTATGACTTTTTATGTCCATTATTAATGCCTGAGCCATGCAGTCTCAGGGAAGTTAGCTTCTACGAGAGAACATATTTCTGTATCCTTTGCTTTGTTCATTTAGCTATAAAGCACGTCTGCCTTTGGCACTTGGGTCAGACATACAAAGTTATGAGCATCCTGATTTACTATCCTACTCAGCATGCTAGTGGAATCTGTCAGTACTATGAGTTGATTATTGAGAAAGGGAGAAAAACTCCAACTAGTTAAACCTGGAAATATAAGATAACTTCGCCCCATGTGCTCACAAACAGGTGAGAGTGGTTGTGAGCACACACACACATCGGGATACACACTATTGCTAGTGATCAGTTCATTACAGTAATCCATTTCCCTTAATAAAAATTAGTAAATAGTATAGCATAGCAAAGTTTGGCGTCTAAGGAAACATCTATGGAAAAACAGCACTTTTGGACATGTTAGAGAAAGAGGGACAGGTAGAGAGAGACAAATATAGATCAAATGAGACAGAAATACAGGCAGAGAAAGGATCAGTCTGAAAAAGGAGGGGAGAAGGAGAAAGGGAGGAAGAAAGAGAAAAAGTAAAAGCAGACAGGGTGAGAATGAAGGGGAAAGGAATACAGAACAGAATAATGAAAGAGGAGAGAGGAATAAAGAAGAGAAGGGCAGTAACAGGGAGAAGGGGTCATATTCCCTGGAAGGTTGAACGCTGTTCCACATGTACCTGTGAAAACCATCTTAGAAGAAAGCTTCCAAAGGCACAGCAGAAAACAGAGTGACGATCAGAGCCTGCATCGAGAGGTATTACACTGGGGAGCCCCTAAACCTCCACGTTGCTGGCCCTGTCAGTCCTCAGTGTTCAAACCTCATACCCATATATCACCTGAATTTGCTATGACAGCCATAAGGGCTGAGCTGGCAGGGTGTAAAGACTGAAGAGGAGTGGGATAGATACTGCGAGAAAGAACAAGGCATCCTGCACCAGGATGTACTTGGTCATTCCCCTGACACTGCAGGAACAAAAGAGGAGAGGCCCTAACTTTGGCTAGTTTATCACTCCTCCCCCTCTCCAAAGATGAGGCCTATGCTTTACTGATGGGGGCTAGAAGGAGAAAAGCTCTGGATCCACCTTGTTGGAAGGTCATACAGACTTTTCCTGGGCCTTGGGGAAGGGTGCACTACCAGAAGAGATCTTTCTGCACACAGTGTTGGTGTGCCTCTTGCAGCGGCAGCCTGGTCGCCGGAGGCTATCATAGCCCTGTTGGCACAGATGGAGGCATCCACGGGTAGGCAGGTAGCAGCACAGGCAGGGTAGGAAGAGGGAGATGAGGCTCATGGCTGCCCAGCGGATGAAGCAAGAACTAGGCCCACAAGAGCAGGGCTCATCAGCACAGTTGTCTTCATCATCAGTGGAGCAGTGGTAGAAGAGGCCCTTGACACAGCAAAGACAAGTGCCATAATCGAGGAGGCTCTCAGCAGAGCAAAGGCAACGCTGGTTGCACAGCCAGCAGGAGGGGAGAGGGCGAGCTGCTGTGCAGGGGACACACTTGCAGCGCCCACACTCCTCACAGATGAAGAGGTGCTCACTAGGGTGCCCTGCAGATTGCTCAGCTTCTCCCTTCAGAGCACCATCAGCCTTTGGGTGGACCCCTGCTCCAGGTTGGGTTCGGATGATGGATTGGCCTGAAGGTGAGGGTGTAATGCTGGCCAAGAGCCTTTGATCAGAGGCAGTGGTGCTATGGGACATTGAGCTGGCAATGCTAGATTGGCTCAGATGCTGAGGCAAGGGCTGCAGTTGATGGCACTGGCTGAGACTGCGGGGGAGAGAAGTAGGCATGGTAGCCAGAGACCAGTCAGACTTGTGGGTTTGCACAATAAGGGAAGGGCTGGAGAGGGCCTGTTTACAGGGGGCTGGAGGCCGTTCCACATAGTCATTGCTAGCATGAGTAGAGCGCAGCTGTTCAATAGGCAGAATTTGTTGAAAATCATCTGTCACCGCAGCATCCATTTTGCCTTGATTTTTTTTTAGCTCTGAGTGGTTTTAAGTCAGGGTGGCACTTATGGTGATAAAGAGGAGCCCTTGTAGTTACATGGATCTCAGGGCACATGAGAAAATCCTAGGAGAGAAGGCATAAAAACAGTAAATGAGAACACACAGGCATAAGTACTTTGCAAGAAACCAACAAAGCTCAGGCCCTATCACCACCGCTACCTTCAATTACTTTACAGTAATCTTCATGCTATACCTTTATTCTGTAATTAACCTCACTTACTTCTTTATAGGCAAATCTGATCATCCCCCCAGACTATAAAGAAGTTTGGGAACAAATATCAGATAGTTGATTCTTTTTGTATTCCATCAAATGCCTAGTTTCATAGGAGCAGCTAGCTCATTCAGGTATTTGCTAGCAGAGACATCCAAGCCTTGGGCATCAGAATTCTAATACAAATGGAACCTAATATTAAATGCAAAGGCTATTTTCTGAAGCAACGCTGAAGGAAAAGAGAAAGCCTCAAAAGTCTCCCATGAGAAGTTGCTCATATATATATATATATAACCAATCAAAATTATCTTTCCAGTGTGAATTTGTGATAAGCAGAAATAAACAGATAAGAAAGGACATTATTTGATTCAGTGAATACAGGCAAGGAGAATGCAATAAAGGCAGAGATACAGCAAACACACAGAGGGTAGGAATTAAGCTGTCTGCAGTGTGGTAGGAATAAAAAAGGCTTCCCAAGAGCATAAGGAAGCCAAGACTAATCATCTTGCAGTTCTCTTCACCTTACTGGCTGCTTTAACTTACTAAGGAAGTGATTCTTTTTAAATGGAATGGAGGCTCCAGAATCAAACTTTTGTACACGTGGGAGTAATACTGGGGATCAAGGAACTATAGAAGACAAGTCCTGAATTATTTCAAAAATCATCTGTAATTATACCTATTACTATCCTAAGTCAACTCCATATTGATGGGACTTACCAAGCAGAATCTGCTTGGACTTCTTTTCTCTATCACTACCTTACACAATAAACTGACTTTCTTAAAGGAAAGTGACATTCTTATACCATATTTAAGCTAAGTTGAGTGTCTAGAAAGCATATGCTTGCATTTCCATTGTACTACAGTCAGGAAGAGGTGGTTGGTCATTCCCTGAAGGATTTTACCAAGCCTAGAACTGATAATGATGATCATGGGGAAAATACTGTACAAATAGTAGACTGCTGTATCACACCACCTAGAAGACTGAAGAGTCAAAAAGGTGTACATGAAGAAACCTAAACACAAATCCAGGAAACATCCTGGAGGCATTAGGACGTAGCAAAACACTAGCATGAATAAAGTATATATTTGAGATCCATCAGATTTCAGGCCTTCTCAAAATAGATCAATTACTCACACTACTGTATGTGATGGATAGCTTGAATGAGTAATAGAAATGAACAAGTGAGAGAGGATGGTGCTTGATTAGGTTTCCATAAGCAAGCAAACATGACACTGAAATGGGCCCAAAGCTCAATAACAGGAAAAACAAGGATGCAGTTCATAAAGGACTCAGTGGCTGATAATATGACCAGATTCAGTTGACTTTTGAGGCTATATCCTCATACAAACCTGATTAGCTGAATTTACATCTGTTCATTATTTGAAAAGATTCAATTTGGTTACAAATAACCTTTTTGGCATATCACATCAAAGAACCAGTCTGACAAAAATTTCACTTTTTAACTAGTTGTTTTGGTGTTAAATAAACGCAGCATAAGAGAATGCAAATAAATATTATGGAAACTCTCAGACTCAAATATTTATGTCACTTTTGTCAAATCACTTGCTTTCTTTGGGCCTCAGTTTCACTACCTTTTGAAACTGAAGGATATGTGACATGAACAAGGTGATCTTGAAGGACCTTGAGCCATTATGGTCTGTATTTCTTTCTATAACTACACAATTTTCTAAAATATTTCTTTTCATCCGTATCTTCTACATCTTCAAGTCCTTGAGGGTAAGGTGGGCAATGTGCCCTTATTTATTTGGGCATTCAAAAGCAAAATGTATGTTTCCTTTATTTACTTGCACTCAAAGGCTCATGCAACCTGCCACCTCTACCTTTGCTGTATCTTTATAGATTCATAGTCTCAGCATTGGAAAGGAACTGGCAGCTTTCATGTAGACACCCAAATAAAAAAGGACACATTGTTCATTTGGCTTGGAAGGTATGTAGATGTAGGAACTTGGGACTGGGAAGAGTCTTTTGACAAATTTATGAGAAATAGATTTATGTCCCATTGATCAGCTAAAGAATATGTAGAGCCCTGCAAGTCCTTTGTACTGTAAGAACAATAATATACATGCTGAATGCGGTTTAGACTAATTGATTTCCCAAAGGAAACTAGATTCAAAACATATTGAAAATTCCAGGAAGCAATAATTTAAAGGAAGGTATACAAGGTCTCAAAGTTACAGGAGATAAACAGGTGAGATTCCAAAGACAGGATTCTAGGGATGTCACTAGGTACCTCAGGGACATGCCCAGAAGGTTGAAAGCTAATCTGGGAGGAATCTAGGTCATAATATAAATGACTCAGAAACAATAATGAGAATTATGTTCAAAGGGGATCCTGTCTGGGGAGCAGAAGGGTACATGGTGTTTAGGTTGAAAAGCTGTATTTCAATATTGATTAGATTTCTGCAAGACTGATAAATTGAGATGCTTGGTTGGATGATTAAAAGAAGCTGTGGGCATTATTTCAGTCTGAAATAATGATGCATTGTCTTGCCTACAAGTAAGGGAACTGACAGGATGAACTTAGAAGGTTTCTTCCTGCTCTGTAGAATCTTTTATTCAAATGGACTGTGGGATCTAATGTGGGAGACCTGCAGTAAGTGGACAGTAGGACCTGAATAAAATCAGAGTGTTGAGTAGGATTTAAGGATTGAATGACAATAAATTGTTTGCCATTCTGGACATGCTGAATCTGATCTGGCTAACAGGATGAACTGAAATAGATACTGTACAGGAAGGTAAGAGGGAAAAATATGTTGAGAAAGGAACAGGCAAGACACTGCTGTAGCACATAGGCTAGATGAAAAACTACCACTAAATGAATGTTTATGATTCAGAAATCCACCCACTAAAGAGCCATTCATTGTGAGCAGCAACAGTTAAGAAACTGTGCAGTTGGCCAATTCCATAGTCTATCAAATGAGAGAGAGAGAGAGAGAGAATGTACACATCACATATTATTAAATAAGAGCAAAGGTGATTACAGGTCTTGGCTGTACATTGATGAGATCTAGTGATTTTTGTCACGTAGTGCCCCTGCAGTAATGAATGATGCATTGTAAACCCACTCCCATCACAGTCTCTCTGGCCAGGTGCTCATAGCTTTCTAAACAGTTTTTCTGTAGCCCTGAATTTACCATGTTCAACCTGAAAAAAATTTCTTTTCTTATGCCAATTTAGGGACTAGAAAGCTAAGCCCACTCAAGAAATGCTAATGTTTGTTAATGAAAGAAAATGTATTTTCTCCCTGGAACCTAAAATCTGCCATGTTGAGAATAAAGTTGAAAACTTTCCTATCTAAAGCCCTTCTATGCTAACACCGTAAGACAGTTCTGATTTCTGTGGTAAATCCTTTCTGATACAGTATGACTCAATGTTGATTTCAAAGAAGAGTGGGGAAGAGGAGACCCTGGCTCTTGTTTTCTCCCACTCTCATGGGTTCAATGCTGTTTTGTACCCTACTGTGTAACGGCTCTTAGGTGTGTTGCTTTTTTCTATGCTCTGCTGTTATATACACTCCTTCTCAGAATAACTGAAAGCAAACATAGGGGGAATTTCTGCTTTGGCTTTATATGTTTTCTTAGTTCTACTGTTCCAAAGTCTGCTCTCTAAAAATCCCTCTCTGTGCAAAAAGCATTTGCATCTCTATCAAAGCACTCCCCCCTTACAAATACCAAGTTGTATATAGTTTACATTACTAACCTCTCTGCCACTGACTGGGCCTCCCTCCTACCGCATACATCTTGTTGGAGCTGCCAGGTTCTCACCACATTTAACTCTTAACTTGTCACTTTGCTACCCTAGTCCTATTCATTACTTTAATGGTTTCATTAAGACTCATAGCAGTTTATTTCAAACCAGGGAGTCTTGCAGTTTTAAGACCTTGAATTTTAAAAGATATAGGTCTTTTAGTGATGAATGATACAGGGAAAAGTTGTAATACCAAATGAATTCACATACTTCTAATCCTGAGGAAAATTCTAAGAAGCAGCTGGTTGTTCACCTAAGAAGCAGGAATTTTTTTTTAAAACTCAAATCCTTTTATATGACACAAGAAATTTAAGTTCTAGTCCTAATGCTAGCTCTACTTTGCTGTGTGGCTGTAGGCAAATGACCTCCGTTCTGGTCCTCAGTTTCTTCATTTGCAAAATAAAAGGAGGGTTTTCAAAGGCCTTTCTTGTCCAGATGCTCTAAATTTTATGTTGGGTTTGTTGGTTGCATTTCTCTGTTTCAAAAGTCTTTAAGGAAGAATTAGTCTCCTTTCCTTTAGGTTCTTTACTTCCTCACTACTCAACTCCTCAACTCTTAATAAATATCTTCAAATCTAAGTCACTCAGATCACTATCTAGACTGTTTCACAGCTAGAGAGACCTAAAAACAGAACACAAAGAGACAAATATATAGAATGTTATAGTAATGTCTTTGTATATGTTTGTTTAGAGGCAAGGAGAGCAAGACCAATATTTCACTGTGGATAAACGGCTAGCCTGTGCCTTATTTGTATTTATGAATGCAGCCGACTCTTTGGGAACATGATTTAACACCTGGTATATCCAAATTCATGTGATAACACATCATGATACAGTGAGGTTTTAATATTCCCAGAAAAGCAACAATAGTTTCCATTTCAAAATAGATTTTCTGCTTAAGAGTTCAAGGTCTGTTTTCTGTTCATCCAACTTGGTTTGCAGAATGAAGAGGTGAAGAATGATAATTATAATTAGCTTCATGGAAGTGAGTGTGCAGTAAACCATTGCCCTAGGTCCTATCAAATGCCTATTGGCTAACTAGACATGCTCACAGGTTCTCACTTTTGACAAAATTTCCATATGCCACACAGAGACATGTGCACACGTACCCAGGCACGGATCCAGAGATTTCTAAATCACTGCTCTGACTCGATGTAAGTGGGGGGTTATGCCGTGTCAGCTTGCGCCATGTCTACCCAGGGCAAGGTGATGTGATGAAATCTGAACGATGCACAGCCCAGACTTGTGAGCCAATAGCAGGCTAGCCCCATGCTGACAGGATGCCCGCTGGGCAGCCAGACTGGCCTTAGCACGGGCTCTTTCTCTGTTCTCAGCTTGGGTGTTTAGGCTGCGTTTTGAGGGGTTTAGGCAAGTACCAAAATGCATTTAAAGGTTAACAGGCTAGAAATTAAATTGACATTCTCCTACAAAAATATTATTTGGAAGTTCTATTTGGATTTACACATTTCCAATGTGGATAGTTTTCTGCAAGAGCTGATTTATTTAAATATAATTTAAAGGGTTTTCATTTTATTTTATCCATGCGCTTGCGCGCGCGCACACACGCACACACAGAGACAGCACAGGATGGCTGGAATGAATGGCAATCTGTGCATTGCATAGAAAGAATTCTGGGTTTTTAAAGAGCTAATTTCTATGGCTTACCTTGAGGAAAGGGTTTATCCATGCTGAGAAAAGCAGAAGAACTAATGCCCCATCTGGCTCAAAGGATCTCTTCTCAGTCTTCAGGTTTCTCCACCTCTCTTCGGAAAGTCTGAATGAAAACTCCTTCACTGGCAGGCAGTGGAGCCAGAAACAGAGATAGTTCTGTCTTGTTCTTTGACACAGCAGAGAAAACACAAAACAAAACAAAACAAAACAAAACAAAAAAAATGGGGGAGGGGGCGAGTCAAACCTGTAGTGGCATATACTTTGTATAGATTTTACAGGCAGATCTAAATCTTGATGGACGTATTTCCCAAAGAAAGCTCAGCAGGGTAAGTTGTTCACCTCCTCCTCTTTCTCCTCCTCCTCCTCTTTCTCCTCCTCCTCCGCCTCTTTCTCCTCCCCCTTCTCCTCCTCCTCCTGTTTCTTTTCCCCCTCCTCCTCCAGTATTTTCCTTCCCCTCCTCTTGCCCTCCCCTTTCCCTCCTCCCCTTCTTCCTCCTTTACCTCCTCCCCCTCCTTCTCTTTTGCCTCCGCCTCCGCCTCCACCTTGGCCTCCCTCTCCTCCAATCTGACAGATGAACCGAAGCAGCAGAAACTGCAGTTGTAGACACAGGGTATCTCAACGGAGCAATAGATACCGCCAGTGTGTGATTATTTATATGGCTCAGGGTGTGTTGGTATATAATCTGCAGTGGGGGCAGGGAATGAGGTTGCAGTGTGTTCAGCTTAGCTGTTTTGTGAATGTAGATGATTTCTGGAGGTCTTGTGAATGGGTTATAGGGGAGGATGGGAAAGAAGGGATTTATTGCTCCTTGTTATAATTTCTTTCTCTCCCCCCTCCCCCCGCCGTGTCGTTTGCTTTCCCGGAGCTGTAGCTCTTAATGCTTGCCTAAGTGGCGTCATCCAGATGAAATTGAATCGACCCATTAAAACTCCCCATAGGAATCTCTGTATCCGGTCCCTGGGTAATGACTGAAACAAAATTTAAAGGAACGTGGGGGTGGGGTGGAGAGTAACAATTTTAAGGAGGTCTCATTTAAATGTCTTTGCCAATCACATTTCTACCAATCTACTCAGCCTGTGCCGAGTGATTGCAGCTTCAATAAGATGAAGAGAAAGAGCTTCTCCTTTGTTTAAGGGTTCCTCCCACCTCTTTTCCTCATGTGTTCCCACTTTTTCAGCCCTAATGATTGTCCATCCATTGCCACTGGGAAACCATTACCCAACCTACTTTCCCTTTAGCATGGCATGCATTCAACAACAAATATTTATTAAGTGCCTTCCTTTGTGCTAGGTGTTGTGGATTCAATAAGGAAGACAGACAGGATTCCTGCCTTCATGGAGCCTCCCTGGGACTGAAAATAAAGCAGCCTTGGACATTTTCTCTTAAAGCCAAGGACAAAGCTTTCTGTAAATTACCCTCACTCCACTATTTAATTCAATAGGAAAGGATCTTTCTTCTGGGCATCCAGACAGAAGCACTTGGATGACAGCAAGCTTTATATTTAAAATAAAGGAGATCTGATTTCAAGTCCTATTTCAATGGACAAGTGTCAGGAGCTTGGCCATCAACATTCTTAGGATGCTTTGGTTACCTCATCTATAAAATTGAGATGGTAAATGGTGACAGTTCAGAGTAAAACAAACTGTGAGTCAGGAAACTGAGATTCTTAATCTTATTCTGACTCCTTGTGTGACCTTAGCAATTTACTTCCCCTCTAGAGTGTCAATTTTTACATTAACATGAGGGGATCTGATTAGGTAATTGCTAACGTCCTTTCTACCTCTGACACTCTGTCATTTACCCTCTCTCAGATGTGTTAAGAAGACAAAAGAAATCATGAGATTAAAAAAAGTACGGTTGTGTGGGTCTGCATGCTCCTGTGTGTATGTATGTGTTTAAGGTGCTGCAAACAGTTGTGATGACATGTATGTATGTATATGTGTGTGTGTGCATGCATGCATGCCTGTGTATGTGCGTGTGTGTAATTTCTAAACAAATCCAGCTCTCTTTTCCCATTTGGAATTTCTAGTCAAGAGATTTTCCTATGTAAATTCTCTTTTGTGGTTCACACGTTTTCTTTACTCTTAACATTGGTTTGAGCTTATCAAGATCATGAAAACCCTTAAAGCTAAACTGTAGGTTCATCTACAGAAGAAAATATACTTGCTGATATATTTTTTCACCCACTTATTCAACAAATATTTATTGCACATTAACTATGTGTCAAGCACTGTACTAACTAGATTCAGGTCAAATAGATCACGGTTCAAATTTTTGCTCCTCATCCTGGGAGCTACCTCACTTTAGGCAATTCAGTTCATCTCTCTGGCATATAGCAAGCACCCCATGAATAGTAGCTATGAATACTAAGAAATCGTTCTTGCTCTAATGTAACCCATAGGAGAGGTAAGAGATGATTTCAATTTGAAGCCCTTTTATTTTTTAAAGTCTAGCTTTAAAGTTGAATAGCTGGGTTGCCTAATTCCTTTCCCTCCTTTACTCTGTGGGCCTATATTAAGGCAACAATGAAAACAATTGTGATTATTCAACCTTCTTACCTCTTAGGATGATACCCATGACAAAAAAAGTTAAATTGATGATCATTTATTCATTCAACCATGCCTGCTATGGACCACTCACTAAAGGCTAGTAATTCAACAGCTAGATTTCCTGCGCTCCTGGAATTGACATTCAAGTGAGCAGGGTGACATGTTTACTCTTTGCCAGGTGCTGTTCTATGAATTTCACATGCTTTAACCTATTTAATTCTCACAACAAACCTATGAGGTATATTAATGAATTATACTGATTTTTAAAATGAGAAACCAAGGTCCAAAGACCTTAAGTAACTTGTCCAAGGTTACACAGTTGGTAATTTGCAGATCTAGGATTTTAACTCAGGCTGACTCACTCCAGAGCTTGTACTTTTAACCACTATACCACAGCATCCAACCATCTGCAAATCCCTTCAGGGATTTTTGTTCTAACTTTTAAAAATTATTTGGTAAATGCTATGGTCTGAATATTTGTGTCTCTCCAAAATTGCTGTGTTGAAACCCATCCACCAATATGATAATATTAGGAGGTGGGGCCTTTGGGAGGTGATTAAATAATGTACGTGGAGCCCTCATGAATGGGATTAGTTCTCTTATAAAAGAGGCCCCGAAGACCTGCCTTGACACTTCCATCATGTGAGGACACAGCGAGAAGGTGCTGTCTATGAGGAAGTCAGGCTCCCCCAGACACCAGTAACACCTTAATCTTGGACTTCCCAGCCTTTACAACTGTAAGAAATACATTTCTGTTGTTTATAAGTTATCTAGTCAAAGGTATTTTGTTACAGTAGCCCAATAAGACTAAGATAATATTCCTGAATATTCTATAGGCCTAGCAGTCACTTATTGCAGGAAAAGCCTTGCCTAATCACCTCTCTCTTCAAAAGACCAGTTTAGAACAGATTTGTCCTCTTCTTTGTGCTCCAGAGGCCCTCTTTGTGCTTACCATCATTGCAGAACTTATCACCCTTTATTATAATTGTCTGTCTCCCAATTTAGACAGTGATCTCTTTGAGAGCAGATATAATATTTATTATATTTGTCTTCACTGCCACATCCCCAAGGCCTACCATACTGATCACTAAATTAATACTTATTGAATGAATGGATAACCAATTTTTGGAAATCTACATGAATATCTTTATTTGTTCTTTAAGCTGTTTTGTTTCTAAAAGACAATTCGAAGTTCCATGATTTTTAATAGGCTATCACTATAGTACAATTATATACAGAAATTTGATGTTGAGACATTACAAAACTCACTATGTATTGCCAGACAACTTCTTTTACAAACTTGTTAGATTCTTGTAGCAGTGCACTTCAGAAAATTTGTTTTCTTAGCTCCTTAGTTAATGGTGTACTCTTCAGAAAACATATTTTGACAGATTCATTGAGTTGTCCAAGATCATACAGCTAGTAAGTGGCAGCATTGGGCCTAGTAGTGAACACAGGTCTCCTGTTTCCCAATCCAATGCCTTCTTTCTCTTTTTAAGGCACCTTGCTGACATTAATTCAATTCCAGTTGAATTTGGATATATTGTCTCAGCACAGATCAACACATCTATTTCTGAAAGCCATTGATTTTCAATAAATAAGTAACCTTGAAGGACACCAGAAAAGTCACTCTGCCTTGGAAATAGCTTCTTTACTAAGTCTGTTTTAGAAATCTCTGAGTTATGATTTTGTAATGAATAAAATACATTTTCCACGCTTTGTAGTAACTGGTTGTTCAGATCATTTCTGATATGACAGTTAACTCAAAAACATATTGAAAGAAGGGAGAGTATATCTAACAGAGCATACTGAAAAAGAGACTAGGGCATGGGTGAAAGTGATGAAGGAGTTACAAATGTTGAAATAAATTAGATAGGTAAGGATTCAAAGAGGAATTGAGATCTGGGCAGAAAATGAATAACCATATATAATTCACATGAAGGGTACATGTGGAAAGCTGGATTGGTAGCAATGTGCATGGAGTCTGCGAAGAGTGAAACATTCAAACTGTCTTATGTAAGAGGTATATTGAAGAGAGGATTGGAATATATAGTGTTGGAGAATAACTCGAATGACAGGCAATTTAGACTTAATGCTCTGGGAATTAGAAATAAATTTTAGAACAAAAGAATAAAATATGAAAATAAGCCACATTTAAGAAAGATACATTGGGCTTGATATATAGGAGTAGGGAGATACTAGAGTCAGGTCAGCCAAATTGGAGTATTTTGGAGTAATCTAAACAGAAAATGATAAGGGCCTGGTTAGGGAATTGACAGTGAGAATGGGAAGTAAGGATGAGATGTTTTCAGTTGAATATGGTAATGGCAATGATACCATTGCATACTGAGAAGTTGGAAGGGGTAGGTCAGTTTAAAGGAATAAATATATGATATTAGAGTTGTAAAGAACTTTGGTTGGGGTATGATTAATCCTGTCACCCAGGTAGTAAGCAGGCTACCCAATTAGTTTTTCAAGTCTTTATCCTTTCCCTCCCTCCCTCCCTCCTCTAGCAGTCCCCAGTGTCTGTTGTTACCATCTTTATGTCCATAAGTACCCAGTGTTAAGCTCCCACTTATAAGTGAGAACATGAGGGTTTTTTTTTGTTGTTCCTGTATTATTTCACTTAGGAAAATGGCCTCCAGCTGCATCCGTGTTGCAGCAAAGAACATGATTTTGTTCTTTTTTTGTGGCTGCATAATATTCCATGGTGTACCATATTTTCTTTATCCAATCCACTGCTGATGGGCACCCAGGTTGATTGATTCCATGTCTTTGCCATTGTGAATAGTGCTGCAAAGAACATATGAGTGCATGTGTCTTTCTGGTAGAATGATTTATTTTCCTCTGGATATATACCCAATAATAGGATTGCTGGGTTGAATGGTGGTTCTGTTTTAAGTTTTTTTTGAGAAACCTCCAAACTGCTTTCTACAGTGGTTGAACTAACTTATATTTATATTCCCACCAACAGTGTATAAGCATACTCTTCTATCTGCAGCCTTGCCAACATCTGTTGATTTTTGACTTCTTAATAATAGCCATTTGGACTGGTGTGAGACCAACCTCAATTATAAAATTGTATTCAAAACCACAAGCTACCTGCTCATCCTGATTTCTCTTTTATTTGAGATGACATCACAAATGCTTTAGTTACACAAGTTTGAAACTTTATCATCTATTTAACCTTTCTCTCTGTTAGCCCCCATTCATAAATGAATCAGGTATTATTGTTTCTGCCTCCAAATAGTCCAAAGACTACATCAAATATTATTTTCTCTACAATATAATTCATTGTCTCATCATCCAGAAATACCTCTGAACTCTCATGACAATGTAGTTATACTTCTCTTATGGTATTTATCACTTTTTAATTTGTACCGTAGTAACTTATGTATATGTCTTATCTTTCGAACTAGAATTAGCTCCTTGAAGATTCATATATGACCCCTTCAAGGTACTGTTTACTGTGATTTTCATAAGATAAACTCTTGTTGAGAAAAACCAGGAAATACCAAGTTAGTGGCAGAGCCAGGAGTAGAATCCAAGTCTCCTGACACTTGGTCTAGTATTCTTTTCACTATACCATAAATAGGGAAGATAATGAGATCTTTGAGTTATTCTTCAGAAGTGTTGAATTTGAGGTAAAGATGAGACGTTTTCAAGTAGGAATATTTGGTACAAAGTTAGAGATATGGTACTAGAATTTGAGTGATAAGACAGGAGAGGAACTTGAGGAATTTTAAGGCTTGTTAACATGAAAGAGATGATTGGAGTTTTGAAAATGGATGAAATTGCTGAGGTAGAGGAAAGGGAGAGTGAAAAGGACTGTGTTACCATGTGGAACAGTTAGAGAGCAAAAGGATAAAGAAGAATCATATAGCCAACAAACATGAAAAAATGCTCCATATCACTAATCAGAAAAATGCAAATCAAAACCACAATGAGATACCATCTCACACCAGTCAGAATGGCTACTATTAAAAAGTAAAAAAAAAAAAAAAAAAAAAATAGGTGCTGGCAAGGCTGCAAAGAAAAGGGAACACTTATGCACTGTTGTTGAGAATGTAAATTAGTTCAACTACTGTGGAAAGCAGTTTGGAGATTTCTCAAAAAGCTTAAAATAGAACTACCATTCGACCCAGCAATCCCACTACTGGGTATATAACCAAAGGAAAATAAATTGTTCTACCAAAAAGACACATGCATGTGCCTGTTCATCACAGTACTATTCACAATAGCAAAGACATGGAATCAACCTAGGTGCTCATCAGTGGTAGACTGGATAAAGAAAATAAGGCACATATACACCATGGAATACTATGCAGCTATGAAAAAGAACAAAATCTGTTTTTTTTTTGTTTTTTTGGGTTTTTTTGGCAGCAACATGGATGCAGCTGGAAGCCATTATCCTGAGCAAATTAAATCAGTAACACAGAACCATATACCTCATGTTCTCACTTATAAGCGGGAGATAAACATTTGGTGGACAGAAAGATGGGAACAACAGACACTAGGGACTCCAAAAGAGAGGAGGCAGATAGGAGGACAAGAGCTGAAAAACTACATATTGGGCACTACGCTCACTACCTAGGTGATAGGATCAATCATACCCCAAACCTCAGCATCACGCAATATACCAATGCGACAAACCTGCACAAGTACCCCTTGAATCTAAAATGAAAGTTGAAATTAAAATAAAAAGAATCAGTGAAGAAACAAGAGAAGGAGTAAGCAGATGTTAGAAAGGAATCAGAATACACATTGTCACAGAAGAGCAGAGAGAGTTTCAATAAAGATGGGGTAGTCAAAATGGGCTAATAATGAAGAGAAATTAGGATAAGTAATTTAAAGTATTCAATGAATTTAGCTCCATAGGGCTATTGCTGACTTATTGAAAATGGTTTTGGTGGTGGGGTAAAATGTCAAATCTCAGTATGTTGAGAGGAAACTAAAAAATCATGGCAGAGTTATAGGATTTCAACACAGGGTAACCCAGTGGATTTTCAAGTGAAAGGAAGGAGTCAATGGGAAAAAATAAATGAAGAAGTTTAAAAGCATTCAATATTAGAGACAAATTCCAGGAAAATGTATAAGGATTGACATTTTGGACCAAATCATGGCATGTACTTTAAAGCATGGGTCCCCAACCCACGGACCATGGACCGGTAGGGGTCGGCGGCCTGTTAGGAACCAGGCCACACAGCAAGAGGTGAGTGGCCCCTGAGGGAGCATGACTACCTGAGCTTCACCTCCTGTCAAATCAGCAGTGGCATTAGATTTTCATAGGAGCGTGAACCCTATTGTGAGCAGCACAGGAGAGGGATCTAGGTTGCATGCTCCTTATGAGAATCTAAGTAATGCCTGACAATCTAAGGCGGAAAAGTTTCTTTTTTTTTTTTTCACCACATAAGAAAAAGTTTCATTATAAATCTTTTTTTATTTTACATTTTTTTATTTTTTTATTTTCTTTTATTATTATTATACTTTAAGTTTTAGGGTACATGTGCACAATGTGCAGGTTTGTTACATATGTATACATGTGCCATGCTGGTGTGCTGCACCCATTAACTCGTCATTTAGCATTAGGTATATCTCCTAAAGCTATCCCTCCCCCCTCCCCCACCCCACAACAGTCCCCAGAGTGTGATGTTCCCCTTCCTGTGTCCATGTGTTCTCATTCTTCAATTCCCACCTATGAGTGAGAATATGCGGTATTTGGTTTTTTGTTCTTGTGATAGTTTACTGAGAATGATGATTTCCAATTTCATCCATGTCCCTACAAAGGACATGAACTCATCCTTTTTTATGGCTGCATAGTATTCCATGGTGTATATGTGCCACATTTTCTTAATCCAGTCTATCATTGTTGGACATTTGGGTTGGTTCCAAGTCTTTGCTATTGTGAATAATGCGGCAATAAACATACGTGTGCATGTGTCTTTATAGCAGCAGGATTTATAGTCCTTTGGGTATATACCCAGTAATGGGATGGCTGGGTCGAATGGAATTTCTAGTTCTAGATCCCTGAGGAATCGCCACAGTGACTTCCACAAGGGTTGAACTAGTTTACAGTCCCACCAACCGTGTAAAAGTGTTCCTATTTCTCCACATCCTGTCCAGCACCTGTTGTTTCCTGACTTTTTAATGATTGCCATTCTAACTGGTGTGAGATGGTATCTCACTGTGGTTTTGATTTGCATTTCTCTGATGGCCAGTGATGGTGAGCATTTTTTCATGTGTTTTTTGGCTGCATAAATGTCTTCTTTTGAGAAGTGTCTGTTCATGTCCTTAGCCCACTTTTTGATGGGGTTGTTTGTTTTTTTCTTGTAAATTTGTTGGAGTTCATTGCAGATTCTGGATATTAGCCCTTTGTCAGATGAGTAGGTTGTGAAAATTTTCTCCCATTTTGTAGGTTGCCTGTTCACTCTGATGGTAGTTTCTTTTGCTGTGCAGAAGCTCTTGAGTTTAATTAGATCCCATTTGTCAATTTTGGCTTTTATTGCGGCATTATTCACAATAGCAAAGGCTTGGAACCAACCCATCCTGTTGCCAAAAAGTTTGGGGATCTCTGCTTTAGAGTCAAAGAAAGACACAAACTTTGTCCCTGTTACAGTTTTACCTGGAATTATCTCTGCTGAAAAAGGATCTAAGCACCTGAAACCTGGTTAAGAATCTGCCAACTGAGTCCCCCTAAGTTTAATGTACTTCAAGGTTCAAATAAATAGTAACTATAGAAAACAATTCCAAACCTAAGCCAATCCTTAGGCTAAGGCCTTAGAAGTCAGACCTGGGCTTACAACCAGTTCCATAAATTAGTTTTGTGATACTTGGTTAACTTACTTAAGCCTCTGAGCCTCAGTTTCTTCATTTGTAAAATAGGGACAATAAAGTCTTTGTTGAAAACAGAATGACTTGAGATAATGTAAGTAATTAGTAATATAGGCACTCAACAAATGGTAGGCATTACTATTATTTTCTGAGAGATTACTACTCTATTCCAGTGTGCATCAAAATGGCTCTGCCCTCAAGGGGCTCATTGGCTTGTGGAAAAGTCAAACACATTAAAACCAGTGATTACAATAGATGTAGAACATAATACTCATTATATTTGAAGAAAGCACATAAAGTTTAGGGATACAGATGAGAGATAAAGACAAGAGAAATCAAACTCTATCTGAAGAAGTCAAGGAAGGCTTCCTGGAGGAAGTATTTTTTTCAACTGAGTCATAAAGGATGTACTTAACTGTTGTCAGAGCATGTACTGCACTATATTTAAATGGCTTACTTACTTATCTGTGTTTCCCAATAGACATGGGACAGAAGTCCTCTGTGTGTGTTGAATGGAGGAATAAAGGAATTAGTAAATAAATTCACCTGGTAAACGTACTGCTGTTTTTGCCATCATCATATGGTAATATAATTTACATTATTCCATGCCTATTTCCTTTACTAAATTAGGAGCTCCTTGATTCATTCAACAATGAGCAAACATATATTGAGGGGCAGCTTTGTACCAGGCTCTGGTGATACAGTAATAAATTAAGATACAATAATAAATGAATTTGTTACATGTTATCAATATAGATATATATAGCGATATGTTATTAGTTAATATATAATTAATAAATGAATCCCTGTTTTCAAGGGGCTCATAATTTAGTAGGAAAGCTAGCCAATAGACAAATGTAATAAAGGGTGACAAGTGTTTTGGAAAGGAGCAGAGAGGAAATATACCTAATGCAGTAATTGAGGAGATTATAAAATGCTTACAAGAAAAAGTGATATTTAAATATAAATTTATCCAGGTGTGGTGGTTCATGCCTGTAATCCCAGCATTTTGGGAGGTCGAGGCGGGTGGATCACTTGAGGTCAGGAGTTTGAGACCAGCCTGGCCAACATGGCGAAACCCAGTCTCTACTAAAAATACAAAAATTAGCCGGGCGTGGTGGTGGGCGCTTGTAATCCCAACTACTCGGGAGGCAGAGGTTGCAGTGAGATTGTGCCACTGCACTCCAGCCTGGGCAACAGTGTAAGAGTCAAAAAAAAAAAAAAGAATTAATAAGGTCCATTGAGAGCAGAGAAAAGGCATGCACAAAGATATAAAGATGTCAAAACAACATGTTTCTAAACCATTCTAAGAGGGTACCCTACACTCAGCTTGAGCAAATTAGAAGCAGAAATTTTCTCTAGAAGGCTACATATTGCATGATTTATTTATATTCCTAGAATGTACTGAACTTATTTAGGTTTTTACTAAATTGTAGCAAGTGGAAATAGATTAGACATAAAGAACCAACTTTATGTGATAGTCCAATAGGCGTCAAAAGTAATCATTATCAGGAACTTCATCCATAAACCCAATCAATTCTCTCTTATAACTCATTTTCTCTTGTTTTGTTTTTATAAAACACATGCTTCCACACAAATTCTGAAAGTCTTTCCTCATTCTCTTTCTCCCAGGACCCATCCCAAATCCATTTGAGAGCCTGAAAGTTCCTATAGGAGGCCAGCTCTATCCATATTCTATTGAAGTCAGCAGGAGCTCTTTAGAAGTGCCAGATAAAAAGCTGATCTGTGGACATCCTGATTCAGCAGTGGTGACACCAGAATTGTAAGCCAAGGGAACATAGATTCTTAACTGAAAAGCCTATGGGGATGGAGATAATTATTTCTTTGCCACAGAAGCTGACAAATAGTTTAGGAGCAATGTTACCAATAATGGAAGTGTGTGAGGGAGGGACAAAGTGGTTCTATGTAGAGAAAACTGGACTTACCTGCTGTGTGGCTTTGGCAAGTCATTCTTCACCTCTAGGCCCTATTTTCCTTATGTGTGACACAGTAAGTTTGAATATAAAACAAACATATATGGAGTACATACTTAAGGTAAGGCAATATACTTGATATGTGAGATACGGAAATGAATGTGACATGGTATGCCATGTAGTAGGTTATCAATACATATTGGTTGAAAGAATAAATGAATGGTTTTATCCTCTCATTACTCACAGTCTGCTAAAACAAATGGATAGAAGAACAGAGGGGTTAAATAATGATGGGCTAGCCAAAATGGCCTAATACTGAAGAGAAATACAGTTATATAAACACATAAACTGCAATAGAATCTGTCAATAAGTCAAATCAGAGATGATTGTGGCCTGAATCATTGTAGGGACTGTGTGGATGAAGAAAAGTTGATGACTGGTAGAAGGTAGAATAAACAAGATTTAATGACTTATATGGGATGTTAGTAGTTCCATTTACTGAGATATGGAGGAAATATAAGAAAGCTTTGGGTACATTGGGTTTCAGGTGCCCAGGTAATGTCTAGATGGTAATATAGGCAATATTATACATGGGTTCTGAGCTTAGAAGAGGATCTGGATCAGGAATAGAAACATGGACATCAGTAGGGTACATATTTAAGCCATGTGAATGGATCACCCTAGCCAGCGAGAGTGTGTAAAATGTTACAGTGATAGAAAGGTAGAGGTTGAAACCTTGGAGAGCACCTATATTTAAGGAGTTGGCAGGAACAAAGCCCATAAAATATACTGAGAAGGAATAGGAAGAAAGCTGGCAGGAGAATCATGTGTGTGGTACCTGGAAGCCGAGGAAGTAGAATATTTGAAGTTAAGAATGATTAACTATTAATTCCAACAGAGTGGTCATATGAGATACATAAAGTATCTACTGGATTTGGCAATTTGGAGATTACTAGTAAATTCGGTGGAGGTGCGTGTTTCTTTTTAGAGTGTGATTCTCAGGCAGGGCTGCACATCAGAATTATATATGGAACTTTATCAAGCTACATACTCCTAAACCTTGCCTCCAGAGATTTTTTTATTCAGAGATCTTGAGTGAGACCCAGAGAAGCTGCATTTTCAAAAAGTCCCAAATGATCCTTGGATGTATCATGCTTTCTCTCACCTCCAGACCATTACAAGCATTATTCTCCTTGCCTGGGGTGATGGAAAATACCAAATCTACATCTCTGGCTCGGACCTCTAGCTGAACTCTAGACCCACATATCCAACTACCTATCAGACAGCTGTACTCGTTATCTTCCTTTCTCCATCAAACATGACAAAGGGTGAGGATAATTGCTATTTTATATATGATGGTTATGGAAAGTCTCCCTCACTAAGTGACATTTGAGGTGAGTCTCAAAGTGAGGGAGCAAGCCATCCAGCTATATGGGGAAGGCTTCTCCCACAGAGAAGAAACAGTAAGTGCAAATCCCTGAGGCCAGAATGTACTTGATGTGTTCTAGGAGGAGCAAAGAGATCAGCACGCCTATGCCTAGAGTGGGAAGGGTGAGGGAAGATTAGTAGCAAATGAAACCAGAGAGGTAGCAGAGGGTTACATCACGTGGAGTCTTGCAGACCATGTTAAATATTTTGCATTTTACTCAGGGTGGGCTGAGAAGATATTGTAGGGTTTTGTGCAGAGGAATGATAGAATATGACTTATGATTTTAAAAAGATCTCTCTGGCTGCCCTGTAGAGTATATATTCAGAAGAAGGGTTTATGTTGGAAGCAGGAAAACAATTAGGGAGCTATCGCAGCTGTCTAGATGAGAGAGTGGTAATAGTGGAAGTGATGAATTAAAGTTAGAAGTTAGAATTCTAGTTATATTTTGTTCCATCAAAATACCCATTTTCTAGTTTTTTTTCCTCATTCAGTGAAAGGCGTCACCTACATTTTCCCAACACAACATATGTTGTTTGTATTTGTGTGTGTGTGTATCTAAATGTACCTGTAAGTCTCCGTGTCTTGTAAAGGAGCAGTAGATGGCATTGTACCTATGAACACAATTATATTTATTCCTATTGGAAAAGGAAAACCTTCTCCTCATTTCCATCCTCCGCCACATGCATTCTGTTTTTGATGGTTCAAATCATGAATTCTCTGTCTTTTCCTAATGTATCCTAACCTGAGCATATCTGCATGCCCTATGTGAGTTCCCTAAGTCACACAAGCATGACATCTCCATAGAGAACTTACCTCTATGACACCTATCGGATGTTTCAAATAAATCTTTATATACGGCCTGTCATACTTCTGACTAGGTCCCTGTGTCTACAGTGCTATGCCAGATGTGTACCATGGATGTGGTGAATATTGCATTAAGCACCTGGCCACATGGTGTTTAGATTCTGGTATTAACTTAGCAGGATACTTCCCTGCTCCACATACACACCAACGTATACTTCACTTTTCTCAGCTGTATAACTTATTTTCTCATTAATCAGAAGTTTTAAAACTTAGGAATGGGACAAGGAGACAAAGTGGGGCAAGTCCTTGTGAATGTCAGAAACTCTGAGGTAGCTGATATGACCATGTTCCACTCTCCTCTATAAGGGAGGCCAGCATGCTGCAGGTGACAACAGTGCAGAGGATTGCTTTCAGTTCTGGGAGCAGTTTATTTTCACAACTGACATCCCACCCAGTACTAAATATAGCCAATCTCTTCCTTTCAAACAAGGGTTTCTTTTCTGTTAAACTTCAATAAAGCTCTTAGCTCTATATTACAAGGTCTCCCCCAACCATCCTACCTTCATGAACTTTATTCTTGTTATGCTCTCTCTCCCCAGCCACCTACTTTCCTCTCCCTGGCCTCTTTGGTTTCTCCCCCTTCTAACTTTCTTCTCTTTTCTATTTGTCTTCTCTGCTTTCTTGGAGTCTTTCACTATCTCCCTCTGGCACTTTCTTCTTCATGCCCCCAACTTTTAAAAAGGGAATCCCTTAGGAACACTCTCTCCAACAAGCCAAGAAAATGCAGATGCCCAAAGGCTAAAAATAAGATACTTTGTTTGCTTATTTTAAAATCTTCCCAGGCTGGAGACAGATCTCCTTATATGCCAACTGGTTGACATGTAATATTAATGACATCCTTGCATTTATTGAGCATTTACAGTGTATTGTTTCAGGTATTTTATATACATAATCTCACAAAAATCCTCTAAGGAAGGTGCTAAAATAACCCACATTTTAGAATGGGGCAACTGAGGCCAAGAGAGGTAAAGGTATTTTTAGGCAAAACAGCAAATATATAGCATAAATGAGATTTGAACCCAAGCAGTTTAACTCCAGAGCCCATACCCTCAACTCCCATGCCACACTACTTCTCTACATTAGGGTTAATGTCTATTCTATGCCTTCTAAATAAAGAGGGAGTAGTTACAGGGGAAGGAAGACTGAAGATTGGGAAGCATCTAAAATAGCTCTGAGCTGATAAAGAAGATTAACTTTTGCTTTTAATAAAGTAAAATGTGAAGAAATTTAAAGACATCGGGGTAAAAGATTAAACTGGGATGTGTTCACTTTCACTTTTTACTGCAAGTTTTGAATTAGAATTCTGAGATTTAGGCACTAGTAATCTCATTACTCTCCAGTCAGACTATGTGACTTCACCAGGACTCAAACAATTTTTACAATTTTTGTAGATATATTGCAAATTCTGCACTGTTATAGGGGCAAATGGTAGAGTGGTTACATCCATACAATGGATTACTACTCAACAATACAAATGACTTATTTTTTCCACTGCTGTTACCCAACAGCCTGCAGGGTGTGTGTGTGTGTGTGTGTGTGTGTGTGTGTGTGTGTGTGTGTGTGTGTGTGTGTGTGTGTGTGTGTGTGTGTGCGCGCGCGCGCGCGTGTGTATGCACACAAAATTATTTTTGCAATTATATATATATATTTGTAACAAACTTCCACAGCAAATTCTCTATTTAAAATACACACGCACACACACACACACACACACACACACACACACACACACACACACACACATAAAAGTTCAGCTACATGGCAATATACAAGATTAATCAATATACAAAAGTAAGTTGTATATCTATATACTAGCAATAAACCACGTGAAAATGCAATTAAGAAAACAACTCCATTTACAATAGCACCTAAAAGAATAAAATAGGAATACATTTAACAAAAAAATACAAGACATACACTGAAAACTACAGAACATTGTTGTAAGAAGTTAAAGCAGACCTATATAAATGGAAAGACACTCCATATTCATAGATTGAAAGATTTAATATTGTTAAGATGGAAATACTCTCCAAAGTGATCTACAGAAAACATAATCCCTATCAAAGTCCCAGCCAGATTTTTTTTTGCAAAAATTCATGAATGAACCCTAAAATTCATATGGAAATGCAAGGGGTACAGAATAGTCAAAACAATCTTGAAAAGGAAGAACAAAATAAAAGTATTAAATCTTTCTGACTTCAAAGCTTACTACAATACTACAGTAATCAAGATGGTATAGTACTGGAATAAGAATATATATATAGTCAAATGTAATATAATTGAGAGTCCAGAAATAAAACCTTACATTTATGATCAATTGATTTTCTACAAGGGAGTCAGCACAATTTAATGGAGAAAGAATAATCTCTTCAACAAACGGTGCTGGAACAACTGAATAGCCACATGCAAAAGAATGAAGTTGGACTCCTACTTCAAATCATATGCTGTATAAAAAATTAACTCAAAATCATAGACATAAATGTATGAGCCAAAACTACAAAACTCTTAGAATAAAACATAGGAGTAAATATTTGAGACCTTGGATTAGGCATAATATTCCTAGACGCAACAAGAAAAGCACAAGTGACAAAAGAAGAAATAGATAAATTACGTTTCTTCAAAATCAAAACCTTTTTTTCCTGCCAAAAATATAATCAATAATGTGAAAATGCAACCCACAGAATAGGAGAAAATGTTTACCAGTCATATATCTGATAAGGAACTTGTATCCACAATAAAGATCTTCAACTCAACAACTAAAACAAAGAAACAAATAGAAAAATGGGCAAAGGATTTGAATAGACATCTCTTCAAAGACACACAAATGGGCAATATGTGCATGAAAACATGCTCAATAACATCAGTCATTAGGGGAATGCAAAGCAGAAACAAAATTAGATACAACTTAATACCCACTAGAATGGCCAAAATCAAAACAACAGACAATCACACGTGGTAGTGAGGATGTGAAGAAATTGGAAGCTTCATACACTGCTGGTGAGATTGTAAATCTCACAGCACTTTGTGAGTGGTGCAGCCACTTTGGAAGACAGTTTGGAATTTTCTTGAAATGTTAAACATGAAGTTATCATATGATCTAGTAATTCCATTCCTAGATATATAACCAAAAAAGTTGAAAACATGTGTCTATACAAAAACATGTACATGAATGTTCAATAGGATTATTCAGAATAACTGTTGAAAGATTGTTCAGCAGGACTGGCTAAACAAAACGTGACCTATCCATACAATGGAATATTTTCTAGACACAAAAGGACGAAGCACTGATACATCCTACAACATGAATGAACCTTGAAAACATCACAATAAATGAAAGAAGCCAGACACAAAAGGTCATATATTATAATATTCACTTCATGTGAAATGTCCAGAAAATGCAAATCCATAAAGAAAAGTCAATTTGTGGTTTCAGGGACTGAGGGAAAGGAGAAATTGTGAGTGACTTCTAATGGGTACAGGGTTTCTTTTTCGGTTGATGAAAACATTATGGTATTAGACCCAAATGTCCAACAATGATAGACTGGATTAAGAAAATGTGGCACATATACACCATGGAATACTATGCAGCCATAAAAAAGGATGAGTTCATGTCCTTTGTAGGGACATGGATGAAATTGGAAATCATCATTCTCAGTAAACTATCGCAAGAACAAAAAACCAAACACCGCATATTCTCACTCATAGGTGGGAATTGAACAATGAGAACACGTGGACACAGGAAGGGGAACATCACACTTCGGGGACTGTTGTGGGGTGGGGGGAGGGGGGAGGGATAGCATTGGGAGATATACCTAATGCTAGATGACGAGTTGGTGGGTGCAGCGCACCAGCATGGCACATGTATACATATGTAACTTACCTGCACGTTGCGCACATGTACCATAGAGCCTAAAGTATAATAATAATAATAATAATAAAAAGAAAAAAAAGAAAACATTATGGTATTAGATAGTGGTGATAGTTGCACAACGTTGAGAATATACTAAAAACTATTAAATTGTGCACATTACATGGGTGACTTATTGCATGTGAATTATGTTTCAATAAAGCTGTTTTTTAAAAAATACATTTGGGAGACTGTTTAGTCCTCATGCAAACAGACTCCTGTTATATTTGACTCTTCTCTTTGCCAGAAGTACTAGTCTCTAACTAATAAATATTTGGATTGTTTTCAGACTTTTGGTATTACAAAAATGCTGCAATAAATATCTTTTACATGTATTTTGGATATTTGTGCTAATATATCTATAGCACAAATTTCTAAAGAGAAAATGCTGGGACAAATACATGTTTTGAAATGTTGATTAATATTGCCAAATTGCCCTCCAAAAAGCTTACTGGTAAGGAGTTTAGGAGAATGCTCATTTTCTCACACTCTTGCCAACCAAGTATATTATCAAATTTCTCAACCTTTTTCTATCTGAGAAGTAAAAAATGATATCTTCAGTTTTGAAAAATTTGAGTGAGATTCAATACTTTTAAATATAAATATTGGCTATTTATATGTCTCATTTTGAGAACTGTATTTTCTTGTTCTTTGTCCATTTTTTCTATTTTTTCTTATTATGGATCTGTAAGAACTTAATAGATACATTTAAATATCAATAGTAATATATATATATATATCAAGACATTAAACCTCTAGCATAAACATTACTTTTTTATCACTTTGCCATTGGTCTTTTTAATTAACTTATAATACTCCATGCTTTGCAAATGTTTTAAATTGTTATGCAGTCAAACTCATCGATCATGTTTTCCATTATGGAATTATAGCATCTAGGTTTTGTGCCTTATCTCTTTGTGCTTTTTTTTTTTAGTATTTCTTATCTTTTGATGATTTCATATTTTTTGATAGCTCTTTGATCCATTTGAGTTAATTTTGGTGAAGGAGTGAGTTAGCGATCCAGTAGAGCTACCCCATAGGGATTTGTGGCTTATGTGCTACACCAAGGTGCCTGGAAGAGGATATTCACTTTGACTTTATAGTTTAAAATTTTTACCAGAATCTGTCTAGACATATGTCATTCTTCCCATTGTTGCTACTTGAGACTCGGTGGGCTCTTTCAATCTGAACACTTAAGTCCTTTTTCAATTTAAGGAAATTTTAGTCCATTATTTGATTTCTTCATCCCCTCCTTTCCTTTTCCTTTCCTTTATTTTATTTTATTTTTTTTTATTTCCCTTCCCTTGCTTTCCTTTTCTTTCCAACTCTCATTAAATAGATATTGGGATTCTCATAAATGTCTATATGTCTCTTACTTTTTTTCATATAATTTCCTTTTTTTATATTGCATCCTGGCAGAATCACTATGTCCAATCTTCAACTAAGTAATTCTGTTTTCAGTTGTGTATATACCACTAGTCACCCCTTTAGTAAGGGGAAAATATTTTGGCAATTGTATTTTTAATTTTAAAAATCTATATAGTAAACATTTGTCATATTTGTGTCTGACCAACATTTCATGTATAGCCTTTCTATATTTGGAAAAAATTCTTACATTATAATATTTACCTCTTAAATGTAGAAGTCAAAACTCAAACTTCTGTGTTGAAACTACAATGTAGGAATATGACTTATGTTCTACCAGTAAGATGCCCTGACATGAGACTTTGATTCAGAATTGAAGCCATGCAGAAGGTAGAACTGTATGGTTTCCATTGTTGGAATAGGTATTAGCAAAGGGACTTGACTTTGGGGGATGGCAGAGATTGCAAGGTCAAGTTCTTAATAAAGTAGTGGCATCAGTGCTGGCAGCGGTAGCTGTTGCAGTAAAGTCAATTTCTTGGCATCTAATTGTAGGAGCAACAGTTTTTCTTATCAGGGCAGTGCTGTGGCAATAGTCCTGGACATTATTTCTGGAAGCTGAACCTCAAGCTTGGTTTTCCAGCCTTCCTTTAATAAACAGCTATACTACTTACACAATCTCAATTTCAGCATCCCCTTTTCAAGCCATCTTTTCCTGTCTTTTCTGCTCACTCCTTCTAATGCCCCAATTCCAACATCTTCTTGAACCTGGTGGGACCTCAAATTCATTGACCCCTACTACTTTTTACTGCCATTCACTCTACACATGTTCTCACTTCTCTTCTTACCTGACTTTAGATTTCATGGTTCATTACAATTACACTTCCAAGCATATACCATTAACTTCTTTTCCCTTCTTTCAATTCATCACAGTCACCTCTGAAAAAATCCAAACATGCCTAAATCCAACTTTCCACCTTTTCTGTTTCCATGTTAACTGGTTTGGTATTCATTTAATATTAGGCTCTTTAAATTCATGACCATTAACCTCAAGTGGGCTTTTCGAGCTGCTTGGCAATGCTATGACATTTTTATAACCCACTAGCTGTCTATTTTATACCATCTACTCTCTCCTTAAACCTCCAAAATCTAGTACTTCATTCTCACTCTTAACTGATGACATTGTTTTACAAGCTACCCTTGCTGACATTACCAATGATCTCCATACTGCTAAATTCAAAGGTTAATTATCAGTCTTCATCTTACTTAACCTGTTGGTATCATTTACATGGTTGATTATTCTCTCCTTCCTGAAACACTTTCTTTACTTGGCTTTCAGGTAGCCTCTTTATACTTCTCCTATCTCACTATTTATTTCATCTCAATGTCCTCTGGTGATATTTTTTAATTCATTTTTTTAAATGATTTCAACTTTTAGGTTCAGAGGGTATGTGTGCGGGTTTGTTAGATGAGTGTATTGTGTGATGCTGAGGTTTGGGGTACAATTGATCCCGTCACCCAGGTAGTGAGCATAGTACCCAACAGTTAGTTTTTCAACCCTTACACTCTTCCCTTCCCCCCGCACTAGTCTCCAGTGCCTATTGTTGCCATCTTTATGTTCATGTGTACCCAATGTTTTGCTCCCACTTGTAAGTGAGAACATGTGATATTTGGTTTTCTGTTCCTGCATTAGTTCGCTTGGGATAATGGCTTCTAGCTGCATCCATGTTGCTGCAAAGGACATGATTTCACTCTTTTTTATGACTGTGTAGTATTCTATGGTGTATATGTATTTTGATGATATTTTAATTCCCAACTGCAAAATACTGAAGTAATGTAAGACTCAATCCTTGGTCCTCTTCTATCCTTTATCTACATTCATTCATTAGCTGATCTCATGCAGTCTCATGACTTTAAATGCCTTCTATATAGAGAGAACTCTCAAATTAATAGACTCGATCCCTCCTCTGAACTCCAGAATAATGTATCCCACTGGGTATTCAAAATCTCCAATTGAATGTTTAAAACACATCTCCTAGTTAACATGTCCAAAACTTCAGCTCTTCATTCTCCAACAAAAATTAACTGATTCTCCTGTAATTTTCTCCATTATAATAAACAGTACCTTAGTTATTCTAGTTCCCCAGGCAAAAATCTTGGAGTCATTCTGTCCTTCTCTCATACCCCAAACTCAATCCATCAGGAAATACTGTCCATATTTTTAAAAAATATATCCAGAGTCTGACCATATATCCCTGTCCCCACTGCTAATACCCTGATCCAAGCCACAATCATCAAATTCATATATCATTGTAATAGCCTGCTAACTGATGTCCCTGCTTTTACCCTTGCAACCTCTAGCCTATTATCTATATAACTACTAGAGTTATACTGTTAAAGTGTAAGTCAAATTATCGGTCTTTTCCTCATAATTCTACAATGGCTTTTCATATATCTCATAGTGAAAGCCAAAATACAATAGTCTACAAGGTCCTATATAATTTGGCCTATTCTTATTGCCCTCACCTCAATTTCTATCACTCTTTCTCACACAGCCCACTGAAGCCAAACTGGTGTCCTTGCTATTAGTCAAAACCCCCAGATACTTCCACCTCAAATCTTTTTTATTTTGTGTTCCTTTTGCTCAGAATATTTTTCTCTTGCTCTTGATTCACCTCATCACTTCCTTTGATTCCTAGCTCAAATGTTACTTTATCAGAGAGGCCTTCTCTTACCACTCTATCTATAATACATACATGCATACACAGACACACTTACACACACCCCTGTCACTTTCTGTCTCCCTTACTCTGCCATCACTACCTGAATTATATGTTTATTTCCTTATAATCTCTAGCCTCTGACTGGAATACAAGCTCTTTAAGGATGGGGAATGTCTGTTTTACTCACTGCTGTATCCCCAGTGCCTAAAAGAATAACCAACACATAGTTACCACTCATTAGATATTTGTTTAGTTTTAGAAAAGCCCAAGTGAATTATATTGCTTATAGCTAAGAGCTCTGATTACTTCCTTTTTTGTAAAAGCTTATTTTTATTTTATGGATCCAAGGTATTTAATGATGTATTGGGCATTGTGTGATTGAGTGTGAAAAATCTTTCTCTAAATCCTATTTATCCATATTTATAGTTCACTTCTGTTTTCTCCATATACTATTTCTTTAATCATTAGTTATTGTGTTGGTTGAGTCTGGTGGATCTAATGTTTTTGGTTTTCACTCAATTTGATGATTCTCGGTTGCCTGTTTATATTTACATATGAAGACCTAGATTAAAAAATGTTTTTAGCTGGAATTCATATTTTCTGTACATGTGAAAAACCCTTGTTCCCTTGGCAATTAGTGCAGAATCTGATTGCCCTATCTCTTGTTTATTGTACATGGGAAGAGAGAAAAGCCAGTATTTCCCCTTCATGGTGGATTGTTAGCTTGTCTTCTGATTCCATGTAGCAGTCAGACATTCCATGAGGTATTGCCCTGTTCTTTGGCTCGGATTCCCAATATGATAGCCTTCAGTGTCAGAATTCTTCCTTTAGAAGTCTTCGTCCTGGAGCAAACATCATTTATAGAGCAAGAATTCATGTAACTATTCCTCACTCCTTTAATGAAATATACCACCTATCATCCTATTGTCAAGTCCCTTTCCCTCCTTACTACCTCTGACCTTGGGGTTATTCCAGGTTTCTGCTGACAAAATTACTCTTTTGGAAGTCCTCTCTTTTGCCTGCTTGGTAGAGTCACTCCCTAAACTCTATTCTTGGTAATTACATAACTGTGAGAAAATGCTTTTTGATACAACCTACTTCTGGGCAAACATACTTTTCCCCATATTCATACGATTAGCCAAGATTTCATTATTAAACTACTTTAAACATGGTTTATAAATGGCAATTGTTTTCATCAATACTATCTTTATAGCCAAGTGTTTACTATCTTGTTAAGCAGGGCCACCAATCTTATATTTAACATACACACATCTCTGGTACTTACCAGCAGCAGGAATAGTTCCTTTCTAGCATGTCACTTGAACCATACTAAAATAATAGGATGGCAAATGTAATTCTCATCCTTTCTCCCTCTCTGGAGCAGTGCTATTCAGCATGTGTTCCACACACCAGTTCCAAAACTGTTTGTTACCAGTCCCTTATGAGATAAGTATAAGTATATAATCGTATAAGTATATAATTATACTGATCAAGTATACAAATGGTAAGTATTTAGACATTTTTAGAGCATTTCACATTTCTGCTTTATCCAAGTGCATCATTTTGTATTTTACAAAAGTCCATGGCCAATTGGAAATTTAAAAAAAAATTTCCTTCACCACAAAGAGTTGAGAAGCACTGCTCTAGAGTGTCTCAATAATGTTTTTGGTCAGGTGGCATAGTTTCCCTTCTTGTATTACCTTTGTCTTCCTCAGAGTTGGCCTTTAAGCCAAGGGACCTGGCTGCCTTCCAGGCAGTCATTTCCGCATAGTTCAATAGCTATAGCCAGTGAACTGAAAGTGCATTTCCAGCCACCATACTGTAAAATTATTATTAATGTAATAGGAGAATGCACTTCTGGTTTTGGCACTGATATTTGGGATACTGCATCAGGGCTGGTAGCTTAAAAGAGTGGGCAATATTTTGGAGGATGGATTAATGGAGATAGAACCACTAGGAATACTTCCTGTTAAAATATGCTATATTTGCCATTTAGAGATAATTTAATAATATGATATTTCAAATGAAAATAGGAAAATCTTTTCTTATGTGAGGCCATGAGCCTTTGCTCAAAGGAAGTTTTAAGGAGGTGGGTCTTAGCTCATTTTAAGAGCTAACTACTAATGGAATAGTTTCTAACTACTGATGGAATAGTTTTATTAGGTAAATGCTCAAAGACTGATTTACAAACTATCATTGGTTCTCTAATAATGAATCCTGCAATTAGTTGAAAATTAGATTAAGCTTTAGGGCCCCTTCCAAAGCAGAATTCTATAATTATGTGCTGAAGTAGATTTAGGCATCAAAGGAAGGAAAATTAATTTTGAATCAGCAGTCATTAAGTGTGACGTCCTGTGATTCTCCTTTAATTTAGAGAAAAATTCTGCGATACTTCAGGAAGGATGTAATACTGAGGTCATTTGAGGGCTGAAAATTTACTTGGAGTCGTATGTGGTCCCAGATCCACAGTTTGGAGCCAAGAGGAGACAATAAAAGATTTAAAGAAAGAGTAAATGGAAATACAGACAGAAATAGAAACATATAGTACCTGGAAACCTTATGTGTGGAGTGAACACTCTCAGTAGCCTTCTTACACAGAAAAGTCCTGACCATTCCATCATTCATCCTTCAACAACTATTTATTGCTTGTGGTCTAGACTAGTTGCAGATTATGCAGGAGTTCATTTATTGGGGTCATGCACAGTTGTCCATTATAGATCAGCCAGGTTAGTCCTTCCAGAATTTGAGTACCCAATGTGCAGTTATTAATGTCCAAGAACTTAAGACTCAAACACAACCACGGTAAAGGAGACTGAAAAGGAACTGGTCACTATTGAAACAATCTTAAGACTTGACATATACATAAACAAAAATGTTTTCTCCCCTTTACACTCATAAATAGAGGGTTAACAGCTATTTAGGTTACTGTTGAACATCTAAATCTTGGAGAATAGAAAATTTAATTGAGGGCAAGATGATTTTCTAATTGTTTACTAGGTCTTTATTGCCTTTTGTTCATTAAAATGGAAAAATTGTATTAACAATATTAGAAAGTTAATATGTTGCTGATGAGGTTCTCCTCTACTGGAGGAATTTCTAAAAATCAAAGAAATAGGAAAAAATTAATGTTAAATTAGCTACAGTGTCTGAATCAATTTATTTCTGCAAATTATTTCTGACCAAATGTCTCAGAAACAAATCAATGTAAAAGATTATTAATATTTACTTGCTTACAGGTATAAAAGAAAGTAACATGAAACTTTTTTGAAGAAAAGAGAAGAATTTTCTTATGAGCCAATTCATACTGCTGCAAATATTTTGGATCTAAGACCAAAAGCTAGAAATGTAAATAATGATAGCACTGCTGCTGCTGCCCTAGATTGAATTACAAAACAAGCAGCACATTCAGAAATTTATGCTGGAAAAATCCTTTTAAATGTGTCTGAATACAGAGCAGTTACAGTGTTTGTGCAGTCATGCAGTTTGGACTTGTGCCAAGTGTAACGCTCTTATTCCTGGTCGCACCCTTCTGATGAGGAATCTGAAGGCCAGGTTACAATTCAAGGTCTCTATGGCTAGCTCAAGCTCCTACCCAGTGTTTCTGAGCTTTTATCCCTACTAAGTTTGCTCATGAAAATAACAATATTAATAACTAATGTATATTTGGTGCTTACTATATGCCAAGCATTATGCAAGGTAAATTACATATTTTATCTTAAGCTTCACAATAAACCTATGAGGTAAATACTTTTATGTTCAGATGGGGAATTTGATTCTGTATGAGGTTAAAGAAATTGCTCCAGGTCACATCATTATATCTGTTCCATTATAAATCTATTGAGAAATCAGTAGTCTTTCTGCACGTCAAGGATGATTTTTATTTGGAAGACAAGGCGAGGTATCTTAGAACAATAAGGTCTCCCAAGCCTCAATATCTAGCTGCTGCCCTCACGGGTGACTTCCCTCAACACAAGATTTTGTCTCTTATTCTTGCTAGCTGCTTTCAGCCACACCTCTAAGAAGCTGTCAGTAGCTCTCAATAGCTGTACTTCATGCTGATCCTTGTACTGGCCCCAGCCTTATGGGCTCCTCAATAGTGATATAATTTAACATTGCAACAGGGTCTCTGATGCACCCTTAAATGACAGAAACAAAGAGAATAAGATACCTAGGAATCCAACTTACAAGGGACATGAAGGACCTCTTCAAGGAGAACTACAAACCACTGCTCAATGAAATAAAAGAGGATACAAACAAATGGAAGAACATTCCATGCTCATGGGTAGGAAGAATCAATATCATGAAAATGGCCATACTGCCCAAGGTAATTTATAGATTCAATGCCATCCCCATCAAGCTACCAATGACTTTCTTCACAGAATTGGAAAAAAACTACTTTAAAGTTCATATGGAACCAAAAAAGAGCCCGCATCTCCAAGTCAATCCTAAGCCAAAAGAACAAAGCTGGAGGCATCACGCTACCTGACTTCAAACTATACTACAAGGCTACAGTAACCAAAACAGAGATATAGATCAATGGAACAGAAAAGAGCCCTCAGAAATAACGCCGCATATCTACAACTATCTGATCTTTGACAAACCCGAGAAAAACAAGAAATGGGGAAAGGATTTCCTATTTAATAAATGGTGCTGGGAAAACTGGCTAGCCATATGTGGGAAAACTGTCTAGCCATATGTAGAAAGCTGAAACTGGATCCCTTCCTTACACCTTATACAAAAATTAATTCAAGATGGATTAAAGACTTAAACGTTAGAACTAAAACCATAAAAACCCTAGAAGAAAACCTAGGCATTACCATTCAGGACATAGGCACGGGAAAGGACTTCATGTCTAAAACACCAAAAGCAATGGCAACAAAAGCCAAAATTGACAAATGGGATCTAATTAAACTAAAGAGCTTCTGCACAGCAAAAGAAACTACCATCAGAGTGAACAGGCAACCTACAAAATGGGAGAAAATTTTCACAACCTACTCATCTGACAAAGGGCTCTGTCCAGAATCTACAATGAACTCAAACAAATTTACAAGAAAAAAACAAACAACCCCATCAAAAAGTGGGCGAAGGACATGAACAGACACATCTCAAAAGAAGACATTTATGCAGCCAAAAGACACATGAAAAAATGCTCACCATCACTGGCCATCAGAGAAATGCAAATCAAAACCACAATGAGCTACCATCTCACATCTGTTAGAATGGCAATCATTAAAAAGTCAGGAAACAACAGGTGCTGGAGAGGATGTGGAGAAATAGGAACACTTTTACACTGTTGGTGGGACTGTAAACTAGTTCAACCATTGTGGAAGTCAGTGTGGCAATTCCTCAGGGATCTAGAACTAGAAATACCATTTGACCCAGCCATCCCATTACTGGGTATATACCCAAAGGACTATAAATCGTGCTGCTATAAAGACACATACACACGTATGTTTATAGCGGCACTATTCACAATGGCAAAGACTTGGAACCAACCCAAATGTCCAACAATGATAGACTGGATTAAGAAAATGTGGCACATATACACCATGGAATACTATGCAGCCATAAAAAATGATGAGTTCATGTCCTTTGTAGGGACATGGATGAAATTGGAAATCATCATTCTCAGTAAACTATCGCAAGAACAAAAAACCAAACACCGCATATTCTCACTCATAGGCGGGAACTGAACAATGAGAACACATGGACACAGGAAGGGGAACATCACACTCTGGGGACTGTTGTGGGGTGGGGGGAGGGGGGAGGGATAGCTTTAGGAGATATACCTAATGCTAAATGACGAGTTAATGGGTGCAGCACACCAGCATGGCACATGTATACATATGTAACTAACCTGCACATTGTGCACATGTACCCTAAAACTTAAAATCTAATAAAAAAAAAACTTAAAAAAATAAAATAAATAAATCAAAGCTCTTTACCCTGATTCAAGGAAAGCATCTATGGAACATCAACTAGCTGACCCCCTCTAGTTGCCTATTTTTAATTTAAACAAAATTTGGGGAAAGAAAGTTGGTCTGGGATAAGTTTCTCAAGCTTGGAGAAAGATGGTTTTCTCTAGAGCAATTCCTGAGACTTGCATAGGATCTCTATTCTCCCTAAGGAACATTTGAATGGTGAGAAAATGAGACTAGGAATTGAAAGATGCTTCTATGTTCCTTAGACATGAGTTCAGATATTATTGGAAGTTAGTAAAGAGGCTTTGCACTCAGTAGCTTAACATCCTATTCTTCCTCAATTCTAAGTATTCCTAAAATACAATCTGAATCAGACACACACCAGAAACAGCCCCTGAAGCCCAATCCAATGAACTGGGGGAGCACAAAAAAATCTAAGCATTACCTGGAAAATCTGCTACAAAACAATCCACAGGTAAAGTGGCCCCAGGTCAAACAAAAGGAGTTTGCTAAGAGTGGTGCAGCAGGTTTCTGTTGAAGACTTTGTTTCCTTCCAGTAATGCTTTACACAATGTGAGCAATGGTTGTGTGAGGCTGTGGTGCTGTCTCTCTGACTTTAGTGTCCTGGGTCTGCACTCATGTTGTATTTTTTTCCTTCTGTTTTTGTGACTAATTTTCTCTGTGGGATTGGTATTTTTCTGTACAGCATGACACTGAAAGAAACACTTTAAACTGCGTTTGCCAGGAAAAGTCCCTTCCCATTTGGAATCCGAAGTGAAACCAACACCACACTTTAAGATTCTAGGATTGTTGCAGGGAAATGTCACCAAATAGCTCCAGGAAGCAGGAGCCCTACTGTTGCTGTTTAACCACTTCTTTCCCATTTTGGTGGCAAGCTGCCTCCTTTTACACAAACTGCCTCAGGAGATCCTAAGGATATCATGGTGCCTGTCTGTCCTTGCAAGAGCATGCATTATGATAGGACATTGCCTTCATTCTGTTCCTTTTTCTCCAAGACTCTTGCTTATTCTCACCATTTGGCTGGACTTTCTACTGTAGGATTACCTCAGAATCCACACAAAACCTACAGAGTTTCAGAACTGCCTTGAATTACATGTTTTCCCAAACATCCACCCAGTTCATAGGTGGCCTCACCTCTGAAGTCTCAGAGTCGCAAGATGCCATGAGTCTTAGACTGTCTAAGACTCTTCTTTCTCCCTTCCGTCTTCTTTCTCCCTTGTGTACCCCCTCCAGCCAAAGTTGCCCATCCACACTAAATTGCATTCCTTGCAGTGTTGCATGCTTCCTTTGGGCAGCTTGACTTTTATGAATAGATGAGGAGAAAATTGGGATATGAAAACACATTTATCTCTTAATATAATATAAATATATAAATGGAATTATTTAAAATTGTCCTTTTATGTTTAGCTTCTTAGCATAATGTTTTCAAGGTTCATTCATGTTGATGTATTAGGATTTTATTCCTTTTTTATTTTTCAAGTTATCAACACTTATTTACATACTTGATAAATTTGTTGGAAATTTTAATTGTTTTATGTTCCAGGAGGAGTATATTTGCCTCATTTCAGGAACTATTTGTATATTTGTTTGTTGAGGATTATTTGGTGTTTAAAATTTACCCCCCAAAATATACTGAATTGCACAAAAGGAAAGGTTCTCGATAACTTTCTGGTTTGCTCAAAAACTCTCGGGTCTTTACATTTCTAAGGCATTTTTATATGTATATTTTACCCTCACAGTGTTACTAAGAAAGCAGGTGCTGCCATCCCCATTTCAAACATAAAGAAACTGTGGCCCAGGAAGAATAAGTAACATGCCCAGGTTGTCCACGTATCTCCATGCCTTATCTGGTATTAAGTCCAGGGGCCCTTATTCAGCATCATTTATACCTCTAGCCTAACAGAAGCTCTTGGAGGAGAGACACTTGGCATGACCATGTGCACATCCCCAGAACTAATTCAGAGTACTGCCATGGGAGCCAGTTCCCCTAGATCTCTGACACAGTGGTTAGGCTTGCTGTGTCCCAGGCCATGTCTGTGATTTTACTGAGGATTTTTGCATCGAGGTTCATCAGGGATATTGGCCTGAAGTTTTCTTTTTTTGTTGTATCTCTGCCAGGTTTTGGTATCAGCATGATACTGGCCTCATAAAATGAGCTGGGGAGGAGTCCCTCCTTTTCAATGGTTTGGAATAGCTTCGGAAGAAATGGTACCAGCTCCTCTTTGTACCTCTGATAGAATTCAGCTGTAAATCCATCTGGTCCTGGGCTTTTTTTGGTTGGTGGGCTATTTAATACTGCCTTGATTTCAGAACTTGTCATTAGTCTATTCAGGGATTCAGCTTCTTCCTGGTTCAGTCTTGGGAGGGTGTATGTGTCCAGGGATTTATCCATTTCTTCTAGATTTTCTAGTTTATTTGCACAGAGGTGTTTATAGCATTTTCCGATGGTTGTTTGTATTTCTATGGGGTCAGTGGTGATATCCCCCTTACCATTTCTGATTGTGTCTATTTGATTCTTCTCTCTTTTCTTCTTTATTAGTCTATCTAGCAGTCTATTTTATTAATTTTTTCAAAAAACCAGCTCCTGGTTTTCTTGATTTTTGAAGGGTTTTTTGTGTCTCTGTCTCCTTCAATTCTACTCTGATGTTGGTTATTTCTTGTCTTCTGCTAGCTTTGGGGTTCTTTTAGTTCTTTTAGTTGTGATGTTAGGTTGTTGATTTGAGATCTTTCTAGCTTTTTGATGTGGGCATTTAATGCTATGAATATCCCTCTTAACACTGCTTTAGCTGTGTCCCAGGGATTCTGGCACATTGCCTCTTTGTTCTCATTAGTTTCAAAGAACATCTTGATTTCCACCTTAATTTCATTATTCACTCAGAAGTCTTTCAGGAGCAGGTTGTTCAATTTCCATGTGGTTGTGTGATTTTGAGTGAGTTTCCTAATCTTGAGGTCCAATTTGTGCTGTGGTCTGAGAGACTGTTATGATTTCAGCTCTTGTGCATTTGCTGAGGAGTGCTTTACTTACAATAATGTGATCAATTTTAGAGTAAGGGCCATGTGGCATTGAAAGGGATGCACATTCTATTGTTTTTGGGTGGAGAGTTCAGCAGATATCTATCAGGTCTGCTTGATCCAGAGCAGGGTTCAGGTCCTGTATATCTTTCTTAATTTTCCATCTTAATGATCTGTCTAGTATTGACAGTGGAGTGATAAAGTCTCCTAGTATTATTGTGTGGAAGTCTAAGTCTCTTTATAGGTCTCTAAGAACTTGCTTTATGAATCTGGGTGCTTCTGTATTGAGTGCATATATATTTAGGATAGTTAGCTCTTCTTGTTGAATTGAACTCTTTACCATTATGTAATGCCCTTTGTCTTTTTTGATCTTTGTTGGTCTAAAATCTGTTTTGTCAGACTCTATAATTGTGACCCCTGCTTTTTTCTGCTTTCCATTTGCTTGGTAAATTTTCCTCCATCCCTTTATTTTGTGCCTACATGTGTCTTTGCACATGAGATGGGTCTCTTGAAGATAGCATACTGATGGGTCTTCACTCTTTATCCAGCTTGCCATTCTGTGTCTTTTAATTGGGGCATGTAGCTAATTTACATTTAAGGTTAATATTGTTACGTGTGAATTTGATCCTGTCATCATGATGCTAGCTGGTTATTTTGCAGACTTATTGATGTAGTTGCTTCATAGTGTCACTGGTCTCTGTATTTCAGTGTATTTTAGTAGTGGCTGGCAAAGATTTTTCCTTTCCATATTTAGTGCTTCCTTCAGGAGCTCTTGCAAGGGAGGCCTGGTGGTGATAAATTCCCTCAGCATTTGTTTTTCTGAAAAGGATCTTATTTCTCTTTTGCTTATGAAGCTCAGTTTGGCCAGATGTTCTGGGTTGGAAATCCTTTTTTATGAACGTTGAATACTGGCTCCCAATCTCTTCTGGCTTGTAGGGCTTCTGCTGAGAGGCCTGCTGTTAGTCTGATGAGCTTCCCTTTGTAGGTGACCTGGCCTTTCTCTCTGGCTGTCCTTTACATTTTTTTCCTCATTTTGACCTTGGAGAATCTGATGATTATGTGTCTTGGGGTTTGATCTTCTCATGGAGCATTTACTGGGGTTCTCTGGATTTCCTGAATTTGAATGTTGGCCTGTCTTGCTAGGTTGGGGAATTTCTTCTGGATGATATTGTGAAGTATGTTTTACAACTTGTTTCTGTTCTCCCCATCTGTTTCAGGTACCCCAATCAGTCGTAGGTTCAGTCTTTTTACATAATCCCATAGTTCTTGGAGGTTTTGTTTGTTCCCTTTCATTCCTTTTTCTCTTTTCTTGTCCACCTGTCTTATTTCAGAAAGATAGCCTTCAAGCTCTGAGAGTCTTTCCTTCACTTAGTGTATTCTGCCATTGATACTTGTGATTGCTTTGTGAAGTTCTCCTGTTGTGTTTTTCAGTTCCATCACGTCATTTATGCTCCTCTCTTAACTGGCTGGTTATCAGCTCCTGTATCATTTTTTTCATGATTCTTAGCTTTTTTGCATTGGGTTAAAACATGCTCCTTTAGCTTAGCGAAGTTCATTATTATCGGGGAAACCCACCCCCTATATTTCAACGTAGGTTCTTTCTATTTTCCATAAGTGTCAGCTGGCTGAGAAATAAAGAGAAAGAGTACAAAGAGAGGAATTTTACAGCTGGGCCTCTGGGGGTGACATCACGTATCGGTAGGACTATGATGCCCACCTGAGCCACAAAACCAGCAGGTTTTTATTAAGGGTTTCAAAAGGGGAGGGGGTGTATAAACAGGGAGTAAGTCACAAAGATCACATGATTCAAGGGGCAAAAAGGAGAAACGTGTGTTTCTGAGGAAACAGGACAAAAGGCAAAACAGAACTACCAATAAGGGTCTATGTTCAGCTGTGCACATATTATTGTCTTGATAAACATCTTAAACAACAGAAAACAGGTTTTGAGAGCAGAGAACCGGTCTGACCTTGAATTCACCAGGGTGGGGTTTTTCCCCACCCTAGTAAGCCTGAGGGTACTGCAGGAGACCAGGGCATATTTCAGTCCTTATCTCAACTGCATAAGACAGACACTCCCAGAGCGGCTGTTTATAGACCTCCCCCCAGGAATGCATTCCTTTCCCAGGGTCTTAATTATTAACATTCCTTGCTAGGAAAAGAATTTAGCGATATCTTCCCTACTTGCACGTCCGTTTATAGGCTCTCTGCAAGAAGAAAAATATGGCTCTATTCTGCCTGACCCAGCAGGCAGTCAGACCTTATGGTTGTCTTCCCTTACTCCCTAAAATTGCTGTTATTCTGTTCTTTTTCAAGGTGCACTGATTTCATATTGTTCAAACACAAATGTTTTACAATCAATTTGTACAGTTAACACAATAGTGGTCCTGAGGTGACATACATCCTCAGCTTATGAAGATAATAGGATTAAGAGATTAAAGCAAGACAGGCGTAAGAAATTATAAAAGTATTAATTTAGGGAACTGATATATGACCATATTAAAATGAAATCTTCATAATTTATGTTCCTCTGCTGCAGCTCCAGCTGGTCCCTCCGTTCGGGGTCCCTGACTTCCTGCAACACATTATTACTCACCTTATGAAGCCCCCTTCTGTCAATCTAGCCATCTCAGCCTCGGCCCGGTTCTGTTCCCTTGATGGAGAGGTGGTGTAGTCATTTGAAGGAGAAGAGGCACTGTGGCATTTTGAGTTTTCAGTGTTTTTGCATTGATTCTTTCTCATCTTTGTGGGTTTATCTTCAATCTTTGAGGTTGCTGGCCTTTGAATGGGGGTTTTGTGGGGTCTTTTTTGTTGTTGTTGCTGTTGCTTCCTGTTTGTTTGTTTGTTTCTCTTTTAACAGTCAGGCCACTCTTCCGCAGGACTGCTGCAGTTTGCTGGGGGTCCACTCCAGACCCTAGTCACCTTGGTCCTTCCCTCACCTGGATGTATCACCAGTGAAGGCTGCAAAACAGCAAAGATGGCAGCCAGCTCCTTCTTCTGAAAGCTCCATCCCAGTGGTCACCAACTTGATGCTGGTCTGAACACTCCTCTAGGAGGTATCTGGAGACCCCTGTTGGGAGATCTCACCCAGTCAGGAGGAATGGGATCAGGGGCCAGCTTAAAGAAGCAGTCTGGCTGCCCTTTGGCTGAGCAGATGTGCTGCACTAGGGGGAACCCTTCCACCTCGTCCAAACCACCCAGACTCTCCAGAGCCAGCAGGCGGAAATGCTGTCAGCTGAACTGCAGAGACAGTGGTTGCCCCTCCCCCTGGGGGCTCCATCTCAGGAAGAGATCAGAGTTATGTCCATATAACCCTGGCTGGAATTGCTGAAATTCCCACAGGGAGCCCCTCCCCACACACCCCAGTGAGGAGAGATGGGTTGGGATCTCACTTAAAGAAGCAGTCTGGCCATGATCCGGCACAGCAGCAGCTGTGCTTCCTTGTGGAGAACTCCTGCTGGTCTGTACCACCTGGAATCTCTGGAGCCAGCAGGCTAGAACGGCTGACTTGAACTATAGAGATGGCATCTGCCCCTCCCCCCAGGAACTCAATCCATCTCAGGCCGTCTCCAGCCTGCTGCCTCTGGCCATCTCCAGCCTGCTGCCTCTGGCCAGCTGGAATTCTAACCCAGTGGGTTGTGACTTGTGAGATTCCATGGAAGTGGGGCCCACAGAACAATGCCAGTTGGCTCCCTTTATTCAGCCCCCTTCCTAGGGGAATGTACAAATGATATCCCACCTCAACCGTAATTTCCAGGGGTGGAGTATGCAAAGCTCCTGTGTCTCCGTGTGTGCCTGATCAGCTACTTTGCTGAGACTCTATACAGCCCCGTGCTTCAGACCCAAGGCCCTGGTGGTGTGGGCTCACAAGGGGATCTCCTGATCTGCAGGTTGCAAAGATCTATGGGAAAATTGTGGTTTCCCAGGAAGAGTTGCATAATCACTCACCACCTCCCTTGGCTGGGGGTGGGGCTGTCCTGGCTCTGTACCACTCCTGAGTGGGCCATCATCCCACCCTGCTTTCCTTGCTGTCTCAGTCCCAATGTGAGAACCTGGATACCTCAGTTGAAGGTGCAGAATTCACTCACCATTTTCATTCCTCTCCGTGAAAGCCATGGACTGAAGCTGCTTCTAATCGACCATCTTGGCCTGTCCTATTTGTTTTCTTTAGTTCAATGTCTGTTCATGTTTTTGACCACTTTCTAATTGGATTGTTTGATTTTTTTTTACTGTTGACTTCTGAGCACACTTTATATATATTGTGGAAACAAATTATCTGTTGCAGTTGTGATTTGCAAGCATTTTTTTTCCCAGTCTGCACCTTGTTTTTTCTTCCTCTTAACATCTTTTTCCCAGTGCATTTTTTTCATTTTGATAAAGTCTAATTTAGCAATTGTTTTCTTTTAAAGATTTGTGTTTTTGGTCTCAGGTATAAGAACACTTTATCCACCTGTAGTTCACAAAAATTTTATCCTATGTTTACTTCCAAAAATGTTTTACAGTTTACATTTAAATCCATGATCTATTTTGTATGGATTTTTGTACAAGGTGTGAGAATTAGGTCCTAATTATTTTTTAAAGGTGAATGCATTCAAATATACTTGGGTAACTCAAATTTAATTAAAAATAGAAATCAGAGGTGGTAATAATATAAGGTTAAATACACTCTTATATTTCCACATTCCTATTCATACCCCATTTTGAAGGTAGAGAATCTTCCTAAAGTACAATTCATATTGTATCATTCACTTGCTTAAATTCTTTCAATACCTCCTCACTTACCTCAGGATAAATTCCAAACTCCTTACTATGAGCAAAAGGCTTCACATGATTTGGGTCCTCTCCAGTCTTATTTTTGCCACCCTGCTCTCTATCCCCCAGTCACATTCACAATCCAGCCACAGTGAACTTCTTCAGTTTCCTAACTATCACATCCAGGTCTTCAAACATGTTTGGAACATTTTTTATTCATTCTTTACTTGGTTAGCTCCTATTTATCCTTTAGGTCTCAGCTTGATCATAACTTCTTCCTAGAAAGCCTTCCCTAACTCCCCATCTGCGTTATATTGCCCTTTCTATGTTCTTACATAGTACTCTGTATGATCCTCATTACGGCATTTTTTACATTGTATTATAGTTGTCTGTTTACTTGTCTGCATCTTACCTCTAGATTATGAGTCTCATAATGACAAAGATTGTTTCTATTGTGCTCACCATTGTTTCACAGATAACTAGCACTCTGCCTGAATCATACTGATGTTCAACAAATATTTGCTAGCAAAGACATGGAATCAATCTAGATGCCCATCAATGGTGGATTGGATAACCAAAGAACAAAAAAACAACCAGTCTGAAGAGACAAGGTAAGCATCACAACCACACTTGGATGCAGCAGAAATTTAGGATTTATAAGACCAGAAATTTAAAATAGCTATAACTAATATGTTAAGGGCTGTAATGGAAAAAGTGAACAACATTCAAAAATAGACAGATAATACAAGCAGATAGATGAAAATTCTAAGAAAGAATCAAAAGCAAATAAGCAAATGCTAGAAACAAAAAAACACTATTACATACATAATGTCTTTGATGGGCTCACCAGTAGACTAGACATGGTCCAGGAAAAAAATCAGTGAAACTGAAGATATGGCAATATTAGCTTCCCAAGCTGAAAACTGAAGAGAAAAATTACTGAAAAAATAGAATATTCAAGAACTGTGTGACAACTACAGAAGATGTAATATACATGTAATAGGAATCCCAGAGGAAGAAAGAGAGAAAGAAACAAAATAAATATTTGAAATAATAATGGCTGAGAATATTCCAAAATTATTAACAGATACCAAACCACAGATGGAAGGAAGCTCAGTGAATACCAAGCAGGAGAAATACCAAAATAAACAAACAAAAAACTACACTTAAGCACATCATATTTAAACTACAGGAAAGCAAAGACAAAGAGAAAGTCTTGAAGGAAGCCAGAGGGGGAAAACACCTTATCGTTAGAAGAACAAGGGTAAGAATTTCAGAAACTTATCAGATACCATGAAAGCAAGAAGAAAGTGGAAAGAAGTATTTAAAGTGTTGAAATAAAAGAACCCACCAACCTAGAGTTCTATATCCAATTAAACTGTCCTTCAAAGTGAAGGAGAAATAAAGACTTTCTCATACAAACAAAAATTGAGGAAATGTGTCACCAGTAGGCTTGTCTTGCAAAAAATGTTAAAAGAAGGCCTTCTCCTTCAGGGAGAAGGAAAATGATATAGGTCAGACACATGGATCTGGATTACAAAGGAAGAGTCTTCAAAAACTCATAAGTGAAGGTAAAATAAAATATTTTATTTTTCTTATGTTTCAGTGGCCTAACAGGTAAAAGTTTGTTCAAAATAATAAGAGCAATGATATATTGGATATCGCTTATGAATAAGTGAAATGTATGACAGAAATGTTTAAGGGCTAGGACAGAGGAACTAGGAATATTTTTTATAAGGTACCTGCACTTTCTGTGAATCAGTATGGTGTTATTTGAAAGTGGATTTAGATTAGTTGTAAATGCATATTGCAAACTCTAGGACAACCACTTAAAAATTTTCAAAAGAAACAAACAATATGCTAAGAGAAAAGAGAACATTGAATCATATAATATGTTCAACTTAAACCAGGAAAGAAAAAAAAAGAGTGGAAGATAGAAAAAGATAAAGAACCAGGGGAAAAAGACAACAATTATAAAAAGATATTTATTAATCAAACTATATCAATAATGACTTTAAATGTGAATGGTCTAAATACACCAATTAAAACACAGATTAAAAGAGTGGATAAAAACAAAGAACCAACTATATGTTGTCTACAAGAAATCCAATTTAAATATAAAGACCCAGATATATTAAAAGTAAAAGGTTAGAGAAATACATGCCATGCTGTCAGCAATCAAAAGAAAGCTTGAATAGCTGTATCAATATCGCATGAAGCAGATTTCAGAGCAAGAAAAATCTTCAGGGATAAAAATGGCCATTACATAATAAAGGGGTCAATTCTCTAAGAAGAAACAACAATCCTTCATGTATCTGTGCCTAAAAACAGCATTAAAATAGATGAGGCCAAAACTGATAGAACTGCAAGAAATAATCCACTTTTATAGTTGGAAATTTCAACATCCTTCTCTCAGAAAGCAACAGATTCAGCAGGCAGCAAATCAGGATATAATTGGACTGAAAGCACTGTTAATTAACTGGACCTGATTGACATAGAATGTCAATTCTATAAATTCTATAAATGTGGAACATTTATCAAGATAAATCACATCTTGGGCTTTAAAACACACCTTAACAAATTTAAAATAATTAAAATCATACAAAGTATTCTCTTAGACCATATTGGAATTAAACTAGTCATTAGTAACAGAAAAATAGGAAGAAAACCTCCAAAACATTTGGAGATTAAAAAACATACATATAAATAACATATTGTTCAAAAATAAAATCTCAGAAAAAGTTAAATTTTTTTTAATTAAATGAAAATAAAAGTATAATTTATCAAAATTTTCAGAATGTAGCAAAAGCAGTGCTTAGAAGGCTATTTATAGCATTTAATGGATATGTTAGAAAGAAAGATATAAAATCAATAATATAAACTTTTACCTGAGGAAACTAGAAAAGAAAGGCAAGTTAAGTCCAAATTAAGTAGAAGAAATAAAATAGTAAAATTAGGGCAGAAATCAAAGAAATTGAAAACAAGAAATTAAGAGAGAAAATCAATGAAACCCAAATCTAGTTCTTTGAAAAGATCAATAAAATTAATAAACCTCTAGCCAGGCTAACCAAGAAAAAAAGAAGATAGAATTATTAATACAGGCATACCTCATTTTATTGTGCCTTGGATTAATGTGCTTTGCAGAGATTTTGTTTGTTTGTTTGTGTGTGGTTTTTTTTTTTTCAAATTGAAGATTTGTGGACACTGTATACCATTTTTCTAACAGCATGTATTCACTTCATGTCTCAGTGTCACATTTGGGTAATTCTTATGGTATTTCAAACTTTTTCATTACTATTATATTTGTTATGGTGATCTATAATCAGTTATCTTTGACATTACTATTACAGATCTATATTCAATTATCTTTGACGTTACTACTACAGTTCTTTCAGAGTGCCACAAACTGCACTCATATATGAGAGCAAAGTTAACTGATCAATGTTGTGTGTGTTCTGACTGCTCCACTGACTGGCCATCCCTCATCTCTTTCCTTCTCCTCAGGGCTCCCTATTCCCTAAAATACAACAGTATGGAAATTAGGCCAATTAATAACCTTACAATGGCCTTTACATGTTCAAATGAAAGGAAAAGTTACACGTCTTTCCTTTAAGTCAAAAGCTAGAAATGATAAAGCTTAGTAAAAAAGACATGTCGGAAGGCAGGACAGGCTGAAAGCTAGGCTTTTTGTGCCAACCAGCCAAGTTGTGAATGCAAAGAAAAAGTTCCTGAACAAGATTAAAAGTGCTACTCCAGTAAACAAATAAATGATAAGAAAGTGAAACAGCCTTATTGCTTATCCGGAGAACGTTTTAGTGGTCTAGATAGCTGAAACCAGCCACAATATTCCATTAAGCCAAATCCAGAGCAAGGCCTTAACTCTGTTCAATTCTATGAAGACTGAGAAACAAGGAAGCTGCAGAAGAAATGTCTGAAGCTAGCAGAGGCTGGTTCATGAGATTTAAGGAAAGAATCCATTTCCATAACAAAAGTGCAAGGTGAAGCAGCAAGTGCTGATGGAGAAGCTGCAGAAGATCTAGTTCAGAAAACTGATAAAGGTGGCTACACTAAGCAATAGATTTTCAATGTTGATGAAACAGTCTTCTGTTGGAAGAATATGCCATCTAGAACTTTCATAGCTAGAGAGAAGTCAATGCCTGACTTCAAAGCTTCTAAGGACAGGCTGACTCTCTTGTTAAGGGCTAATGCAGCTGGTGATTTTAAGTTGAAGCCAATGGTCATTTATCATTCTGAAAATCCTTGGGCCCTTAAAAATTATGCTACATCTACTCTGCCTATGCTCTAGGAATGGAACATCAAAGCCCAGGATGACAGCAAATCCGTTACCAGTATGGTTTTTTTTTTAATTTTTAATTTTTGTGGGTACATAGTAGGTGGGTATGTGTGTATATATATATTCAGCATATATATGTATGTGTATATATATCAGCATGTATATATACATATATACATATATGTATATATATATCAGCATATATATGTGTATATATATACATACCCACCTACTATGTGTATATACAGCGTGTGTGTATATATATATAGGGTATATGGGATATTTTGATGATACAGGCATACAATGTGTAATAAATTACATCAGGGTAAATGAGATATCTATAATCTCAAACATTTATCCTTTGTGTTACAAACAATCCAAACATACTCTTTTAGTTATCTTAAAATGTACAACTAAATTATTATTAAATATAGTCACCCTGTTTTACTATCAAATACTGGAATTTATTCATTCTTTTTACTGTTTTGTACCCATTAACCATTCCCCTTCTCTCTCCCCACTACACTTCCAGCCTCTGGTAACCATCATTCTGCTCTCTATCTCCATTGAGCCCAGTTGTTTTAATTTTTAGCTCCCATGACTAAGTGAAAATAAAAAATGAAAGCGAAGATTGTCCTTCTGTGCCTGGCTTATTTCACTCAACACAATGACCTCCAGTGCCATCCACGTTGTTGCAAATGACAGGATCTCATATTTTATAAGGCTGAATAGTGCTCAAGTGTGTATATGTGCCACATTTTCTTCATTCATCTGTTGATAAACATTTTGGGTTCCTTCCAAATCTTGACTATTGTGAATAGTGCTGCAATAAACATGGGAGTGTAGATATCTCTTCAATATACTGATTTCTTTTCACTTGGGTATATACCCAACAGTGGGATTGCTGGATCATATGGTAAATATATTTTTAGTTGTTTTGAGGAACCTCAAACTGATTTCCATAGTGGTTGTATTAATTTATATTCCCACTGACAGTATGAGGCTTCCCTTTTCTCCACATACTTGGCACTATTTGTTATTGCTTGTCTTTTGGATAAAATCAATTTTAACTGAGCTGAGATATCTCATTGTAGTTTTGATTTGCATTTCTCTAATGATCACTGAGGTTAAGCACCTTTTCATATGACTGCCGTTTGTATCCCTTCTTTTCAGAAACATCTATTCAGGTCTTTTGCACATTTTTTCACCCTTTTCCTTTTTAGTAAAAGAAAAGTGCAGCTCACTACCAGCACTCATTTAGTTCTACATAAACACACTCTTTGAGGCTGGAGCAAATCTGACTGATTTGCAATGTAAAAATAAAATATAAAAACTGTTCTTGGAGTTTTTTCCTAAACAGAACATCAGAATCATCTGACTCATCAGAATCGTCTATTTTGGAAAACTCAGATTCTTCAAATGAATCTTCGGCCAAAAACTGTACAAGAACAATGTTAACGTGACATCTAGGAAGACTACATTTTCTAAGATTTGACATTTTTATCAATTGAGATTTACTATATTTTGTAAATGGAAATACCATTACTAAAAACAGAATGCTATAAATAGAATGATGTGTTTTGTTTCCAAAGTCAATGTACTGGAGCAATGCGAAAATAATAGTTATCTTACTTTCACTTCCTTGGTTAATACTTGCAAGCACCATTGGCAAGTGTTCTTAAGTCCAATGGGAAAAGGGCTAATAAGATTGTTAGATTTTTTCCTATAGAGTTGTTAGAGCTCTTTATATATTCTGATTATTAATCTCTTGTCAGATGGGTAGTTTGCAAATATTTTCTCCCATTCTGTGGGTTGTCTTTTCATTTTGATTGTTTCCTTTGCTGTGCAGAAGCTTGTTAACTTGATATGATCCCATTTGTCCATTTTTGCTTTGGTTTCCTGTGCTTGTGGGATATGACTTAAGAAATCTTTGCCCAGTCCAATTTCCTAGAAAGATTCCCCAGTGTTTTCTTGTAGTAGTTTCATAGTTTGAGATATTAAAGTCTTTAATCAATTTGGATTTTATTTTTGTACATGGCAAGAGATAGAGGTTTAGTTTCATTCTGCATATAGATATCCAGTTTTCCCAGCATCATTTATTGAAGAGTTTGTCTTTTCCCTAATGTATGTTCTTGGCATCTTTGTCAAAAATGAGCTCACTGTAGATGTATGGATTTGTTTCTGACTTTTCTATTTCGTTCCTTTGGTTTACATATCTGCTTTTATGCCAGTATCATGCTGTTTTCTTTACTATAGCTCTGTAGTATAATTTGAAATCAGGTAATGTGATCCTCCAGTTTTGTTCTTTTGGCTCAGGATAGCTTTGGCTATTCTGGGTCTTTTGTGGTTCCATATAAATTTTAGAATTGTTTTTTTCTGTTTCTGTGAAGAATGTCATTGGTATTTTGATAGGGATTGCTATGAATCTGTAGATTGCTTTGGGTAGTATGGACATTTTTACAATATTGATTCTTCCAATCCATGAACATAGAATATCTTTTCTTTTTTTGTATGTCCTCTGCAATTTCTTTCATCAATATTTTATAGTTTTCATTGCAGAGATTTTTCACTTCCTTGGCTAAATGTCAGGTATTTGATTTTACTTGTAGCTACTGTAAATGGGATTACTCTCTTGATTTCTTTTTCAGATGGTTCACTGTTGGCATATAGTAATGCTACTGATTTTTGTATCTTGATTTTGTATCTTGCAACGTTACAGAATTTGTTTGATCAGTTCCAACAGGTTTCTGGTGGAGTCTTTAGGTTTTTCCAAATATAAGATCATATCATCTGCAAACAAGGATAATTTAACTTCCTCCTTTCCAATTTGGAGGCCCTTTATTTCTTTCTCTTGTCTGATTGCTCTAGCTAGGACTTCTAATGCTACGTTAGTAACAGTGGTGAAAATAGGCATCCTTGTCATGTTCTGATCCCCATTCAGCATGATACTAGCTGTGGGTCTGTCATATATGGCTTTTATTATATTGAGGTATGTTCCATCTACATATCCAGTTTTTAAAGGGATTTTATAATGAAGCGATGTCAAATTTTATCAAATGCTTTTTCAGCATCTATTGAAATGATCATATGGTTTTTGTCCTCCATTCTGTTGATATGATGTATCATATTGCCCAATCTGCATATGTTGAACCCTCGTTGCATCCCTAGGATAAATCCCACTTGGTCATGATGAATGATCTTCTCAATGTGTTGTGCAACTCGGTTTGCTAGTATTTTGTTGAGGATTTTTGCATCAATGTTCATCAGGGATGTTGGCCTGTAGTTTTCTTTTCTTTATGTGTCTCTGTCTGGCTTTGGTATCAGAGCAATATGGCCTCATAGAATGAGTCTGGAATAATTATTCCCTTCTCCTTTGTTTCTTGGAATAGTTTGAGTAGGATTGGTATTAGTTCTTCTTTAAATGTTTTTTAGATTTCAACAGTGAAGCCATTGGGTCCCAGGCATTTCTGTGCTGGGAGACTTTGATCCTGTTACTTGCTACTGGTCTGTTCAGGTTAAGATTTCTTCATGGTTCAATCTTAGTAGGTTGTATGTGTCCAGGAATTTATCTATTTATTCTAGATTTTCCAATTTATTGGCACATAGTTGCTCATAGTAGCCACTATTAATCCTTTGAATTTTTGTGGTATTGGTTGTGATATTTCCTTTTTCATATGATTTTACTTATTTGCATCGTCTATCTTTTTTTTCTTAGTGAGTCTGTCTAAAGTTTTGTGAATTTTGTTTATCTTTTTAAAAACCCAACTTTTTCTTTTTTTGGTATTTTCTATCATTTTCTTCATTTCAATTTCATTTATTTTTGTTCTAATCTTTATTTTCTCTACTAACTTTTGGTTTGTTTTGCTCTTGCTTTTCTAGTTCTGTAAGAGGCATCATTCAGTTATTTATTTGAAGTTTTTATTCTTTTTTAACAAAGGCACTTATAGCTATAAACTTCACTCTTAGTAGTGCTTTTGCTGTATCTCATAGGTTTTCATATGTTGTGTTCCCATTATCATTTGTTTCAAGAAATTTTTCAATTTTCTTCTTAATTTCTTCATTGACCCACTGTTCATTCAGGAGCATATTGTTTAATTTCCATGTATTTGTGTAGTTTCCAGAATTCCTTTTGTTATTGATTTCTAGTTTTATTCCATTGTGGTCAGAAAAGATGCTTGATATTATTTCAATTTTTTGAATATTGTAAGCCTTTTTTTGTTACCCCAAAATATAATCTATCTTAGAGAATGGTCCATGTGCTAAGGAAAAGAATGTGTATTCTGTAGCTGTTGAATCAAACGTTCTGTAAATATCTATTATATTCATTTAGTTTATAGTACAGACTAAGTCTGAATTTCTTTGTTGATTTTTTGTTGGATATCTGTCCAATGCTAAAAGTGGGGTGTTGAAGTCTCCAACTATTATTGTATTTGGGTCTCTCTCTTTAGCTTGAATATTTGCTTTATACGTCTGGGTTCTCCAGTTTTAAGTGTGTATATATTTAAAATTGTTATATCCTCTTGCAGAATTGACCCTATTATCATTATTTAGCGTCTTTCTTTGTCCCTTCTAATAGCTGTTGTCTTGAAATCTAGTTTGTCTGTATATGTATAGCTACTTCTGCTAATTTTTTGGTTTCCATTGGCATGGAATATCCTTTTCCATTCCTTTATTTTTAACCTATGTGTGTGTTTAAAGGTGAAGTGTTTCAGTGGGTGCAGCCCACAGAGGGCGAGTCAAAGCAGGGCAGGGCATCGCCTCACCCGGGAAGTGCAAGGGGTCAAGGGATTTCCCTTTCATAGCCAAGGGAAGCCATGACAGACTGTACCTGGAAAAATGAAACACTCCCGCCCAAATACTGTGCTTTTCCCACGGTCTTAGCAACTGGCAGACTAGGAGATTCTCTCCCATACCTGGCTTGGCAGGTCCCATGCCCACGGAGCCTTGCTCACGGCTAGTGCAGCAGTCTGAGATCAACCTGCAAGGCTGCAGCCTGGAGGGGAAGGGGCGTCCGCCATTGCTGAGGCTTGAGTAGGTAAACAAAGCAACTGGGAAGTTCGAACTGGGCAGAGCCCACTGTAGCTCAGCAAGGCCTACTGCCTATATAGACTCCACCTCTGTGGGCAGGGCATAGCTGAACAAAAGGCAGCAGAAACTCTTGCAGACTTAAACATCCCTGTCTGACAACTCTGAAGAGAGCAGTGGTTCTCGCAGTATGTGAGCTCTGAAACAGACCGCCTCCTCAAATGGGTCCCTGACACCTGTGTAGCCTAACTAGGAGACACCTCCCAGTAGGGGCTGACAGACACTTCATACAGGCAGGTGCCCCTCTGGGACGAAGGTTCCAGAGGAAGGATCAGGCAGCAATATTTGCTGTTCTGCAATATTTGCTGTTCTGCAGCCTCCACTGGTGATACCCAGGCAAACAGGGTCTGGAGTGGACCTCCAGCAAACTCCAACAGACCGGCAGCTGAGGGACCTGACTGTTACAAGGAAAACTAACAAACAGAAAGAAATAACATCAGCATCAACAAAAAGGACATCCACACCAAAACTCCATCTGTAGGTCACCAATATCAAAGACCAAAGGTAGATAAAACCACAAAGATTTGGAGAAATCAGAGCAGAAAAGCTGAAAATTCTAAAAATCAGAGTGCCTCTTCTCCTCCAAAGGATTGCAGCTCCTTGCCAGCAACCAAACAAAGCTGGATGGAGAATGACTTTGATGAGCTGACAGAAGTAGGCTTCAGAAGGTTGGTAATAACAAACTTCTCTGAGCTAAAGGAGCATGTTCTAACCCATTTCAAGGAAGCTAAAAACCTTGAAAAAAGATTAGATGAATGGCTAACTAGAATAAACAGTGTAGAGAAGACCTTAAATGACCTGATGGAGCTGAAAACCATGGCACGAGAACTTCGTGACGAATGCACAAACTTCAATAGCTGATTTGATCAAGTGGAAGAAAGGATATCAGTGATTAAAGATAAAATTAATGAAATAAAGTGAGAAGACAAGATTAGAGAAAATAAAAAGAAATGAACAAAGCCTCCAAGAAATATGGGACTATGTGAAAAGACCAAATCTACGTCTGATTGGTGTACCTGAAAGTGACGGGGAGAATGGAACCAAATTGGAAAACACTCTGCAGGATATCATCCAAGAGAACTTCCCCAACCTAGCAAGGCAGGCCAACATTCAAATTCAGGAAATACAGAGAACACCACAAAGACACTCCTCGAGAAGTGCAACCCCAAGATACATAATTGTCGGATTTACCAAGGTTGAAATGAAAGAAAAAATGTTAAGGGCAGCCAGAGAGAAAGGTCAGGTTACCCACAAAGGGAAGCCCATCAGACTAACAGCAGATCTCTTGGCAGAAACCCTACAAGCCAGAAGAGGGTAGGGGCCAGTATTCAACATTCTTAAAGAAAATAATTTTTAACCCAGAATTTCTTATCCAGCCAAACTAAGCTTCATAAGTGAAGGAGAAATAAACTCCTTTAGGGACAAGCAAATGCCGAGAGATTTGTCACCACCAGGCCTGAAGGAAGCACTAAATGTGGAAAGGAACGACCAGTACCAACCACTGCAAAAACATGCCAAATTGTAAAGACCATTGATGCTATGAAGAAACTGCATCAACTAATGGGCAAAATAACCAGCTAACATCATAATGACAGGATCAAATACACACATAACAATATTAACCTTAAATGTAAATAGGCTAAATGCCCCAACTAAACAACACAGACTGGCAAATTGGATAAAGAGTCAAGACCCATCAGTGTGCTGTATTCAGAAGACCCATCTCACGTGCAGAGACACACATAGGCTCAAAGCAAAGGGATGGAGGAAGATCTACCAAGCAAATGGAAAGCAAAAGAAAAGCAGGAGTTGCAATCCTAGTCTCTCATAAAACTGACTTTAAACCAACACAGATCAAAGAGACAAAGAAGGCCATTACATAATGGTAAAGGGATCAATTCAACAAGAAGAGCTAACTATCCTAAATATATATGCACCCATTACAGGAGCACCCAGATTCATAAAGCAAGTCCTTAGAGATCTACAAAGAGACTTAGACTCCCACACAATAATAATGGGAGACTTTAACACCCCACTGTCAATATTAGACAGATAAACAAGAAAGAAGGTCAACAAGGATATCCAGGACTTGAACTCAGCTCTGCACCAAGCAGACCTAATAGACACCTACAGAACTCTCCACCCCAAATCAACAGAATATACACTCTTCTCAGCATCACATCACAGTTATTCTAAAACTGACAACATAATTGGTAGTAAAGCACTCCTCAGAAAATGAAAAAGAACAGAAATCACAATAAACTGTTTCTCAGACCACAGTGCAATCAAATTAAAACTCAGGATTAATAAACTCACTCAAAACTGCACAACAACATGGAAACTGAACAACCAGCTCCTGAATGACTACTGTGTACATAATGAAATGAAGGGAGAAATAAAGATGTTCTTTGAAACCAATGAGAACAAAGACACAACATACCAGAATCTCTGGGACACATTTAAAGCAGTGTGTAGATGGAAATTTATATCACTAAATGCCCACAAAGGAAAGCAGGAAAGATCCAAAATTGACATCCTAACATCACAATTAAAAGAACTAGAGAAGCAAGAGCAAACAAATTCAAATGCTAGCAGAAGGCAAGAAATAACTAAGATCAGAGCAGAACTGAAGGAGATAGAGAAACAAAAAACCCTTCAAAAAATCAATGAATCCAGGAGCTGGTTTTTTGAAAAGATCAACAAAATTGATAGACTGCTAGCAAGACTAACAAAGAAGAAAAGAGAGAAGAATCAAATAGATGCAATAAAAAATGATAAAGGGGATATCACTACCCATCCCACAGAAATACAAACTACCATCAGAGAATACTATAAACACCTCTACACAAATAATCTATTAAATCTAGAAGAAATGGATAAATTCCTGGATGCATAAACCCTCCCAAGACTAAATCAGGAAGAAGTTGAATCTCTGAATAGGCCAATAACAGGCTCTGAAATTGAAGAAATAATTAATAGCCCACCAACCAAAAAACGTCCAGGACCAGACGGATTCACAGCTGAATTATACCAGAGGTACAAAGAGGAGCTGGTACCATTCCTTCTGAAACTATTCCAATTAATAGAAAAAGAGGGAATCCTCTCTAACTTATTTTATGAGGTCAGCATCATCCTGATACCAAAGCCTGGCAGAGACATAACAAAAAAAGAGAATTTTAGAACAATATCCCCGATGAACATCGATGCAAAAATCCTCAATAAAATACTGGCAAACTGAATCCAGCAGCACATCAAAAAGCTTATCCACCAAGATCAAGTTGGCTTTATCCCTGGGATGCAAGGCTAGTTCAACATACGCAAATCAATAAATGTACTCCATCACGTAAATGGAACCAATGACAAAAACCACATGATTATCTCAATAGACGCAGAAAAGGCCTTCGACAAAATTCAACAGCCCTTCATGCTAAAAACTCTCAAAAAACTAGGTATTGATGAAACGTACCTCAAAATAATAAGAGCTGTTTATGACAAACCCGCAGCCAATATCATACTGAATGGGCAAAAACTGGAAGCATTCCCTCTGAAAACCGGCACAAGACAAGGATACCCTCTCTCACCACTCCTACTCAACATAGTGTTGGAAGTTCTGGCCAGGGCAATCAGGCAAGAGAAAGAAATAAATGGTATTCAATTAGAAAAAGAGGAAGTCAAATTGTCTGTTTGCAGATGACATGATTGTATATTTAGAAAACCCCATTGTCTCAGCCCAAAATCTCCTTAAGCTGATAAGCAACTTCAGCAAAGTCTCAGGATACAAAATCAATGTGCAAAAATCACAAGCATTCTTATACACCAATAACAGACAAACAGAGAGCCAAATCATGAGGGAACTCCCATTCACAATTGCTACAAAGAGAATAAAATCCAACTAGGAATTTCAGAATCCTAGGAATCCAACTTACAAGGGATGTGAAGGACCTCTTCAAGGAGAACTACAAACCACTGCTCAACGAAATAAAAGAGGACACAAACAAATGGAAGAACATTCCATGCTCATGGATAGGAAGAATCAATATCATGAAAATGGCCATACTGCCCAAGGTAATTTCTAGATTCAATGCTATCCCCATCAATCTACCAATGACTTTCTTCACAGAATTGGAAAAAAATACTTTAAAGTTCATATGGAACCAAAAAAGAGCCTGCATAGCCAAGCCAATCCTAACCCAAAAGAACAAAGCTGGAGGCATCACGCTACCTGATTTCAAACTGTACTACAAAACTACAGTAACCAAAACAGCATGGTACTGGTACCAAAACAGAGGTATAGACCAATGGAACAGAACAGAGGCCTCAGAAATAAAACCACACATCTACAACCATCTGATCTTTGACAAACCTGACAAAAACAAGAAATGGGGAAAGGATTCCCTATTTAATAAATGATGCTGGGAAAACTGGCTAGCCATATGTAGAAAGCTGAAACTGGATCTCTTCCTTACACCTTACACAAAAATTAATTCAAGATGGATTAAAGACTTAAATGTTAGACCTAAAACCATTACAAACCCTAGAAGAAAACCTAGGCAATACCATTCAGGACATAGGCATGTGCAAGGACTTCATGACCAAAACATCAAAAGCAATGGCAACAAAAGCCAAAATTGACAAATGGGATCTAATTAAACTAAAGAGCTTCTGCACAGCCAAAGAAACTACTATTAGAGTGAACAGGCAACTTACAGAATGGGAGAAAATTTTTACCATCTACCCATCTGACAAAGGGCTAATATCCAGAATCTACAAGGAACTTAAACAAATTTACAAGAAAAAAACAAACAACACCATCAAAAAGTGGGTGAAGGATATGAACAGATACTTCACAAAAGAAGACATCTATGCAGCCAACAGACACATGAAAAAATGCTCATCATCACTGGTCATCAGAGAAATGCAAATCAAAACCACAATGAGATACCATCTCACACCAGTTAGAATGGCAAACAGTAAAAAAATCAGGAAACAAAAGATGCTGGAGAGGATGTGGAGAAATAGGAACGCTTTTACACTGTTGGTGGGAGTGTAAATTAGTTCAACCATTGTGGAAGACAGTGTGGTGATTCCTCAAGGATCTAGAACTAGAAATACCATTTGACCCAGCCATCCCATTACTGGGTATATACCCAAAGGATTATGAATCATGCTACTGGAAAGACACATGCACACATATGTTTATTGCAGCACTATTCACAATAGTAAAGACTTGGAACCAACCCAAATGCCCATCAATGATAGACTGGATAAAGAAAATGTGGCACATATACACCATGGAATATTATGCAGCCATAAAAAAGAATGAGTTCATGTCCTTTGCAGGGACGTGGATGAAGCTGGAAACCATCATTCTGAGCAAAGTATCACGAGGTTAGAAAACCAAACACTGCATGTTCTCACTCATAGGTGGGAATTGAACAATGAGAACACTTGGACACAGGGTGAGGAACATCACACACCGGGGCCTGTCAGGGGGTGGGGGGTTGGGGGAAGGATAGCATTAGGAGAAATACCTAATGTAAATGACAAGTTGATGGGTGCACCAAAACAACATGGCACATGTATACCTATATAACAAACCTGCACGTTGTGCATATGTACCGTAGAACTTATATATATGTATATAGTGAAGTGTTTCTCTTGTAGGCAATAGATCAAAGGATATTACTTTTTTTATCCATTCAGCCAGTCTATGTCTTTTGATTGGAGAGTTTAGTCCATTTGTGTTCAATGTTATGTTTGATAAGTAAGGACTTACTCCTGTCATTTTGTTATTTGTTTTCTGGTTGTTCTGTGACATTCTCCTCCTTCTTTCTTTCCTTCGTGTGTTCTTTCATGTGAAGGTTAATTTTCTCGGTTAATATGATTTAATTTCTTGCTTTAATTAATTAATTTATTTTTGAGATAGAGTCTCATTCTGTCACCCAGGCTGGAGTGCAGAGGCATGATCTTGGCTCACTGCAACCTCCACCTCCTGGGTTCAAGTGATTCTCCTGCCTCAGCCTCCTGAGTAGCTGGGACCACAGGCATGTGCCACCACACCCAGTTAAGTTTTCTATTTTTAGTAGAGATGGGGTTTCACCCTGTGGCCAGGCTGGTCTCGAACCCCTGACCTCAAGTGATCCGCCCGCTTCAACTTCCCAAAGTGCTGAGATTACAGTCATGAGCCACTGTGCCTGGCCATGCTTTTATTTTTAGTGTATTTGTTTTATGTCTTTTGATTTCAGGTTACCATGAGACTTGTAAATACTAGCCTATAACCCATTATTTTAAGCTGATAACAACTAAACACTGTTGTATAAATGAACATACAAGCAAAGAGAAAACTATTAAAAACTCTATACCTTAACTTTGTTCCCCTGCTTTTTAATTTTTTTTATTCCTATTTATACCTTATTGTACTATGTCTTGAAGAGTTGTTGTAGTTATTGTTTTTGATTGGTCCATCATTTATTCTTTCTACTTAGGACAAGGGTAGTTTACACACCACAGTTACAGTGTTATAATATTCTGTGTTTTTCTGTGTACCTACGACTACTAGTGAGTTTTGTACCTTCAGGTGATTACTTATTGCTCATTAACATCCTTCTCTTTATGATTGAATTACACTGTTTAGCATTTCTTCTAGGACAGGTCTGGTGTTGATGAAGTTCCTCAGTTTTTGTTTGTCTTGGAAAGTCTTTATTTCTCCTTCATGTTTGAAGGATAATTTTTGCCAGATACACTATTCTAGGATAAAGTGTTTTTTTTCCTTCAGCTCTTTAAATATATCATGCCACTCTCTCCTAACCTGTAAGCTTTCCACTGAAAAGTCTGCTGCCAGGTTATTGGAGCTCCATAGTATGTTGTTTATTTTCTCTTGCTACTTTTAGGATCCTTTCTCTATCCTTGACCTTTGGGAGTTTGATTATTTTTTTTCTTTTCTTTTATTATTATTATACTTTAAGTTTTAGGGTACATGTGCACAATGTGCAGGTTAGTCACATATGTATACATGTGCCATGCTGGTGTGCTGCACCCATTAACTCGCCATTTAGCATTAGGTATATCTCCTAATGCTATCCGTCCCCGCTCCCCGCACCCCACAACAGTCCCCAGAGTGTGATGTTTCCCTTCCTGTGTCCATGTGTTCTCATTGTTCAATTCCCACCTATGAGTGAGAATATGCGGTGTTTGATTTTTTGTTCTTGCGATAGTTTACTGAGAATGATGATTTCCAATTTCATCCATGTCCCTACAAAGGACATGAACTCATCCTTTTTTATGGCTGCATAGTATTCCATGGTGTATATGTGCCACATTTTCTTAATCCAGTCTATCATTGTTGGACATTTGGGTTGGTTCCAAGTCTTTGCTATTGTGAATAGTGCCGCAATAAACATACGTGTGCGTGTGTCTTTATAGCAGCATGATTTATAGTCCTTTGGGTATATACCCAGTAATGGGATGGCTGGGTCAAATGGTATTTCTAGTTCTAGATCCCTGAGGAATTGCCACAAAAAGTGGGTGAAGGACATGAACAGACACTTCTCAAAAGAAGACATTTATGCAGCCAAAAAACACATGAAAAAATGCTCACCATCACCGGCCATCAGATAAATGCAAATCAAAACCACAATGAGATACCATCTCACACCAGTTAGAATGGCAATCATTAAAAAGTCAGGAAACAACAGGTGCTGGAGAGGATGTGGAGAAATAGGAACACTTTTACACTGTTGGTGGGACTGTAAACTAGTTCAACCATTGTGGGAATTTGATTATTAAATGCATTGAGGTAGTCTTCTTTGGGTTAAATCTGCTGGGTGTTTTATAACTTTCTTGTACTTGGATATTGATATCTTTCTCTAGGTTTGGGAGGTTCTCTGTTACTATCCCTTTGAATAAACTTTCTACCCTCCCCTACCCCTGTACCTCCTCTTTAAGATCAATAACTCTTAGATTTGCCTTTTTCAGGCTATTTTCTAGATCCTGTAAGTATGCTTCATTGTTTTTATTTTTTTTTTATTTTGTTTTCTCTGACTGTGCATTTTCAAATAGCCTGTCTTCAAGCTCACTACTAATTCTTTCTTCTGCCTGATCAATTCTGTTATGGAAAGACTCTGGTACATTCTTCAGTATGCCTACTGCATTTTTCAGATCCAGAATTTCTTCTTGATTCTTTAAAATTATTTCAATATCTGTGTTAAGTTTATCTGATATAATTCTGCATTCCTTCTCTGTGTTATCTCATATTTATTTGAGAGTCCTCAAAACAGCAATTTCGAATTATCTGTCTGAAAAGTCAGATATCTCTGTTTCTTCAGGATTGGTCCCTAGTGCCTTATTTAGCTCATTTGGTGAGGTCATGTTTTCCTGGATTGTCTTGATACTTGTAGATGTTTGTCTGTGTCTGGGCATTGAAGAGTTGGGTATTTATTGTAGTCTTCACAATCTGAGCTTCTTTATACCCAACCTTTTTGGGAAGGCTTTCCAGATATTGGTAAGACTTGGGTGTTGTGATCTAAGCTGTATCCACTTTAGGGGGCAGCAGTAACACTGTGGTTTTTGCAGACTTTTAGATGTACTGCCTTGATGGTCTTGGACAAGATCCGGAAGAATTCTCTAGATTACTAGGCAGAAACTCCTGTTCTCCTCCTTTACTTTCTCAAATAGAGTCGCTCTCTCTCTCTGTTCTGAGCCACCTGAAGCTGGGGGTGGCATGACAGAAGCACCCCTGTGGTCACCACCACTGTGACTGCAGTGGGTCAGACCTGAAGCCAGTACAGCACGGGGTCCTGACCAAGGCCTGCTGTAACTACTACCTGGCTACTGCCTATGTTTGCTCAAGACCATGGGTCTCTACAATCAGCAGGTGGCAAAACCAGACAGGCCTGTGTCCTTCCCTTCAAGGTAGGATGAGATTCCACAGGCCCCAGGCAGGTCCAGAGATGCTGTCTGGCAGCTGGGGACTAGATTCAAAAACCTTGGAAGTCTACCTGGTATTCTATTGTACTGCGACTGAACTGTACACAATCAACTAGACACGGTCCTTCCCACTCTTCCCTCCCGTTTCCAAATTCAAAGGAGCCCCACCCTGTGGCCAACATGATCACAGGCCCATGAGGAGTATTGTCAGACTACTGTCAATGTTCACTTAGAGCCCAAGGGCTCTTCTGTCAGCTTGTAGTAAATGCTGCCTGGCCTGGGACTTACCCTGCAGGGCAATGGGCTCCCCTCTGACCCAGGGCAGGTCCAGAAATGCTATCAAAGAGCCAAGTCCTGGAACTGGGGACCCCAAGAGCCCATTTGGTGCTCCACCCCCTTGTGGCTGAGCTGGTACCTCAGGAGCAAGGGAAACTCCCCTTTACTTTTCCCTCTGCTCTTCTCAAGCAGAAGGAGTTGCCCCATAGCCACCACAACCGGGAATATCTTGAGTCTCACCTAAAGCCAAATCCTTCACTGTAGTACCTGGGGATCACTGCTGATTATTCAGGGGTCTTTAATTAGCAGGTGATGAATGCTGCCAGGACTGGGTCCTCCCCTTGAAGGCAGTGACCTTCCTTCTGGCCCAGGGTGTGTCTAGTATTGTCGTCTGGGAGCTAGGCCCTGAAAAGGCATCCAAGATGCAAGACAAAGTCCTCCCCACTATTTCCTATCCTTTCCTTAGGTGGAAGGAAGGGGTCTCTTTTGGAGCTGTCAACTGTGCAGCCAGGGGTTAGGGGTTAGGGGAGGGGTGATACCAGCACTCCCTTAGCTGCCCCAGCTGGTGTCTCAGTAGGTCACATGCTCCCCAGCCCATTGTCTCTGGGCCCAGTTCAGCACTAGGACTCACCTAGGGGTTGCTGTCCTTGTGTCCTAGACTGTCTTTCAAGTTTATTTAGAGCCCCAGAGCACTATAGCCCACTGTAGCAAGGCTTGCACAACTCAGGTTTAGACCATTAGGGTTGGTGATTTCCCTCTGGCCAGGGCTGGTTTAAATGCTCCCTCCATGGGCGGGCATCAGCTGAGTTTGATTTGGTTTGTTTTCTGCTATAACAGGACAGCACGAAACTCAATGCCTCACAATTACTGGGATCTCCCTCCCCCAATGCACAAAAATGCTCTCTGCACCATGCTGCAGCTATTAATAGCCAGGGCATGTTGTGGGGGTGGTGGCATCAGTGATTCAAGACTGTTTTTTCTACCTCTTCAGTGCCTCTTTCAGCTAAACCAGGTACTGTGAGTACTCACCTGATTTTTGGTTCTTATGAAGGTGCTTTTTCTGTGTAGATAGTTTTTAAATTGGTGTCCTTGTGGGGTGGATGATTGGTGGAGACTTTTATTTCACCATCTTGCTCCTAGAAATCCTCATTGCTTATTTTATAACTTACCTATCATGTTTCATTTTTATATCTGTCAATATTTTCCTACATGGTTTCCAGATTTTGCGATGGGCTTCAGAAAGCCTTTCCTATCTCAATTTATTTTTTAAATGATCTTATATTTTATATTTTACATTTAAATATTTAATACATCAGAGCGTGTTTGTTTCTATTTGGTATCTTTATAAAAATTCTAAATAAATAGCCAATTGTTCAAAAACTCTTTTATCCATTGATTTGAAATGTCATATTTATTAATATGATTATATTTGTATCTGTGGTGTGTCTTTATTTTGTATTCGAAATGCCCGGTTAATTGTTCAAACACCCTTTTGTCTCATTGATTTTATATGCCATATTTATTGCATATTAAATTCCCACAGGCATATAGGTATGTTTCTAGAAACTATTTTATTTGATTAATTTGTTTATGTCTGTGTCAGGCTCATATGTTTTCTGCTATTGTAGTTTTATAATTTTTAAAGTTTTATTTTATTTATAATTAAAACAAAAATTATACATAGTTATGGGGCACAGTGCTATCTGGGAGGGTGGTATTTTTCTGAACACAATCTTTTTTTGTCAAGATTTTTCTTGGATATTCTTACACATTTATACTCCCAAATGAATTTTTATCAAATCGTATTTAAAAACTTTTTAGATCATAAGACTTTCAGTTGTGGCAGAGTGAAGCCTTCAGCAAATTCTGTCCCGACAAAACAAGTATTAACTGGACATTACAGGGCTCTGGAAATTGAAAAAAGGAAAACAAAAAATAGAGAAGCAATTATTTATGAAAGTCTGCTATAAATTCCATTAAAAACAGTGGGAGTCTGCAGCTTTCTTGCCTGAGGCCACTCCCATTCAGCTCAATCAGCATGGTAGTTTTACTATGATATTCTGGCTGGGAAAACCAAAGTTTCACTGACAGAAGATGCTGGCTTGATTTGGAGCATAGGGCAGGACCTACACTCAGCAGTTTGCCAATAAAATCGTTCTACTATAAAGACACATGCACACGTATGTTTATTGAAGCACTATTTACAATAACAAAGACTTGGAACCAACCCAAATGCCCATCAGTGATAGACTGGATAAAGAAAATGGGGCACTTATAACCATGGAATACCCTGCAGCCATAAAAAAGAATGAGTTCATATCCTTTCCAGGGACATGGATGAAGGTGGAAGCCATCATTCTCAGTAAACTAACACAGGAACAGAAAACCAAACACCACATGTTCTCACTCATAAGTGGAAGTTGAACAATGTATGTTTGTTTATGCAATCAGAGTTAAATTGTCAGCAGTTTAAAATCATGGGATATAAGATAGTATCTGCAGGCCTCATGGTAACCTCAAATTGAAAAACATATAACAGACACAAAAAATAAAAAAACAAGAAATTAAATTATACCACCAGAGAAAATCACCTTTTCAAGACAGGAAGGAATGAAAGAAGGAAGAGATCACAAAACAACCAGAAAACAAATAACAAAACGGCAGGTGTAAGTCTCTACTTATTAATAAGGACATTGAATGTAAATAGACTAAACTCTCCAATTAAAAAACAGAATGGCTGCACAAATTAAAAAACAAGACCCAATGATCTGTTGCCTACAATAAACACACTTCACCTATAAAGATACATATAGACTGAAAACAAAGAAATGAAAAATGATATTCCATGCCAATGAAACCAAAAAGAGCAGAAGTAGCTATACATATATCAGACAAAGTAGACCTCATGACAAAAATTGTAAGAAGAGACAAACGTCATCATATAATGATTATGGGGCCAATTCAGCAAGAGAACATGATTGTAAATACATATGTACCTGATATTGGGGCACCCAGCTATACAAAGCAAATATTATTAGAGCTAAAGAGAGATAGACCCCAATACAATAATAGCTGAAGGCTTCAATACCCCACTTTAAGCATTGGACAAATCTCCCAGACAGAAAATCAACAAAGAAACATGGACTAATTATGCTCTATAGAACAAATGAACCTAATGGATATTTACAGAACATTTCATCCAACAACTGCAGAATGCACATTTTTCTCCTCAAAACATAAATCATTCACAAGGATAGATCATATGTTAGGTAACAAAACAAATCTTAAAACATGCAAAAAATTGAAATAATATCAAGCATCACAATGGAATAAAACTATAAATAAATAACAAAAGACATTTTGGAAACTAAACATACAGAAATTAAATGATATGCTCCTGAATGACCAGTTGGTCAATGATGAAATTAAGAAGAAAATTCAAAAAGTTTTTGAAAGAAATGATAATGGAAACACAACATACCAAAACCTAAGGGATACAGCAAAAGCAGTACTAGAGAAAAATTTATAGCTATAAGTCCCTACAACAAAAAAGAAGAAAAGCTTCAAAAAAAAACCTAAAGATGCATCTTAAAGAGCTAGAAAACCAAGAACAAACTGATCCCAAAATTAGTAAAAGAAAAGAAATAAAGATCAGAACAGAAATAAATTAATCTGAAATGAACAAAACAATACAAAAGGTCAATGAAACAAAAAAGTTGGTTTTCAAAAAAGATAAACAAAACTCACAAACTTTTAGCCAGACTAAATAAGAAAAAAGAGAGAGGCCCAAATAGATAAAATCAGAGACGAAACAGAAGACATAGCAACTGATACCACAGAAATTCAAAGGATCACTAGCAGCTACTATGAGCAACTATATGCCAATAAATTGGAAAATTTAGAATAAATGGATAAATTCCTAGATATATACAACCTACCAAGAATGAATCATGAAGAAATCCAAAACCTGAACAGACCAATAACAAGTAACTAGAAGAATCTGTAATAAAAAGTCTCCCAGTAAAGAAAAGCTTGGGACCCATTGGCTTCACTGCTGAATTCTACCAAACATTCAAAGAACTAATACCAATCCTACTCAAACTATTTTAAAAAATAAAGAGGGAATACTTCTAAACTCATTCTATAATGCCAGTGTTACTCTGATATCAAAACTAGACAAATATGCATCAATAAAAGAAAACTATAGGCCAACATCCCTGATTAATATTGATGCAAATTCTTCAACAAAATACTAGCAAACCAAGTTGCACAACACACTGAGAAGATCATTAATCATGACCAAGTGGGATTTATCCCAGGAATGCAAGAATGGTTCACCATATGCAAGTCAATCAATGTGATATAGCAACAGAATGAAGGACAAAAACCATATGATCATTAAAATAAATGCTTAATAAAGATTTGATAAGTTCAACATCCCTTCATGATAAAGAAAAACCCTTAAAAAACCTAGGTATATAGATGGAACATACCTCAACATAATAAAAGCCATAGATGACAGACCCACAGCTAGTATCATAGTGAATGGGGAAAAGTTGAAAGCTTTTCCTCTAAGATCAGAACATGACAAGGATGCTTATTTTTGCCACTGTTATTCAACATAGTATTGGAAGTCCTAGCTAGAGCAATCAGACAAGAGAAAGAAATAAAGGACCTCCAAATTGGAAAGGAAGAAGTTAAATTATCCCTGTTTGCAGATGATATGATCTTATATTTGGAAAAACCTAAAGACTCCATAAGAAACCTACTGGAACTGATAAAACACATTCAGTAACATTGCAGGATACAAAATCAGCATACAAAACTCAATGGCATTACTATATTCCAACAGCAAACAATCTGAAAAAAATCAAAAAGTAATCCAATTTACAATAGCCACACAAAAATTTAAATACCTAGAAATTAACTTAACCAAAGAAGTTAAAGATCTCTACAATGAAAGTTGTGAAACACTGATGAAAGGAATTGAAGAGTACACACAAAAAAATGGAAAGATATTCTATGTTTATGGATTGGAAGAATCAATGTTGTCAAAATGTTCATACTACCCAAAGCAATCTACAGATTCAATGCAATCCGTATCAAAATACCAGTGATATTCTTCACAGAAATCAAAAAAAGCAATTCTAAAATTTATATAGAACCATAAAAGACCCAAAGTAGCCCAAACTATTCTGAGCAAAAAGAAGAAAACTAGAGGAATTATATTACCTGACTTCAAATTATACTACAGAGCTATGGTAATCAAAACAGCATGGTACTCGCATAAGAATATACACATAGGCCAATGGAACAGAATAGAGAACCCAGAAACAAATCCACATACCTACGGTGAACTCACTTTCTGTAAAGGTGCCAAGAACATACATTGGGGAAAAGGAAGTCTCTTCAATAAATGCTGAGGGGAATAGTGGATATACATAAGCAGAACAATGAACCTAGAACCCATCTCTCACCTTATACAAAACCAAATCCAAACAGATTAAATACTTAAATCTAAGACTAAACTTATGAAACTACTACAAGAAAACATTGGGAGAACTCTCCAGGACATTGGTCTGGGCAAAAATTTCTCGAGAATTACCTTGAAAGCACAGGCAACCAAAGCAAAAATGGAAAAACGGGATCACATCAAGTTAAAGAGCTTCTGCACAGCAAAGAATACAATCAACAAAGTGAAGAGACAACCCACAGAATGGAAGAAAATGTTTGCAAACTACTCATCTGACAAGGAATTGATAATCAGAATAAACAAGTAGCTCAAACAACTCTATAGAAGAAAATATAAAAATCTGATTTAAAAATGGGCAAAAGACTTGAAGACATTTCTCAAAAGAAGGCATACAAATGCAAACAGGAATATGAAAAAGGGCTCAGCATCATTGCTCATCAGATAAATGCAAATCTAAACTACATTCTCCTCTCACCCCACTTAAAATGGCTTATATCCAAAAGACAGACAATAACAGATGCTAGTGAGGGTGTGGAGAAAAGGGAACCTTTATGCATTGTTGGCGGGAATGTAAATTAGTACAACAACTATGGAGAACAGTTTGGAGGTTCCTCCAAAATCTAAAAATAGAGCTACCATACAGTCCAGCAATCCCATTGCTGGGTATATGCCCAAAAGACAAGAAATCAGTATATCAAAGAGACATCTGCACCCTCATGTTTGTTGCAGCTCTGTTCACAATAGCCAAGATTTGGAAGCAACCTAGGTGTCCCTCAACCGATAAATGGATAAAGAAAATGTACATATACACAATGAGGTACTATTCAGTCATAAAAAATAATGAGATCCTGTCATTTGCAACAACATGGATGGAACTGGCAGTCATTAGTCATTGAACTAATGGAGATAGAGTATAGAAGAATGGATACCAGAGCCTCAAATTGTAGTCGTTAATAGAGAGAAGGTGGGGATGGTTAATGGGTACCAAAAAATAGCTAGAATGAGTAACTTCTAGTATTTGATAGCATAACAATGGGGGAACTAGAGTCAATAATAATTGTACATTTTAAAATAACTAAGAAGAGTATAATTAGATTGTTTGTAACACAAAGGATAAATGCTTGATGGGGTGAATACTGATTTTCCATGATGTGATTATTACACATTGGTTACCTGTACCAAAATATCTCATGTACCCCATAAATATATATATCTGCTATGTACAGAAATTAAAAATAAAAAATATGAAGAAAGATTGAAGCAAAAATAACAACTTCTCAAATTTGATGAGAAGCATTAATCTACACATCAAAGAAGCTCAGCAAATGCCATATGAGATAAATACAAACAGCCACACCTGGACACATCCTAGTCAAGATGCTAAGTAACAAAGGCAAAGAAAATAATTTAGAAAGCAGCAGGAGATAACTCATGTATAAGGGAATGACTGTTAATGGCTTGCATTTCATCAGAATCAGTGGAGGCCAGAAGGCAGTGGGATTATATATTCAAAGTGCTGAAAGAAAAAAAATCTGTTGAGCAAGAATACTATGTTATGCAGAATTATCTTTCAAAAGTGAAGGCAAAATAAATAGTGTCACATAAACAAAGACTGAGAAAATTCATTGCTAAGAGATCAGCCCTATAAGAAGTTTGAAAGGAACTCTTCAAGCTGAAGGAAACACATACCAGATTACTATGCAAAGTAGAGACTGATAAATTAAGAGCCATATTGTAATCCCTGGAGCAGCCATTAACAAAATAGCTCAAAAATAGAATTAAAAATTCAACAGAAGAATTAAAATTGTATATTATAAAATATTCAACTAAAAAGGAGCTAGTAGAAGAGGAACAAAAAAGATATGAGACGTAGAAAATATTAGCAAAGATCACATGTAAATCTAATCATATCTTTATTAAATTAAATATGAATAAATGATATACTCTAATCAAAAGGTGGATATTATCAAACTAGGTGAAAAAGCAAAATCCAACTATATGCTATCTGCTGGAGACATATTTTAGATTAAAGATACAAGGAGTTTGAAAGTAAAAGGATGGAAAAATACATACCATGCATATTATAAACATAAGGAGTTGAAATGGCTATATTGATATGAGTACATAGACTTTAAGACAAGAAAGAATATTAGAAATAAAGGGACCAGTTCGTAATCATAAATATGTAACAATTATAAATGCATTCCCACCTAACAACAGAGCCCCAGTACACAAAAAGCAAAATCTGAAAGAATTGAAAAAAGCAGCAGAGATTTCAAAAATCTTAATAATTGCTAGGACAAATAGATATTAGTAAAGATGAAGAGAAAACTTGAACAACACCAGTGTGACCTGACATTTTAGAACATTTTACACAATAACAACATAATACACATTTTATTCAAGCAAACATGAAACATTCTATGGTATAGACCATATAATAGGCCACAAACCAAGTCTCAATAAATTCAAAAGGTTCAAAACAAATCTATGTTCTCTGACAACAAATTAGATTAGAAATAAACAACAGAAAGAAATTTAGAGCTCCCCAAATATTTGGAAATTCAACCACACTTCCAAACGATCCATAAATAAAAGAAATCACAAGGAAAATTATAATGCATTTTAACTGGAGGAAAATGACAACAAAACATATTGAAATTTATGGTATGCCCCTTAAGCAGTGCTTGGAAAAAAATTGATAGTTTAAACTCTTTATCATAATGAAGAAACATTGCAAATCAATAATCTAAACTTCCACCTTCAGAAACTAGAAAAACAAGAGCAAATTAAACCTAAAGCAAGGAAAGAAAAGAAATAAAATCAGAGGACAAATCAATGAAATAGAAAAGAAAAAATGTAATAGAAGTAGAAGAAAATCAATTAAACCATAAGTTGTTTCTTTTAAAAGATCATCCCATAAGTATTTGGGAGAATGCACCAATGAAATAATATGGGCCTACAGTGTTCTTTTATATGGAAAATTTTAACTACAGATTAAAATTTTAAAATAGATGTACCATTGCTATGGTTATTTCTTCTTGGATGAGTTTTTGTAGTTCGTGCCTCCCTGGGATTTAGCACATTTCATCTAAATTGTTCCATTTGTGAATATAAAGTTGTTCTTAATATTCCTTCATCTTTTTAATGTATGTGTGGTCTTTAGTTAAATGGGAATTATTCTTTCCTGATATTGGTAATTGTCTTCTTGATTTTTTTTTCTTGGTCATTCTGGCTAAAGGTCTATCAATTTTGTTGATATTTTTTAAAAGCCAACTTTTGTTCCATTGATATCTATTAATTTTATCTTTTAAACTTTATTGATTTTTTCTCAGCCTTATTATTTCCTTTCTTCTGTTTACTGTGGGTTTATTTTGAACTTCTTAGATGGAAGCTGAGATTATTTATATAAGACTTCTTTCCTAATATAAGAATTTAAAAATATAAATTTCCCTCTAAGCACTAATGTAGCTACACCATGCAAAGTTTTATCTGTGGTATTTTCATCTTCATTCAGTTCAAAATATTTTAAAATTCCCTTTCATATTTCTTCTCTGATCATTGGGTGACTTAGATGGATGTTGTTCAATTTACAAAAAAGTTGGGAATTTTTCCAGATTATCTTTCTGTTATTGATTTCCAGTTTAATTCTACTGCAATCTGAGGACATACTTTATACAATTAATATTCTTTTAAATTTGTTGAGGTTTGTCTTATGACCCAAAGTATGGTCTACATTGGTGAATATTCCACACACATTTGAAAAGAAATTGTATTCTGCTTTTGTTGGGTGGAATGTTTTATAAATGTCAATTAGGTCTTGTTGTTTGATAGTGCTGTTCAGATCTTCTATATCCTTGTTAATTTTCTGTTTATTCGTTCTACCAGCTGTTGAGAGAAGTGTCGAAGTGTTCAGCTATAATTGTGGATTTCTGTATTCTTCAATTTCAGTAATTTAAAATGCTTCATATACTATGTGCTATGTACATAGTACTATGTTGTAAAGAGCATTATGTCTTTTGGAGAGTTGATCCCTTCATCATCATGTATGTCTCTCTATATCCCTGTTAATATTCCTTTTCTGAAGTTTATTTTTGTCTAATATTAGCATAGCTATTCTAGTTTTGTTTCAGCTAGTGTTTGCATTATATGTATTTCTCCACTCTTTTACTTTCAGCATATCTATACCTTTATAGTTAAAGTGAGTTTCTTGTAGACAACATATAGTTGGGTCTTGATTGTTTTTAAATCCAATCTGATACTGCCTTTAAACTGGTGTGTTCAGAATATTTACACTTAATGTGATTATTGATATGGTTGGATTAAAATCTACCATTTTCTTAGCTGTTTTCTATTTGTTCTATTTCATCTGTGTTTCGTTATTCTTCCTTTTCTGCCTTCTCTTGTGTTATTTGAGCATTTAAAAATTCTGTTTTATCTTCTCTTAATGACATTTTAAATAAAAATTTAGTGCCTTCCCAGAGTTTATGATACACATTTAAAAAATCACAGTCTACCAGCAAATATTATTCTCCTACTTCACATGAAGTGTAAGGCTTTTACAACTGTACATTCCCAATTGCTCCCTCCCATCCATTGTGCTTTTGTTAGCACAACTTCTAATTTTATATATGCTATAAATATACAATAAATTGTTATTATATTTTTTCTTTAGACAATGAGTTATCATTTAGAACAATATAAATAAGAAAAATAATTTAACTTTACCTTCCTATGTTTCATTTCCAGCACTCTATATTTCCTTGTGTAGTCCCACGTTTTAGTCTGATATGATACTCTTTCTGCCGAAAAACTCTCCTTTATCTTGTAGAATGAGTCTTCTGACAATGAATTATCTCAGTTTTTGCTTGTCTGATGCAGTTTTTATTTCACCTTCATTTTAAAAAGATTTTTTTCTGGATATAGAATCCTGGGTTGACAAATTATTCTTTCTACATGTTAAAATGGTCATTCCATTGTGTCCTGACTTGTATGGCTTATGACAAATAGTCTGCTGTTATTATCTTTTTTCTCTGTGTTTGATATTTCCTTTTCTCTGCCTTCAGGATTTTCTCTTTGTCTTTTGTCTTCCAGCAGTTTGAATAAAATATGCCTAATTTGTTTGGTTTTTAAAAAGTCATGTTTGGTGCACTCTGAGCTTGGGTATGCAATTTGGTGTTTGTCATTAATTTTCAAAAAAAATTCTCAGTCATTATTTTTTAAAATACTTTTTCTGCCCCATTCTTTCTATCTCTTTTCCTTTGGTGATTCTAATTACATGAATGTTAGAACATTTGATATTGTCACACAGCTTTTGAATGTTTTCTTTTCCTCATTCTTTTTTCATCTCAATGTAATCAATTTGTTGGTCTAAATTTTTGTTTCAATTTAATATATTTTATGGTCTATGGATTTTGTCCTCAGAGGTGTCAGTTCTGTTGGGCCCCTCAAAGGCATTCTTCATCTCCGTTATTGTGTTTTTTATTTCTAGCATTTATATTTGATTCTTTATTATAGTTTTGATCTCTCTGCAGAAATTACCCCTCTATCTTGTGTGTTGTCCACTTTTTCTGGTGGAACATTTAACTAATTACTCATAGTTATTTTAAGTTACCTGTCAGAGAGTTTCCAAATTTGTGTCATATCTAATTTTGATTTTGAATATGTCTTGTATCTTTGGGAATGTGTTGATTTTTTTTTTTTTGCCTTTTCACATGCCTCATAATATTTTGTGGAAAGTTGAATAAGTTGGGTAGGAAATAGAGACCAAGGTAAATAGATTTTATGCCTTGAAATGCACACGCCTTTCCTTCTAGTAGGCCTTTAGTGTGACGGTTTGCATTATTACAGTTAGTAGTTAGGCTCAATTTGAGATATATTGCTGCTATGGTTACCATCAGTGAACCAACACAGGCTTCAAATTTTTATAGAGAATTTGTGTCTATCATGGAGAATGGTCGACCAGAACAATAACTGTTTAATTATGAGATTAAGGGTTTCCATTTGTGCTGTGCCCCAGAGAATGTGTCTTTGTTCCTTTCTCATTCATCTCCAAGCAGAATTCTGTTGTTATTTACTATTTGAGGCTTTTTAGCTTGATGGTAGTGTGGGGTGTGGCCTCTGTTGTTCTGATTAAGAGTTAGTTATAGGCATGCACTATGTTCTTGCATCTTAGGTATATGATCTGATAGGTTCTCCTGACTCTCCCCAGCTGTAGTTGTAGGCTCAACATGTAGCCCTACTCCTTTCTCAGAAGTAAAGCTTTCCTCCTGTTCCCCTTCCCCAGATGCAGTAAGTGTTCATCAGTGCCATAATGCCAGAGGTTCTGGTTGCCCTTCCCTCCAAAGTTCAAGGCTTCATTTTCTGTATTGGAAGTAGAGGAGAAATATCCAGCGGGAGTTTCTTGTTCCTCCAACATAGCTACTGATATCTTACTCCAAATCTGCATCACAACATACACTTCTAGAACGCTCTCTGATATTTTCTATGAGCACCCGTTGAGGTTCATGCAGGACCGTGCAAGGTGACACTGACCCCTCCAAGTTCTTGGCACATAGGGGTTTCACGCTGTCTTGCCAGATTACTCTCAGCCTTCACCACATTGTCAACTATTCTAGCTCAATGCTTCTTACAAGGTTCCTGTTGTGTCTTATATGAGTGTGTACTTTTGTCTTCTTTTTTGTCACATGCACCATTCTTTCTCCCTTAGATATGGGCCAACTGTTTGCTCTGAAACCCAAGCTCCTTGATGGGTTCAAAAAAACTATGAGTTCTAGAAGTTTTTCTGTAGACACTTTGGGATTATCTATAGAGACACTGTTGTCTGTGAATAGAGAGAGTCACCTTTCTTACTTTCCAATCTGTTTGTCTTATATTTCTTTTTTCTTACTTAAATCTTAGCACTGGCTAGGGATTCCAATACAATGTTGATTATGAGTGGTGTTAGTGAATAACTTTGCCTTCTTTTCAATCTTAGTGGAAACAAGAATTCAGTCTTTCATTATTATGATGTTAGTTATAGTCCTATGTGGATACCACTTATTAGGTTAAATTTTGATATAGGATATTCATTGACTGGGGAAATCTCTACACCATTAATTTTCACATGTAATACCCAACTACATATTAATAGCCATTCTGTATTAATCAGCACGGTCTAACCAGATTGTCTCTAGTGCAAATGGGGAAGGAAAGAGTCACAAAATATTAAAGTGGATGGTGAAATAGGGATAGATAGTTGATTACTTACTTGCTTCTCAGCATCCATTACTCCCTACTTCTGATAACAATACCTTGAATTCCCTTTTTGAAACTACTTTTCTCACATTCTCAACCATCTTGGTCAAAGTAATTGATTTGGGGATTGGTACACAATTCATTGAGAGCCTATAAAATGAAAAAAAATATACTGGTTAAAGATAAGTTATTTCTCTTCCCTGGGAATTGATGGCATGAGGATGTGAGCTTTAGATAAGCAGAAAACATCTTGCCACCATATCAGGGCTAGTCTGAAGATGAAGTTTATACAGCAAAGAAGGAAGAACTAAGAGATGCAGAGAAATGGAGTGTGGTAGACACTGCCAATTAGCTGACCCAACATCCATTCCCAAATCCATTTTTTTATGTGGTTTGCCACTCTAAAGGCAGAAAAATCTGAATATTCACTTTGTCATCCTCCTTTGTGACTAGGTGTGGCCATATGACAGTTTGCCAAGGAGATATAAGTGAAATTTTGCTGAGGAAGTTCCAACAAATTTTTGTTTTTTTCTTGATAAAGGGGACATATATGAGTGGTACTACTCATTCATCCTTATTTCTTGCATTGAATGCAGATTTGATCTCTGGAGCTGTAGCACTACTTTGTAGCCATGAAGTGACAAGCATGAGGGAAGTGCAAAGATAATTGTAAAAATTGTGACATTGTCAGGCTGCTAAACAAACCCATGAAGCAACCTATTTAGAGACTTCTTGATATATGATAATACATTCTTGTTTGAGTAAGCCTCTGTAAGGCATTCTTTACTAATATATGAATCATATATTCACTATTTTTTGAGAAAGCTTGAATTAGGTTTTCTGTTATTTATAACCAAAAATTTCTAACTGATACAAATAGTATCATAATGGAATTTCCCTAGGGACTCAGGATTACCTAAATTCAGTCTTACCTCATCTACTCTTCCCGCCCAAAGAGAAACCAGGACTCAAACTCAAATCCATGTCTAAGTTTCCTTATATGAGAAATGGGTTGTATTAGTCAGCGTTCTCCAGAAAAACAGAACCAATTTATACACACACACAGACACAGACACACACACACACACCCCTACCTACAATGCACAACCAGGCACTATTCTAAGTGCTTTATGCATATAATCTCATTTAATCCTCACATTGTCCCACAATCAGATATATATGTATATATATGTGTGTGTGTGTATGTGTATAATAAAAAAATTGGCTAATTGGCTCGTGTGTTTGTGGAGGCTGAGAAGTCTCACAGTCTTCCATTTGCAAGCTGGATATCCAGAAGTGCCAATGGTGTCGTTCTAGTCTGAATCTGAAGGACTAAGAACCAGGAGAAAGGAGGCTGTAACTTCCCGTCCAAATTCAAAGGCAGAGGAAGACCAATGTCTGAGCTTAAGCAGTCAGGCAGAGAAAGAATACACCTTTCCTCTACCTTTTGTTCTATTAAGGTCCTGAATGGATTGGATGATGCCCACCTACACTGGGAAGGGCAATATTTTTATTCAGTCTAACAATTCTAATGCTAACCTCATGTCAAAACACCCTCACAGACACAACCAAAAATAACGTTTAGCTAGACGTCTGTGCATTCCATGGCCCAGTCAAGTTGACACATAAAATTAACCATCACAGGGGTACAATAATATTTCTTACTTCACAGGACTATTGTGAGGATTAAATGAGATGATATGCATGAAGCACTTAGAATAGTGCCTGGTGGTACATTGTAAGTGCCCATTACTAGATTGTACTATCCTGATTCTTTTTTTTTATGGTTATCAGGAATATTTATTTGATAATTATCCTCTAAACTATTCAGATATATTCTTTTTTTAATTATTATTATACTTTAAGTTTTAGGGTGCATGTGCACAATGTGCAGGTTAGTTACATGTGTATACATGTGTCATGCTGGTGTGCTACACCCATTAACTCACCATTTAGCATTAGGTATATCTCCTAATGCCATCCCTCCCCCCTGCCCCCACCCCACAACAGTCCCCAGAGTGTGATGTTCCCCTTCCTGTGTCCATGTGTTCTCATTGTTCAATTCCCATCTATGAGTGAGAACATGCGGTGTTTGGTTTTTTGTCCTTGCCATAGTTTACTGAGAATGATGATTTCCAATTGCATCCATGTCCCTACAAAGGACATGAACTCATCATTTTTTATGGCTGCCTAGTATTCCATGGTATATACGTGCCACATTTTCTTAATCCAGTCTATCATTGTTGGACATTTGGGTTGGTTCCAAGTCTTTGCTATTGTGAATAGTGCCGCAATAAACATACGTGTGTATGTGTCTTTATAGCAGCATGATTTATAGTCCTTTGGGTATATACCCAGTAATGGGATGGCTGGGTCGAATGGTATTTCTAGTTCTAGATCCCTGAGGAATCGCCACACTGACTTCCACAAGGGTTGAACTAGTTTACAGTCCCACCAACAGTGTAAAAGTGTTCCTATTTCTCCACATCCTCTCCAGCACCTGTTGTTTCCTGACGTTTTAATGATCGCCATTCTAACTGGTGTGAGATGGTATCTCATTGTGGTTTTGATTTGCATTTCTCTGATGGCCAGTGATGATGAGCATTTTTTTCATGTGTCTTTTGGCTGCATAAATGTCTTCTTTTGAGAAGTGTCTGTTCATATCCTTTGCCCACTTTTTGATGGGGTTGTTTGTTTTTTTCTTGTAAATTTGTTGGAGTTCATTGTAGATTCTGGATATTAGCCCTTTGTCAGATGAGTAGGTTGTGAAAATTTTCTCCCATTTTGTAGGTTGCCTGTTCACTCTGATGGTAGTTTCTTTTGCTGTGCAGAAGCTCTTTAGTTTAATTAGATCCCATTTGTCTCCAGGTGCCGTCTGTCACCCCTTTCCTTGACCAGGAAAGAGAACTCCCTGACCCCTTGTGCTTCCCGAGTGAGGCAATGCCTCGCCCTGCTTTGGCTGGCGCACGGTGCGCTGCACCCGCTGTCCTGCGCCCACTGTCTGGCACTCCCTAGTGAGATGAACCCAGTACCTCAGATGGAAATGCAGAAAGCACCCGTCTTCTGCGTCACTCACGCTGGGAGCTGTAGACCGGAGCTGTTCCTATTCGGCCATCTTGGCTCCTCACCCCACTATCCTGATTCTTAAGATATACTTAAAAGGCCCTTGATCACAGATTTAATCTTGACATTTAAAAAGGAATAACTATAAAAGTTCTAGTTGTTTTGAGAATACATGTCAAAATCACCAACCCAGAAGTTTCCAATACTCATGTCTTTGAGGAGAGTGAAATCATTTATCTAAACCAGAAACTCAGTTGGATTGTCCATACTGAATTATGGGGTAAAACCCTGGAATGAAGGTTCTAATTTTGTTAGTGGTGGCTAGTGGTGGCTGTGTTTATTTGTCATCTTAAACCTTATTTTATGACCAAGTTATTCTCAATGTCAATACAAAGGGGCCTAGACACAGAGGTCTTGAAATTATTCTGTGCCCAACTACATTAGGCTTAATTTTGTTGAGTGCTATTAATTGCAAGAAGAGAAAAGATTATGCAAATGGAAGGAGAAAAATGATTTTGAGGCATGACTTCTGGGAAAATGATTTTTAAAATTTAGCAAGTTGCTGTGTATATTTTTGGGGTCAGTGTGAATCTATTTGTTTTAACTAAACTCAGTTATCAAAGTCTTGGGGGTATGGTATAAAAGGACACTTCAAAATATCAAATTTACCTTTAAACAATCAAGAAGGAGGTGCTGCCTCAGATATGACATGATAAGTGCTGTACAGACCAATTATCCCACAAACAGCAACTACTATTAACTCCAGACTCTCTCTCTCTCTCTACATATATATATGTGTGTGTGTGTGTGTGTGTGTGTGTGTGTGTTGTGTGTGTATGTAATAAACACTTGAGAATTGTGAAGTATAAACAAAAGAAGGAAGATAGGGTAAGGTAGTCAAAACTGGCAAAAGGGCAAGTTCCCCGTTAAATTTTCTGAGACAACAAAACATCAGCATTCATCAGACAAATATAACAGAACCCAGAGCCTCCATAACATAATGTCCACAATATTCAGAGTATAATCCAAAATTACTGGACACACAAACAGCCAGGAAAATGTGACCAATTCTCAAGAGAAAATATAATCAGCACAGGCCAACTCTGAGATGACCCAGATGTTAAAATTGTCATATGAGGACTTTAGAGCAGCTATTATAACTATATTAAATTCATGAAAGAAATTACACTAGAAGTGAATTGAAAATATAGGAAATATCAGCAGAAAAATAGAAAACACAAAAAAGAAAAATTTGGAGATGAAAAATGCAATAGCTGAAATTAAAACTTCAGTAGATGGGCTTAAGAGAAGAATAGAGGTGACAGAGGAAAAAGAAAATGAATGTAAATATAGATTCATAGAAATTATAATACCTGAAAACGAGAAGGAAAAAATATTTTTAAATGAACAGATTATCAGATATTTGTAGGACAATATCAAAATGTTCAGTATATGTATAATTGGAGTCAAAGAAGAAACAGAGGGAGAAAATGGGGCAGAAAAATATGTAAAGAAATTATGGCTGAAAATTTTCCAAATTTGATGTAAGCCACAAATGTACATATCTAGAGATTTCAATCAGAATACGTTAAAAAAATTCCTAGGCACATTATAACCAAACTACCAAAAACCAAAAAAAAAAAAAAGAAAATCTTAAAAGCATCTAGAGAACAATGACACATTACATAGAAGAAAACAATAATTTGAGTGACTGCAGACTTCTCATCATAACTCATAGAGACAATGAAATGATTCTTTAATATGTGGAAAGAAAAAATGATCAATCCAGTTTTATAAATTGTGAAAATATTATTCAATAATGGAGATAAAATAACAACATTTTTAGATAAGGAAAACTAAGAAAATTCATGCAGAGCAAACCTGCATTAGAAGAAATGCTAAAAGAAGTACATAGGCTGAAGAAGAATTATAACAGAGGGAAACATGGGTCCAAAAAATGAACCAAAAAATGCATCAGAGACACTAAATATGAAAGATCATTTTTCCCTCATAATTTCTTTAAAATGCATATGCTCTTTTAAAGCAAAAGTTATAGCATTATCTTGTGAAATTGTTAATACATATAGTTTTAATATGTATGAGAACTATAACATAAAGCAAGGGTCCCCAACCCCTGGGCCACAAAGCAGTACGAGTCTGTGGCCTGTTAGGAACCAGGCCACACAGCAAGAGGTGACCGGCAGGCAAGTGAGTGAAGCTTCATTTGTATTTACAGCCACTCCCCAGCACTTGCATTACCATCTGAGCGCTACTTCCTGTCAGAACAGCTGCCACCGCATTAGGTTCTCATAGAAGCGTGAACCCTTTTGTGAACTGCGCATGTGAGGGATCTAGGTTGTGCACTCCTTTTTAGAATCTAATGCCTGGCGGTCTGTCACTGTCTTCCAACAACCCCAGATGGGACTATCTAGTTGCAGGAAAACATGCTCAAGGCTCCCACTGATTCTACATTATGGTCAGTTGTATAATTATTTCATTATATATTACAATGTAATAATAATAGAAATAAAGTGCACAATAAATGTAATGCACTTGAATCATCCCAAAACCATTGTCCCTCACCCACCCCAGTCCATGGAAAAATTGTCTTCCATGAAACTGGTGCCTGGTGCCAAAAAGACTGGGGCCACTGATTTAAAGAATAATCAGGGTGTGTAGAGAGATCTGTATGTTTCCAAGGTGTCTAAATTTTCTAAGAAGTGGTACAATCTTAACTGTAAATGGACTGTAAAGATGATGCATATTTCAATCCTTAGAGAAGCCACTAAAATCACAAACACGTACACACACAGACACATAAATATATTATCTTAAAAGGCCACAGATAAAATTGAATACTAAAAATATTACAATAATCTGAAAGAAGACAGTAAATGGGAAATGGAGGAACAGTAAAACAGAGGGAAGAAAGATAAAACATTAAAATGGTAGAGCTAGGTCCAATCACATAAAAATTGCATTAAGAATTAATGGTCTATAGCCAAGCATGGTGGCTCATGCCTATAATCCCAGTGCTTTGGGAGGCCAAGGCACGAGGATCACTTGAGGTCAGGAGTTTTAGACCAGCCTGGGCAACATAGCAAGACCTTGTCTCTACAAAAAATAAAAATTAGCCAGGTGTGGTGGTGTGCACCTGTAGTCATTCCTAGCTACTCAGAAGGCTGAAGCCAGAGGATCACTTGAGCCCACGAGTTGGAGGCTTCAGGGAGCTATGATTGTGCCATTGTACTCCAGCCTGAGCAACATAGCAAGACCCTGTCTCTAAGAAAAAGAAAAAAGAATTAAACATTCTAATGAAAATACAGAGATTATCAGTATGTATAAAAATATAATTATATCCTGCCTCAAAATGGCACACTTTAAACTTAAAGATACAAAGAGACTGTTTATCAGGAGGACATAAGAATGATATATGTGTACATGCCTATAATAGAGCCTCGAAGTGCATGAGACAAAAATTGACAGATAAATAAACAACCCTAAAATTGTTGTAGGAGATTTTAACACCTATGCTTTAGCAATTGACACAACAACTAAACAAAAAGGTCAGTAAAGATATACATGACATGAACAACTCTATCAACTACTGTGACTTAATATTTATAAAATACCACACCAGGCAATTGCAGAATACACATCATTATTGTCAAGTACACATGGTGCATTTACTAAGGTGGGCTATATTCTGGGTCATAAAACAAGTTTCAATAAATATAAAGTGATTGAAATTATGCAGAGGATGTTCTCTGACCACAGTGGAATTAAATTAGAAATAAATACCAATAATATATATCAGAAACTCCAAATATTTCCAAATTTAAAAATACACTTCTAAATAAATCATGAGTCAAATAATAAATTACAAGAGGCATTAGATAATATTTTGAGATGAATGATAATGAATATGTAACAAATATTTGTTGGATTAAGATGATACAGTAGTTAGAAAGAAAATCAAAGCTTTAAATGTTTTTTGGAAAGGAAAAAGGCCTTAAAACAATGATTAAGAAGCTAGAAAAAGAACAAAGTATAACTGAGGTAAGCGAGTAAAAGAAAGAAAAATAAAGAGGAAAAAACAATGAAATAGAAGAAAAACCTAATAATTAATTAAAGATCAACTAAAGATCAAAATCAACAAACATCCAGATAGACAGATCAAGAAAATAAAAGAGAGAGAAAACAAACAATATCAGAAATAGCAAAGAGCACGTCAGTACATATCATTAAGTCATTAAAAGGTAATAAGTATGTATTGTGAACGATTTTATGTTAGATATTTGACAATTTAGATGAACAAATTCCTTGAAAAATATAACCTACAAAAATGGACAGAAGCTAAAACAGAAAATATGAATAACATTATATATAGTAAATTTAATTTGTTACTAAACATCTAAGAAATTCCTGGTCCAGATGGCTTCACTGAAGTCTATCAGACATTTAAGGGAAAAAAATACCAGCAAAGTGACATATAGATTTAATGTGATAACAATAAAAACATCAGCAGATTTTTTTCTATAGACATTGAGAAGTTGATAGTATAATTTATATGGAAACACAAATAACCTAGAAAATGCAAATCAATTTTTTAAAATATAAACAATATTAGAGAAATTACAGTGCTTAAGTTAGCCTTATTATAGTTACAGTAATCAAGAGAGTTAGACATTGGTGAAAGCATAGACATATAAGTCACTGAAACATAATGGACTCAGACATGTTCAATTCATTTTCTACAAAGATTCAAAGGCAATTCAATGGAGTAAAATGTCTTTTCATCAAATAGTGCTAGAACAACTGGATATTCATATAGAAAAAAAATGAACATTGACTTTTGCCTCACAGTATACACAAAATTTAACTCAAAATCAACCAGGGAGCTAAATATAAAATATAAAGCTGTACCCTTTTACTATTCCCTCTTTATCCCTCCTCCCCACTAACCTTACCAGTCTCTGGTAACCATCATTCTACTCTCTATCTCCATGAGTTCATTTTTTAAAGCTCCCAATATGAGTAAGAATATGTAATAGTTATCCTTTTGAGCCTGGCTTATTTCACTTAACACAAAGGGTACAAAAATACAGTCACTATTTGGGAAGTTGATGTGGGAAGATTGCTTGAGCCCAGGAGTTTGAGGCTAGCCTGGGCAACATAGTAAGATCCCATCTTGAAAAAACATATAGTTAGATGGAAATAAAAAAATCTAGAGTACAGTATCACAATAGGGCAACTATAGTTAACAATAATTTATTGAATATTACTAAATAACTAAAAGAGTGGAATTGGAATGTTCCTAACATGAAGAAATAATAAATGGTTGAGGCGATGGATATCCCAGTTACTGTGATTTGATTATTGCAATTGTATGCTTGTATAAAAATACCACATGTACCCTATAAATGTGTACAACTAATATCCATAATAGTTAATCCTGTTCCCATTTAGAAAAAAAAGTGCAGCTCACTGCCAGCACTCTTTTAATTTTACATAAACACCCTCTTTGAGGCTGGAGCAAATCTGACTGATTTTCAATGTGAAAATAAAATATAAAAATTGTTCTTAGAATTATTTCTAAACAGAACTAACATCGGAACCATTTGAATCATCAGAATCGTCTATTTCAGAAAAATCGAATTCATCAAATGAATCTTTGGCCAACAACTGTTTGAAAATAATGTTAACATCACGTGTAGGAATGCTATGTATTCCAGAATTTGAAATTTTCAGCAATCAAGAATTACTAGATTTTGTAAATGTAAATACCACCACTAAAAACAGAATGCTATAAATAGAATAATGCCTTTTGTTTCCAAAGTTGATATAACTGAGCAATGCAAAAATAATAATAAAAGTGAAATATTTTGTGGCAAAGTTATCTCAGGGTAAATGCTGCAGCTGCAAGTGCCACTGATGAGTATTCTTGGGGCAAACAAGCACAGGGTTAAAAATGAAAAATTAAATAGATAAAACCGTAACAATTCTAGGAGAAAACATAGGAAAAGTATTTTCAAATTTGTAGGAAGGCAATACTCCTTAGATAGGACACAAATCATATATGATAAAATAAAAATGTTACAAAAATTTAACTTAATCAAAATTAAAACCTTTTGCTCTTTGAAAAAAACTGGTAAGAAAATGAAAAAGCAAGCTAGAATGAAAAAAATTCATCACACATATATTGATAAAGGTATATCCAGAACTGATATAAGTTCATCCAGAATAGAAAAAGAACTTTTTCAGGTCCAATTGATTCAGTGCTGAGTTCAGGTAAATGTCTTTGTTAATTTTCTGCTTTGATGATCTGTCTAATACTATCAGTGGGGTATTGAAGTCTCCCACTATTATTGTGTGGGAGTCTAAATGTTTTTGAAGGTCTCTAAGAACCTGCTTTATGAATCTGGGTGCTCCTGTATTGGGTGCATATATATTTAGGAGAGTTAGGTCTTCTTGTCGAATTGAACCCTTTACCATTATGTAATGCCCTTCTTTGTCTTTTCAAAACTTTGTTGGTTTAAATTTGTTTTGTCTGAAATTAGGATTGAAACCCCTGCTTTTTGCTGTTTTCCATTTGCTTGGTAGATTTTTCTCCATCCCTATATTTTGAGCCTATGGGTGTCACTGCATGTGAGATGAGTCTCTCAAAGACAGCATACCAATGGGTCTTGGTTCTCTATCCAGATTGCCACTCTATGCCTTTTAATTGGGGCATTTAGCCTGTTTATATTCATGGTTATTATTGATACGTGTAATTAACGTGACAGACATCTACAGAACTCTCTACCCAAAAGCAATAGAATATACATTCTTTTCATTGCCATATGGCAATGCTCTAAAATTGACCACATAATTGGACACAAAACACTCCTAAGCAAATTCAAAAGAAGTGAAATCATAACAACCACTCTCTTGGATCACAGCACAATCAAATTAGAAATCAAGACTAAGAAATTTGCTCAAAACCATACAGTTACATGGAAATTAAATAACCTGTTTCTGAACAACTTTTGGGTAAATAATGAAATTAAGGCAGAAATCAAGAAGCTCTTTGAGCCTGATGAGAACAAAGACACAACATACCAGAATCTCTGGAACACAGCTAAGGCAGTGTTAAAAGGAAAATTTATAGCACTAAATGCCCACATCAAAAAGTTATAAAGATCTCAATTTAACAAACTAACATCACAACGAAATGAACTAGAGAACCAAGAGCAAACCAACCCCAAGGCTAGCAGAAGATAAGAAATAACCAAAATCAGAGCTGAACTGAAGAAGACTGAGACATGAGAAACCATTCAAAAGATAAATGAATCCAGGAGTTGTTTTTTTTTAATCAATAAAATAGATAGACTGCCAGCTAGACTAAGAAAGAAAAAAGGGAGAGAAGATCTAAATAAACACAATTAAAAATGACAAAGGGGATATTACCACTGACCCCACAGAAATACAAAGAATCATTGGGATATTATGAACACTTCTATACACATAAACTAGAAAATCTGGAAGAAATTGATAAATTCCTGGACACATACACACTCCTAAGACCAACAACAGGCTCTGAAATTGAATCAGTAATAAATAGCCTACCAACCAGAAAAAGCTCAGGACCAGTTGGATGCATAGCCAAATTCTATCGCATGTACAAAGAAAATCTGGGACCATTTATATTGAAACTATTCCAAAAAAATGAGGAGGAGGAACCCCTCCCTAAGAGCACAATAACAACAACAACAATAAATGGTGCTGGGATAACTGGCTAGCTATATGCAGAAGATCGAAACTGGACCCCTTCCTTACACCATATATAAAAATTAACTCAGGATGGATTAAATACTTAAATGTAAAATCCCAAACTATTAAAACCCTGGAAGAAAACCTAGGCAGTACCATTCAGAACATAGGCATGGGCAAAGATTTCATGATGAAAACACCAAAAGCAAATGCAACAAAAGCAAAAATTGTCATATGGGTTCTAATTATGCTAAAGAGCTTCTGCACAGCAAAAGAAACTATCAACAAACAGACAACCTACAAAATGGGAGAAAATTTATGCAAACTATGCATCTGACAAACGTCTAATATCCAGCATCTATAAGAAACTTAAACAAATTTACAAGAAAAAGCTGAGCAACTCTATTAAAAAGTGGGCAAAGGATATGAACAGACACTGCATGTTCTCACTTATAAGTGGTAGCTGAACAATGAGAACACATGGACACAGAGAAGGAAACAACACACACTGGGGCCTGTCGGAGGAGGGCAGTGGTGGGGAGAGGATTAGGGAAAAGAGCTAAGGCATGCTGGGCTTAATAGCTAGGTGATGGGTTGATAAGTGTAGCAAACCACCATGGCACATGTTTACCTATGTAACAAACCTGCACATCCTGCACATGTACCCCAGAACTTAAAAAAAAACAATTTAAAAAAAGACATACATGCGTCCGACAATCATATGGAAAAAAGCTCAACATCACTGATCATTAGAGAAATGCAAATCAAAACCACAATGAAATACCATGTCACATCCGTCACAATGGCTATTATTAAAAAGTCAAAAAAATAACAGACACTGGAAAGGTTTTGAAGAAAAAAATGCTTTTACACTGTTGGTGGGAGTGTAAATCAGTTCAAGAATTGTGGAAGACAGTGTGGCAATTCCTCAAGGAGCTAAAGACAGAAACACTATCTGACCCAGTAATTCCATTACCGGGTATATACCCAAAGGAATATAAATCATTCTATTATAAAGACATATGCATGCATATGTTCATTGCAGCACTATTCCCAATACCAAAGACGTGGAATCAACCTAAATGCCCATCAATGATGGACTGGATAAAGAAAATGTGGTCCATATACACCATGGAATACTCTGCAGCTATAAAAAGGAACGAGAACATGTCCTCTTCAGGGACATGAATGGAGTGGGAAGCCATTATCCTCAGCAAAATAACTCAAGAACAGAAAAGCAGATACTGCATGTTCTCACTTATAAGTGGGAGCTGAACGATGAGAATACATGGACACAGGGAGGGGAACAACACACAATGGGGCGGGGGAGGGGTGTGGGGAGGGAGAGCATCAGGAAGAATAGCTAATGGGTGCTGTGCTTAATACCTCAGTGATGGGATGATCTGTGCAGCAAACCACCATGGCACACATTTACCCTTGTAACAAACCTGCACATCTTGCACATGTATCCCTGAACTTAAAATAAAAGTTGAAGAAAAAAAGAAGAAAGTGGCTTCTCTCCCAAAAATACACTTACCATAAGAGCCAGCAATCCCACTTCTAAGTATTTACCAAAGAGAAATGAAAATATATTTTCTTATGAAGAATTGAATGTGAATGATAAATGTTTGAGGTGATGGATATGCTAATTACCCTGATTTGATCATTAAACATTGTATACCACATTTTCTTTTTCTTTTTTTAAAAATTTTACTTTAAGTTCTGGGATACATGTGCAGAATGTGCAGGCTTATTACATAGGTATACATGTGCCACGGTGGTTCGCTGCACTTATCAACCCGTCATCCAGGCTTTAAGCCCTGCATGCATTAGGTATTTGTCCAAATGCTCCCCCTCTGTATCCATTCACTTTCAGTGCTTTGGATAAAGCTCTCTATTTCTAGTTTCAAGAATTTACATGCCACACAGGTCTGGCCGATCACTCTTGTAAGCCACAATATGTGGTTAAGATATGAGCATGTTACTCAAGTAAACTATTCTGATCTGATCAGAGATAATGCCAGTAATCTTGTTCAAGTAATAGATAAACAGGTGTTTTCTATTCTGCTGGACTTAAAGTCATGAAATTGTAAACCAGGACTTATTGGCAACTACCCTGCCACAATGAGGGAAGAACCTGTAAGAAATGGATATAATGCCGAGGAAAGCATAACTGAGAAATGGATAGAGCTCATGCCTTGACACTATTTGAGTTCCTGGATTCAGTCATGTTATCTAAAACTAGATCTATCCCTGGGCTATTCTGTTACATGAGCCAATACATTTCCCTTTTGATAAAGCCAATTTGGATTAAGTTCCTGACCAGTTGCAAATATGAGTTCTAATTGAAATATTAATCTTGTGAGTATAGACAACTGTTTTTTGTCAAATGGAGGTATCCTGGTCTATACTGAGAAAGGAAAGCAAGCATGTCAGTCAGGCTCAAAGCCTAAGCCAAGTTGGGCTTGGCACATTGCCTGATCAATTTATAAATGATGTTTTGTTGCAAACTCCCTGTTCTGGGTAATGTGAAAGTTGAAAATTCTAAAGGACTTATGTGGAAAAACTTTCAGTTCTTGCACAGGTGGAATAATAATGTATACCTTTCTTTCTCTCCCACTGAACTGAAGTTCAAAATGTGGACAGAATGCATGAACAGCTATTTGAGAATGCTAAAAAGTAAATAGCAGATATATTATGAAAAAACATCACAATTCAAAGTACCAACAAACCAGCATCATGTTTTTTTGTTCTGGCAGCCCCTGGCCTCAACTCAATGCAACCCAAATCTCAGAAGTTAACACTGTAGTGCAAAGCGAGATTCAGGGGAAGCCTGGCTCAAGGAGCAGGAAAGGTAATATCTAAAACTCAGGGGTGGAAGAATATCCCATTTCTTCTTTCCTTTTTCTTCATTCTCATGTTCTCAGCCTCCAGATAATATTGTGGCAGCAATGTAGCCTGGCAATGAAAGTATGCAGGAGCCAAAACTCTGAGAGAAGGGAACATTCTTCTCTATTGGATGCAGATATAGCTCCAAGAGGGCAGGGCCAAATCCCATTGCTTTTAACCCTTTCTTTGTCCTTCTGCTGGACATAGTTTAATTGTGGAAGGGGCAGTTTTGGGCTGGAAGACTGAAAATAAGTTACTTAGGAACAGAAAAATACTGGGAGATAACAGAGAGAGGAACTTGGAGAAGTGACTCCATAAAGCTGTTGAACTCCTGATGTTACCCTGACTCATTTATTCATGGATTTGATACTAACTAATATACTAAAGACTTTGAAAACTGAGCTAACAAGTAGATCACCTACGCCTCAGACTGACCACTGGGTGGCATAGACCCAAATAGCACTGCAAAAACTTTGAAAACTAAATTTACAAAGAAGACTAAAACAATAATATCAATATTTTCCTAGGATGTAAATCAGATTGAACGCCTTAAAATGTAATATTCAAAATGTTCAGGATACAAACCAAAAACTAGTTGGCATACGAAGAAGCATGAAAATCTCGGCTTGCATGGGAAAGGACAATAGATGCCAACAATAATTATCTGACAAAAACTTTAAAGAAAGTTATTATGAAAATTATCTAGTGGGCAATTGTGAACACTTTTGAAACAAATATTTAAGAAGAAGGTATCAGCAAAGAAATAAAAAATATAAAGGAGAACACAATAGAAATTTTAGAACTGAAATAATCAGTGAAATAAAAATGGAATATGGTCGGGCGCAGTGGTGCACGCCTATAATCCCAGCACTTTGGGAGGCCAAGGCAGGCAGATCATGAGGGCATGAGATAAAGACCATCCTGGCCAACATGGTTTCTACTAAACCCCCGTCTCTACTAAAGAATACAAAAATTAGCTGGGCATGGTGGCATGCACCTGTAGTCCCAGCTACTCAGGAGGCTAACACAGGACAATTGCTTGAACCCAGGAGGTGGAGGTTGCAGTGAGCTGAGATCACACCACTGCACTCCAGCCTGGCGACAGAGCAAGACTCCATCTCAAAAAAAAAAAAAAAAAAAAAAGGAATACTATGCAGCTATGAAAAAGAACAAGATCACGCCCTTTGCAGGGACATGGATGGAGCTGGAGGTCATTACCTTAGCAAACTAACATAGGAAAAGAAAACCAAATACCACATATTCTTACTGATAAGTGGGAACTAAATGATGAGAACACATAGACACATGGAGAGGAGTAACACACGCTGGGGCCTATTGGAGGGTGGAGGGTGGGAAGAGGGAGAGGATCAGGAAAAACAACTCATGGGTACTAGGCTTAATACCTGAGTGAGGATATAATCTGTACAACAAACCCGTATGACACAAGTTTTCCTATGTCCCACAGACAAACAAATATTACTACATGGACTTACTGGAAAAATAGAGATTATAGAGAAAAGAGTCAGTGAACTTGAAGATAGAGCAATAGAAATTATCCAATCTGAACACAGAAAAAAAGATTGAAAAAATGAACCTCAGAGACCTGTGGAACAGTAACAAAAATTCTATAATTCACAAAATTGGGGTCCAAGAAGGAGATAAGAAAGAGTGCTGAGTTGAAAAAATATTTGAAGAAATAATGGTTGAAAACTTTTCAGGTTTGACAAAGGACAAATCTATAGATTTACAATGATGAGCCAATCTCATTCAGGATAAACCCAAAGAAATCCATGCCCAGATACATCATAATCAAATTGCTGAAAGATAATGAGAAAGAAACAAGTCTTGAAATCAGCCGTAGAAAAACAATGTATTCTATAGGGAAAATGGATTTCTCATTCAAAAGAATGGAGCCCAGAAGTAAGTAAACAACATTTTTCAAGTACCAAAATGAAAGGTTGTCAACCTAGAATCCTAAATCCAGTGAAAATATCCTCAATTATGGTGAAATAAATACATTTTAAGATTAAGAAAAAGAGAATTCAAAACCAGCAAACCTGCTTTCAGAGAATTGCTAAAAAAAAAAGTTTTCTGACAGAGAGGAAATGATGCCAAAAGAAAATCTGGATCATCAAGAATGAAGGAAAAGCAATAGAAATGGTAAATATCTGGGTAAAAATAATAGACTTTTCTCCTCTTGAGTTCCTTACAACATGTTTGATGATTGAAAGGAAAAACAAACAAAAACAAAAAAATGTCTGATAGTATGTTCAGTGTATATAGATATAAAATGTAAGACAACTATAGCACAAAGATGTGGAAGGTAAAGGAATCTATATGGTGGTAAGGTTTCTACATTCCAATTGAATTAGTAAAATATTGATTCTAAATAGATTTATTGATTCTAAATGAATTGTGAAAAGCATACATTTGGAAAACTCTAAAGCAATGTCCCTCCTTTCCTTCTGTTCTGACAGAGAAGGGTTCCTACTTCTTTTTAAGACCAGTCCCTTCACCTGCTGCAAGCTGCATCCCAAGCTCCTTGGCCTTCTCTGATTTCTTATAATAGTGATCATTCTCTCTAGCTCACTCTTTCTCCTGTATTTTCAACAGCTCCAATATTCAGGAAGCAAAAAGGAAAACAGTCTCCTTCAAAACTACATCCCCTCCTCTCTCCCTTAACCTTCCTCTTCCCTGTCAACCCCCTCAAACACTCCATCATCTCACTTCTCACTCTCTCTCAGTCTACTCCAGTCTGGCCTGGCTTCCACGACTCCACCAAATCAGCTTGTTGTCAAGGCCACCAATGACCTTCATGGTGTCACCACCCCTGGTCACCTGTCGGCCCCCATCTTCCTTGACTTCTCAGTGGGCTGCCCATGTCCTCCTGATGAAAACAGTTCTTTACTGGCTTCCAGGACAGCACACTCCTGACTCGAACTCTCCAGACACTCTTCATTCTCCTTAGTTAGATCATTTTCCTCTACTCTTCCCTTAAAAGCTGGACTTTCCCAGGCTTCTGTCCCAGGCTGTCCTCTCATCTCCTTCTGTATATTCTTCCTGAATCATCTCATCCATTTGTATGATCAAAATTATTATTACTGTCTATATGCCAATGGCTCCTAAATTTACATCTCTGGCCTAGTCATCTTTCCATCTTAGCCATATCTATATATCCAACTGCCACTTTAATACAAGCATATCTCAGAGATATTATGGGTTCATGTTCATACCACCACACTAAAGCAAATATCACAATAAAAGTAGTCACATGAATTTCTTGGTTTCCCAGTACATGTAAAGGTTATGTTTACCCAAACTGCAGTATGTTCATTGTAAAATTATGTCTAAAAAGTAATGTACATACCTTAATAAAAGATACTTTATTGCTAAAAAATGCTAACAATCATCCGAGCCTACAGTAAGTCCTAATCTTTTTGCTGGTAGAAGGTCTTGCCTCAATGTTGGTGTCTGCTGACTGATCAGGGTGGTGGTTGCTGAAGGCTGAAGTGGCTGTGGCAATTCCTTAAAATAAGACAACAATGACATTTGCCCACTCGACTGACTCTTCCTTTCACAAATATTTCTCTGTAGCATGCAATGCTGTTTGATAGCATTTTACCCACAGCAGAACTTCTTTCAAAATTGGAGTCAATCCTTTCAAAACATACCACTGCTTTATCAACTGGAATATTCTAAATCCTTTGTTGTCATTTCAACAATGTTCATAGCATCCTTACCAGGAGTAGATTCCATCTCAAGAAACCACTTTCTATTTTTATCCATTAGAAGCAACTCCTCATCATGTTAAAGTTTTATCATGATATTGCAGCAGCTTAGTCACATCTTCAGGCTCCACTTCTAATCTTTCTGTTTTTACCACATCTGCAGTTACTTCCTCCACTGAAGTCTTGAACCCCTCAAAGTCATCATGAGGATTGGAATCAACTTCTTCCAAACTCCTGCTAATGTTAATATTTTGACTTCAACTCATGAATCGTGACTATTCTTTATGCCATCTAGAATGTTGAATCTTTCCAAAAGGTTTTCAATGTACTTTTCCCAGATACTTCAGTGGAATCACTATGTATAGCAGCAGTAGCATTAAAAATGTATTTTTTAGCCTGAGTGACATAGTAAGGCCCTATCTTTACAAAAAAATTTAAAAATTAGCCAGGTGCGATGGCACACATCTGTAGTCCCAGATACTCAGGAGGCTGAGGCAGGATGATCACCTGAGCCCAGCAGGCTGAGGCTGCAGTGAGCCATGATTGTGCCATTGCATTCCAGCCTGGGTGACAGAGTGAGACTCTGCGTCAAAAAATGTTTTTTTAAAAAAAACAAGGCTTGAAAGTCTTTGTACCATAGAAGGATCCACACAAAAAACTTGAAAGTCAAAATTACTCCTTGATCCGTGGGCCACAGAATGGATGTTGTGCTAGCAGGCATGAAAACAACATTAATATTCTTGTACATTTCCATCACAGCTCTTGACCTAGCAGGTGCATTATCAATGGGCAGTAATATTTTGAAAGAAATTTTTTTTTTCTTAGCAGTAGGTATCCAAAATGGGCTTTAAATATTTAGTAAACTATGCTGTAAACAGGTGTGCTGCCTTCCAGGCTTTGTTGTTCCATTCACAGAGGAAAAGTAGAGTAGATGTAGCATAATTCTTCAGGGCCCAAGGACTTTCAGAATGATAAATGACCATTGGCTTCAACTTAAAATCACCAGCTGCATTAGCCCCTAACAAGAGAGTCAGCCTGTCCTTAGAAGCTTTGAAATCAGGTGTTGACTTCTCTCTAGCTATGAAAGTTCTAGATGGCATATTCTTCCAATAGAACACTGTTTCATCAACATTGAAAATATATTGCTTAGTGTAACCACTTTTATCGGTTTTCTGAGCTAGATCTTCTGGATAACTCACTGGAGCTTCCCCATCAGCACTTGCTGCATCACCTTGCATTTTTGTTATGGAGATGGCTTCTTTCCTTGTAACTCATGAACAGCCTCTGCTAGCTTCAGACTTTTCTTCTGCAGCTTTCTTGCCTCTCTCAGCCTTCATTGGATTGAACAGAGTTAAGCTCTTGCTCTGGATTAGGCTTCAGCTTAAGGGAATTTTGTGGTTGGTTTGATCTTCTATCCAGAGCACACAAACTTTCTCCAGATGAGTAATATAAGGTTACCTCACTTTCTAATCATTCATGTATTCAGGGAAGTGTCACTGTTAATTTTTTCAAGAGCTTTTCTTTGCATTTACAACTTGGCTAATGGTTTAGTGCAAGAGGTCTAGCTTTCTCCCTATCTCAGCTTTTGAAATGCCTTCCTCCCTAAGCTTAATCACTTCAAGCTTTTGATTTAAAGTGAAAGATGTGCGACTCTTTCTATCACTTGTATTAGTCCATTTTCATGCTGCTGATAAAGGCATACCTGAGACTGGGCAATTTACAAAAGAAAGAGGTTTAATTGGACTTACAGTTCCATGTGGCTGGGGAAGCCTCACAATCATGGTGGAAGGCAAGAAGGAGCAAGTCCTGTCCTACGTGGATGGCAGCAGGGCAAAGAGAGAATGAGGAAGATGCAAAAGCAGAAACCCCTGATAAAACCATCAGATCTCGTGAGACTTATTTACTCCCATGAGAACAGTATGGGGGAAACCACCCCCGTGACTCAATTATCTCCCCTCAGGTCCCTCCCACAACATGTAGAAATTATGGGAGTACAATTCAAGATGAAATTTGGGTGGGGACACAGCCAAACCAGATCACACTTGAACACTTAGAGGCCACTGTATGATTATTAATTTAAATATTGTTGTGTCTCAGAATAGAGAGGCCCAAGGACAGGGAGAAAGACAAGGGAATGGCTGTTCAGTGGAACAGTCAGAACACACACAACATTTATCAATCAACTTTGCTATCTTATAGAGGCACAGTTAGTGGCATCCCCAAATAATTACAATAGTAACATCAAAGATCACTGAACACAATCACCATAAAAGATATAATAATAATGGAAAGGTTGACATATTGTGACAATTACCAAATTCCCAAAATGTGACATACAGACATGAAGTGAGCACATGCTGTTGGAAAAAACGGTGCCAATAGACTTGCTTGACACAGGATTTCCACAAACCTTCAATTTGTAAAAAATGCAGTATCTATGAAGCACAATAGAGCAAAGCACAATAAAATTAAGTATGCCTGTATCTCTATTTGAATATTTCACATTTATCCGAACCTCAGTGTTCAAATTGAACTGATCATCTCTTTCCTGCCAAAAAATAAATAAGTAAATTCCACTATTCTAGTATTTTGTATCTCAGCAAACAATCCTGCCATCCATCCTGTCAGCCAAGTCAAAATGACTGTGGGGGAATATCCTACATTCAATCTAGAACTAAGTCATGTGTATTTTACCTCCTAAAAGTCTCTCAAATTAGATGACTTATTCCCCATGCCCATAATTTCCCATTTCTACCTTAAGTCGTCACCATTCTCTCATGGTGATTTTAGTAACCTTAAGACTGGTTCCCCTGTTACCTTTCTTGGCCTCCTATATACTAGTCTCCATACTAGGGCCAGAGTAGTAGTAGTATCTCTATAAAATACCAATTTGTCCTCTTCTCTTCTCTTTTCTCTCTCTCTTTCTCTGTCTCCCTCAAACACACACACACACACACACACACACACACACACACACCCCAGCATTGCTTAAAATCTTATCTTTCAGTGGCTCCTCATTGCTATTAATATAAAGTCCCATGTTTAAAATCTTGAACCCTGCAAGAACTGTCCCATATCTCCCATTGTGGTTTCACTTTTTGATACACTCTCTTGGTTTCTACTTTCTAGCTACACTTTCCAGCTCTTAATCATTCTATAATAGCAGACACTCATGACTCTGGTCCTCTTCATATACTGTTTCAATTGCCTTGAATGTCTTCCTGCTCCCTCTCTTCTCCTACCATCTGCTTACCCTACTTTTACTCATACTTTTGCTTTCAGTGTAAACATCTCATTCATAGGAAAACCTCTGCTGATCATTCAACTCAGATAAGATCAGGTTTATATGTTCTCATAGCTCTCTGTATTTTTCATTTATAAAGGCTAATACAGACTGCTAGTATGTAATTATTTAATGACTATCTCTCCTCACTATATTTGAAAGTTCCATGAGGACAAAAACCATATCTATTGTTTACTCATTGCTATGGTTTGAATGCATGTGTCCCTCCAAAATTCATATGTTGGAACTTAAACCCCAATGTGATAGTATTAAGAGGTGAGACCTTTAGGAGGTGATTAAGTCATGAGGGCAGAGCCCTCATGAGTGGGATTATTGACATTACAAAAGGGCTGGAAGGAACTAGCTACTCCCACCCCCACCCTTTTTGGCCTTCCTTCTGCCATATGAGAAAGCAGCAAGAGGCACCATCTTTGAAGCAGAGAGCAGCCTTCATCACACACCAAATCTACTGGTGTCTTGATCTTGGACTTCCCAACATCCTGTGAGCAATACATTTCTGTTACTTATAAGTTACCTAGCCTCAGATATTTTGTTATAGCATCATGAATAGATTAAGACAGTCTTATTCTTTTTTTAAAATTTGTATTCATGGTTTTTATTTTTAATTTTTATTTATTTACTTATTTATTACACTTTAAGTTCTAGGGTACATGTGCAGAACACGCAGGTTTGATACATAGGCATACACATGCCATGGTGGTTTGCTGCACCCATCAACTCATCATTTACATTAGGTATTTCTCCTAATGCTATCCTTCCCTCAGCCGCCCACACCCCTACAGGCCCTGGTGTGTGATGTTCCCCGCTCTGTGTCCAAGTGATCTCATTGTTCAATTCCTATCTATGAGTGAGAACATGCAGTGTTATTCTTAAGACATGAAGGTGCCTGGTACAGAGTAGGAGCTCAAGAATATTTGTTGAATGAATCTGTCCTCTCAAGACTGATCAGAGTGTAAAAGAACTCATTATACTCTAATTTTCATTGAAAAAACATACAAGTTTTCAAAATCAAACGTTGCTGAGAAAATAAAATTCACAGTCATAAGTGAGATGATAGATTACAGGTTTGTCATTCACATTTATATAAAATCTAGTCCAGATTGACTTCACTTGCACAGTTTGCAAGGCATCACAGTTTTCTGTTTCTTTCCCTCACTTCAACCAAGTATTTTAAAATGACATACAAAGCCACTCTTTTCAGTTCTTTAACAATATGGTTATTCCTCCCCTCTTCCTTTTTGGGTCTCTTTTTTACTCCAAGGGAAAGGGCTGATTTGGGAGCTCTGGCGAAGAAACACAGACTGTTAATTCGCTAAGTATTTGCTAAGGGGTTTCTCCAGCCAGAAAAGAAAGGACATTCGAATTAGATACTTTATATATTAACATAACAGAATCACAAGTAGATAGGCCAGTGTCTTACTCAGCATGGTTTTTACTGTCCCTTCTGAAGGGTACTGGAGTCATTCTACTGCAATCGTTAAAGACTTTTTTCCATCCTGATAATATTATAGGAATTTCTTCCTAACTATTTTTGGAGGTAGAATGGTTTCTCATAAATTCAGAGCACAGATAATTAAGGTAAGGAGAGAAGAATTTCTATTACATGAGGAGAAATCCCTTTTGACAACAAGCCCATTCAGTCTAGAAATACTACTCCATTAGGGTCTGTAGGGTTCCCTACATTTCAGTGCAGGCCATCTCATTCGATAAGACAGTACTGAGATACCCCCGGAAATAGCTATATCTTTTTCAAACCTACACAAGCTTGTGTGGAAGGGGCCAGTAAAGCTAAACACAGGTATTAGGTTTTCCCATAAGACCAGATCTGGTGTGTTGCCTTCCTTGTGGAAGTTTTCCAAGATTACTAGGGTGTCTAGTACAAAATTGTCACACAGTAGGCATTTCAGTCTGTCAATGGGGGTAGTGAAAGACTATTTCATCAAAGTGTTGGCAGGAAAATAGATAATCTTTCTGCTCTGATAAACATTTATTGGAATGACTCCCTAGATACACAATGGAGCATGACTGAAGTCCACAGACGTTGCATGTTCCTTCTAGGTTTGTAGGACTTCTACTTTCTGGTTATAAGGGTTTTAAGGATGGTACAATATAATTCACTCTGTCTTTGCCTGAGTTTGGGACCAATTGAAAGATAGAAAAGTGATACACATGGAGTTCAAAACATTAGTTTTGTTACTGATAAAGCTGATATTGGAGAATGTGGCTTCCCTAATATTGCACCACAGGTAATGCTATATAACCATAGGTATCCTCATGGGAAAGTCTCTCCCTGTAAAACTTAAAGAATAAAGCAGCAGACAAGAATGCACACTTCCGATGAGCAACTGGCTCCAAAGAAAATGGAGAGGAAGGAGAGCGAATTACACTTGCTCATTTCATGCTCCTAAATTCGCCAACTGGGTTAAGTCATCAGAATTAGTAGGTGAGAAAACAGACAGATGCCAGGAGAGTGTAAGGAAAATGTTTCCTGGTGGAACCCAGAGGAGAGTGGAAAAATTGATTCCCATGTCCCAGAACATCAGTTTTCACATGCAATATCTAACATTCTATGTCTATATCTCCAAGTAATAAGACTATTCCAAAGTTTGCATCAGTATATTTTTATTGATAAGTATATATCTTTAAATTGATGTTACTGATAACTTTATTTATGGTACATTTGCAAATGACTCTTTTTGATTTGTTGGTGTTTCTCACTGTGAACATTCTGTGAAAAATACAAATATACAATTATATGGTTTAATTAATATCTTCAATAGCCGATCTGAACTGACTGAAATAATACATCTAGAAATGGAAAGGATGAAAGAAAAACACGGGAATAACACAAAAGAGGCCCAAGATGTCTGTAGGGAAAATGGATAACATAAAAGCATGAATTCTATGGTTTGAATGTATCCCCTCAAAAATTCAGGTGCTGCCAATGTGATAGTATTATGAGGCCTTTGAGAAGTGATTAGGCCATGAGGGCTCCTCCCTCATAAATGGAATTAGGTGTCCCTATAAAGGGGCTTCACAGAGGGAGCTGGTTCCCTCTTGCCCACCACCTTCTACCATGTGAGTACACAACAAGAAGGCCCTCACAAAATGCCAGTGTTGTGATCTTGAACTTCCCAACCTCCAGAATTGTGAGGAAATACATTTCTGTTTTTTAATAAATTATCCAGTCTCAGCAATTTTGTTATAGCAGCACAAAACAGCCTAACATAGTGAGCATCTATGATTATAGAAATTTAATATTCTAATAGATGCTTAGAATAACAAGGTCTATAGAAAAGCTTAGGCATCACTTGACCCACTTCATTTGCCATTAAGGTCCAGAGAGGGGAAGGGACTTGCCAAAAATCATAACAGCAAATATGAGCACAGGGAGGGAAGTGAGATTAAAATTTAGGTCTTCTGATTTCCATTACAAAATATTGAGAAAAATTATGAATTAGATCCTTCTTGGTGATCTTTGAAGACTCATGGAGAATGAGAGAGGCACTCTAAAATAGAGCCTAGAAAATGTATTTCTTCGTTTCAAAAAAAATAAGAGAAATTTTCAGAGCTTAAACAATGTGACTTCGATGTAAAATTTAGTCAAGGCTTTAGAACTGATTACCAAAAAAGAACTACTGATGAGCAGAAAAAGAAGTGGTGATTACCAGGAATGAACATGTATGACCAACAGCTAGTTTTGATGAAATGATCTAATTACCTACTGAAAGATCCATGCTTATTTTTGATACAACAAAGGATCCAAATTAAGTTACTGTAAATAACAAATCTTGGTATGTGGTACATCTAGAAATATCTGTTATACTGAGACAAGCAGCTTTCTTTTCTCCTAAGCATAATATTTTGCATTTTATGCACTCTTGGCACAATGTTACACTAAGTTCAATTAACAAAAAACAATATATAACAACATTGTCAATAGCTGGCATAGGCAGCTGGCCAGCTATACCTTTCCTACACTGGCTAATTCATAGTCATTTGGATGACCTTTATCTCATTTATAATGACCAGAATTGTGGAAAATATTCCAGCTGGGGAACCACCATCTTTGCATCATGTCTCCTGACACTGAAAATCATGTTCCTCCTACCTTTGTGGGGCTCAACGGACTGCTTTACTTAATTTTGACGTTTCTGGCATGCCTTTAAGCTATGTGCTGGCCACTCTCAATTACTTTCATGTATCACACTTCCTCTCACTATATGACCCCCCAAACATTCCTCCTATCTTTCCATGCAGAGACACACTTCTGGCTTCCCTTGGAGCCTTTCCCCTCAAATAATCCACAGACACATTCCCACAAATTACATTTGTGTACTTATTGGCAAGCTACAGTTAAGCTTCCAACTTATTTTTTCACGCTTATTTAAAGATGTATTGCAATTCCTTCACAGGGTTAGTTGGTTAGTAGATAAGATGAATGCTGTATATATAGTGTATCTATCTGGATTGAATAAGGCAGGCATTTGACAATGTTTTGTATTGAAACATTGTCAAACATTGTATTGAAACATATTATATTTTTCATCATAAAAAAGTAGACAGAAACAGAATTATATAGGTTCACAATTAATTGAACAATTATACCCAAACATTTCTGCTTACTGGATTAATTATAAGCTCCATAAGGGCAGGAACTACAGGTATTAAGATAATCAAATAAAAAATGGTTAAAAAATAAGTGAAGGGATAAAAGGTATCAAACATAGAAAGATCTGTAGTCCTTGCCTTGTTCAATATTTTTGTTGATGAGTTGGACATGGATGAAGAGAGCTGAAATGGACCCAATATTTGTTAAAAATGTGTAATGATCAATGGAAAAATCTTTCAAATACACAAGATAAAGCAGGCTTGGCTTAAGAGCTTCATATATGAAAAAAAAAGACTTTGAGGACTTAGTTGACAGCAAGCTTGAGTCAACAATGTGTAGTTACTGAAAAAGTTGGTAAAATCTCAGTCCTCATTAATTAAAGTATAATATGCAAAGGAAGGAAGGTATAAAATTCTTATTTAAATTTGCTCTAACAAAATCTCACCTGAAAGAATGTGGTCTGTTCTGAGAGGCAAATTTTAGTTTGATAATAAGTAGAACTGTATAACCATTAGATTTAGCCAACAATGGAACAGACTTCCTTGAGAGAGGCAGTAGGTTTCCCAACACTGGAAGTATTAAGTAGGGAATGGAAATCTACTTGGAAAGACATTATACAGGAAATTCATCTTCAATAAGAGAGAATGGTGAGAAAATAAAAGGAAAATCTTACAGCCAAATTGGTTATTGTCTTTGTCACACTGGTTCCCACAAGCAGACTATAGGTATACAATAAGATATTAATCCTTTCAGCACTCATGGCGATCAGGCAGGGCTTTGGGTAGCTGGAACCTCCAGGCTAGTTGCCTTTGGCTGCAAGCAGTCTTAGCTATACGTCCCAGTGAAATATAGAAATGCCATTTTTTATCTGTGTCATAATGTAAAAAGATTGGGAACCACCGTACAAAATTAACTCTGGGTTCCTTTCAGTTATGATGAGTGAATTTTCCAAGTTAATGTCAGAGTTGTCACTAGGAATTAGTCCGTGGTTCTTTCTAAATTACGGAACCCATAATAGAGAGTAAAACACCTATAGAATCTAGAATTAAAGCAAAATAAAGATAGCCACTGTGGAATTTGACTTAGAAAAAAATGGTAAAGAAGACAAATAGAGAGGCTGCAGTTCTAAAGGTTTGGAACCTGGAGGAGGAATCCTATCCTTTGTGCATTGATGGTGGAATTGACCATAGGCAAAGAGGGCTGCCCTTTCTTAAGTGTATCCTGAATCAGTGCCTATATGCAAAGAATTAGCCTTTCCAATTCCAGGGCCTTTTGAAAAAGAGCATAGATAAATTTTGACTAGCAAAAGACTAAATAGAAAAACTCCAAGAAGGAGGTGCCCAAGCAAGGCAGAAATGGATGAGATGCTATAAGAGGGGGGCTTGTAAAGCTTGGAACAGTCTGAAGGCATATTGAATATTTGAGAACCAGTAGTCAGGGAGGCTGGAAGGGCACCAAAGAAACCTTGGTTGATTCCACACTTTGGCAGCATTTCTGACAAACTTCAGCCAGAAATCTCTCCCATTGCAATGTCCCCTTTTGAGAATATCAGGCAAAATTTACAAAAACCAACAGATGCATTTCACAGAAGCAATATTAGCACTTTTCAAATCTACTTCATATTTAGTGGACAAAGAAGAAAATAGTGTTCTATACAAATGATAGCTTAAAAGCAAATCATGCTCATTGTCATGTGTTGTTCTCATGACATGAAGACTTTAAAGGCAGAAACTGTCTTAAGGTTTTATATTTGCATTCTGATGCCTAACAGAGCACAGCATGGATCATTTGATAGATACATACATACATATAAAAATACATACATATATACATACATACAAAATGGAGACACTATGGCTATCTGCTCAATGAAATAGTTGGATAATTATTAGGACTTGGAATGAGACCCATAAAAAGACAGAGAAAGATTTTGCCATAGCCCTTGGCAGGTCATTCCTGCTTCCTCACCAAACCCAAATACCAACTCTCAAGATACCCCCATCCCCTGGACATTTGGAGAAGCAATAACCTTCCTGCAGAAGAAAACTGGTTCCTTGCCTCCGAGATCAGAATGACTCAGAGGAAGAGAGAGAGATTTAAAAAATGTTATCAGGCTAAAAGGTTACTGTTTAAATCATAAGTGTCTTAGATGAAAACCAGTTCAGAATAAGTAACTATTTTACTTTTCACAACCAGTCATTCTCTCATCTCACATAGTTCTACATCCAGCCCCCAACTTCCTCATCATCTCTAAAATAAAGTATCACACCTCAGTAGATTGTCTCAGCACCTTCTAAAGCCTCATAAGGTGGGATTACAGTGGTCCAGCAGGAGGTAGTTAGAGATAAATGTCACATTGTATGGCAAATGTATTTACATGGAAGAAAAAGTTGCCATGAGCTCACAGCTGTGGATGTGGAAAGATTATAGACTGTAGTAATTGGTACAGATTTCCTCAAGGAATACCATTTAGGATGATCAGTGTATTTGGCTCCTAGAGGGTTTTTAAAGGCCACTATCGTAGTATGGGAAGAACATTGCAATAAAAGGCTTGTAGCCCTCGTTCTGCCTTATGTGAACTTGGACAAGTCCCCTTTGCCATTCTGGCCTAATTTGTAAAATAGAAAAACAATTCCTGCTTTGCTTACCCCACAGATTGTTATGAAGTCAGATGAAATAGTTATTATAAGATAATTTTAAAACAATAAAGCAGAGGTCAGACAAAAGTTATTATAAAAATTTTTAAAACAATAAAGAAAAATACAAATAAAAGAAACATTCTACTCTAATTTCTTCATTTTACAGAGGAGACAATTTCGAAGCTAAGATGTTACAGTACTGTTTACAAATACATAGCTAGTTAGTAGCAGAGCCAAAAGGACTCATTCTCCTGACTGTTAGTTAAGTCATTTCTCCACTGCCCTAATTTGTCTTCTTCACTAACTTGGTATATGTGAGAACTCAATTGACTTGTCACTGCAAGACACTGCAAGAAGCTTCCCCAGAGGGAAAGAATTGGACAAGGCCAAACAACTTGAGTGGATACTAAGAAGTACTGATACTGATAGGCTTAGAGAGAAAGAAAGAGCCACATTCCAGAGCATTTATGTGATCTCACATTTTACAGTGCACTTTTCATAAATAATAGAGGCCACACTGGAATAACGGCTATGAGCACAAGTTCTAGAACCAGAGATAGACCTGGGTTCAAATCTTGGATATATTATTTACTAGCTGTATGACTTTGAGCAAGTTACTTTATTACTTTTGCTCCCCTAGCCATCAAATGGGGATAGTAAGAAAAACTATTCATTAGGTAGCTGTTAGAAATAAATGAGATAAACCATATCACATGTTTTAACATGATGCCTAGTACTTAACTTCTCAATAAATTAGCTATTCTTATTATTTGTTTTGGTGTTGTTGTTATTCTTATTCAGCCCTAAAACTTCAAAGGTCATGCCTATCACCACATGGTCCATAGAAGTATCAGTGCCATTTAAAATGCCAGAGACAGACAGGACAACCTCAGACCAGCCACAAGATTACTTCTTAAAGGAATGAAAACAGACAGTTTCCTTCCAATTCTAAGATACTAAGAAATGTTTATCATGAACAGATATTTAGTTTCACCAAGTGCTTTTTGCCATTTATTGAGATGATCCTACAATTTTTCACCTTAAATTGGTTAATACAATAAATTACATTCCCTAATTTTGAACTTGCTCATTATAGCTTATTTTATAATACATCACTTGATTCAATTGTCTAATGTTTTATTAATTTTGAAAAATCTGTTAGTGAGATTAATCTACAGGGTTTTTTATTGCTGTGTTTTGTTTTGTTTTATACTAGCTGACTTTGTTATCAAAATTATACTATCCTCACAGAATGAGTTGGGAAACTCAATGTTTTTTCTCTGTGTTCTAGAAATAAACACTACGAGTTAGGGGAAGGATAAGAAGGAATGATTTATTTGGCAAAATTAGTGGTAAAACTAATAAGAGAATTAGTAAGGTGGCTATATATAAAATAAATATAATTAAAATACACTTAAGTAATATAAAACAGAAAATGTGGAGAACTGTATAACTTCTGAATGGTAACACTTTTAAGGTAGAAGTAATTACACATTTGGAAAATATGAATGTGGTATAGTATAATAATTTTGATTGGTAACCTTGAATGGTTTAGGACTTTATTTACATGATAGTATCAGTTTGGGTGAAGAAACTTCTTAGATATGAATTTCATTATTATTGTAGCATTTTATATCCTCTCTGGTGAACTGGGTGTAGTTACCATAAGTTTAAAGATGAGCATATAAGCATAGAGTGCCTAATTCATTTAGAATGATAATCTGCATATTTGCATTCACATTTCAGTGGAACTTATTGAGGAATGTCTAGATATCATCACTGTAAATTTAGGCATTGTCTGTGGATTTTTACTTAGAAAGATGTTTGCAATGCTAAACATGTCTATCTTAACATGTTTAGCCGTTAACTGAAACTGTACTGTGGTTTGTGTTACGATTAGCAGATGATGTATCAGCATAGGAATCATAAATATGCTTATGAATCATCTTTCTGGAAGGTGTGAGATTTTCTATTTGAGCTCAGTTTCTTAGAGATCCAGGTAATAATATGATAGAATGATTCAACTTAAAGATATTGTACAGCATAAATAGGTCAATGTTTAAAAAGTCAGAAATGAGAAGTCCAAGGACAAATTTTAAAAGGCTTTTTGGGAGATGACTGAGGAATACAATAGTATACGTATTTAAAATGGATGATGTAAAGAAATAGGTACATAAAGACAAAGGAAGGACGAGAAAAGAGGGCAAAGGAGAATTAGCTTAAAGGTAACCCTTAAAAAAGTCATTAATGATTATTTAGAGACACATTAGAAATTATTCAGTAGATACTTTGAGCCCCAGAATCTCTTTATTACTTGTCTGCTCTAGGTTGTTTATCTCCAAAAGCAAATCATTGGAATGGGGCCAGTATTGCATTAGGATTACTAATGGCTCACTGTCTATGTTTGCCTTTTTTTTTTTTTTTTTTTTGAGAGACACTTAAAGAACAATCCTCAGTAAGTACCCCTGAGCCCTTGGACCTTTATAACATGAACAATTCTAAATCATGGAACAGGGAAGAGGGCAGAAATAGAATATCCTAAGAGCTGATAGTTATGGCTTGGAACATAGTGACTGGAATATTCCTATAAGATTGGCCTTAGCGAAAAAGAAAGTGGAAAAAGGATCAACAATAGAACAGGAAAGACACAGGGACAATATGGGCCCCAAGGAGAGGAAGTTCCTCTAGGAATCTGAGGATGGTGTTGAATTTCATGGTTTAAAGCAGGCTCAAAACAAAGGAGTTAGGAGAAATGTAATGTAAGAATTACCTCAGGAGCTTTAAATTTTTTAATTAAGATATAAAGTATATAAAAGTGCATAAAGAGCAGTAATCTTAAGTGTAAAGCTAAATAAAATTGGATATATGGATATAAGCCTGTGTAACCCCTATATAGATCAAGATATAGAACACATCCAGCACCCTAGAAAGTTCCCTCTGGCCCTTTCTGATTCTATATTCCATTAATCTCTTCCCAAGAGGTAACCCCTATTCAGACTTTTTCTTATCATAAATTAGATTTGCCTTTTCTATAAATTTATATAAATAGAATAATACAGTATGTACTCTTTTGTCTTTTTCACTCAGTGTAATGTTTTTGAGATTGATTCATATTATTGTACATGTCAGTAGTGTGTAAAGTTTTATTCATTCTACTACTGATGAACATTTGGGTTGTTTCTAGTTTGGGGCTATTATAAATGATGCTTTTTGGATCATTAATATCCATGTTTTTGGGTGAACATGCACATTTGTTTTTGTTGGTTATGCATTTAGGAGTGAACTTGCTAGGTTGTAGGTATTCATACTTTCAGCTGTAGTAGATACTGTCAATTTTTTTAAAAAGTTGTTCCAATTAATACTCCCACTAGCAACATATAAGATTCCAAATGTTCAACAACCTTGGCAACACTTGGGGTCTATTGTTTAATTTTAGTCATTATTGTGGATGTAGAGTGGGCACATTGTGGATTTAATGTTCATTTCTTGATGAATAATTATGTTTTGTGTCTTTTCATATGTTAATTGGTCATTTGGATACCATCATTTGTGAAATATCTGCTCAGTTGTTTGACCCACTTTTAATTAGGCTATTGTCCTTTCTTATTGATTCGTAAGAGATCTTTATATATTCTGAACACAAGTCCTTTGTCAAATATATGTATTGTAATTATCTTCTACTCTGTGACTTGCCTTTTCTCTCTATTAATGGTATGTTTTGATGAAAAGAACTACTACACACACCCACCACCATCACTACCACCATCTCCCTAGCAGTCAAACTTACTTCCTACTTTATAGGTATAACAAAAGGCACCAGATAGGAGTTTCCTCATTTTCTTGCCACCAACCCTACACTTTCTGCCTCTGTGCCTATTCTATCTTCCTTTCAACTTATTATAGTAGTGGAGTTGTCCTTTCTCCTAGTTAAGGCCAATCTCTTCCTCTATGCTTTGAATTCCATTCACTCTTACCATTTGGAATCCCAGACATTACCAATTTCCCCCTATTTGTCCTGTATCTTCAGACGGTTCCTTGAAATGGCTCCTTCACATCAGCATTTAAGCATTTCCATTTTTCTCCCATTTTTAAGAAAACAACAAACAAAACGCCCCCTTGACTTCTCATCCTCCTACTGTATCCCTTCCCACTCCATTCACAGCCAATTTTTTCAAAAGAATTGTCCTTACTTTGTTTTGTTCATTTTGTCTGTTCTTTTCTTTATTTCTACTCACTACTTAACCCTCTCAAGTCTGATTTCCACCCCATCTCTCTACAAAGATCACTAATGACTTCAATATCACTAAATGTACTTTACACTTATGAAATCTCATTTTGTTGGATTTCGTAGTGGTAGTTGACAGACTTGACCACCACATGCTATACAAAACACTAACTTTTTTTTTTTTCTTTTTTTTTTTTTTCTTTTATTATTATTATTATTATTATACTTTAGGTTTTATGGTACATGTGCGCAATGTGCAGGTAAGTTACATATGTATACATATGCCATGCTGGTGCGCTGCACCCACCAACTCGTCATCTAGCATTAGGTATATCTCCCAATGCTATCCCTCCCCCCTCCCCCCACCCCACAACAGTCCCCAGAGTGTGATGTTCCCCTTCCTGTGTCCATGTGTTCTCATTGTTCAATTTCCACCTATGAGTGAGAATATGCGGTGTTTGGTTTTTTGTTCTTGCGATAGTTTACTGAGAATGATGATTTCCAATTTCATCCATGTCCCTACAAAGGACGTGAACTCATCATTTTTTATGGCTGCATAGTGTTCCATGGTGTATATGTGCCACATTTTCTTAATCCAGTCTATCATTGTTGGACATTTGGGTTGGTTCCAAGTCTTTGCTATTGTGAATAATGCCGCAATAAACATACGTGTGCATGTGTCTTTATAGCAGCATGATTTATAGTCCTTTGGGTATATACCCAGTAATGGGATGGCTGGGTCGAATGGAATTTCTAGTTCTAGATCCCTGAGGAATCGCCACACTGACTTCCACAAGGGTTGAACTAGTTTACAGTCCCACCAACAGTGTAAAAGTGTTCCTATTTCTCCACATCCTCTCCAGCACCTGTTGTTTCCTGACTTTTTAATGATTGCCATTCTAACTGATAAGGAGCTGCAAGATAAGCAGAAGGAAAACCAAAAGACTGTGGTGTACTATACTTAAAACACTCTAACTTTAAGTATAGTACACCACAGTCTTTTGGTTTTCCTTCTGCTTATCTTGCAGCTCCTTATCAGTATCCTTTGCTGGCTACTCCACTTCCACCAAGCCATTAAATATTGAACCTCCTCAAAGCTCTATTCCAGCCTCTCTCCTAACTTCCATTAGCTCCTAAGTAATTTCACCCACTCCCAGGGCTTTAATCATCCAAATTGCAAAGTCTTCCAGGTCCATATTTCCATTCCAGTCCTCTCTCCTAAGCTTTAAACATGTATAAATCCAAAATAAGCTCATCATTTTCATCCCACACATTCAACACAAATATATTTTACCTCCATTGTTACCATTGTTAGCAATATTGATCAATGATCAACTCTCAAGTCAGAAACCTGGGAGTCTTCTTTGATTCTTAGCACTCTCTTTCACTCCTTGCCAATAATAATATCTTATAAACATTCCAAAATCTGTTTATGCTTCTGCTTCCCCATTGTTATCAACTTGGTCTAAGCCCATATTACCTCTTTCTTGGACTATAGCTCCTAACTGGCCTCCTTTCTTTCACTCTTAAGTCCTATAGTCCACTCTCAGTGTTGTAGTCAGAGCAGTGTTTTAAGAACACAACCCAGTTCAAGTCATTATTTCATTTAAAACCCTCAAATGGCTCCATCAAATTCAGGTTAATTCAGTTCTTACCCTGGTTTAAATATTTGCATGATCTATCCCATAAATATACACAATTATTATCAATTAAAAATAAATAAAATATTTTAAAACAACAAAATACTTGCATGACCTGGCTCCCTGCTACTTCTGTGCCCTAATCTCCAATTGTTCATCTCATTGATCAGTCTCCTCCAGTTACATTTCCCTCCTTGATTCTCCTTGAACACCCCAACCATGTTCATACCTCAGAGCCTTTGCATTTGCTGATCCTTCAGCTGGAAATGGTGTACCCCACCAACCTTTAGATGGATTTTACTCATATTTCAGGATTCAGCTTAAATGTATTTTATTAGGGAAGCCTTCTTCAATTGTCCAAGGATTTACATCACCTTATAATCTATTTGCACATCTGTAATATCCCAGTGATTTTTAAATTTTAAAATTGTAATTACGAAATATTTCAAACATACAGAAAATTTAAAAAGCACCTATATATCCACTATTGAGATTAAACAGACACTGAATTTTTGTTAATTTTACTTTATATCACTTAAAAAAATAAAACATTACAGATAGAGACAAACCCTACCTCCATTCCTTCATCCCCCACTTCTCACTGATAGATGACCACTATCCTGAAGTTGGCATGTAACATCCCATACTTGTTTTTGTACTTTCAAAAATGTGTACGTATCCATTAAGATGTATTCGATTGATTTCATGCTTAAAATTTCGGGATCAAGTGTTTCATACTGTACATACCTTTTGCATCTTGCTTTTTCCCCCTCAATGTTATGATTTTAAGATTTATCTATATTGGTACACATTGATCTAGTTCATCCACATAACGACTTCATAGTATTCCATTGAATAAATGAACCATGCCAGCTTTCTTCTTCATTTCTCTGATGATGGGTAGTTAAGTACATTCCAATCTTTTTCTATACAAATTGTTTGCAATGAACATCCTTCACCATATCTCCTAATGCATATGTACAATTTTTAAGACTATAGGCCTAGAAGTGGGTATGTATATCTCTATATTTATTAGATATTGCTAAATTCTTTCCAAAGCAGTTATACCAATTTACAATTAGTAACAATGAAAAGCTCCTATTTCTCCTCATTTCTCCCAAAGTTGGTGTTATCAGAGTAAATTTTGCCAGTCTGGTGAATATTAAATAATATCTCGTTGTGATGCAACCTCTGTGAGGTTGGTTTTCTTTTAACATGTTTACTGGTCATTCAAGATCCTTCCTCTAGTAACTGCTGATTCATATTATATCTATATTTTTGATTTGGTTATTTGTCTTTTTTTGTTTATAGAAATTCTTTATATATTCAGAATTTTAAATGTTTGTTATTTGTGAGTTGTAAATATCTTCTGTCAGTCTGTAACTTCCCTTTACCTTTGCTTATACTGAAATATTTTAAATTTTAATATATTTAAATTTATCTTTCCCTTTATGGTTTGTGTTTTTATGTTTTATTAAAGAACTCCTCCCCATCTAGATATCATAAAGACTTCCTACTGTTCTCTTTTTTCTTACTTTCTTCTTACTAATACACAAACACACACACACACACACACACACACACCCCACAAACATATGTATTCTACTCTTATTATTTTTACTTAGGGTTTAAACCTGCCAGGAATTAAATTATTAAATTTTTATAAATGATGTAAAGTATTGATCTAATTTTATCTGTTTCCATAAGGGTAACCAAATATCCTAACACCATTTATTGGAAAGTCCATCATTTCATACACTGATTTATTATATACTCTATATGTCATATACTAATCATTTATTCTTGTCTATTTGTAAGTTCATTGTGATTCTCCACCATTTATTTGTCTATTCATGCTATAATATTACACTTTTTAAAAATATTATGGCTTTATGGTAAGTTTCACTATCTAGTAATGTCAGTTCTTCATGCTTATTCCTCAAAATAGTCATGATCATTATTACCTATTTTCAATTTTATATGAATTTTAGTATCAGTATGTCAAGTTCTGTAAGAATAATATCCTTAATCCATATTTATTATTGATATCTTGATTAAACTTTCATTTAATATATGGAATAACTTGAGAATAATCATTTATGTTCACAAATCTTTCCCTCAGGAACATAGTATAACTCTACATTCATTTAGGCCTTTAAAATAGATTGTAATTAAGGTTTTATCATTTTCTTCTTCAAGAAGAAACACTTTTAAATTATTGCATTTTATAAGAGTTATTTCTATATACCTTGTAATTTTTGTTGCCCTTATAAATGCTTGAGGGGATGGATACTCCATCTTTCATGATGTGATTATTATGCATTGCGTGCCTGTATCTAAACATCTTATGTACCCCATAAATATGAATCCCCTACTATGTACCTACAAAAATTAAAAATTAAAAAAATAGTAGCTATGGGAGGAGGGGGTGTCCATTCTTGCATATTGTATGTATGTGTGTCTTATACCCATAAATATTTCACTATGTTTGCATTGGTTTTTAATTTTGTTCTATCTTTTGCTATTTAGAAAAATTGTATTTTTGCTCTAATGATATCTTGATTCTCGTGGTTTTCAAACTTTTAACATACCTCAGAATCTCCTAGAGAGCTGTTACAACACATTGCTGGGCCCCAATTCCAAAATTTCTGATTCAACGGTTCTGGGGTAGGGTATGAGAATTTGTATTTCTAACAACTTTCCAACAGATGCTGATGGTACGGGTCTAGTACAACATTTGAAGAGTTATTATTTTATACTAATATCTTTATATAATGCTTTTAGCCCCATTTTAAAGAAACTGTCTATTGTTTCCCCTCATGAGTCATAATGAAATTTGCTGGTAACCTCTTTTTGCCTTTCCTCTCTTTCTGACCTAGCCTCTGATTTAAACCTATATCATTTTACTCCCAGTTAATATTTACAAGGCTATCCTCTTTCTATACCCATTTTTATTATTTGTAGTATATTTATATTTCAGACCATATAATATTTAACTCTATTCTGTCATTCCATCCCCATTATTTATTCTTAGCTTTACAGGTAAATATAGCTACTGCTCACCATTAGAAATGTCCCAAGCTTCTCCTATAGTTTCTTGCTTATTTGAAGCTTGTTCTCTATTAAATCCCTTAGGAAAGAATAATGACAATATTTCTTGAGTTCTTGCGTATTCATTACAGCTTGTCTTTTAACTTGGTTGGATGTAAAATCTTTGGTATGCTGTTGCTTATCCATCTCATTTATAAGTAGTTTTCCTACATCACAATCTTTGTACATTTCTCTGAGCAGTTTTTTTCTGAAGCCTTTCTTCTGGAAGAACTCTAATACTACATTAAACAAACACATACAAATAGCCTTTTTATGTATACTTAGAAATCTGGTGCTCATAGGTAAGCAGCTCCTTGGCAAAAGAAGTGCAGTAGTGGCCAGCTGAAATGGCTACTTCTATCCAGAGCTTTTCAGAACTGAACATTTCTTGGGGAATTAGGTGATGTCACCAGTGTACCTGGTGCTGTACTTCTTCCACTTTTCCACGTTTATATCCACTTTTGATCTCCCTTACAGGCATTTGAACCCACATCCTAGTTAAGACCCATTTATAGTCCATAGCCAGAAAATTTCCTTTGAATGCATACCTATTCTGTTGGTGGTAGTTTTTTTTTTTTTTTTTTTTTTTTGCCAAACTACACTTTCACATGGCAAGCAGGTCTTTTAGAAATCCAATTATATGCCTTCCAAAGGTCCAAGGCCTTATTTCTAGTCAACTTGTACAGACCATTACAACTTCAGCTAACACAACTGCATATTGCTCAGCTGGCTTTTATCTGCAAGCACCACCTACTGGCCTGGAAGTAAAGCTGCACAACCCGATACAACGCCTGTTGACAAAATGCTTGTGCTGGGGAATGAGATAAGCTTCCTGAGACCTCCAAGTCCCTGTCTCTACAGGAGGCAGTGAGCCTGTTCACATCCCCAGTACACCACTACTATAATCAGATAATCAGCATTTGAGAAAACCACCACATTAAGCCTATTTATAACCCTGGCATTCATACAGAGTCCTGGTCCCCTGAAAGCACTCAGAAAAAATGCCAAATGACTCTACTGAACATACACTACAGTCACACACTCAAGGGGGTGGGGGGAAACAAAAAGTCTCATCCCAATGAAAATAAATTCAAAAATAAGAAGTGACAGCTTATCCAGATAAGAAGGAACCAGTGTAAGAACTCTGGTAGTATAAAAAATGAAATGTTTCAACAACCCCAAAGAATCACACTAGCTCTCTAGCAATGGATTCTAACCAAAATGAAAATTCTGCAATGGCAAATAAAGAATTAAAAGTATGGATTTTAAGGAAACTCAGTGGAAACCAAGAGAAAGTTGAAAAGAACAGAAAGAAATCAGAAAAATAATTCAGGATATAAATGGAAATTTACTAAAGAGACAGATAATTTTTTTAAAAAACCATACAGAACTTCTGGAAATGAAAAATTCATTGAAGAAGTTGCAAAATATAGTTGAAAGCTTTAACAATAGACTAAACAAAGCAGATGAAAGAATTTCAGAGCTTGAAGATGGGTCTTTTGAATTAACCAACTTAGACAGAAATAAAGAAAAAAGTTTAAAAAAAATGAAGACAGCCTTTGAAATATATGGCATTATGTAAAGTGACCAATCATACAAGGTCATAGATATTCCTGAGGGAGAAGAAGAAAAAGTAAAAAGTTTGGAAAACCTATTGAGGAAATAATTCAGAAAAAAATGCCTGGTCTTGTTAGAGATTTATACATCCAGATACAATAATCTTAAAGAATTCCTGGAAGATAGATTACAGGATGACCTTCACCAAGCCATATAGTCTTCAGACTAGCCAAAGTCAAAGTGAAAGAAAAAATACTAAAAGCAGCAAGGGAGAAGCATCTAATCACCTATGAAGGAAATCCCATCAGACTAACACCAGACTTCTCAGCAGAACCCTTATAAGCCATAAGAGATTGGGGTCCTATTTTCAGTCTTCTTAAAGAGAAAACTGCCAGTCAAGAATTTTGTATCCCACTAAATTAAGCTTCATAAATGAAGAAGAAATAAAGTATTTCCCAGACAAGTAAAGGCTAAAGAAATTTGTCACCGCTAGACCAGTCCTACAAGAAGTGCTGAAAGGAATTTTCAACAAGGAAACAAAAGAATGATATCCACCATCATAAGAACACACAAAAAGTATAAAACACATAGTTCTTATAAAGCAATTACACAATCGAGACTACAAAACACCTATATAACAATTAAAATTATTACAGAAACAAAACCTCATATATCAATATTAATCTTGAAAGCAAATGGAATAAATGCTCCACTTAAAAGATATTGACTAGTGGAATGGATTTAAAGAAACAAGATCCAAAAATATGCTGCTTACAAAAGAATCCACCTAACTGGTAAGATATTTATAGACTTGAAGTAAAGAAGTGGAAAAAGATACTCCATGCAAACAGGACCAAAAGCGAGCAGGAGCATCTCTACTTATGTCAGATAAAACAGACTTTTAACTAGCAACAGTAAAAAAAAAAGACAAAGAAGGTCAGTATATATATGATAAAGGAATCAAATCAACAAGAAGATATGGCAATCCTAGATTGATATGCACACAACACTGGAGCACTCAGATTTATAAAAATGAATACTACTAGACCTAAGAAAAGAGATAGACAGCAATGCAATAGACAGCAATTCAACACCTCATTGAAAGCACTAGACAGATCAATGAGGCAGAAAATCAACAAAGAAACTCTGGAATTAAATTGGACTCAAGATAAAATAGACCCAACAGATATTTATAGAACATTCCACCTAACAACAGCTGTATATACATTCTCCTCATCTACATCTAGAACTTTCTCCCAAATAGACCATATGCTAGGCCACAAAGCAAGTCTCAATAAATTTGAAAAATCAAAATCCTATTAAATATCTTCTCAGACCGCAATGGAATATAACTAGAAATCAACACCAAGAGGAAGTCTCAAAACCATTCAAGTACATGAAAATTAAACAATCTGCTCCTGAATAATCTGTGGGTAGATGATGATATTATGGTGGAAATTTGAAAATTTTGAAACAAATGAAAATACAGACACAATGAACCCAAGATCCTGGGATACAGCAAAAACAGTGCTAAGAGGGGAGTTTATAGTATTAAATGCCTACATTCAAAAGATAGAAAGGCCTCTAATTAACAACTTAATGTCACACCTCAAGAAACTAGCAAAACAACAAACCAAATCCAAAGCTAGCAGAAGAAAAGAAATAACAGAGATCACAGCAGAACTAAATGAAATTGAAACCAAAAAATTATACAAAGAATCTATAAAATTAAAAGTTGGTTCTTTAACAAAATAAGCAAAATTGATAGACTGCTAGCTAGATTATCCAGGAAAAAAAGAGAGAAGATACAAATAAGGACAATCAGAAATGATAAAAGTGACATTACAATTGATATCACTTAAATACAAAAGATCATCAGAGACTACTATAAACATCTCTATGCATACAAACTAGAAAACCTAGAGGAAATGGATATATTTCCAGAAACATACAACCTCCAAAGATTGAACTACAAAGTAGAAAATGTGAAGAGACCAACAACCAGTAGTGAAGATGAATCAGTCATAAAAATCTTTCCCTCAAAAAAGGCTGGATTCACAGCTAATTTCTACCAGATGCACAAAGAAGGAATGGCACCAATCTTACTGAAATAGTTTCCAAAAATCAAAGAAGAAGGAATCCTTCCTAATTCATTCTATAAAGCCATCATCACCCTGACACCAAAGCAGAGTAAGGACACAATGAAAAGGGAAAACTACAAGCCAATATCCCTGATGAACATAGGTGCAAAAATCCTCAAAAAATAAAGGCCAGGTGTGGTGGCTCACATCTGTAATCCCAGCACTTTAGGAGGCCGAGGTGGGCGGATCACAAGGTCATGAGATCGAGACCATCCTGGCTAACACGGTGAAACCCCGTCTCTACTAAAAAATACAAAAAATTAGCCAGGCATGGTGGCGGACGCCTGTAGTCCCAGCTACTTGGGAGGCTGAGGCAGTAGAATGGTGTGAACCCAGGAGACAGAGCTTAGAGTGAGCCAAGATTGCGCCACTGCACTTCAGCCTCGGCAACAGAGCAAGACTCTGTCCAAAAAAAGAAAGAAAGAAGAAAGAAAAAAAGAAACCTAGCAAAAGGAATCCAACAACACTTCAAAAAGATAATACATCACAATCAAGTGGTCCTTATTCCAGGGATACAAGGGTGGTTCAACACACGCAAATTAATAAATGTGATTCAACACATATATAGAATTAAAAACAATAACCATATGATCATCTAGATAGATGCAAAAAAGCATTTGATAAAATTTAGTACCCTTTCATGATAAAACCCTCAACAAGCTAGGCATCAAAGGAACACACCTCAAAATAATTAAAGCCATATATAATAAACCCATAGCCAACATCATACTGAATAGGTAAAAGTTGAAAGTATTCCCCCTAAGAACAGGAAGAAGTCAAGGATGCCCATTTTTACTACTCCCTATTGAGCATACTACTGGAAGTCTTAGCTAGAGCAAAAAGGCAAGAGAAATGAATAAAAGGCATCAAAATTGGAAGAGAGGAAGTCAAATTATCTCTGTTTACTGATGATATGATCTCATACCTAGAAAACACTAAAGACTCTTTCAAGAGACTCCTGGATTTAAAGATGACTTCAGTAAAGTTTAAGGCTACAAAATCAATGTACAAAAATCAGTAGCATTTCTATACACCAAACAGTATCAAGCAGAGCGCTAAATCAAGAACTCAATGTCATTTGCAATAGCTACAAACATTAAAATACCTAAGAATGTATTTAATCAAGGAGGTAAAAGATCCTTACAAAGCGAACTACAAAACACTGATGAAAGAAATCATAGATGACACAATTAAATGGAAGATAACTCATGCACATGAATTGAAAGAATCAATATTGTTAAAATGACTATACTGCCCAATCTACAGATTCAATGTAATTCCTATCAAGTTACCAATGTCATTTTCCACAGAATTAGAAAAAAAAATTATAAAGTACATATGGAACCAAAAAAGAGCCCAAATAGCCAAAGCAATCCTAAGCAAAAAGAACCAAGCTGAAGGTATCACATTACCCAAATGAAAATTATGCTACAAGGCTATAGGAACCAAAACGGCACAGTAGATTCTGCTGGAAAGAAGGCCAAATAGGAACAGCTCCAGTCTGCAGCTCCCAGTGAGACCAATGCAGAAGGCAGGTGATTTCTGCATTTCCAACTGAGGTACATTATTCATCTCATTGGAACTCGTTAGGCAGTGGGTGCAGCCCACAGAGGGTGAGCAGAACCAGGGTGGGGCATGACCTCACCCAGGAAGTGCAAGGGGCTGGGGAACTCCCTCCCCTAGCCAAGGGAAGCCATGAGGGATTATGATATCCAGCCCAGATACTACGCTTTTCCCATGGTTTTTGCAATCTGCAGACCAGGCGATTCCCTCATGTGCCTACACCACCAGGGCCCTGGGTTTCAAGCACAAAACTGGGCGGCTGTTCGGGCAGACACTGAGCTAACTGCAGGAGTTTCCCACCCTCCTCCCCTGCCCAGTGGCACCTGGAACCCCAGGGAGACAGAACCATTCACTCCCCTGGAAAGGGGGCTGAAGCCAGGGAGCCAAGTGGTCTCACTCAGTGGGTCCCACTTCCGTGGAGCCCAGCAAGCTAAGAACTAATGGCTTGAAATTCTCACTGCCAGCACAGCAGTCTGAGATTGACCTGGAAAGATTGAGCTTGGTGGCGGGGGGCATCTGCCATTACTGAGGCTTGAGTAGGCGGTTTTCCCCTGACCACACTAAAAAGGCCTAGAAATTCAGACTAGGCAGAACTCAACACAGCATGGCAAAGCGGCTGTGGCCAGACTGCCTCTCTAGATTCCTCTTCACTGGGCAGGGCATCTCTGAAAGAAAGGCAGCAGCTCCAGTCAGGGGCTTATAGATAAAACTCCCATCTCCCTGAGACAGAGCACCTGGGGGAAGGGGTGGCTGTGGGTGTAGCTTCAGCAGACTTAAACATTCCTGCCTGCCAGCTCTGAAGAGAGCAGCAGATACTGACAAGGAGGGTTCTCCCAGCACAGTGCTCGAGCTCTGCTAAGGGACAGACTGCCTCCTCATGTGGGTCCCTGACCCACGTGCCTCCTGACTGGGAGAGACCTCCCAAGAGGGGTTGACAGACACCTCATACAGGAGAGCTCTGGCTGGCATCAGGCCAGTGACCCTCTGGGACAAAGCTTCCAGAAGAAGGAACAGGCAGCAATCTTTGCTGTTCTGCAGCCTCCACTGGTGATATCCACGAAAATAGGGTCTGGAGTGGACCTCCAGGAAACTGCAGCAGACCTGCAGAAGAGGGGCCTGACTGTTAGAAGAAAAACTAACAAACAGAAAGCAATAACATCAACATCAACAAAAAGAACGCCCACACAGAAACTCCATCCAAAGGTCATCAGCCTCAAAGATCAAAGGTAGATAAATCCATGAAGATGAGAAAAAACTAGCGTAAAAAGGCTGAAAATTCCAAAAACCAGAATGCCTCTTCTCCTCCAAATGACTGCAACTCCTCTCCAGCAAGGGCACAAAACTGGACAGAGAATGAGTCTGACGAATTGACAGAAGTAGGCTTCAGAAGGTGGGTAATAAACTCCTCTGAGCTAAAGGAGCATGTTCAAACCCAATGCAAGGAAGCTAAGAACGTTGACAAAAGGTTACAGGAACTGCTAACTAGAATAACCAGTTTAAAGAACATAAATGACCTGATGGAGCTGAAAAACACAACACAAGAACTTTTGAAGCATACACAAGTATCAACAGCCAAATCAATCAAGCGGAAGAAAGAATATCAGAGATTGAAGATCAACTTACTAAATGAGGCATGAAGACAAGATTAGAGAAAAAAAGATTAAAAAGGAGCAAACAAAGCCTCCAAGAAATATGGGACTATGTGAAAAGACCAAACCTCCGATTGATTGGGGTCCCTGAAAGTGACGGGAAGAATGGAACCAAGTTGGAAAACACCCTTCAGTATATTATCCAGGAGAACTTCTCCAACCTAGCAAGATAGGCCAACATATTCAAATTCAGGAAATACAGAGAACACCACTAAGATATTCCTCGAGAAGAGCAACCCCAAGACACATAATTGTCAGATTCCCCAAGGTTGAAACCCAGGAAAAAATGTTAAGGGCAGCCAGAGAGAAAGGTCAGGTTACCTACATAGGGAAGCCCATCAGTGGATGTCTCTGGAGAAATGCAACAAGCCAGAAGAGAGTGGGGGCCAATATTCAACATTCTTAAAGAAAATAATTTTCAACCCAGAATTTCATATCCAGCCAAACTAAGTTTCATAAGTGAAGCAGGAATAAAATCCTTTACAGACAAGGAAATGCTGAGGGATTCTGTCACCACCAGGCCTGCCTTAAAGAGCTCCGGAAGGAAGCACTAAATATGGAAAGGAAAAACCGGTACCAGTCACTGCAAAAACAGCACGGTAGTGGTATAAAAATAGACACATAGGTCAATGGAAGAGAATTGAGAATCCAGAAATAAAGCCACATATCCACAACCAACAAAAATACACACTGGGGAAAGGTCAGTCTATTCAATATATGGTGCTGGGACTATTTAATCATCATACACAGAAGAATGAACCTGGACCCATATCTCTCACCATATACAAAAATTAACTCAAAATGGAGTAAATACTTAAATTTAAGACCTTAAACTATAAAAAATCCTAGAAGAACACCTAGGAAAAACTCTTTGGACTTTGGCATAGGCAAAGAATTTATGACTAAGTCCCCAAAATCAAATGCAACAAAACAAAAAATAGACAAATGGGAATGAAACTAAAAAGCTTCTGCACAGCAAAAGAATCAGCAGAGTAAACAGAAAACCTATAGAATGGAAGAAAATATTTTCAAACTATGCATCTAACAAAAGGCTAATATCCAGAATCTACAAGAAACTCAAACAACTCAACAAGAAAAAAAAATCCCAAATAACCCCATTAAAAATGGCCAAAGGACACAACAGACATTTTTCAAAAGAAGACATACAGGCAACAAATATATGAAATCATGCTCAACATCACTAATCATCAGAGAAATGCAAATTAAAACCCCAATGAGATATCATTGTATACCAGTCAGAATGGCTATTACTAAAAAGTCAAAAAAACAACAGATGTTGGCAAGGATTTAGAGAAAAGGGTATGCTTATACATTGTTGATGGAAATGTAAATTAATACAACCTCTACAGAAAACAGTGTGGGGATTTCTCAAAGAACGAAAAATAGAACTACCATTCAATCTAGCAATCTCACTATTGAGTATCTACCCATTGGAAAAGAAATCATTAATTAAAAGGATACTTGCACTCATATGTTTATTGCAGTGCTATTCACAATAGCAAAGTCATGGAATCAACCTAAGTGTGCATAAACAGATGATTAGATAAAGAAGATTTTATATTATATATATATAAACACACACACACACACACACACACACACACCATGGAATACTATGCAGCCATAAGAAAGAATGAAATCATGTCTTTTGCAGTTGCATGGATGGAACTGGAGGCCATTATCCTAAGTGAAATAACTCAGAAACAGAAAGTTGAAAACTGCATGTTCTCACTTGTAAGTGGGAAGTAAAAATGAGTACACATGGACATACAGAGTGAAATAGTAGACATTGGAGATTCTAAAAGGTGGGATAGTAAGAGGGGGTGAGGGTTGAAAAATTACCTAAGGATATAATAGTCACTATTCAGGTGATGAGTAAACCAAAAATCCAGACTTTATCATTATGTAATATATCCACATAACAAAAATATGGCACTTCTATCTCCTAAATCTATAAAAATTTTAAAAATGTAAAAGCAACAGAAAATAGTTACCAAATATGGTAAACACACATTTTAAAAATCAATAACCACTTTAAATATAAATGATCTAAATGCACCAATTCAAAAAAGATTGCCAATGTAGGTTTTTAATAAAATCCAACTACATGTTGTCTACAACAAACCCACTTTAAATATATAGACTCAGTTTTATGAGCCATATTAGCAAATTAATCTAAACTGAGGGAAAGGTCAAGGGAATCCTGATTTATAGCTAGTTGTCAGAAGTATAGGTGACAAGCTACTACTTATAACTGGCATCTGAATATACACAGTATTGCAGAGTTGAGCCCTTAACCTGTGGGATCTGACATTGTTTCCAGGCAGATGGTGTCATAATTTAATTTAATTATAGGACACCAAGTAGGTGTCCACAGGAGAATAGACTGTTGGTGTGGAGAAATCCCCATATGTAATTTGGTGACCAGAAGTGGTCTGTGCTAAGCATGAGAGTAGGAAAAACAGTTGGTTTTCCTATTATATGTAAAGTCCCAATAACCTTTTCTATAGATATGGAAATGGCAATACTAAAATTCATATAGAATTGCAATGAGTCCAAATAGCCAAATCAATTTAGAAAAGAAAATAAAAAGTTGGAAGACTCACACTTTCCAATTTTAAAACTTATTATAACACTACAGTAATCCAAACAATGTGGCACTAGCATAAAGATAATGGCATCTATAAATCACTGAAATGGAATTGAGAATCCAGAAATAAACCCAAACATCTATGTATAATTGATTTACAACCAGGATGCCAAGACCATACAATGGGGAAAGAACAGTCTCTTCAACAAATGGTTCTGGGAAAACTGGATATCCACATGCAAAAGAATGAAGTTGGACCTTTACCTAACATTATGTATAAAAATTAACTCAAAATAGTTCAAAGACCTAAATATAAGAGCTAAAACTGTACCAATATTAGAAGAAAACTTGGGAATAAATCATGATGTTGAATCAGGCAATGGTTTCTTAGATATGGCACCAAAAGCACAAGTAACAAAATTTTAAAAACCATAAAATGGACTTCACCAAAATTCAAAACCTTAGTGCATCAAAAGACATTATTAAGAGGTGAAAAGACAGAATGAGAGAACATATTTGCAAATCATATATCTGATAACTAGATAAGGGTCCATATATCTGATAACTAGATAAGGATCTAGTGTTCAGAATATATGAGTAACTCCTACAACTCAATAATAATAAGAAAAGCAACCCAATTTAAAAATGAGCAAATGACTTGAATAGATATTTCTCTAAAGGAGATATGCAAATGGCCAGTAAGCACATGAAAAGAGGCTCAATATTAATCATTGGGGAAATGCAAATCAAAACAACAATTAGATATCACTTCACACCCATTAGGATGCTAATAATAACAATAATGGCAGAAAATAACAAATGTTGGTGAGAATGTAGATAAACTGAACCATCAATGGGAATTTAAAATAGTGCAATCATGGCAAAAAACATTCTGGAAGTTACTCAAAAGCTTATACATAAAGTTACTATATCATCCAGCAATTCCACTCCAAGATATTTACTCAACAGACTCAAAAACAAATATCCAACCAAAAATATGCACACAAATGTTCATAGAAACACTATTCACAGTAGCCCGACAGTGGTAACAACCCAGTGTCCCTTAATAGATAAATGTATAAGAGAAATGTGGTATATATACACACAATGGAATACTATTCAGCCATAAAAAGAAATAAAACAGGTCCTGTCATTTGCAACATGAAATAAGGCAGGCAAGAAAGACAAACATTGTGTGTTCTTACTTATTTGTGGGATCTAAAAGTCAAAACAACTGAATTCATGGAGATAGAGAGTAGAAGGATGGCTACCAGAGACTGGGAAAGGTTGTAACGGGCTGGGGTGAAGGAAGGTGGGGATAGTTAATGGATACAAAAAAAAATGTTAGAAAGAATGAATCAGACCTAGTATTTGATAGCACAACAGTGTGACTATAGTCAATAATAATTTAATTGTACATTTTAAAATAACTAAAAGAGTGTAATTGGACTGTTTATAACACTGATATGGTTTGGATTTGTGTCCCCGCCCAAATCTAATGTCAAATTGTAATCCCCGATGTTGGAGGAGGGGCCTAGTGGGAGATTATTGGAATCATGGGGGCGGATTTCCTCCTTGCTGTTCTCCTGATGGTGAGTTCTCATGAGACCTCGTTGTTTAAAAGTGTGTAGCACCTCTACCTCCCTGTTTGCTCTCTTCCTTCTGCTCCAGCCATGTAGGACGTTCCTGCTTCCCCTCTGCCTTCTGCCATGATTGTAAGTTTCCTGAGGCTTCCCCAGCCATGCTTCCTGTACAGCCTGTGGAACTGTGAGCCAATTTTAAACCTCTTTTCTTTATAAGTTACCCAGTCTCAGGTAGTTCTTTATAACAATGTGAGAATGGACTAATACGAACACAAAGGATAAATGCTTGAGGGAATGGATACCCCATTTTACATGATATGATTATTATGCATTGCATGCCTATATCGAAACATCTCATGTACCCCATAAATATATACATCTACTATGTACCCATAAAATTAAAATAAAAAATGTTAAAAGCATGATACATAAAATGAAAATTGATAAGTTAGACCTCATCAGAATTTTAAAACCTTTTGCTCTGCAAAAACTCTGTTATAAGGATAAAATGACAAGCAACAGACTGGGATATTTGTAAATCTAGGACTAGTATCTAGAACATATTTTAAAATTCAAAATTCAATAATTAGGAAACGGACAAAAGGTATAGACATTTCAGAGTATGCAAATTGCAAATAAGGGCATGAAAAGAGAAAATACATCATTAGCCATCGGCGGAACTGCAAATTGAAAGCACAATGAGATATCCCTATAAACCTACCAGAATGTCTAAACTTAAAAATATCTGGTCTGGGTGAGCTGGCTCATGCCTGTAATCCCAGCAATTTGGGAGGCTGAGGTGGGCAGATCACTTGAGACCAAGAGTTCAAGACCAGCCTGGTGAAACCCCATCTCTACTAAAAATACAAAAATTAGCCATGTGTGGTAGTGTACGCCTGTAATCCCAGGAGGCTGAGGCATGAGGATCTCTTGAACCCAGGAGGTGGAGGCTGCCGTGAGCCAAGATTGCACCACTGCACTCCAGTCTAGAAAACAGAGTAAGACGCTGTTTCAAAAAAAAAAAAAAAAAACGTGATAACATCAATGGTGGTTAAGATGCAGAGAAACTGGATCACTGATACATTGCTGGTGGGAATATAAAATGGTACATTCTCTATGGAAAACAGCTTTGTGTTTTCTTATAAAAATAAAAATGTAATTACCACATGCCCCTGAAACTGTGCTCTTGAGAATTTATCTCAGAGAAATGAAAAATGATGCTATTGAAGAATTCTGTACATAAGTGACTGTAGAAGAATGCTGCATTGGGTAGAATAGCCAAGGTCTAGTATCTTCATAGTGCTCAGTTTTTGTCTGGGAACTTTCCAGCGAGAATTTGGCATTCCATCAAACCGCATGTCAGATCCCCAAATTGCTGCAGCTAAAGGCTTTCAGCTAAATGCACCTACTGTGGAGGTACTTTCCTGAAGGGAGAGCAAGGTGGCACACCACATGGCTGCTGCACAAATGTACAAAAAATTCAGTATGTAGAGGACTTGAAAAACCCAATTAATAAACTTGACCTAATTGACATATATAGAACACTGCATCCAATTACTGCAGAACACACATAGCTTTCAGATACATATAAAACATCTATAAAAGTTGAGCATATGCTGGGTCATAAATCAATTTATAATTCTATTAAGCTTGAAATTAAAAATCGCTAAAAATCTACATTTGAAATTTAAGCAAGAAGCTTCCAAAGTAATTAAAAAATTAAAGAAGAAATAACCATGAGTACTTAACAACACACTGAACTAAAAGACTATAACAATATATCATAGTTCTTTTTGCTTAGGATTGTCTTGGCTATACAGGCTCTATTTTGATTCCATATGAAATTTAAAGTAGTTTTTTCTAATTCTGTGAGGAAAGTCAATGGTAGCTTGATGAGAATAGCATTGAATCTATAAATTACTATGAGCAGTATGGCCATTTTCATGATATTGATTCTTCCTATCCATGAGCATGGAATGTTTTTCCATTTGTTTGTGTCCTCTCTTATTTCCTTGAGCAGTGATTTGTAGTTCTCCTTGAAGAGGTCCTTCACATCCCTTGTAAGTTGTATTCCTAGGTATTTTATTCTCTTTTTAGCAATTGTGAATGGGAGTTCACTCATGATTTGGCTGTCTATTATTGGTATATAGGAATGCTTGTGATTTTTGCACATTGATTTTGTATCCTGTGCCTGCTGAAGTTGCTTCTCAGCTTAAGGAGTTTTTGGGCTGAGACGATGGGGTTTTCTAAATATAAAGCCATGTCATCTGCAAACAGAGACAATGTGACTTCCTCCCTTCCTATTTGAGTACCCTTTATTTCTTTCTCTTGCCTGATTGCCCTGGCCAGAACTTCCAATACTATGTTGAATAGGAGTGGTGAGAGAGGGCATCCTTGTCTTGTGCCGATTTTCAAAGGGAATGCTTCCAGCTTTCATCCATTTAGTATGATATTGGCTGTGGGTTTGTCATAAATAGCTCTTATTATTTTGAGATATGTTCCATCAATACCTAGTTTATTGAGGGTTTTTAGCATGAAGGGGTGTTGAATTTTATTGAAGGCCTTTTCTGCATCTATTGAGATAATCATGTGGTTTTTGTAATTGGTTCTGTTTATGTGACGGATTACATTTGTTGATTTGCGTATGTTGAACTAGCCTTGCACCCAAGGGATGAAGCCTACTTGATTGGGGTGGATAAGCTTTTTGACATGCTGCTGGATTTGGTTTGCCAGTATTTTATTGAGGATTTTTACATTGATGTTCATCAAAGATATTGGCCTGAAATTTTCTTTTTTTGTTGTGTCTCTGCCAGGTTTTGGTATCAGGATGATGCTGGCCTCATAAAATGAGTTAGAGAGGAGTCCCTCTTTTTCTATTGTTTGGAGTAGTTTCAAAACGAATGGTACCAGCTCCTCTTTGTACCTCTGGTAGAATTTGGCTGTGAATCTGCCTAGTCCTGAGCTTTTTTTGGTTGGTAGGCTATTTAATTATGCCTCAATTTCAGAACTTGTTATTGGTCTATTCAGGGATTCGACTTCTTCCTGGTTTAGTCTTGGGAAGGTGTATGTGTTCAGGAATGTATCAATTTCTTCTAGATTTTCTAGTTTATTTGCATAGAGGTGCTTATAGTATTCTCTGATGTTAGTTTGTATATCTGTTGGATCAGTGGTGATCTCCCCTTTATCATTTTTCATTTTGTCTATTTGATTCTTCTCTCTTTTCTTCTTTATTAGTCTGGCTAGTGGTCTATTTTGTTAATCTTTTAAAAAAACCAGCGCCTGGATTCATTGATTTTTTTGAAGGCTTTTTCACGTCTCTATTTCCTTCAGTTCTACTCTGATCTTAGTTACTTCTTATCTTCTAAAGCTGGAGGCATCACGCTCCCTGACTTCAAACTATACTAGAAGACTACAGTAACCAAAACAGCATGGTACTGGTACCAAAACAGATATATAGACCAATGGAGCAGAACAGAGGCCTCAGAAATAACACCACACTTCTACAACTATCTGATCTTTGACAAACCTGACAAAAACAGGAAATGGGGAAAGGATTCCCTATTTAATAAATGGTGTTGGGAAAACTGGCTAGCCATATGCAGAAAACTGAAACTGGACCCCTTCCTTACATCTTATACAAAAATTAACTCAAGAGGGATTGAAGACTTAAATGTAAGACTAAAACCATAAAAACTCTAGAAGAAAACCTAGGCAATACCATTCAGGACATAGGCATGGGCCAAGACTTCATGACTAAAACACCAAAAGCAATGGTAAGAAAAGCCAACATTGACAAATGGGATCTAATTAAACTAAAGAGCTTCTGCATAGCAAAAGAAACTACCATCAGAGTGAACCGGCAACCTACAGAATGAGAGAAAATTTTTGCAATCTATCCATCTGACAAAGGGCTAAAATCCAGAATCTACAAGGAACTTAAACAAATTTGCAAGAAAAAAACAAACAACCCTATGGAAATTGGGCAAAGGATATGAACAGACACTTTTCAAAAGAAGACATTTATGAGGCTAACAATCATATAAAAAAAGCTCATCATCACTACTCATTAGAGAAATACAAATCAAAACCACAATGAGATACCATCTCATGCCAGTTAGAATGGTGATCATTAAAAAGTCAGGAAACAACAGATCCTGGAGAGGATGTGGAGAAATAGGAACACTTTTATACTGTTAGTGGGAGGGTAATTAGTTCAACCATTGTGGAAGACAGTGTGGCGATTCCTCAAGGATCTAGAACCAGAAACACCATTTGAACCAGCCATCCTATTACTGGGTATATACCAAAAAGATTACAAATCATTCTACTATAAAGACACATGCACACATATGTTTAATGCAGCACTATTCACAATAGGAAAGACTTGGAACCAACCCAAATACCCATCAATGATAGACTGGATTAAGAAAATGTGGCACACGTACACCATGGAATAGTATGCAGCCATAAAAAAGAATGAGTTCATGTCCTTTGCAGGGACATGGATGAAGCTGGAAACCATCATTCTCAGCAAACTAACACAGGAACAGAAAACCAAACACTGCATGTTCTCACTCATAAGTGGGAGTTGAGCAATGAGACCATATGGGCACAGGGTGGGGAACATCACACACTGGGGCCTGTCAGGGGGTGGGGGGCAAGGGGAGGGACAGCATTTGGAGAAATACCTAATGTAGATGACGTGTTGATTGGCACAGTAAACCACCATGGCACATGTATACCTATGTAACAAACCTGCACGTTCTGCACATGTATTCCAGAACTTAAAGTACAATAATAACAAAAAACCAAATACAATGTAAAAAAAAAAGAAAGAAGAAGAAGATATAACAATTGTAAACATATATGCACTCCAAATTGGAGCAATTAAATATACAAACAAGATATTAACAGAACTGAAGGGAGAAATAGAGACAATACAATAAAAGTTGGAGACTTCAATTCCCATATTCAGCAATGGATAAACATCCAGATAGAAAATCAAAAGGTAAACATTGGACTTGAACACAACCATGTGGACAGCATGAAGGATTAAAAAAATATACGGTCATCTCAACAGAGGCAGAAAAAGCACTTGACAAAATTCCACACTCCTTCATGATAACAATGCTCAACACAGTAGGTGGAGAAAAAAATGTACCTTCACATAATAAAGGCTATATATGACAAGCCCACAGATGGTATCATACTTAATAGTGAAAGACTGACTTTTTTTCCTCTATGATCAGAAACAAGACAAGGATAATCACTCCCACCACTTGTATCCAAAATAGTACTGGAAATCTTACCCAGAGCAATTAAGCAAGAAAAAGAATTAAAGGAAATAAAAAGAACCTGAGTAGGAAAAGAAGAAAAACTATTCCTGTTAGCAGATTACATAGTTCTACATGTAGAAAACCCTAAAGGCATCACAAAAAAACTGTTAGAACTAATAAATTAAGTAAAGTTGCAGGATACAAAATCAATAAACAAAAAAGTTACATTTCTACACACTAAGAACAAACCATCCAAAAAAGGAAACTAAGAAAATAATCCCGTTACAATTACGATGGTATTAAAAAGAAAATAAAGTACTTAGGGATAAATGTAATTAAGGAGGCAAAAGTCTTGTACACTGAAAACTAGAAAACATTGTTGAAAGAAATAAAAGAAGACACAAATAAATGGAAAGACACTTCATGGATTGGAAATTTTAATATTGTTAAAATATCTATACCATGCAAAGCTATCTACAGATTCAATGCTATCCCCATAAAAATCACAATAACATTTTTTACAGAAATAGAACAAACAATCCTAAAGTTTAGATGAGAACACAAAACTATCTGGAATAACCCAAGAAATCTTCAGAAAGAACAAATCTAGAGGCATCAAAGTTTCTGATTTCAAGACATGTTACAAAGCTACAGTAACTAGAGAGTACTGGCATAGGAACAGACATATAGCCCAATGCAATAGGATAGGAAGCCCAGAAATAAACACATGCACATACAGTCGATTAACTGATGTTTGAAAAGTGTGCCAAAATTACCTAATAAGGGAAGAATAGTTTTTTCAACAAATGGTGGTGGGAAAGCTGGATATCCACATACAGAAAAAATAAAATTGGATCGTTATCTTACATGAAACACAAAGGTCAATTAAAAATGGATTGAAAACTTAAACAGAAGAGTGAATCTGGAGAGGGGAGGGACAAGATGGCTAAACAGAAAGCCCCACTAATCATCCCCTCCACAAGGACACCAATTTAACAATTACCTACACACAAAAAAGCACCTTCATAAGAACCAAAAATCAGGTGAGCACTCAGAGTACTTGCCTTTAACTTCAAATCACTGAAAGAGGCACTAAAGAGAACAGGAAAGACAGTCTTGAGTCACTGATACCACCCTTCCCCCAACCCTCTGGCAGTGGCCATGTGGTGCAGAGAGAGAATCTGTGCATTTGGGAGAAGAAAAGTGCAACAATTGTGAGACATTGCATTGAACTCAGTGCTGCCCTGTCACAGCAGAAAGCAAAACTAGGTTGAATTCAGCTGATGCTCGCCCATGGAGAGAGTACTTAAACCAGGCCTAGCTAGAAAGGAATCACCCATCCCAGTAGTCAGAACTTGAGTACTGGAAAGCCCCACCACCATAATTTTCTGGGGAACATAAATAAATCTGAAAGGTCACCTAGGCCACAAGGACTGTAACTCCTAGGTGACTCCTAGTGTTGAAATGGGCTCATAGACACTGTACTTGGTGACACACAACCTAGTGAGATACCAGCTGGGGCAGCTAAAGGAGTGTTTGTAACCTGAGGCAGTACAGTTTGTGCCTCCAGAGGAGACCCCTTTCATCTACTTGAAAAGAAGAGAGGGAGAGTGAAGAGGATGTTGTCTTGCATCTTGAATACCAGTTTAGCCACAGTAGGATAGGGCACCAGTCAGAGTTGTGAGGCCCTAACTCCCAGATGACATTTCTAGACAAACCCTGAGACAAAAGGGAACTTGCTGCATTGAAGAGAAGGACCCAGTCCTGGCAGGATCCATCACCTGATGACTGAAGAGCCCTTGGGTCCTGAATAACCAGCAGAGATACCTAAGTAGTATATGGGCATTGGGTGAGACTCTGAGACTTGTGGGCTTCAAGTAAGACTCGGCACATTTTCAGCTGTGGTGGCTATGGGGAGTGATTCCTCTGCTTGAGAAAAGTGGAGAGAAAAGTAAAGGGGACTTTGTCTTGCACCTTAGGTATCAGTTCAGCCACAGAATGATAGAGCACCAAGTGGACTCTTGGGGTCCCTGATTCTAGGCCTTGGCTCTTGGATGTATTTCTGGACCTGCCCTGGGCCAGAGGGGAGCCCACATTCCTGAAGGGTGAATCTAAGGTGAGACAGCACTCACCGCAAGCTGACTGAAGAGCCCTTGGTTCTTAAGGGAACATCAGTAGTAGCCTGGCAGTACTCCCTGTGGGCCTGTGGTGGTGGCCATAAGGTGAGGCTCCTCTGCCTATGGAAAGGAGAGGAAAGAGCAGGAAGCATTACGACTTATGGGTTGAGTGTGGGGTCAGACACAGTACAATAGAACACCAGGTAGAACTGTACAGACTTTGATGCCAATCCCTGGCTCCTGGATGGTACCTCGGGACCTGCCTGGGGCCTGGTGGAACGCACTGCCCTGAAAGGAAAAACACAGGTCTGGCTGGCTTTGCCATCTGCTGATTGTGGAGCCCCAGGGTCTTGAAGAAACATACACAGTAGCCAGGGAGGTAGTGGTTACAGCAGGTCTTGGGCAAGACCCATTGCTATGCTGGCTTCAGGTCTGATCCAGTGCAGTCCCTGTGGTGGTAACCACTGGGGTGCTCATGCGATGCCATCCCCAGATCCAAGAGACTCAGAACAGAAAGAGAGACTCCATTTGTGTGAGAAGGAAAAAATACTTTCACCCTAGAATAGTATATCTGGCAAAAATATCCTTCAAGCTTGAAAGAGAAATAACAACTTTCCCAGACAAATAAAAGCTCAGGGATTTCATCCACACCAGACTTGCCCGACAAGAAATGTTAAAGGGAGTACTTCAAGCAGAAAGAAAAGGAGGTTAGTGAGCAATAAGAAATCATTGGAAGGTTCAAAATTCATTGGTAATAGTAAGTACACAGAAAAAACACAAAATATTACAACACTGTAACTGTGGTATGTAAACAAGTCCTATCTTAAGTAGAAAGATCAAAAGATGAACCAATGGAAAATAATAACTGCAACAACTTTTAAAGGTATAAGGAAGAAAGGAAGAAGATAGAAATAGAAACAACAAAAAATTTAAAAGCAGGGGAATAAAGTTAAAGTGTAGAGCTTTTATTAGTTTTCCTTTCACTTTTTTATTTGTTTATGTGAACAATGTTAAGTTGTTATTAGCTTAAAAATGGATTATAAGACAGTATTTTCAAGCCTTATGGTAACCTCAAATACAAAACCATACAATGGACACATTAAAAAGTGAGAAATTAAATAATACCAGCAGGAAAAAAAAAATCACCTTCACTAAAAGAAAGGAAGGAAGTTAAGACGAGAGAAAAGACTACAAAACAACTAGAAAACAAATAACAATATGGCAGTAGTAAGTCCTTACTTATCAATAATAACGGTGAATGTAGATGGACTAAACTCTCCAATCAAAAGACATAGAGTAGCTGAATGAATAAAAACAACACCCAATAATATGCTGCCTACAAGAAACACGCTTCACTTACAGACACACATAGACTAAAAATAAAGGGATAGAAAAACATTCCATGCCAAAAAAAGAGCAGGAGTAGTTACGCTTACATCAGACAAAATTGATTTCAAGACAAAAACTATATGAAGAGACAAGGAAGGTCATTATATAATGATAAAGGGGTAAATTCAGTGAGAGGATATTATGATTGTAAATACATATGCACCCAATACTGGAGCACCCAGATATATAAAGAAAATATTTTAGAGCTAAAGAGAGATAGATCCCAATACAATAATAGCTGGAGACTTCAACACACAACTTTCAGCATTGGACAGATCTTCCAGACAGAAAATCAACAAAGAAACATTAGACTTAATCTGCACTATAGACCAAATGGACCTAATAGATTTGTACAGAACATTTCATCCAATAGCTGCAGAATACACATTCCTCTCCTCAGCACATGGGACATTATCAAAGTTAAACCATATCTTAGGTCACAAAATAAATCTTAAAAGATGCAAAAAATTGAAATAATATCAAGCATCTTCCCTGACCACAGTGGAATAAAACTAGATATCAACAACAAGAAGAATTTTGGAAACTATACACATACATGGAAATTTAAAAATATGCTCTTAAATGACCAGTGAGTCAATGAAGAAATTAAGAAGGAAATTGAAAAATTTCTTGAAACAAATGATAATGGAAACACAACATACTAAAACCTATAAGATACAGTAAAAGCAGTCCTAAATGGGAAGTTTATAGCTATAAGTACCTACATTAAAAAAGAAGTATTTCAAATAAACAATCTAATAATAAATCTTAAACAACTAGAAAAGCAAGAGTAAACCATACCCCAAATTAGTAGAAGAAAAGAAATAATAAAAATCTGAGGATAAAGAAACAAATTTGAAATGAAGAAAACAATATAAAAAAAAGAAACAAAAAATGGTTTTTTGGAAAGATAAAATTCACAAACCTTTAGGCAGACTAATTAAGAAAAAAGAGAGAAGACCCAAATAAATAAAATAAGGGGTAAAAAGGAGACATTACAACTGATAGAAGTTTGAAGGATTGTTAGTGGCTACTATGAGCAACTATATGCCAATAAATTGGAAAATCTTGAAGAAATGGATAAATTTCTAGACATATACAACCTACTAAGATTGAGTGATAAGGATATCCAAAACCTGAACAGACCAATAACAACTAATAAGATGAAAGCCATAACAAAAAGTCTCCCAGCAAAGAAAAGGCCAGGACCTGATGGCTTCACCGGTAAATTCTACCAAACATTTAAAGAAGAGCTAATACTAATCCTACTCAAACTATTCCAAATAATGGAAGAGGAGGAACTTATTCTCTAAGGCCATATTACCCTGATATCAAAACCAGACAAAGACATTGAGAGGAGGTTCCAGCTGGGCTTCCTGGGTCTAGTAGGGGCTCAGAAAGCTGTGAAACTCACTCATTTTCTGCAACAGGACTTACTTTGGTCCTGGATGAATAATATTGAAGATATATACTTAAATATTCCTAACATCAGAATTTGTGCATGTGTTTTCTTCCCCAAGAAAGCTATAAACAGCAAAACTTTTGCTGTAAGCTTCCCTGTGTCCTTGCTCCCTCTCTCCCTTCCCCCTCCCCTCAAACTAAAAGGAATGTTAAAACCCCTTTTTTCTGTGACCAGCAAACCTTATCTATGCTCCCAATTCCGATTCCTTGTAAACACAGTTTGTAAAATCCTGTGAGATCCTGTCTCCTTTGCCATGCCGCTGCAAGGTCATAAAGTAGATAAACCTTAAGTTACAATTCCGGTTTTCCTCAAGATCTGATACGTGTTAATTGTCTTTGTTTCTCGCTCTAGTAACATCTTCCCGCCGCACGTATTTCCCGCCTTAAAGGGTTTAAAAGGTGATCAAAAAATCTAACACTGGCTACCGGCTCAGGACCCCTTCCACGCTGTGGAAGCTTTGTACTGCCACTCTGCTCAATAAAGCCTACAGCTTTTTTCTCTCAGCCTGATCCGTGTCTCTCTCTCACCGCGGGCTGCCGCCACACCAAATCTTTGGCATGGCTAAGGCAAGAACCTTTGGCGTTACAACATCACAAATAAAACTATAGGCCAATATCACTAATGAATATTGATGCAAAATTTTTCAACCAAATACTAGAAAACCAAATTCTATAAAACATTAAAAAGATAATTTATCATGACCAAGTGGGATTTATCACACGGATGCAAAGATGGTTTAATATAGGCAAATCAACTAATGCAGTACATCATATCAACAGAAGGTCCAAACCATATGATCATTTCAATTGATATTGAAAAAGCACTTGATAAAATTCAACACTTCTTCATAATTAAAATCCTCAAAAATTGGGTATAGATGGAATATATCTCAACATAATAAAAGCCATATACAACATACCCACAGCTAGTATCATACTGAATGGGTAAAACTGAAAGCCTTTCCTCTAAGATCAGGAACACAAGGATGCCTACTTTAACTACTGGTATTCAATATAGTACTGCTAGTCCTAGCTAGAGCAATCAGACAAGAGAAAGCAATAAAAGGCATCAAAAATGGAAAGGAAGAAGTCAAATTATCCTTGTTTGCAGATGATATGATATTAAACTTGGAAAAACCTAAAGACTTTACTAAAAAAACTATTATAACTGGAAAACAAATTCAGCAAAGTTTCAGGATATAATATCAACATACAAAAATCAGTATCATTTCTATATGGCCAGTTAAAAATCTGAAAAAGAAATTAAGAAAGTAATCCCATTTACAATAGCTACAAATAAAATGAAATACCTAGGAATTAACTTAACCAAAGAAATTAAAGATCTTTACCATGAAAACTATAAAACACTGATGAAATAAATTTAAGAGGACACAAAAAAATAGAAAGATATTCCATATTCACAGATTGGAAAAAACAGTATTGTTAATATGTTCATACTACCCAAAGCAATCTACAGATTTAATGCAACCCCTATCAAAAAAAGTTGAGTTGCTTGATATTTTCTATAGATTGAGGTCTGCAGCTGTGGTTGCCCACCATTTCAGACAGACAATTAATCTTGCAAATAGATGATGTACACTTATGGTATTGACAAATATGGTAAAGTACTATAAATTTATTTTCTCTTTCTTATGATTTTCTTAATAACACTTTTTCTCTAGCTTATTTTATTGTAAGAATACAGTATATAAGACATTAACATACAACATATGTGTTAATCAACTCTTTATTATTGAAAATGCTTCCAGTCAACAGGGAGCTATTAGTAGTTAAGTTTTTGGAGAGTCGAAAGTTATATGTAGATTTTCAACTGTGCAGGGAGTTGGTGCCCCAACTCCTGTGTTGTTTGAAAGTCAACTGTATATAAGAAACTCCTGCAACTCGATAGTGAAAAACAAATAACTCAATTAAAAAGTGGGCAAAGGACTTGAACAGACATTTCTCCAAAGCAAGACATACAAATGGCCAACAGATAATGAAAAATGCCCGACATAATTAATTATCAGTGAAATACAAATCAAAACTACAATGAGATATCACCTCATATTTATTAGGATGGCTATTATCAAAAACCCAAAGATAACAAATGTTAGTGAGGATATGAAGTAACTGGAACCCTTGTATACTGTTAGTGGGAAAATGAAATTATGCAGCAGCTATAGAAAACACTAAAGAGTTTCCTCAAAAACTTAAAAATAAAACTATCATGTGATCCAGCAATCCCACTTCTGAGTATATACCCAAAATAATTGAAATAAGGATCTTGAAAAGATATCTGCACTCACACATTCATTGCAGCACTATTCATAATAGCCAAGATATGGAAACAATTCAAATGTCCAGATGAATGGATAAATAAAATGTGGTGTATACATACAGCAGAATATTATTCAGCCTTGAGGAAGAAAATCTTGCCATATGTGACAACATGGTTGAACCTGGATGATATTATATTAAATGAAGAAAGCCAGTCACATAAGGACAAATACTCCTATATGAGAAATCTATAATAATCAAACTCACAGAAGCAGAGAACATAAGTGGTTGCCAAGGGCTAGGGAGGTGGGGGAAATGAGGGCTTGCTCAATGAGCATACAGTTTTAGTTATGCTAGATGAATAAGTTTTATAAATCTGTTGTGCAATACAGTGCCTGTAGTTAACCATATGGTATTGTTAACTACAACTTCAAAATTTGTTAAGAGGGTAGATCCCATGTTAAGTGTTATTACCACAAACAAACCAAAAAACCCAAAGGGACACAAGGAAATTGAAAGTGTTTGATGCGTTTATTATATTGATTCTGGTGATGGCATTATGGATATTTGTATATACTCAAACATCACATTATACATATTAAATATGTGCAGTTCTTTGTATATCAATTATGTTTTAATAAAGCTGTTGTTAAAATTAGAATAATTCTGGAGGGTTTGTTTTCAAAGTAAGAATTTATAAATGTATGGACATATTGTAGAGGAAACGCAAAGGGTAATATAGGACCTAGGGATAATAGCAGTGGAGTAGCAGTTACCAAGCTTAGTCCAGTAAGGACAAAAGAAGGAAGCAGTTGTCAGAACCCAAAAGGAGTGAGTCCTGTAGAGATAGATGCTTTGAAATAAGCAGTGAGCTTCAGTTAAGGCCAACCCAAGACAATCTTTCAAGGAGAGACCCAGAGAAATAAATACTCTGATCTCACCCGCCTCTCTCATTCTGATTTCTTTCTGGGGTTCTGGCCAAATCTAACCAGAAGCCATACGGCAAGGGATTTCATTAATGTAGTCCATATTCCTGGAACATAGGGTAGGGTGAAAAAGGATGATGGGTCTGGATGAGAAGATATCTAGCACTATCATATTGATGGGCTTAAAGACATAATATGACAAAGATGTTCTCCCCAAATTGTTCTACAGGTTTAGTCACAACCAAAATTTCCACAGATTTATTTTGCGACTTGACAAGCTGATCCTTTAATGTAGAAATGCACATGGCCAAATCATCCTTGAAGAAGAAGATGTAATATGGAATAGCAGGAAAGATGATGAAGCTAGTTTAATTAGGACTTGATGTATAGTGCAAGAATAGACAAAAAAAAATCCATTAGAATAGGATGGAGAGTTCAGAAACAGGCCCATACACATATGGATACTGGATTTATTACAAAGGTGGCACTGCAGAGCAGTACAGAAAGGGTGATATTTCTTTCTTCTTTTTTAAAACTTTATATATATATATATATATATATATATATATATATTTTAGAGGAGGCAGGGGCTCGCCATGTTGCCCAGGCTGGTCTTGAACTTCTGGGCTCAAGCAATCCTCCCACCTCGGCCTCGCAACGTTAGGATTACAGGCATGAGCTACTACACCCAGCCGGGTGATCCTTTCAATAAGTGGTGCTGGCTGGGATACCCACTTGAGAAAAAAAGGCAACCCAATAAGAAACTCAGACACTCCACTAAAAATAAAAAAGATTCTTGACTTTATAAATCTTCTGGAAATTTTAAATTAAAACCCAATGGGGTTACCTTACACACCCATGAATATGGCTAAATTTAAAAAAAAAGACCCCTGAGAATTACTAACAATTCCTTCTGTTGTAAGGATTGTGGAACAAAGGACATGCTTTTACACTGCTGGTGTGCCTGTAAATTGCTTGTGTCAATCAAGTTCCAGTCAGGAGACAGAAAACACACCAATTGTTTTAGCAGAGGAAACTAACATAAGGAATTGTTAACTAGGCATTGGAAAAACAAAAATGCAAAAAGAAAACAATAAGTTACCATGGATATGGTAACAGCAGGAAGCAGCTACCACTCCTAGGGTGGAACAAAGGGAAGAGTTTGAAATTATTAAATCCCAGAAATTTGGAGGAAAGGCTTTGCAAATGTGAAATGCAGACTTCTCAGGAGGGAGCATAGGCCTGATGATGCTCATCTGAGTGCACTTGAGGAGGGTCTTCCAATGGAAAACTTCTGGGGAGGGGGTACTGCCAACTGGTGGTGGAGTATCTGAGGAAGTGCAATAAGGCTAATTCTGGAAATGTTGGAGAAACTGCAAACTGGATTAAGCTGCTGCTACTGGCAGGAACTTACACTGCCCTAGCACCTTCTTTAGGCAAAGACTACCAGGGAGCTAGCAGGCAGAGCATAAATGTGGTTTACAAAATCTGAGCCTCAGCATCACAGAGCATAACACACAGTGTGGCCTGCGTCTCAGAGACTATTAATAACCAGTACAGCATACCAATTTGGCTACTAAGTATTCATATATATCCTTCTACATGTAACTTCACTTCTATACACCAACAAAAATAACTTTGTATTTTAATATGATTAATTTTAATTAATAAGTTGTCACTATCCTTCACACAAAAACACTCTCACAATCTCCCCAAAATGAGAAGTGACAAAGTCACAATAGTTATTGTATTTGCCTCTGAACTATGTTGATTTCTCTTCAAATTCACTTACAGTCCCATCTGAAAATTTTTACATAAATACTAAACTGTAAAGTTAACTTCCAAAAATGATTTTATATAAAAAGGGGAAAGAAGAGAAATAAAAATAAATTAGTCAATATATGCATACAGTTTATATATAATACGTACATACATACATACATACATACCTACATAAAAACAAGGAAGAGACTGTCTCATTGCTACATATACACCATATGGTTTTGGGTTGTAGTTAATATCTAAAACATCCTTCTTCAACTAATTCATATATCCTTGCCCCATTTTGTGTTACCTGGTAGGGAGACCCACAGCTTTATTCCTAAACGGTCTGAATCCTTAAAAATCTTGCCTATTTCCTGCTTAATGTAGTTTTCTATTAACCTTCACTATTCAGCATAGAAATACAAAGAGGTTCCCCAGAGAATTTCCCAAGTGCAAGCATAGTCCTCTCTGACCCCACTGTGGGACAGCAACCTAATTTCTTTGGAGATCTGGATCAATCACTCCAGCCTGTAGAGTAGCCTTTCCTGATTGTTGGTTCACTGGCATAAGAATTTCCAAATAGCTACTAGCTGGTGGCAGTCTCAACTTCCAATTCAAGGGAATCATTGTGTCCCCGATTAAAGAATTCCTCCCCTGGTAAGTAAAACCTCTAAGCCAGCAGTGCTCAAAGTTACCAGAACAAGAACCAAAATTCTGTAAGTGAGTTATTGAGGAGCCACTTCCACTTTGATTTTTTGGTTCTTAAAAACAAAATTTAAGTGTTGTCTCCCAACTCATGTCACAGTGGATCTTCAGCAGCCTATCCATTGTTCAGTCAGTCCAGCTGCTTCTGGGTGATGTGGTATATGGTAAGTCAAATTAATTCCATGGTATGGAGCCACTTCCACTTTGATTTCTAGTTCTAGATCCTTGAGGAATCGCCACACTGTCTTCCACAACGGTTGAACTAATTTACACTCCCACCAACAATGTAAAAGTGTTCCTATTTCTCCACATCCTCTCCAGCATCTGTTGTTTCCTGACTTTTTAATGATCACCATTCTATCTGGTGTAAGATGATATCTCATTATGGTTTTGATTTGCATTTCTGTGATGACCAGTGATGATGAGCTTTTTTCATACGTTTGTTGGCTGCATAAATGTCTTCTTTGGGGAAGGGTCTGTTCATATCCTTTGCCCACTTTTTGATGGGGTTGTTTGTTTTTTTCATGTAAATTTGTTTAAGCTCTTTGCAGATTCTGGATATTTAGCCCTTTGTCAGATGAATAGAGTCCTCAAGGATCTAGAATTGGAAATACCATTTGACCCAGCAATCCCATTACTGGGTATATACCCAACAGAATATAAATCATTCTACTATAAAGACACATGCACACGTATGTCTATTGTGGCACTGTTCACAATAGCAAAGACTTGGAAGCAGCCCAAATGCCCATCAATGATAGACTGGCTAAAGAAAATGTGGCACACGGACACCATGGAATACTATGCAGCCATAAAAAAAGGATCATGTCCTTTGCAGGGACATGGATGAAGCTGGAAACCATCATTCTCAGCAAACTAACACAAAAACAGAAAACCAAACACAACATGTTCTCACTCATAAGTGGGAGTTGAACAATGAGAACACATGGACATGGGAAGGGGGCATCACACTCTGGGGCCTGTTGGGAGGTGGGGGGCTGGGGAAGGGAGAGCATTAGGAGAAATACCAAATGGAGATGAAGGATTGATGGGTGCAGCAAACCACCATGGCACATGTATACCTATGTAACAAACCTGCATGTTCTGCACATGTACCCCAGAACTTAAAGTATATATATATATACTTTATATACTTTATACATATACTATATATATTATATATATAAAGTGTATATATATAATATATACATTTTATATATATATATATAAAGTGTATATATATAATATATACATTTTATATATATATATAAAATGTATATATATATATAACTTAGGCCCAGGAGCCCTAAGTTATCTTGGGACCTCAAGAGGAGAGGAATTTACCCAACTCACAGGTATTTGATCATACAAATCCATGGCTGGGCTCAGCTTTAAAAAAGTATTGTCTGAGGATCCTTCTGTGGAACAAAGTTCCATCAAAGCCAATTTAAAACACCTATGTAAAAAATCATTATTTTTGCTGCACTTTATACAAATAATCTGGCCAAGTATAACACAACAAAACAAAACCCAACAAAATTTAGGAGGTGTCTCCCAACTCATGTCACAACTGGATCTTCAGCAGCCTAACCATTGTTCAGTCAGTCCAGCTGCCTTTGGGTGATTTGGTGTATGGTGAGTCAAATGAATTCCATGGTATAAGCCCATTTCTGTGCTTCATTTGCTGTGAATTGAGTTTCTTATTAAGAATCAATGTCATTAGAATATCATGATGGCATAAGACATTTCACAAGTCCACACATGATAAAGCTAGCAGAAATATTATGGTAAATCCATACTCAGAGCGAGTGTCTATTTCAGTGAGGAAAAATCATTTACTACTCCTTAATAGAGGCTATCCTATGTAGTCAACTTGTCACCAGGTGGATGGCTTGTTCCCTCCAAGTGTTCCTCTCCTATCTTGGCAGGCTAGACACTCAACAGTAACAATATCCAGGTAAGGCATGTGAGAAGATATATCAAAATGCTCCTGACTTTTGGATCCCAAGAAAACTTCACTGAAGCGATAGATTCTGATTTTTTTTTTTTTTTTTTTTTTTGATGTAGTCTCGCTCTGTCGCCAGGCTGGATTGCAGTGGCATGACCTCGGCTCACTGCAACCTCCGCCTCCTGGGTTCAAGCAATTCTCCTGCCTCAGCCTCCCAAGTAGCTGGAACTACGGGTGCATGCCCCCATGCCCAGCTAATTTTTGTATTTTTAGTAGAGACGGGGTTTCACCATGGTGGTTTACTATTCTGTTACTAATGGGAAGTTCTTGAGGCTTATACTTGCCTCCTCCTACAATAATAACTCTCATTTCATGGATCAGAGCAAATGTGAAGATTCTGCCACTGTCTGAATGTGTCTACTCCAATTGTATATTCAAGAGCTTGGGGGAATAACCACAGGGTGGGTAATCTGATTTATTTGTCACAAACATAGGTCAAAACTCCACTATCATCTTACCTCCATAAGCCCACATTTAAGCTCATGAACCAGTGTAATAACGTGGGTTCTCAGAAATTAACATCAATTCAGAGCTAGTGTCTAATATCCCCCAAAAGATCTGGCTATTTCCTTTTCCCTATGCTGTCACCATGGTAAATGGCTATAGGTCCCTTTGGAGAAGGTTTGGGATAAGGTTTACAGTATATATTTATGGCAGTGCTCTGGGGTGTTTCATCAAGGGGACCTATCCTCTTCTGCAATCACAGAGCTCTAGGTTATGAACCTTTTAGGTGTTTTAAAACTCGGTTTGAGGAGCCATGAATTTCCATTTTAGTGATTCAAGTCAAGTTTCTATCAAACCTAGATTCTTGTTGTTTAGATCAAGTATCATTTTAGTAATCTACCCATCTATTTCATTCCTAAGGACACTGTGATGAATTAGCTGCCATCAAAAATTGTTGAGGACCAAAACATTGTGATAATCACTTTGTCCTTATTTCCAATTAAAGTACTTACTCTCATCTCTTGTAGTTAAGGGCTGACAGTTGGCCTCTGCTACTCAGGGATACCATCATACTGACTGATATCAGGGCACTCATCTCAGTGTTGTAACTTTCCACTGTCATACCTGGCGTACGTAAGACAACCATCACAGAACTTTACAAGGGCACTGATTGTAGCAGATTGAATAGACGGCCACAATTCTTTACTCCTCCCTGTATCCATGCCCCTTTGCTCTGTGGCAAATAACCTCCTATCAAGAGGTAGAATATATTTCCCCATGCCTTGAATCTAGTCTAGCCTTGTAACATGCTTTGACCAATAGAATGTGACAGAAGTGACATTGCACTAGTTTTGAGCTCACGCCTCAAGAGCCTTGCACATTTTCACTTTCTCTTTTTTAACCTTATTCACAGTCATATAAACAACCCTAAGCTAGCCTGCTGGAGGATAAGAAAACAATGAGGAATAGAGATGAGCCATTTAAGCTGAGTTCTTTCAAGACAAGCCAGCCCTCAGATGACCTGCTGGCTGATGTCATAAGCATGAATGAGTCTTGTCAAGGTAAGCTGAGCCTGGCGCAGGACAGCAGAAGCACTAGCTCAATCTGTAAACTTGTGATCTAAATAAATTTTTTTTTTAATCTTCCAAGTTTGAGGATGGTTTGTTAATGTAGCACTAGGCGACTAATACAGTGGTGCTCTTCTCACTAATATATTTCTCAAAACCTTAGTGAGAGGAATATTTTCTGAGCCATCTTGGAGGATACAGTGTGTGTGTGTATGTGTGGTGGCTGTGGAAATCACATATGATGAATTCACTCCATCATTCCTATCTCCCTAAGCTTTCGTATTCCTTCCTCTACATTATGTCACGAAAGTTCTAACATCTCAACTGATTTAAATGTAGGCTGCCATTCAGTCCAAATTTTAGTCAACTAGCCAAAGAAGCTGTTAGAGTTACTTCATTCTGTACAAGCTAATGCACTAAATCCATAATCTCTAATAAGTGTACCTATATTAATAACTTTGTCAATAATAATTAAATTGAACATATAAAAATAACTAAAAGAGTGTAGTTGTATCGTTTATAACACAAAGGATAAATGCTTGAGAAGATGGATATCCCATTTACCCTGTTGTGATTATTACACATTTCATGCCTGAATCAAGATATCTCATGTACCCCATAAATATATACACCAACTATGTACCCACAAAAATTAAAATTAACAATGAAAAATAAATCCTATAACTAAAAATGCAATTAATAAAATTAAAAATGCAATAGAATCAACAGCTGAATTGATCAAACAGAAGAAAGAATGTGAATTTCAAGAAAGATTATTCAAAAATATATAGTCAGAATGGCTATTATTAAAAAGTCAAAAAAACAGCAGATGCTAGTAAGGCTGCAGAGAAAAGGGAATGCTTATACACCATTGATGAGAATGTAAATTAGTCCAGCCCTGTGGAAAGCAGTCTGGAGACTTCTCGAAAAACTTAAAAAACAGAGCTACCATTTGATCCAACAATTCCATTACTGGGTATACATCCAGAGGAAAATAAATCATAAACCAAAAAGACACATGCACTCATATGTTCATCACAACACTATTCACAATAGCCAAGACATGGAATCAACCCTGGTGCCCATCAGTGGCAGATTGGATAAAGAAAATATAGTACATATACAACATGGAATACTATGCAGCCATATTGAAGAATGAAATCATGTCCTTTGGAGAAATATGGATACAGTTGGAGGCCACAATCTTAAGTGAATTAACACAGAAACGGAAATCCAAATACTGCATATTCTCACTTAAAAGTAGGAGCCAAACACTGAGCACACATGGACATAAATATGACAGCAATAGACTCTGTGGGCTACTGGAGCGGGGAGAGAAGGGGGGTGAGGGTTGAAAAGCTACCTACTGGGTACTATGCTCACTACCTGGATGACAGGATCTGTACCCCAAGCCTCAGCATCACACAAATCCCCATGTGACAAGCCTGCACATGTACCCCCGTATCTAAAACAAAAGTTGAAATAAAAAAAATACACTCAAAGGAGAAAAAAGAAAAGGAATAAAAAGGAATAAAGAAAGCTTCTGAGATTTATGGGATAGCATCAAAAGAGCAAATGTTCAGATTATAGGGGTTCATGAAGGGGAAGAGAAAGAGAAAGGGATCGAAGCTTATTCAAAGAAATAATAGAAAAATTTCCAAATCTAGAGAAAGATATAAATCTCCAGGTACAGGAAGGTGAAAAGTCTCCAATCAGATTCAATCCAAATAAGAATATTATGACCAAACTATTAAAAATCAAAGACAAAAAAGGATCCTGAAATCAGCAGCAAGAAAAATAAAGCAAATTCTATATAAGGGAGTTCCAATATGCAGAGCAGTGAACTTCTCAGAAGAAACCTTGTAGGCCAGCATAGAATGGGATGATATATTCAAAGTGCTGAAAAGAAAAAAAACACTGTCAACCAATAATACTATACCAGCAAAACTATCCTTCAGAAATGAAGGAAATATAAAGACTTTCTCAGACAAACAAAAGCTGAGGGAGTTTAAAACCATCAGACCTGTCACAGAAGAAATGTTAAAGGGAGTTATTCAAGCTGCAAAAGAAATAACTCTAATGAGTAACATGAAAACATTTGAAAGTATAAAATTCTCTAGTAAAAGTGAGGACATAGTCAAATTCAGAATAATATGGTAATGGTGGCATGTAAATCACTCATATGTTTAGTATAAAGATTGAAAGACAAAATTATCAAATATAATAACTATGATAACTTGTTAAGGGATATGCAATATTAAAATATGTAAATGGTGACATAAAAAAATTGAAAATCTGGGAGTGTAGAATGGGGTAAAACTGTAGGTTTTTGTTTGTTTGTTTGTTTGTTTTTTGGCTATCAAAGTTAAGTTGCTGTCAGCTTAAAACAACCTGTTATAACTATATGATGTTTTTTGTAAGCCTAACAGAATGAAACTATGAAACTACTAGAAGAAAACATATGGGAAAAGCTACACAGTGGCCTTAAAAGTGCAGGCAACAAAAGTGAAAATAAACAAATGGGATTACATCAAACTAAAAAGTTTCTGTACCGCAAAGGAAATAAACAGAGTGGAGAGAATGAGAGAAAATATTTGCAAACTATGTATCTAATGAGGAAGTAAGGAACTCACACAAGACAATAGCAAGAGAACAAATAACCTGATTTAAAAATGGGCAAAACATCAGAGAAATGCAAATCAAAGCCACAATGAGATACCATCTCACACCAGTTAGAATGGTGATCATTAAAAAGTCAGGAAACAACAGGTGCTGGAGAGGATGTGGAGAAATAGGAACACTTTTACACTGTTGGTGGGACTGTAAACTAGTTCAACCATTGTGGAAGACAGTGTGGTGATTCCTCAAGGATCTAGAACTAGAAATACCATTTGACCAAGTGATCCCATTACTAGGTATACACCCAAAGGATTATAAATCATGCTGCTATAAAGATACATGCACACATATGTTTATTGCAGAACTATTCACAATAGCAAAGACTTGGAACCAACCCAAATGTCCATCAATGAGAGACTGGATTAAGAAAATGTGGCACATATACACCATGGAATACTATGCAGCCATAAAAAAGGATGAGTTCATGTCCTTTGTGGCAACGTGGATGAAGCTGTAAACTATCATTCTCAGCAAACTATCACAAGGACAGAAAACCAAACTATCACAAGGACAGAAAACCAAACACCACATGTTCTCACTCATAGGTGGGAATTGAACAATGAGAACACTTGGACACAGGGTGGGGAACATCACACACCGGCGCCTGTCATGGGGTGGGGGGAGGGGGGAGGGATAGCATTAGGAGGAATACCTAATGTAAATGACGAGTTAATCGGTGCAGCACACCAACATGGCACATGTATACATATGTAACAAACTTGCACGTTTTGCACATGTACCCTAGAACTTAAAGTATAATAATAAAAAAGAAACAATAACAAAAAACAAAAAACAAAAACAAAAAAAAGAAAAAAAATGGGCAAAAGACCTGAATCAACGTTTCTCAAAAAAAGACATACAAATGGTCAACAGGTATATGAAAAAATACTCAACATCATTACCATCAGGGAAATGCAAAGCAAAACCACAATGAGATATTGCCTCATTCCTATTAGGATGGCTATTACCAAAAAGACAAAAGATAACAAGTGTTGGTGAGGATGTGGAAAAAAGGAAACACCGGCACACTGTTGGTGGTAAGGTAAATTAGTATACTAACTATAGAAAATAATACACAGGTTCCTCAAAAAATTTAAAAAAGCCTTGCCAGCATCTGTTGTTTCTTGACCCTTTAATAATCACCATTCTGACTGGTGTGGGATGGTATTTCATTGTGGTTTTGATTTGCATTTCTCTAATGATCAGTGATGTTGAGATTTTTTTCATGTTTGTTGGCCACATAAATATCTTCTTTTGAGAAGTGTCTGTTCATGTCCTTTGACCACTTTTTGATTTTTTTCTTGTAAATTTGTTTAAGTTCCTTGTAAATTCTGGATATTAGACCTTTGTCAGATGGGTAGATTGCAAAAGTTTTCTCACATTCTTAGGTTGCCTGTTCGCTCTGATGATAGTTTCTTTTCCTGTGCAGAAGCTCTTTAGTTTAATTAGACCCCATTTGTTAATTTTTGCTTTTGTGCAATTGCTTGGAGAAATAGGAACACTTTTACACTGTTGGTGGGAATGTAAATTAGCTCAACCATTGTGGGAGATGGTGTGGCAATTCCTCAAGGAGCTAGAACCAGAAATACCATTTGACCCAGTAATCCCATTACTGGGTATATACTCAAAGGAATACAAATCATTCTGTTATAAAGATACATGCACGTGTATGCTCAGTGCAGCACTATTCACAATAGCAAACACATAGAATCAACCCAAATGCCCATCAATGATAGACCGTATAAAGAAAATGTGGTACATATACACCATGGAATATTATGCAGCCATAAAAAGGAATGAGATCATGTCCTTTGTAGGGACATGGATGAAGCTGGAAGTCATCATCTTCAGCAAACTAACACAGGAACAGAAAATCAAACACTGCATGTTCTCAATCACGGTGGGAGCTGAACAATGAGAACACATGGACACAGGGAAGGGAACAACACATAACGGGCCTATTGTGGGGTGGGAGGGAGAGCATCAGGATAAATAGATAATACATGTGGGGCTTAATACCTAGATGGTGGGTTGATAGGTGCAGCAAACCACCATGGCACACGTTTACCTATGTAACAAACCTGCACGTTCTGCACGTGTATCTCAGAACTTAAAATTAAGTTAAATTAAAAAAATTAAAAAAGAACTAGCATATGATCCAGCAATCCCACTATTGGGTATATATCCAAAGAAAATGTAATCAGTATGTCAAAGAGATATCTGCATACCCATGTTTATCGCAGCACTATTCACAATAGCCAAGATATGGAATAAAACTAAGTGTCCATCAATGAGTGCAAGGATTTAAAAAGTGGCATATATACCACTTGAAATATTATTCCAGTACCACTTTGGAATATTATTTAGCCATAAAAAAGGAAATCATGTTATTTGTCACAGCATGGATGAACCTGGAGGACATTATGTTAGGTGAAATAAGCCAGGCACAGAAAGACAAATACTGCATGATCTCATGCGTGTGAAATCCACAAGTTAATCTCATTAAAGTAGAATAGAATGGTGGTTACCTAGAGGGCAGGGTGGTTGGTTACAGGGGGCAGGTGGAGAGATGTTGGTTAAAGAATAGAAAATTACAGTTAAATAGAAGGAATAAGTTCTATCGTACAGTAGGGTGACTATAGTTAATAACAATATGTTGTATTCTTGAAAAATTGCTAAGACAGTGGATGTTGCATTCTCACTATGAATATGATAACTATGTGTGATAATGCACTTTTGTTAATTATGTAGATTTTACCATTCCACAATGTATATATCATTCAAAACATCATAGTATACACAATAGATACATATAATTTTATCTGTCAATTTAACAAACGAAAGATACCAGCTCTGGCTTCAGATGAAGGAGCTTTGGGGTAGAATGATTTGAAACCTCTGCTCCCTATCAAATTCTAATGCTTTCTCAGGTCATAATGAGTTGAGATAATTGAACTGAGGGAACACTTACTTACATGGTAATTTTTGGCTAAAAAAAAAGGACACTGAAAACATGCCGACAATATAAAAGAATGAAGTTGAACCCTTACATCTCATCATATATAAAAATTAACTAAAAATGTATCAAAGATATAAATGTAAGAGCTAAAATATAAAACTCTTAGAAGAAACATAGATGTAACTCCTTATGACTATAGTTTGGGCAGTAGTTTCTTAGATATAACACCAAAAGCACAAGCAACAAAAGGCGAAAATAGATAAACTCAACAACATCAAAATTAAAAACTATTATGCTTCAAAAGACACCATCAGGACAGTGAAAAGACTACTCACAGATGGGAAAAAATTTTGCAAATCATATATCTGACAAGATCTTTTATCTAGAATATATAAAATGCTCTTACAACTCAACAATAAAATGAAAAATAAGCCAATTTAAAAATGGGCTAAGGATTTGCATAGGTATTCCTCCAAATAACATATTCAAATGGACAATAAGCAAATAAAAAGATGCTCAACATCATTAGTCCCTAGAGAAATAAAAATCTAAACCATAATGTGATACCACTTCACCTCCTGTAGGATAGTTATAATAATAATAAGGAAATCAACTAAAATGAGTGTTGGAGAGGATGTGGATAAATTGGAGACCTCATACATTGCCAGTAAGAATGTAAAATTGTGTAGCCATTGTGGAAAATAGTGTGTCAGTTCCTCAATTGGTTAAACATAGAATTACCATATAATCCAGCAATTCCATCCCTAGAAAAATGAGAATGTATTTACACAAAATATCATGAAATGTCTGGTACTAGATAGGTTTCGAAATGCAGAAATCAGCAAAACTGTCCCTTCAAGAGCAATTGGAAAGAAAATAAACCACCTGCAAGTTCTTCTGATGCATATTCGACTAGCGTCTGGACCCACGAGTAAGCAACGACAAGTTCTAACTAAAACATGAAAAATTCAGGGCGAGTCAGTTCTACTGAAGACAAAAACAGCATCAGATAGAGCACTAAGTGGTAACAGGTGAATACAGGGGCAAAATTGTTCATAATATTTTGGAGTATCAGTTTCCACATCTGTAAAATGAGAGAGCTTAACTAAATCAAAACAAGTTCAATAAAAAGTGCATAAAGTTCCTTTATCTCTAAAATTCTATAATTCTAAGAAATGATTTAAATAAGGTATCTTCACATATTTTGTGTAACTGTATTTCAATATGATATGGCTTATTTTCAGAAAAGTGCCCATTCCTCTGTTGAAAAAAATGTGGACTTTCATTTTGGACACTGTAATTCAGGAAAATGATTCTAAGAAGCAATGAAGTTCATGGATAAATAGAGTCATAGAGGGCAATAGCCATAAAGAAAAGAAGATCCTAGGTAATCTGAATATATTATTTACTTTCATATACTCAGTCCCTGAAATGGGCCATTAATTTGTGAAATTTGGCCCAGTATCCTTTTAGTTGCTAGAGGTCTGTGAGGCCACAGACATATAGGTAAGGATGTGACAGCAATCAATCAGCTGCACATCAGAAGTCAGCCCCACTGTGAGGTTCAGTGATGGGAATCAGGATATAGGATTCTGTTTGGCCTAGGTGGGGATTCCAAAACAATTGGTTGATATTTCTCTTAGCTCTTGATATCATATACTTGGGGAAAGCAATCCTAACATATGATGAAAAATGCAATATCATATGTATGGAGTTCTAGCAAAGGCAGTCGTTTAATTGAGACCCCTTAATGAATGCTGGATATCTGTTATAAATGTTTCTTTATGGTCCCACTTGGGTCTTTGCTTCCAAATTTACAGACCCATCTGTTGGTCTGCTTGACTCAAGAAGTTACTGATAAAAGTATCATCTTCAGATAATTTAAAGTTTTGAGAGACTGCTATCTTTTAAATATGAAGTAACTTGGAGGGGGAACCCTGGAAGTGTATGGGTGTTTAAGTTCAAATTATCAAGGTCACTTCCAGGACACTGTGATGACCCATATTATTATTTTCTCCTCTTCTAATTCTTGATTTGTATAAATTGGTATAAGTACTGCTTTCTGCACAAACTGCAGCATTTTCAGCCTGTAGTGCAAAGTCATGCCCTAGGTATCTCCATTTTTATTTTTACTTAGCAGACATGGCTCCAATACATAGGATCCTATTTGGGTTCCACTACAGAATGAAGGTGGGGTTGGCTATGCAAACTTGAGGGATACAGCCAGAATAAGCCCCTGAGACAGTGAATTATGGAGCTCAAACTCTAATTAAGACAAATCACATAAGTGTAGGATGTCTGGTTAACATTGATTTTACAGCATGGAGTTCTCACTTTAACTGCAAGTAGTGGTTTGTTTTCAATACCCACAATCCTTCAGGGATGAAACATGCCCTAGGGCCACTAGAACCTATTATCCAAAAGCAGTGATATTATAATTTCTTGTTAGTCCTCAGAAAGTTATTATACTTTGCATCACATATATTTTATAGCCCCAACAGTCTGACTTTAGAGTGTGAAAAGTGCAGAGTGAGGGTTTTTCTGAATGCCCATCATGCTCTGCCAAGCACAGGTGTTGGTTTGAAATTGCTTCTACATGAAGCCTGTTGACCTTAATGCCTGTTACAGGAGGTGGCCCTATACTGCAGAGATACTGACTTGATAGTGAGGACCACCCACCTGCCCTTTGCAGGTAGCCTTTGGCTTCTGTGAGTTTGTAGTAAAAGCAGGGCAGGGAACCCGTGTCGGGGTCTTCTGCACTGCTCTGTTGGTGAAGTTCCTTTCTCAGATGCATAGATGTTGTGTAATAAGATATGGTATAAATGAAGAGACCCTTGAATACCTTTGGCTGCTCTGGAGCCCCCAGATGTATTGAGTCTCTTGCTCAGGAAGTCAGTCATACTAGAGAAGTTGGGCCAAGCATTGCTGGTAATACACTGAATTTCAAATAAATCTTTGACCATACTGAAATGAGGGGACCTTTGCTGATATCACCCTGACTACCAGAGTGGAGAGGACATCATTTGATAACTTGGCCTACAGACTCTTGAAGACACATTTTTTCCTGTTGGCATATGATGATAGCCCAACTCATTTTATGAGAAATAGTTGAAACAAAGAGGAGTGTTTAGGGAGAAGAAAACTCATGGAAGTGGGAGAGTGGTAGAACAAAGGAAAATCCAGGAAGGATGAAGTAGACAATGTGAATAGACCAGGATTAAAACCTATGTTTGTCTGACTCCAGAGCCCAGGGTTCTTGCCTCACCAACAGTAAGACTGGAAAAAATGTAATAGGTAATATGAGAAAAAATTAATATGGTTTGATGACTAGAATATACTTCATTGTTGTATGCATTTCTTGACTTAATGGATTTAAGCTATTTATAGTACAAGACATGCATAGAATGTCTGCTAAAACAAAAGTTAAAAACGATTCAGAATCACATAAGCAGAATAAACTGAAGATAATGATAGTGACAGAGTTTGATCACAAAACTTAGCTGTTCTTGCATGTTCTTGCACTCATGCTGACTCTGTGAACAATAATAGTTGGCAAATTGGGTTTCCGGCATAGAAGTGGCAGCCATTGGCATTACTGGCTGCAGTAAAGTTGATTTTCTGTTGTAGAAATAGCACTGGTATATATGGTAGCATCTAGTCCTTTGTGGTAGTAAAAGAGGTTTCCTCATCACACCAGTTGTGCAGTGAATTTTTGGTTGGTGGTCCTAGACACCCAGCCCATGCCTGGTTCTCCACGATTCATGATAATTCTGTTAGCCACCAAATATCTGTTTTTTCTCACTTAATTTTTATTGAAGTATAGTTTATATATAGTTAAATGTACAGATCTTAACTATACAGGTCAACGAGTTTTGACAAATGTATACACTGTGTAACCAACATCACAATCAAGATACAGAACATTATCATCACTCCAAAGGGTTTTGTCATTACTCCTTCCAGTAAATACACAACCCCTCTGCTCCAGGAAACCATTATTCTACTTTCTACCAGCATAATTTAATTTTGGAATTTCTAGAATTTTATATAAATTGTCATACAGTATGTATTCTTTTGTGTCTAGCTCCTTTAGCTGAGTATAATGTTTTTGAGGTTCATCTATGTTTGTTGCTTTCGAGTAATTATTTTATATGGGTGAGTAGTATTCCATTTTATGGATGTATAGTTTATTATCAATTTGCATGTTTTGAATTATTTGCAGTTTGGAGCTATTACAAATAAAACTGCTGTAAAAATTTGTGCAGAAGACTGTATGAGCATATATTTCCATTTCTCTTGGGTAAATACTTAGGAGTGGTATTACTGAGTCATAGGGAAAGTGTGTGTTTAACTTTATAAGAATCGGCTAACCAGTTTTCTAAAGCAATTGTGCCATTTTATTTTGCCATCAGCAATGTATGAGAACTCAGAATGCTCCACATCATCATCAACACTTGGTAGTATCATTCTTTTTTAAATGTTATAGCTTGTGTGAAGTGTTGTGTCTTTGTGATTTAACTTTTCCTTCAGTTCAAGAGTAAATGATGTTAAACATCTTTTCATATGTTTATTGGCCATTCATACATCTTCTTTTGTAAGTATATGTTTAAATCTTTTTCCCATTTCTAATTGGGTTTGTTTGTGTTTTTATGTTTGATTTTAAGAGTTCTATATGTATTATAGATACCTTACTTTTGTAAGATATAGGTATTATAAATATTTTGTATTTAGTCCATGGCTTATATTTTCATTTTCATAACAATGTCTTTGACATGCAGAAGTTTTTAATGTTAATGAAGTTTATCACTTTAAACTTTTATGGTTAATGATTTTTTTCTATTTTGAGAAATAATTGCCTAACACAAGATCATGAAGATATTCTCCCACGTTTTCTTCCTTATGCTTAACAATTTCAGCATTTATGTTTAGGTCTATGATTAATTCTAAGTTGAGTTTTGTTTATGGTATGAGGTAGAGTTTAAGGTTCATTTTCTTCAACTTTCAGTGGTTTAAGAGAATTTCCCTGTTCAAAGGCATTGGTAATGATATAAAAAATTAAAGTAATAAGACAGCATTGTATTGGCTGAGGGATAGACACTTAGATCAATGGAACCAAATACAAAAAAGCAGAAACAGGCCCTCACAAATTTGCCCAACTGACTTTTGACAAATGTGCAAAAGCAAGTTAATAAAAAAGTAAGGATAGCCTTTCAAGCAATAGTCCTGGAGCAACTGAACATCTATAGGCAAAAGTATGAACTTCAACCTAAATTTCATACTTTACCAAAAAAAGTCACTGAAAATGGATAATGGACTTAAATGTAAGCCACAAAACTATAAAACTTTTTAAAAAACATGATAAAATCTTTGGATATAGGTTTCAGTAAAGGTCTCCAAGATTTGACATCTAAAGCACAAGCCATAAAAAAACTTGGTAGATTGGATTCATCAAAATTCAAAACTTTTACTCTGCAGAATATTGTCTTAAGAGGATGAAAAGACAAGCAACAGAGTGGGAGGAAATACTTGTAAACCACATATCTAACAAAGAATTAGTATGTTAAATACATAAGGTTCTCAAAACTCAACCATAAAAAATGCTGAACAATCCAAGTAGAAAATGGGCAAAAGACATGAAGAAACCTTTCACCAAAGATTATATACAGATAGAAAATAAGCACATGAAAATATGTTCAATATCATTCATCATCAGAGAAAGGCAAATTAAAATCACAATTAGATATCACCACAGACCTGTCAGAATACCTGACATAAAAAATAGCTAGGATAAAAAATACAATACAAAATGCTGGAAAGGTTGCATGGAAGCTGGATCTTTCATACATTGACGGTGGGAATATAAAATGGTACAGCCACTCTGGAAGACTGTGTTGTAGTTTCTTAAAGTATTAAATATGCAAATAGCATATAACCCAGGAAATGTACTTCTGGGCATTTAGGCCAGAAAAATTAAAACTGGTATTCCCAAAAAACACACGTGTACAAGAATGCTCATAGAAGCTTCACTGACAATAGAAAAATACTGAAAACAGCTCAAATGTTCTTCAGTGGGTTATTGGTTGAACAAACTCTGATACATACATACCATGAAACACCACTCAACAATAAAAAAGAATCAACTATTGACATACACAACTTAGATGGATCTAAAGGGAGTTAAACTGAGTAGAAAAAAAAGCCAATCCCAAAAGGTTACATATTGCCTAACTCCATTAATATAGCATTCTTGAAATGACAAAGTTATAGAGATGGAGAACACATTAATGGTTGCCAGGTGTTGAGGAGGAGAAAGGGAAGTGAGTGTGGCTATAAAGGGGCAGCATGAGAAAGCCTGTGGCAATGGAAATGTTCTACATTTTAATTGTGGTGGTCATTACACAAAGTTACACATATAATATTTTATACAACTACACACACACATATGCATGTGTAACTGGTAAAATTCAAATATGCTCTGTGGATTTTACCAATGTAAATTTCCTGGATTGATATTTTACCAGAGTTAGGCAAGATTTTACCATCAGAGGAAATTGTGTAAAGGGTACACGAGGTCTCCCTGTATTTTTTGGAAACTTCCTGTGAATTGACAATTATTTCCAAATAGAAGGTTAAAACCAAAGAAATATATGACCATAATATATGTAGGCGTATTACTGGATTCTGAGCTATTTTATTGACTTATTTGTTATTTCTTACTCTAATACCACACTGTTTTGATAAGTGTAGTTTTATAGTTAGTCTTGAAACCAAGAAGTTCTATAACTCCTCCTCTTTTTAAAGTTTTGCTGGAAACCCCAAGACATATGTTTACACATCCCAACATCTGCACAGATTGTCTTCTCTAATGTCTTGCTCCATAGATTTCAGATGCTTCTGCTACCCTGAGCTCTGATCTTTTCCTCCTTCGTTCAATGAGACTGCAAGCACAGCTTGGAATCTAGCTCTTGATGCTGGGATCAGAAAATAGTCACCAGGCAAAGAGCTAAGGCAGTCTTGGGGCTTAATTTGTGAGTTTCTCTTTTCCTGGGGATCATAATCATGGGCTGACTATTGCTCAATATCTTTAAACAGTTTCCTTGCATATTTTATGCAGTTTTATGATGTTTCTAACGGCAAGAGTGCTGGTCCAGTGTCATTCCCAACATAACTTTTTTTCCTGCTTAAATCAGTCAGATTCAGCTTCTGTTGCATGCAACTAAGAACCTTGACTGATACAAGCCCCTATTTTATGCCATGTCCTATGATATGTGCTTGGCATATATTATGTGATTTAATCTTAATTTAGAGAAATAATTCCATGTGGAAACTAGAGAAATGGGCAAGAAGCATTTGTAACAGTGAGGACAAGGTTGAGAGGAGGGAGGTTGCAGTGAGAGGAGCATTCTAGATTGAGGAAGAATGTATAAATGCACAAGGGAACTAGCATGCAAGAATTAAAGTATGAAACTTTTGTCATCTTCAAGGGAATTCTTCTGAGACCTTTATAAATTATCCTAATCCAATAAAACCACTATACATAGAATTTCCTCCATAAATGCAATAAAGTACAATTGTTTATATAGTAGGATATTATTGGACGGTTTTAACTTTCCCACCCCTATTAACATGGGTACTAGTAAAATAACTAACCATCCTAGTTTGCCCTGGACTGTTGTGGTTTTAGCATATTACAGGGAATTCCTCAGCCCCAGGAAAACTGAGAAAATTATCCTTTGGTATATGTGACATCACTCACCTAGCTACAGTTGATTGGTCTTAGGTGGCCACCAGACTCAAACTTGGCCAATAAATCCCTCATAGATTTATGGAGATAGGACCATAAAGGTCTATGGCAACCAGGGAGTGCCTCTCAGATCTTTCAAGGGAAAACCTACTATGAGGAGTGGAGTCAGCTAACAGTCTCCAGCTGGAGCAATTTTGGGATTATTTTTGCATCATTTGATCCAATGCCATTCCCTTCCCAGGCATCTCCAGCCAATCTCTGAGCACAAGAGGTGTACTAGGGCTGTTTCTGTCTAACGCAGGATTCCTCTAATTAGCAATCTCTGTTGGGGTGGTTGAGACTTCCATAGAGCTGTACTGTAATCTCCTCTTTATCTTGCCAGCCATTACCCACGACAGATCTGTAGATTTGTAACTCCATCTCGGCATCTGCTTTTCAGAGGACCCGATCTGGCTTAGTGTCTCTCTTCAGTGGTTTAATCTGTAATATGAAAATCTAGGAAGGTGTCCGTAACCATATCTACTGTTACATGGACTTGGGAAACAAAAAGAGCTTGAGAGGAGTGGGGAGGAAAGCAAGGGAGGGAGCGAGGGAGAGAGAGAGAGAGAGACCAGATAAATGTGCAGGGAAGAATAGGGGTAAAAGAATGATAGAGTCAATGTCACTGGAATCCTTGTTTTTGACGATGCTTGAGGCCTAACTATACCTTGCCTTTTTAAAAGTTTTGATTATTCTAATCCTTCTTGAGTTCTGTGAAACACCTTATTATCTTCCCATAAATTTCTCTCTTTTGCTTGTTAGTTTCAGGTAGGTTTTGATAACTTTTAACTAATGAGTCCTAACTAATACTTCTTCACTGCAAAATTAATTGTATAGGTTACTACGTTTATGCTGAATCACATTTCTGTTGAGAGTCAGAAATGTTCATATCCCCAGAGTCAGAAATGTTCATAAACCCAAACACAAATTAATATACCCTTCAGCTTTACCAAATTTTTGTCTATGAGTAGGTGAGGAAAATTTTGTATGGTCTAGATGATTTCTGAAAAGTTTTAGCATTTATTTGTTTCTCTATAGAGTACATAGCAGGATTCCTGTCATAGACCAAAGCTTCAGCCAAATTCAACATTGCACTGTGTCCAGAATATTTATTTTCTGGCTAAAAGTCACTACTTTTATTATAAATCTTCCTTCTTTAATTTTTTAACTCTTTCAAAGATCACTAGTAGTTAGTTCTTTTAAAGACCATCTTTGATAAATCGAAGTTCAAAATCACAATTAACACATAGTTTTAACCACATTTCAAGAACTCAAGGTTATGAATATGATTAGAGATCATTAAAGCTTCATTGAGATGCTGATAAAACAAAGGTATAGATGTTAGTCAAAGATGATGGCTCTCAGACATCATTTAATACAGTAGTCCATGCAAGAGATGGTGATAATTTGGCCTAGAGCAAGGGTCTAAAAATTATTGCCCACAGGGCAAATCCTGTCTCTTACCTGTTTTTGTAAATAAACTTTTATTGGAACGTACCTACACTCATTCATTTATGTATTGTCTGTGACTTCTTTCACTCTATGAAAGCAGAATTTAATACTTGGAGACAAAGACTGTATGTGACTCAAAAAGCCTAAAATATTTACCAGCTGACCCTTCACAGAAAAAAAGAAAAAATCCAAACTCTGGTCCTGAATGTTAGCAGTACAGTGAGGGACAAATGCATGAGCAGATTATATTTTGGAAGCAGAACAAGAACAAGTTTGGTGTGTTCTAGGAACACCTGGTGTGGCGGGAACATAAAAAGACCCAGATACTATTGTTTTTTTCTAGCACATTTGTACCTATTGCTGTTATTCAGCTATTCATTCATTCCAAAAATATTAAGAAGTTCCACTCTGTGCCATACAACATGTGACCTGCTACACACACACATACAGAGAGAGAGTGAGGAAACAGTAAAATATCTGACTTTTATTTTATCACAAGTAAAATTTATATTTTATTAAAAGTAAAATATCCAGGCTCCCTAGAGTCTGGAGCCAGATTACCTAGGTTTGAATCTTAGCTCTGAAATTTAACTGCCATGTGATCCTGGTGAAAATTGCTTAACCTATCTGTGCCTCAGTTGCCTTATCCTTAAAGTAGAAATAATATCATCTACCTTAAGTGTTTGATATAAAACACTTAGCCCAGTGTTTAGCATATAGTGCACATTTTATAAATGTTGGTTACTATTACTAAGGAAACTTGCTTCTTTTACTGACTCAAACAAACAGGTGTTGTCTATCAACCTCTTGCCTTTTCTGAGTACTTTGTGTTGATTTCAGCTTAGCTTTAGTGAGCTCATTCACTCTAATTGCTACAGTTATGATCTTCCTATTACAGGACATTGGATCACGCTGTTCTTTCTCCCCAAAACTTTTTTCGTTTTCCCATTTGCCTGGCCAACTCCAATTTGTTCTTTAAACATAAGGGCATAAGGGCATGGACTATATCTGGGCTTTGTTTATCATTTTACACCCAGATCTTAGTACAGTGCCTGGCATACAGTAGGCACTCATTAATGTTTATTGCATGAATGAATAACACCCATACTAAATCTAGATTCTCATTGTACTTAGTTTTTCCTCTTTATGTTACATTCACACTCTGTATATGTCCTTTTGTTTACACACTGGCTCTAGAAATTTTTTAACAAATATTTATTAAATGCATAGACATTTTAGACTCTGTGCTTGGAGAACAAATATGAAAAACACAAGTTTTCTGCTCTCAAGAAGCTACTTATTCATTAGAGGACAAATACATGCAGAAAGAGAAATTACAATCTAGAATAAGTGGTACCCTTGAGACCTGTACGAGATCCATTGGGCATACTGGACCTAGGGAAAAAAAATATACAAACTTATCTGGGAAAGACAGGGAAGGCTTCACAGAGGAGGTGCTATCTAAATTGAGTCAAAAATAACGAGTAGCCGTTTTCCAAATAAACAAGTGCCGGGTAAGAGCATTCATGGCAGGAGGAATTCCAGGGCAAAGGTGTGGAGGCTTTTTCCTCTTTTGTTGATCCTGACTTCTACAAACCAATTCCTTTATTGCTTTTTTGACATTAGATTAACACTTTTAATCTCGAATAAATATAATACTGCACAATTTCCCATTTTCAGTATATATGCATTTGATTTTTTGTTGTTGTTCTTACTCTCATTTTTTTAATCTGCCTTGGATTTACATTGCATATGCTATTTCAGTATACTTTTTGGTCCTTCTTTGTAATATGTATCGTTCTTAAATTTTTACCTGCATAAGGTGTTCATTCCTAACGGGTTTTCCCTTCTAGTGCTCACTGTATGTAGCACTGTATCTGGACCTTGGGTTCAAGATGCTTAGCTGAATCGATGGCAGTAATGAGCGGTATATGACTTCCATAAACTCAAGAAAGTGCTGGAAAGGTAGTAGAATTTTAGTTCTAGTAAACCTCCATAAACTACCATAAATAGAAGCGTAGTGGGGGGACTCGGGAGAGCACTGAAATGGCAGGCAGGGGACCCAGGTTTTATAGCTTTATGGGCCTGTTTTTTCTCATCCCTGCACCTATGGCTTCAAGTATGTTCACTAAAGGCGATTGAATAGTGTGCCCCGGCCCAGTCCTTCCGAATGGGAGACTGACGCCCTAGCACAGGGCGAAGTCCCGGGCGCTAGAGGCACCCACCCCGCACGGCCGGAAGGAGTGGGGCGGGGCCTAGAGGCTCTCCGCTGGGCCCGAGCGGGCTGGGGGAGGGGAGCGTGGGGCCGACAGTTTTGGGGGTGAAAAGGCAAAAGGCGGGTGAAAGGCTGCCTCCCGAGGCTCTCCTTGCTTGGAATTCTGCCCACTCTGCGGAGTTAGGAGTCACGACCTCCAGCACAGGTGGGTTCCGTCCCGTGGGTCAGGGAAAGGGTGTCCCCGTGGGTGCTACGGGTGGGTTTGCCCAGGCGCTCGCTTTCAGGCCTGTCGCAGTGGGCGGCGGAGGCTCTCACCCGGGCTGCTGGGCCCAAGGGCGGTGGTACTCACCTTAACCCTGGCGGAGAAGAAGGCCACTCCTGCCTTGCCGCAGGGCTGTCGTCACGATCTGTGCCAGTTGCGCGACAGAGTCTGCCCGGAGATCAGCGTGAGGCCAGATGGGCCTAGCGCTCAGGAAGAGCTGGAAGAGCTGGAGCAAGCTCGCGTTGGGACTGACGCCCAGTGTACATTGTTTCAATCTCGGTCGGACTTTACAGCCCTGGATCTGTCACTGACTTGGTGTTTAGCTTTCAGCGAGTCCCTACCCTCTCCCTGCCTCACTTTGTTCGGCAGTAGAGTGGAAGGTGGAACTCAGCTGTCTGCAAAATCTTGCAGCACTTTCTTGCGTTCTCATATCCACTAATGTTCTCTGCCCAGATTTTACCCTTTGTCTGCCCCCTCTGGAGCAAGGCACTGGGTAAGTTAGGCTAGGAAGTTTTCTTTCTCTTTCAAAAACAATTGAAAAGCCTTTAAATACTCCTGACTGCCCTGGAAACCACATTCGAACCATTAATTGAATGTCAACTCTGAAGAATGGGTTTGTGAATGCCATACTATTAAACGTTTTAACCAGATGATTGCCTAAAATGATGTGTGTTGAGTGGACGTAGTACACTGCCTAGCAAAAGTCTCATGATAAATGAGTTGGGTGCTTTAACTCAGTCGCTGAAAGAAAAACTTGAGCTCTCATATTTAAGAAACACTTTCATAATCCACTCCCATACAGTAGTCTTTTAGAGTTGCTTGTAGTTTGGTTTGCCCTTTCAGGACACACTGTAGTAAAAATTACATACAGTTTATTTTACATTAAGTTAACTATAAAGACAAAGAAGGACTATAAACATTATGGATCAACATTTTGGTGTCAACTTCTGGTTTCTCCTCATTAAGGGACTGGTGGTAATGATAATGGTGAACATATATTATGCAAAATACTATAATTTTCACAACAACCAGAAGACGTTAAGTAAGGTTATTTATAATAAGGCTTAAAAAACTTATACCTTATCTCATAACCAGTGTGATGAAGGGAATGTTTACTGGGGTGGTTGAGTCTGGGGGCTTGTTTAGTGTGCCCCACCTAGTTCTTTATTTCTTGGAAGCTTGGACTGGAACAGATCACTTCCTTGTTTTGGCGTCTGTTTCAGGAACCACCATTTGTTCTGTATTTCTGCTTGTCAACCCTGGGAACAACAGTAAAACCAGCCAAGTGGATCACTGGGTGTTTACAATGTTTCTGACAGCTGTATCTGATGCCTCCAGGGGCTGGGAGGGGGACCCCGGGATTAACAAACCTCTTTGGTGGGAAGAGTCTCTTCCTGCAAACTGAACATGGATCCATCAGTTGGGCACCACTGTGATCCCCTTTCTATATCACCAAGCATCCCCTGGGCTCATATGGGCTGTACATGCACCTGCCATTGCCCTGTGTGAAGATTTACAGGATAAGAGGCTCTTGAAAAAACCCAGCCTGCTCCATACCTGTAAGTTCTAGGGAAGGAGTGGCTGATATGTAGGTGAGTGTACTTCTGGATGAGGAAAAGACCTCATGATTTCCCAAATGGTTTGAAAAGTGAGAAAAAAATTATGCTGGACATCTGCTGAGCCAACCTGAAGGGTGAGTTTTGCACTGGCTATTTGGCAGGACCTGATGTCTGCCTTGTTTAGCTATATTTTTACTCTATTCATCATACTCTGTTCATTCACTCCAAAGGCAATCAATGAATGTCAACTCTGTGCCAGGATGCTGATCCATTCACTGAGATTGGCAGCACAGGAGGACAGCCAGTTCGGGAGGACAACAGGAATTCAACTTTAAGCATACTCAGTCTGAGGCCTCCTCACCTTTCCCCACTCCCTATATCTAACTGCTACAAAATCTTGTCACTTCTACATCCTGAATATTTTTAAAAATCCATCCACTTCTCTTTGCCCCTATGACTACTCCAGATTTCAAGCCAGCAAAATTCTTTTTTAATTGATTTAAAAATTTTTATTTTAAAAGACCAAATGGTTGCATGACCCTCGACTCTCATGGGAAAACCACAACCCTTACTATCACCACCACCACCACAGCAACAACAACAGACAGCCTAATGACCTCTGTATGATCCCTAATAAATTGTCAAAGTAAGGAGATGAAAGTTCTCTTTTTTTCTTGATGCTCAGAGTGTTTAAATATTGTATTTAGGATAATTTACATGCCATAAAATTCGCATATTTAAAGTGATTTCATAAACTTATTGGGTGGTGCAACCATCACTACAATCTAATTTTAGAACATTTGCATCACGTCAGTGACATCTTCCTTGCCCATCTGCAGTCAGTCTTCATTACCACTCCCAGCATCAGACTAATCTACTTTCTGTGCCTATGGATTTGCCTATCCTGAAAATTTCATCTAAATAATGTCTCCAAAGTTTATTAATGTTGCGGCATATATAAATACTTCATTCCTTTTTATAGCTGAGTGATATTCCATTGCATCAGTATACTACATTTTGTCTATCTAGTCATCAGTTGATGGACACTTGGATTGTTTCTATCTTTTGGCTATTGTGAATAAAGCTGCTATGAACATTTGTGTACCAGTTTTTGGGTGGACATTCGTTTTCAATTCTCTTGGTTAAACACCTATGAGTGGAATTACTTGGTCATATTATAACTGTATGTTTAATTTTCTGCCAAACTTTTCCCAAGGGGCTGTACTATTTTACAGTTATTAGATTTATATGAACCACCAGCAATGTATTTCTTCATATCATCACCATATTTGTTATTTCCCCGTTTTTTTTTTTTCTCAAATGTGTAGCTATTCTTGTGGGTGTGGAGTAGTATCTCATTGTGATTTAGATTTGCATTTCCTTAATGGCTAATTGAGCATCTTTTTATTTGCTTGTTAGATATTTGTATATGTTCTTTGGAGAAATGTCTCCTCACATATTTTGCCCATTTCTGATTAAGTTGTTTGCTTCCTTACTATTGAGATGTAAGAGTTGCTTATATACAAGTCCTTTATCAGATATGTAGTTTGAAAATATTTTCTCCAAGTCTGTGGTTTGTCTTTTCATTTTCTTACTACTGTATGTTGAAGGGCAAAGGTTTTTATTTATTTTACTTTTATTTTAGTTTCAGAGGTACAGGGGCAGGTTGGTTCTATAGATAAATTGTGTGTCACAGTGGTGTGGCGTACATATTATTTCATCACACAGGCAATAAGCATAGTACCCAATAGGTAGTTTTTTGATCCTCACCCTCCTCCTAACCTCCATCCTCAAGTAGGCCCCCATGTCTGTTGTCCCCTTCTTTGTGTCCATGTGTACTCAATATTAGCTCCCATTTATAAATGAGAACATGTGGTGTTTGGTTTTCTGTTCCTGTGTTACTTTGCTTAGAATAATGGCCTCCAACTCCATCCATGTTGCTGCCAAGGACATGATCTCATTCTTTTTGTGGCTGCATAGTATTCCATGGTGTATATGTACCAAATTTTCTTTATTCCGTATACCACTGATGGGCATTTAGGTTGACTCCATGTCGTTGCTGTTGTGAATAGTGCTGTGAGGAACATACGCATGCATGTGTCTTTGTGGTAGAACAATTTATATTTCTTTGGGTATATACCCAATAATGGATGGCTGGGTCAAATGGTAGTTCTGTCTTAAGTTCTTTGAGGAATTGTCAAACTGCTTCCCACAGTGGCTGAACTAACTGACATTCCCACCAGCAGTATATAAGTGTTCACTTTTCTTTGCAACATCGCCAACATCTGTTATTTTTGACTTTTTAGTAATAGCCATCCTGACTGGTGTAAGATGGTATTTCATTGTGGTTTTCATTGATTAGTGATGTTGAGCATTTTTTCATATGCTTGTTGACCACATGTGTGTCTTCTTTTGAAAAGTGTCAGTTCATATCCTTTGCCCACTTTTTAATGAAGTTGTTTGGTTTTTGCTTGTTAATTTGTTTAAGTGCCTTATAGATTCTAGATATTAGAACTTTGTCAGATGCCTAGTTTGCAAATATTTTCTCCCATTCTGTGCATTGTCTGTTTACTCTATTGATAGTTTATTTTGCTGTACAGAAGCTCTTCAGTTTAACTAGGTGCTATTTATCAATTTTTATTATTGTTGCCATTGCTTTTGATGTCTTTGTCATGAAATATTTGACAGGGCCCATGTCTAGAATGGTATTGCCTAGGTCATCTTCAAGGGTTTTTATGGTTTTAGTTGTTACATTTAAGTCTAATCCATTTTGGGTTGATTTTTGTATATGGTGTAAAGAAGGGGTCTGGTTTCTATCTTCTGCACACAGCAACCAGCAATCCTAGCACCATTTATTGAATAGGGAGTATTTATCCCATTACTTGTTTTCGTCAGCATCAAAGATCAGATGGCTGTAGGCACACAACTTTATTTCTGGGCTCTCCATTTTGTTCCATTGGTCTATATGTCTGCTTTTGTACCAGTACCATGCTCTTTTGGTTACTGTAGCCTTGTGTAGTTTGAAATCAAGTAAGGTGATGCTTCCAAGTTTGTATTTTTGCTTAAGATTTCTTTGGCTATTTGGGCTCCTTTTTGGTTCCATATGAATTTTAGAATAATATTTTTTTAATTATGTGAAGAATGCCATTGGTAGTTTGATAAGAATAGCATTGAATCTATAAAATGCTTTGAGCAGTATGGCTATTTTAACAATATTGATTCTTCCTATCCATGAGCATGGAATGATTTTTCATTTGTTTGTATCATCTCTGATTTCTTTCAGCAGTGTCTTGTAATTCTCATTGCAGATATCTTTCATCTCCCAGGTTAGCTGTATTCTCAGGTATTATTTTATTTTTTTATGGCTATTGTGAATGGGATTGCATTCTTTATTTGGTTCTCAGCTTGGACATTATTGATGTATAGAAATGCTACTGATTTTTGTACATTGATTTGGTAGCCTGAAACTTTGCTGAAGTTGTTGATATGATCTAGGAGATTTTTGTCAGAGACTATGGGGTTTTCTATGTATAAAATAATATTGTCTGCAAACATAGATAGTTTGACTTCCTTTCTTCCTATTTGGATGCCTTTTTTTTCTTTCTTTTGCCTGATTGCACTGGCCAAGACTTCCAGCAGTGTGTTGAGAGTGGGCATCCTTGTCTTGTTCCAGTTCTCAAGGAGAATGCTTCCAGTTTTGCTCATTCAGTATATGTTGGCTGTGGGTTTGTCATAGATAGCTCTTATTATTTTGAGGTATGTTCCTTCAGTGCCTAGTTTGTTGAGGGTTTTTAACATGAATAGATGCTGAAATTTATCAAAAGCCTTTTCTGCATCTATTGAAATGAACATGTGGTTTTTGTTTTTAGTTTTGTTTATGTGATTAATAACATTTATTGATTTGCATACATTGAACCAACCTTGCATCCCAGGGATAAAGCCTGCTTGATCTTGGTGAATTAGCTTTTTAACATGCTACATTCTTCATGGATATTGGCCTGAAGTTTTCCTTTTTTGTTGTGTCCTTGCCAGGTTTTGGTATCAGCATGATACTGGCCTCAAAGGAGTTAGGGAGGAGTCCCTCCTCAATTCTTTGGAATAGTTTCAATAGGAATGGTACCAGGTCTTCTTTATATGTCTGGTAGAATTCAGCTATGAATCCTTCTGGACCTGTGTTTTTTTCTGGTTGGTAGGCTTTTCATTACTGATTCAATTTTGGAACTCGTTATTGGTCTGCTCAGGGTTTGTATTTCTTCCTGTTTCAGTCTTAGGAGGTTGTATGTCTCCAGGAATTTATCAGTTTATTCTAGGTTTTCTAGTTTGTGTGCAGAAAGATGTTCATAATAGTCTCTAATGGGTTTTTTTTTTTGTATTTCTGTGGGGTTGGTGATGATGTCCCCTTTATCATTTCTGTTTTTGGTTACTTGTGTCTTCTCTTTTTTTCTTTGTTAGTCTAGCTAGCAGTCCATCTGTCTTATTTATTCTTTCAAGGAACCAGCCTCATTGATTTCATTGACTTTTTTAATCATTGAATGCTATAATCTTTCCTCTTGATGCTGTTTTAGCTATGTCTCAGAGATTCTGATATGTTGTATCTTTGTTGTCATTAGTTTCCAAGAATTTATTGATGTCTGACTTAATTTCACTGTTTACTCAAAAGTCATTCAGGAGCAGGTTGTTTAATTTCCATGTAATTTTATAGTTTTGACCAATCTTCTTAGTATAGATTTCTATTTTTATTGTGCTGTGGTCTGAGAATGTGGCTGGTGTGATTTTTGTTTTTGTTGGTTTTTAAAATTTTTAATTTGCTGAGAATTGTCTTATATGGCTGACTGTGTGGTCGATAGAGTATGTGTTATCTGCAGATGAGAAGAATGTATAATCTGTTGTTTTTGGGTGGATTGTTGTGTAGATGTCTGTTAGCTCCACTTGATCAAATGTTGAGTTCAGGTCCCAAATATCTCTGTTAGTTTTCTGCCTCGAGGATCTGTCTAATACTGTCAATGGGGTATTGAAATCTCCCACTATTATTGTATAGTTATCTAAGTTTCTTCATAGGTCTCTGAAAACTGGTTTTATGAATCCGGGGTGCTCCTGTGTTGGGTGAATATATATTTAGGATAGTTAAGCCTTCTTGTTGACTCTTTACCATTTGTAATGTCCTTCTTTGCCTTTTTTCATCATTGTTGGTTTAATGTCTATTTTGTCTGAAATTAAAATAGTAATCCCTGCTTTTTTTTGTTCTTTGTTTGCTTTGTAGGTTTTTCTCCATCCATTTACTTTGAGTCTATGGGTGTCATTGTATGTGATGTATGTGAGATGGGACACTTGAAGACAGCATACCACTGAGTCTTGCTTCTTTATCCAATTTGCCACTTGGACACCTTTTAATTTTGGCATTTAGCCCATTTACACTTAAGATTAATATTGATATGTGCAGATTTGATCCTGGCATTATGTTGTTAGCTAGTTGTTATGTATACTTGATCATGTGGTTGCTTTATAGTGTCAGTGGGCTATGTATTTAAGTGTGTTTTTGTGGTGGCCAGTAATGGTCTTTTGTTTCCATATTTAGCACTCTCTTAAGGACCTCTTGTAAGGCAGGCCTGATGGTAATGAATTCCCTTAGCATTTGCTTGTCTGAAAAAAAGATCTTATTTCTCCTTTGCTTATGAAGCTTAGTTTGGCTGGATATGAAATTCTTGGTTGGAGTTTCTATTTTTTAAGAATGCTGAATCTAGGCCCCCAATCTCTTTTGACTTGCAAGATTTCTGCTGAAAGGTCGCTGTTAGCCTGATGGAGCATCTGATGACTATGTGTCTTGGGGAGGGTCCTCTTGTATAGTTCTTGCAGGGGTTCTCTGAATTTCCTGAATTTGAATGTTGGCCTTTCTAGTGAGGTTTGGGAAATTTTCATGGACAGTATTATGTTTTTCAGCTCTATCATATTAGTTTGATTCTTTCTTAAAATGGCCATTTCATCTTTCAGCTCCTGTATTGTTTAATTATAATCCTTAAATTCCTTGGATTCAGTTTCCACTTTCTCATGGATCTCAAATGATCTTAATTCCTATCCACATTCTGAATTCTATATCTGCCATTTTAGCCATTTCAGCCTGGTTAAGAATCCTTGCTGGGGAACTAGTGTTGTTTGGAGGAAAAAAGACACTCTGGCTTTGTGAGTTGCCAGCATTCTTGTGCTGGTTCTTTCTCCTGTGTGTGGGCTAATATTTCTTTAACTGTGGTGTAATTTGAGTATAGTCAGTTGACCTCATTTGTGGACATTGTCAGAGTGCTGGAGCTTTGTGCTGGGTCTTTATTTGTAGCTGAATTCTTGTCCTTGGTTTCACAGAGGGATTATTAGCTAAGTATTTTTGGTGTCAAAATTTGGGCTGTGATCCAGTAGATGGTGCTTAAGTGTAATGGCCATTAGGTAGGCTCTTGCTCAGCCATGTGACTCCTCTATTTCCTTGTGTTTGTGGCCATGCTCCCTCTTGGTGCTCTGAGGGTGTGAGCTCCTCTCCCACTTGAGTGCTGGCTGCAGAGCTTGGCTTGACACTCTTGGGCTTCACATGCAGCCTTCAGGTGAGCTCAGGCTTTGTGTTCCCTCCCCAGCTTGGGAGCAGCAGGGGCAGGGACCTTGGCAGTGGCAATTGCAGAGGGCCTTTCACTTGTCTTTTGGGTCTCCACGCCAGAGAAATGCAGAACTACTATCATTTGGAGCATTCATCCTGGGGTGGAGTGGCTGCATTGTGGGCCCGAGCCAGGGAGCCCTGCCTGGTGATGAATGGGGAGGGGGAGAAGGGAGCTCACAGGGAAGACAGACTAGCCTCTTCTCCTTAGGTTGGCTGTGGCATGATGGAGGTATGAGTACAGCACTCAGGGTCTTTGTTCCTTCCCCAATCCAAAGGCAGCAAGGGCAGTACCACTGCAGTGGCAGTCTCAGAGGGCATTTTATTTGCCTCTAGGAGCTCCACCCCAGAGCAACACAGAGCCACTGACAATGGGAATGTTCAGCCAGGAGGTAGGGCAGCTGTTCTGTGGGCCCAAGCCAGGGGCCCTGCTTGGTGAAGACCAGGGGGTTGGAGGCTCACAGAGATGAGAGACTTGGCTCTATTCTGTGTGGCAACTGTGGCATGTTGGAGGTGCAAGTAAATTCCTCAGGCTCTTTATTCCTTCCCCAGTCTGAGGGCAGCAAGGACAGAGCTGCTGCAATGGCAGTGGCAGAGGGGCTCTCAGTTCTTTATTTTTGATAAAGTCCAAGTTTTTTTTTTCTTTTGTCAATTGTGTTTTTTGATGTTGTATCTAATAATTCTTTACCTAACCCAATATCATGAAGGTTTTCCTATGTTTCTAAAAGTTTTATAGTTTTACCTCTTTCATTTATGTCTCTGATTCATTCTGTGTTATTTTGTGTATGGTATAAGGTGAAGGTCTTCATTAATCTTTTTGCATATGGATATCCAATTGTACTATCATCATTTGTTGAAAAACTAACCTTTTCCTGTTGAATTGACTTGGAACCTTTTTTGAAAACCAATCAACCATAAATATAAGGGTTTATATCTGAACCCTCAGTTGTGTTCCATTAGTTTACATTTCTATTCTTATGCCAGTCCCTACTGTCTTGACTATTGTGGCATTGTAATATGTATTTAAATTGAGAAGCGTGAATCCTCAAATTTTGTTCTTTTTCAACATTGTTTTGGGTATTCTGGGTTCTTTCCATTTCCATATAAATATTAGGATCATCTTGTCACTTTCTTTCTTTCTTTTCTTTCTTTCTTTCAAGAGGGTCTTGCTCCGTTTCTCAGGCTGGAGTGCAGTGACACAGTTGCAGCTCATTGCAGCCTCAACCTCCCAGGCTCAAACGATCTTCCCACCTCAGTCTCCTGAGTACCTGGGACTACAGGTGTGCACCACTATGCCTGGCTATTTTAACAATATTTTTGTAGAGATGTGGTCTCCCTATTTTGCCCAGGCTGGTCTCAAACTCTTGGGCTTAAGCTATCCTCCTGCCTTGGCCTCCCATAGTACTGGGATTATAGGCATGAACCATCATGCCCAGCCTCTGCTTTGATTTTGGTAGCAATTGCACTGAATCTATACATCAGTTTGGGGAGAACTGCCAACTAACAGTATTGGATTTTTCAATCCATGAACTTGAAATACCTCTCCATTTATTCAGATCCTCTTTAATTTTCCTCAACAGTGTTTTGTAGTTTTCAGTGTAAAAATCTTTTACTTTTTTTGTTAAATTTATTCCCAAGTATTTCATTTTTGGTACTGTTGTGAATTATTTTTTATAATATCACTTTATGATTTTTTGCAAGTGTATAGAAATACAAATTGCCTTTATGCATATTGATTTGGTATCCTGTGACTTTGTTGAGTAGAATTATTAGTTTTAATATTGTGTGTGTGCATGTCCATGTGTATGTGTGCATGTGAGTGTGTGGGTATATTCCTTAGGGTTTTCTCATTCAGGATTATGTCAAGGACAGTTTGACTTATTTTTTTTCCCCAGCCTGGATACCTTTTACTTCTTTTCCTTGCCTAATTCCCCTGGCTAGCATCTCCAGTATAATGTTGAATAGGAATGACAGGAGTGAACATCTTTGTTTTTTTTCTGGTCTTAGGGGAAATATTCAATCCTTCATCACTAAATGTGATGTTAGCTGTGCATTTTTCGTAGATGTTCTTTATCAGGTTGAGGAAGTTTTACTAATTGGTTAAGTTTTTATGTTTGATGATGAATGTTAGATTTTGTCAGATAGTTTATCTGCATCTGTTGAAATGATCATGTGGTTTTTGTCCTTTATTCTACACGATACATTATTAACTAATGTAACATAGGGTATTGCCTTAATTTGGGGGTGTTAAATGAACCTTGCCTTCCTGGAATAAATCTCTCTTTGTCATGATATATAATCCTTTTTGAAATACTGGTGGATTTGATTTGCTAACATCTTGTTAAGGAATTTTGCATTTGTATTCATAAGGGAAGTTGAATTGTAGGCTTCTTTTCTTATAATGTATTTGTTTTGTTTGATGTCAGAGACCAGCCTCATAGAATTAGTTGGGGAGAGTTTTGTTGCCAGATGTGTATATGTTTATAGTTATATATCTTCCTGATGAATAGAACCTTTCATCATTATAAAATGTCCTTCTTTTTCTATAACATTTTTTTCTTAAAGTCTGTTTTGTCTGATATTAGATATCAGTCTAACCACTCCAGTTCTTTTATGGTTGCTCTTTGTTTTATACAATCTTTTCATTCTTTTATTCTTTTAACCTGTTTATATCTTCACATTTAAAGTGTGTCTTTCCATTATTGTAGATGGCATATCCTTGGAGTGTGTTTTTCATCCAGTCTCACAATGTTTATGTTTTGATTGACTGTTTAACCCATTTATACTTATAGATGTACATCTGGCTTTATTCATTTATTTCATTAATGTTTCTTGACTTCTTTGTTCCTCTGTTTCTCCTTTATTACCTTCTTTTATGTTATACAGCTAATTTCTTGCGTACCATTTAAATCCTTTTTTGATGTTTTTACTGTAATTTCTAGAGCTTTTTTATTGAATGCTCTGGGGATTGCAATATGTATGTCAACTTGAAATAACCTACTTTAGATTAATAATAATTTAATTTCAGCAACACAGGGAAGTTTTCTCCACCCATCCTTTGTGCTATTAATGCAGTATATTTTACATCTTAATATGTTATAAGCCCAACAACACAGTTTTAAAAATACTGTTTTATGTAGTTTTCCTTTAAAAGAAAGTAAGAAAAGTATGTATTTTCTCTTTTATGTTTACTTACATAATTACCTTTACTAATCCTCTTTATTTCTTCCTATGGATTCAAGTTACCATCTGGTGTCATTTCCTTTTAGCTCAAGGACTTTAGTATTTTTTGTAGGGTAGGTCTGTTAGCAACGAATTCTCTGTCTTTGTGTATTGTGGAATTTATTTCACATTGATTTTTGAAGGATAATTTTGCTGGATATAGAATTCTTACCTGAAAATTTTGGGTATTTTTCTTTCAGCATTTTGCTATTCCACTGCCTTCTGGCCTCGCCCACAGGGGGCGAGCATCAGCCTCTGATGCTTTTACTCAGTTTTTTTGGTGGTTGTTATTATGCTAGCTTCCAGGGGGTCACTGCTGGGCCATATTTTAGTGGTCATCCAGTGATTGTTCATATGTTATGCTTAAACACCTTCTGCCAGTGAGGGTTCCACAATTTGCTGAAAGTATCCATGTGTGGGCTGGGGCATACATTCCAGATTCACGCAGTTTAGAAATCTACCTTTGCTATTACTTGCTACTGTATAACACCTCACATTTAGGCAAAGACTAGTAGATAAGTGAGGCACTGTTCAGTTTCTGCTGAGCATGTGCACAGACTTGGAGACCCCTAGGGATATGTAGGACCTTATTTAAAGCCCAGTATAGCTGTCTCGTGCAGTAGATTACTCTGTTAAATTTTAGGCTGGTCTCATTTGCTTCAACTAGTATTGCAACTTTTGTCACCTGTGATGTTGGTCATTCCCAGTTGATTGGTTCTTCTTTGTGGAGGAGTCAAGTGTCTTGTGCCTCTAGTCAGCCATCTTGAAAGACTCTACCAATTCCCTTTTTGTAACAAATATTTTGTACCAATTTCTTTATTAACCAGAAGTGAAATTCATAGATAGCATAACCTGCCTATACACATATTTAAAATATGAGCACAATGTCCTAACTAGAATTTAAAGGAAAAATTAAATGTGAGTGATTTATAATAATGTATTTAAATATGTAAATGCTGAAACATGACTACCTGAAGTAGCCAAATATTTACACCTATACATTGATCACCATGAATGTGACAGCTACAAATATAATACCACAAAGTGTAATTATCATTGGGGACATGATTTTCTAAAACAATAATTTTGGATAAATTTCCAAACAAAAGAAAATATACTATTCTCTCAATTTACTTGGTAGATTTACTCCTAGAAAATTCAGTATATAGTGAATTCATACAAAAATACCATGTTTATATGTAACAAAAGGAAGTAGGTTCTGGCCTCTGGTAATTATAAACAGGTTTTTCATTTGTAGGCATGTCAAGGTTAATATTAAAAAGTTTAGGCAGGATTCTCCATTGCCTGGGACTGTCCTGAACATTTCTGGATGCCTAATATCTCTGATGCCACTAAATGTCAATAATTTCCCTCCAATCATTGTGAAAACCAACCTGCCCCATACACATTTCCAACACACTCCCTAGACATGGCAAGATGCCTGCTGATGGTGGCAAGATGCCTGTTGAAAACCACTACTTTAGGATAAACTATATGCATATCCTCAACACTACTAGATAAAAAACATCAAACTCATTTTCAACATGGTTGTATCAATTTTTATCTCACTATCAATAAATAAATGGAAATGCTTTTATATCTTACTGTTAAGTATGTTTGTCATGTTTTCGTACCCCTTAACAGGCTAAGGAAGTTCCATTTTAGGCCTAATTTACTGAGAGACTTTTAAAATATTGTGAACGGATGTATTATCTATTTTTTTCTGAACATGTTGAAGTGAGTGTATTTTGCCTCTGTCACCTATTAATTTGTTGAATTCTATAATATACTTTCTAAAATTTAAGCAACCTTGAACATGATGATTCATGTCTTTTTTTTTATTACTATACTTTAAGTTTTAGGGTACATGTGCACAATGTGCAGGTTAGTTACATATGTATACATGTGCCATGTTGGTGTGCTGCACCCATTAACTCGTCATTTAGCATTAGGTATATCTCCTAATGCTATCCCTCACCCCTCCCCCCACCCCACAACGGTCCCCAGAGTGTGATGTTCCCCTTCCTGTGTCCATGTGTTCTCATTGTTCAATTCCCATCTATGAGTGAGAACATGTGGTGTTTGGTTTTTTGTCCTTGCGATAGTTTACTGAGAATGATGATTTCCAATTTCATCCATGTCCCTACAAAGGACATGAACTCATCATTTTTTATGGCTGCATAGTGTTCCATGGTGTATATGAGCCACATTTTCTTAATCCAGTCTATCATTGTTGGACATTTGGGTTGGTTCCAAGTCTTTGCTATTGTGAATAGTGCCGCAATAAACATACGTGTGCATGTGTCTTTATAGCAGCATGATTTATAGTCCTTTAGGTATATACCCAGTAATGGGATGGCTGGGTCAAATGGTATTTCTAGTTCTAGATCCCTGAGGAATGGCCACACTGACTTCCACAAGGGTTGAACTAGTTTACAGTCCCACCAATAGTGTAAAAGTGTTCCTATTTCTCCACATCCTCTCCAGCACCTGTTGTTTCCTGACTTTTTAATGATTGCTAACTGGTGTGAGATGGTATCTCATTGTGGTTTTGATTGGCATTTCTCTGATGGCCAGTGATGATGAGCATTTTTTCATGTGTCTTTTGGCTGCATAAATGTCTTCTTTGAGAAGTATCTGTTCATATCCTTCACCCATTTTTTGATGGGGTTGTTTGTTTTTTTCTTGTAAATTTGTTTGAGTTCATTGCAGGTTCTGGATATTAGCCCTTTGTCAGATGAGTAGGTTGTGAAAGTTTTCTCCCATTTTGTAGGTTGCCTGTTCACTCTGATGGTAGTTTCTTTTGCTGTGCAGAAGCTCTTGAGTTTAATTAGATCCCATTTGTCAATTTTGGCTTTTGTTGCCATTGCTTTTGGTGTTTTAGACATGAAGTCCTTGCCCATGCCTATGTCCTGAATGGTAATGCCTAGGTTTTCTTCTACGGTTTTTATGGTTTTAGGTCTAATGTTTAAGTGTTTAATCCATCTTGAATTCATTTTTGTATAAGGTGTAAGGAAGGGATCCAGTTTCAGCTTTCTACATATAGCTAGCCAGTTTTCCCAGCACCATTTATTAAATAGGGAATCCTTTCCCCATTACTTGTTTTTCTCAGGTTTGTCAAATATCAGATAGTTGTAGATATGCGGTGTTATTTCTGAGGGCTCTGTCCTGTTCCATTGATCTATATCTCTGTTTTGGTACCAGTACCATGCTGTTTTGGTTACTGTAGCCTTGTAGTATAGTTTGAAGTCAGGTAGCGTGATGCCTCCAGCTTTGTTCTTTTGGCTTAGGATTGACTTGGCGATGCGGGCTCTTTTTTGGTTCCATATGAACTTTAAAGTAGTTTTTTCCAATTCTGTGAAGAAAGTCATTGGTAGCTTGATGGGGATGGCATTGAATCTATAAATTACCTTGGGCAGTATGGCCATTTTCACAATATTGATTCTTCATACCCATGAGCATGGAATGTTCTTCCATTTGTTTGTATCCTCTTTTATTTCACTGAGCAGTGGTTTATAGTTCTCCTTGAAGAGGTCCTTCACGTCCCTTGTAAGTTGGATTCCTAAGTATTTTATTCTCTTTCAGGCAATTGTGAATGGGAGTTCACTCATGATTTGGCTCTCTGTTTGTCTGTTATTGGTATATAAGAATGCTTGTGATTTTTGTACGTTGATTTTGTATCCTGAGACTTTGCTGAAGTTGCTTATCAGCTTAAGGAGATTTTGGGCTGAGACAATGGGGTTTTCTAGATATACAATCATGTCGTCTGCAAACAGGGACAATTTGATTTCCTCTTTTCCTAATTGAATACCCTGTATTTCCTTCTCCTGCCTAATTGCCCTGGCCAGAACTTCCAACACTATGTTGAATAGGAGTGGTGAGAGAGGGCATCCCTGTCTTGTGCCAGTTTTCAAAGGGAATGCTTCCAGTTTTTGCCCATTCAATATGATATTGACTGTGGGTTTGTCATAGATAGCTCTTATTATTTTGAGATACATCCCATCAATACCTAATTTATTGAGAGTTTTTAGCATGAAGGGTTGTTGAATTTTGTCAAAGGCCTTTTCTGCATCTATTGAGATAATCATGTGGTTTTTGTCTTTGGGTCTGTTTATATGCTGGATTACATTTATTGATTTGCGTATATTGAACCAGCCTTGCATCCCAGGGATGAAGCCCACTTGATCATGGTGGATAAGCTTTTTGATGTGCTGCTGGATTCGGTTTGCCAGTATTTTATTGAGGATTTTTGCATCAATGTTCATCAAAGGTATTGGTCTAAAATTCTCTTTTTTTGTTGTGTCTCTGCCAGGCTTTGGTATCAGGATGATGCTGGCCTCATAAAATGAGTTAGGGAGGATTCCCTCTTTTTCTGTTGATTGGAATAGTTTCAGAAGGAATGGTACCAGCTCCTCCTTGTACCTCTGGTAGAATTCGGCTGTGAATCCATCTGGTCCTGGACTTTTTTTGGTTGGTAAGCTATTAATTATTGCCTCAATTTCAGAGCCTGTTACTGGTCTATTCAGAGATTCAAATTCTTCCTAGTTTAGTCTTGGGAGGGTGTATGTGTCGAGGAATTTATCCGTTTCTTCTAGATTTTCTAGTTTATTTGCGTAGAGGTATTTATAGTATTCTCTGATGGTAGTTTGTATTTCTGTGGGATCGGTGGTGATATCCCCTTTATCATTTTTTATTGCATCTAGTCTATTTGATTCTTCTCTCTTTTCTTCTTTATTAGTCTTGCTAGCATTCTACCAATTTTGTTGATCTTTTCAAAAAACCAGCTCCTGGATTCATTTATTTTTTTGAAGGGTTTTTTGTGTCTCTATTTCCTTCATTTCTGCTCTGATCTTAGTTATTTCTTTCCTTCTGCTAGCTTTTGAATGTGTTTGCTCTTGCTTCTCTAGTTCTTTTAATTTTGATGTTAGGGTGCCAATTTTAGATCTTTCCTGCTTTCTCTTCTGGGCATTTAGTGCTATAAATTTCCCTCTACACACTGCTTTGAATGTGTCCCAGAGATTCTGGTACGTTGCGTCTTTATTCTCGTTGGTTTCAAAGAACATCTTTATTTCTGCCTTCATTTCGTTATGTACCCAGTAGTCATTCAGGAGCAGGTTGTTCAGTTTCCATGTAGTTGAGTGGTTTTGAGTGAGTTTCTTAATCCTGAGTTCTAGTTTGATTGCACTGTGGTCTGAGAGACAGTTTGTTATAATTTCTGTTCTTTACATTTGCTGAGGAGAGCTTTACTTCCAACTATGTGGTCAATTTTGGAATAGGTGTGGTGTGCTGCTGAAAAAAAATGTATATTCTGTTGATTTGGGGTGGAGAGTTCTGTAGATGTCTATGAGGTCCGCTTGGTGCAGAGCTGAGTTCAATTCCTGGGTATCCTTGTTAACTTTCTGTCTCGTTGATCTGTCTAATGTTGACAGAGGGGTGTTAAAGTCTCCCCATAACACCATTATTATTGTGTGGGAGTCTAAGTCTCTTTGTAGGTCACTCAGGACTTGCTTTATGAATCTGGGTGCTCCTGTATTGGGTGCATATATATTTAGGATAGTTAGCTCTTCTTCTTGAATTGATCCCTTTACCATTATGTAAATATGGGTAAAAAAAAAATTTTACCATTATGTAAAATTCTCTGTATTTCCTGAATCTGAATGTTGGCCTGCCTTGCTAGATTGGGAAAGTTCTCCTGGATAATATCCTGCAGAGTGTTTTCCAACTTGGTTCCATTCTCCCCGTCATTTTCAGGTACACCAATCAGACGCAGATTTGGTCTTTTCACATAGTCCCATATTTCTTGGAGGCTTTGTTCATTTCTTTTTATTCTTTTTTCTCTAAACTTCGCTTCTCGCTTCATTTCATTCATTTCATCTTCCATCAGTGATACCCTTTCTTCCAGTTGGTCGCATCGGCTCCTGAGGCTTCTGCATTCTTCACGTAGTTCTCGAGCCTTGGCTTTCAGCTCCATCAGTTCCTTTAAGCACTTCTCTGTATTGGTTATTCTAGTTATACATTCGTCTAAAGTTTTTTCAAAGTTTTCAACTTCTTTGCCTTTGGTTTGAATTTCCTCCTGTAGCTCAGATTGGTTTGATCGTCTGAAGCCTTCTTCTCTCAACCCGTCAAAGTCATCCTCCGTCCAGCTTTGTTCCGTTGCTGGTGAGGAACTGCGTTCCTTTGGAGGAGGAGAGGTGCTCTGCTTTTTAGAGTTTCCAGTTTTTCTGCTCTGTTTTTTCCCCATCTTTGTGGTTTTAACTACTTTTGGTCTTTGATGATGGTGTTGTACAGATGGGTTTTTGGTGTGGATGTCTTTACTGTTTGTTAGTTTTCCTTCTAACAGACAGAACCTCAGCCACAGGTCTGTAGGAGTTTGCTAGAGGTCCACTCCAGACCCTGTTTGCCTGGGTATCAGCAGCAGTATCTGCAGAACCGCGGGTTTTTGTGATCTGCGAATGTTGCTGTCTGATCGTTCCTCTGGAAGTTTTGTCTCAGAGGAGTACCTGGCCGTGTGAGGTGTCAGTCTACCCCTACTGGGGGGTGCCTCCCAGTTAGGCTGCTCGGGGGTCCGGGGTCAGGGACCCACTTGAGGAGGCAGTCAGCCCGTTCTCAGATCTCCAGCTGCGTGCTGGGAGAACCACTGTTCTCCTCAAAGCTGTCAGACAGGGACATTTAAGTCTGCAGAGGTTACTGCTGTCTTTTTGTTTGTCTGTGCCCTGCCCCCAGAGGTGGAGCCTACAGAGGCAGGCAGGCCTCCTTGAGCTGTGGTGGGCTCCACCCAGTTCGAGCTTCCTGGCTGCTTTGTTTACCTACTCAAGCCTGGGCAATGGCGGGCGCCCCTCCCACAGCCTCACTGCCGCCTTGCAGTTTGATCTCAGACTGCTGTGCTAGCAATCAGCGAGACTCCGTGGGCGTAGGACCCTCTGAGCCAGGTGCGGGATATACTCTCCTGGTGTGCCGTTTCGTAAGCCCATCGGAAAAGCGCAGTATTGGGGTGGGAGTGGCCCGATTTTCCAGGTGCCGTCTGTCACCCCTTTCCTTGACCAGGAAAGGGAACTCCCTGACCCCTTGCGCTTCCCGAGTGAGGCAATGCCTCGCCCTGCTTCGGCTGGCGCACGGTGCGCTGCACCCACTGTCCTGCACCCACTGTCTGGCACTCCCTAGTGAGATGAACCCGGTACCTCAGATGGAAATGCAGAAATCACCCGTCTTCTGCGTCGCTCACGCTGGGAGCTGTAGACCGGAGCTGTTCCTATTCCTGATTCATGTCTTTACTTTTTTTCTTGGATTTGCTCTGCTAATATATTTTGTTTGTGTTCTTGACAAGCATGTTTGTGAGTGAGATTGGTCTTAAGTGTGTTGTCTTGGTTTGATTTTGATATAAAGATTATACTTGCCTTAAACATAAGTACGGGAGTGTTTTCACTTTATTTGTTCTCAGGAAGAGTTTGTATAATATGGAAGTACAGTTGACCCTTGAACAATGTGGGGGTTAGGGCTTCTGACTCTTGCACAGTCGAAAATCCATGTGTAATTTTTTATTCCCCCAAACTTTACTAATAGCCTACTATTGACCAGAAGCTTCACTGATAACGTAAAGTCAATTAACACATACTTCTTATGTTATACATATTATGTACTGTATTCTTATGTGAAGATGAGTAGGCTGAGAAGGAGGAGGACTAGGAAGGGTTGACCTCACTGTCTCAGGAGTGGCAGAGGTGGAAGGGGTGGAGGAGGTGGAACGGGAGGCAGGAGAGGCAGGAACGCTCGTTGTAACTACAGAAGAACATCATAATTTCTGTCTGTATTTTTTGCTTTATCATTTCTCTAAAAATGTTCCTATATGGTACCAATTATTCCACCATTTGCTTTAGTTTCAGTGCCCATATCATAGAAAAGTCCATATTGTAAAAGAAGTAAAAAAGCAGTCTTGAATAATCAGAACCCTTCTTCCATATTGTCTAGTGTCAATTTCTTTTTATTATTATTATTATTATACTTTAAGTTTTAGGGTACATGTGCACAGCGTTCAGGTTTGTTACATATGTATACATGTGCCATGTTGGTGTGCTGCACCCATTAACTCGTCATTTAGCATTAGGTATATCTCCTAATGCTATCCCTCCCCCCTCCCCCCACCCCACAACAGTCCCCAGTGTGTGATGTTCCCCTTCCTGTGTCCATGTGTTCTCATTGTTCAATTCCCACCTATGAGTAAGAACATGCGGTGTTTGGTTTTTTGTCCTTGCAATAGTTTGCTGAGAATGACAGTTTCCAGCTTCATCCATGTCCCTACAAAGGACATGAACTCATCATTTTTTATGGCTGCATAGTATTCCATGGTGTATGTGTGCCACATTTTCTTAATCCAGTCTATCATTGTTGGACATTTGGGTTGGTTCCAAGTCTTTGCTATTGTGAATAGTGCCACAATAAACATACATGTGCATGTGTCTTTATAGCTGGCACTGCTTCATCTACATCTTCTTTCTCATAATCTGGCACTGGTACGGAAGCACTCATCTCCATCAAGTCATCATTTTACAATGTTAAAATTCCTGTGGCATGGTATCTATTAGCTCTTGGACTTTTCCAATATTCCTATCTTGTAACCCTTCACCGTTCCACCTGCTTTTGACATATGTGCAATCTACTTCATGATTAACTTAATTGGCTCTGTCATAAGTTTATGAAGTCATGTACAACATCTGGACACAGTTATCTCCAACAGAAATTTATTGTTTGGTGCTTTATGGCTTTCATGCCTTTTTCTATAACAATGATGGTATCTTTGTTTTTTTTTTGAAAAGGATTTTATTTTGAAGAATGTACAGGTTGAGTATTCCTTATCTGAAATGCTTGGGACCAGAAGCGTTTCAGATTGTTTTTTTGGAATATTTGCATTACATGCTTACCAGTTGAGCATCTTTAATCCCCAAATCCAAATTCTAAAATTCTCCAGTGAATATTTCCTTTGAGCTCATGTCAGTGCTCAAAATGTTTCAGATTTTGGATTTTTGAATTTGGAATACTCAACTTGTATTAGCTTAGGTAAAAAAATGCTTAAGAAACACTGAGCCTATCATAGTTGGACATTTGGGCTGGTTCCACATCCTTGCTATTGTGACTAGTGCCACAATAAACATACGTGTGCATGTGTCTTTATAGCAGCATGATTTATAATCCTTTAGGTATATACCCAGTAATGGGATGGCTGGGTCAAATGGTATTTCTAGTTCTAGATTCCTGAGGAATCGCCACATTGACTTCCACAATGGTTGAACTAGTTTACAGTCCCACCAACAATGTAAAAGTGTTCCTATTTCTCCACATCCTCTCCAGCACCTGTTGTTTCGTGACTTTTTCATGATCGCCATTCTAACTGGTGTGAGATGGTATCTCATTGTGGTTTTGATTTGCATTTCTCTGATGGCCAGTGATGATGAGCATTTTTTCATGTGTACTATGCAGCCATAAAAAATGATGAGTTCATGTTCTTTGTAGGGACATGGATGAAGCTGGAAACCATCATTCTCAGCAAACTATCGCAAGGACAAAAAACCAAACACCACATGTTCTCACTCATAGGTGGGAATTGAACAATGAGAACACATGGACACAGGAAGGGGAACATCACACACTGGGGACTGTTGTGGGGTGGGGGGAGTGGGGAGGGATAGCATTTGGAGATATACCTAACGCTAAATGACGAGTTAATGGGTGCAGCACGCCAACATGGCACATGTATACATATGTAACAAACCTGCACATTATGCACATGTACCCTAAAACTTAAAGTATAATAATAATAAAATTAAAAAAAAGAAACACTGAGCCTATTTCAATGAGTTCATATACTTAAAATAAGTGATTCCTGAGTATGGTCACTGTCAGGAATTATGGAAACTACAGAAAATATAAGAGGCGCCAAAAGATTGGGGAATTGACAAACATATTTTGAAGAGTAAATTCTGAGAAGTTGGACAACAACCTTTGAAAGTATTAGATAATGTTAGCATTTAGGGGACAGTGTATTGGGCAACTGACTGAGGTTCCTAAGAATAAGTCATGTCAAAATAGCCTCATTTCTTTCTTTTGATACAAATGGGGGAATTCTTTAATGGTGTAATCCTTCCAGACTTTCATGATGTTCTCTTTATTGGGGTTCTCTTTCATAGCATTGACAATTCTTTCTATAGAGTACTTGGTGTAATGAGCCTTAAAGGCCCTTATGACCCTCTGATCTAGGGACTGAATTAGAGACATTGTATTTGGAGGCAAGTAGACCCCTTAAATGCCTTTGGTGTTGAACTCATGGGGGTTCTGGGTGTCCAGCGACATTGTCCAATATCAAAAGAACTTTAGTTTGCATTTCTCTGATGGCCAGTGATGGTGAGCATTTTTTCATGTGTTTTTTGGCTGCATAAATGTCTTCTTTTGAGAAGTGTCTGTTCATGTCCTTCGCCCACTTTTTGATGGGGTTGTTTGTTTTTTTCTTGTAAATTTGTTTGAGTTCATTGCAGGTTCTGGATATTAGCCCTTTGTCAGATGAGTAGCTTGCGAAAATTTTCTCCCATTTTGTAGGTTGCCTGTTTACTCTGATGGTAGTTTCTTTTGCTGTGCAGAAGCTCTTTAGTTTAATTAGATCCCATTTGTCAATTTTGGCTTTCGTTGCCATTGCTTTTGGTGTTTTAGACATGAAGTCCTTGCCCATGCCTATGTCCTGAATGGTAATGCCTAGGTTTTCTTCTACGGTTTTTATGGTTTTAGGTCTAACGTTTAAGTCTTTAATCCATCTTGAATTCATTTTTGTATAAGGTGTAAGGAAGGGATCCAGTTTCAGCTTTCTACATATAGCTAGCCAGTTTTCCCAGCACCATTTATTAAATAGGGAATCCTTTCCCCATTGCTTGTTTTTGTCAGGTTTGTCAAAGATCAGATAGTTGTAGATATGTGGCATTATTTCTGAGGGCTCTGTTCTGTTCCATTGATCTATATCTCTGTTTTGGTACCAGTACCATGCTGTTTTGGTTACTGTAGCCTTGTAGTATAGTTTGAAGTCAGGTAGCATGATGCCTCCAGCTTTGTTCTTTTGGCTTAGGATTGACTTGGTGATGCGGGCTCTTTTTTGGTTCCATATGAACTTTAAAGTAGTTTTTTCCAATTCTGTGAAGAAAGTCATTGGTAGCTTGATGGGGATGGCATTGAATCTATAAATTACCTTGGGCAGTATGGCCATTTTCACGATATTGATTCTTCCTACCCATGAGCATGGAATGTTCTCCCATTTATTTGTATCCTCTTTTATTTCATTGAGCAGTGGTTTGTAGTTCTCCTTGAGGAGGTCCTTCACGTTCCTTGTAAGTTGGATTCCTAGGTATTTTATTCTCTTTGAAGTAATTGTGAATGGCAGTTCACTCATGATTTGGCTCTCTGTTTGTTATTGGTGTATAAGAATGCTTGTGATTTTTGTACATTGATTTTGTATCCTGAGACTTTGCTGAAGTTGCTTATCAGCTTAAGGAGATTTTGGGCTGAGACAATGGGGTTTTCTAGATATACAATCATGTCATCTGCAAACAGGGACAATTTGATTTCCTCTTTTCCTAATTGAATACCCTTTAGTTCCTTCTCCTGCCTAATTGCCCTGGCCATCAGAGAAATGCAAATCAAAACCACAGTGAGATACCATCTGACACCAGTTAGAATGGCAATCATTAAAAAGTCAGGAAACAACAGGTGCTGGAGAGGATGTGGAGAAATAGGAACACTTTTACACTGTTGGTGGGACTGTAAACTAGTTCAACCCTTGTGGAAGTCAGTGTGGCGATTCCCCAAGGATCTAGAACTAGAAATACCATTCGACCCAGCCATCCCATTACTGGGCATATACCCAAAGGATTATAAATCATGCTGCTATAAAGACACATGCACACGTATGTTTATTGCGGCACTATTCACAATAGCAAAGACTTGGAACCAACCCAAATGTCCAACAATGATAGACTAGATTAAGAAAATGTGGCACATATACACCATGGAACACTATGCAGCCATAAAAAATGATGAGTTCATGTCCTTTGTAGGGACATGGATGAAATTGGAAATCATCATTCTCAGTAAACTATCGCAAGGACAAAAAACCAAACACCACATGTTCTCACTCATAGATGGGAACTGAACAATGAGAACACATGGACACAGGAAGGGGAACATCACACACCGGGGACTGTTGTGGGTTGGGGGGAGGGAGGAGGGATAGCATTAGGAGATATACATAATGCTAAATGACGAGTTAATGGGTGCAGCACACCAGCATGGCACATGTATACATATGTAACTAACCTGCACATTGTGCACATGTACCCTAAAACTTAAAGTATAATAATAATAAAATTTAAAAAAAAGAAAAAAAAGATTAAAAAAGAACTTTAAAAGTCAGTATCTTACTGATAAGGTACTTTCTGACTGCAAGGACAAAGCATCAATGGCACCAATCCAGAAAAAGGTTTCTTGTTGTCCAGGCTTTGTTGTACAACCAAAATACTGACAACTGGTGTTTATTTTTTCCCTTCAATGCTCGGAGATTAGCAGCTTTATAGATAAGGAAAATCCTGATCATAAACCTGACTGCATTTGCACAAAGCAGTAGAGTTAGCCTATCCATTCCTGCCTTAAATCTTGATATTCACTTCTCTTCCTTACTAATAAATGTCCTTCATGGTATTTTTTTTTTCCAGTATAGGGCACATTTATTTACATTAAAACCTTGTTCATATAGATAGCCTTTCTCTTGGGTGATTTTCTTATTGGTATCTCAGAAATCATCTGCTGCCTCTTAGTCAGTAGAAGCTGCTTCTCTTAACATTTTTAATGCCAAACCTCTTTCTGAAATTGTCAAACCATCCTTTGCTGGCATTAAATTTTCCAGCTTTAGATCCTTCACCTTTTCGTTTGCCTTATCTTGTCATATAATCACTTCAATTTTCCTCAAATCATATTAGAATCTATAGGTATGCCTTTCTTATAGAAATCCTGTACCCATATAAAAACTGCGTTTTCAATATGAGATAAAAAGGTATTTCACAAAAGGTACAAGGTTTTTGTGCCTGCTGGCATAGCTGCAGCCACAGCTTCATGAATTTTCTTTATTTACAATGGTCCTTAACTGGGTTTATTTATCTTGAAATGGTGGACAACCACAGTTGCAGACCTCAATCTACAGTACATATCAAGTAATTAAACATTTCCTTGTAATGTCATGACTTTTCTCTGCTTCTTGGAACCACTTCCAACATCACTAGTGGCACTTTGTATGGATCCCATGATGTTTAAGGTTTATGGCATTGCACTAAATACAATGAAAAATATGTGAGAATCATGAGAGATCACTTCTTACTATGATATGCAATTTACTGAAGACATGAACTGCTCTTGTGGAGATGATTACCATCACACAGCTTTTTAAGTGGATACTCATAATATCTGAGCCCACCCACAATGGCAACAAGAGGTGTCTATGAAATTATTATAGTAGTATAACTACAGTAAATTTTATGCAGTTATGATTTAATACTGCATCTTTATATTTGTTTACATTTATCTTGACCATGAATGGCATCATGTACAGTCTGTGTGTGTAAATTTTGACAAATTTTAACTTTTTATAACATATTTGTATATATTTTATGGTAGTAAATGATAAAATGGACTAGTATCTAAATATATTTCTGCATTCGTGACATACCCTTTTCTTAAATTTTTATATTTCTAGGCCACATGGTTTGTAAGTTTTTGTAGATTGTTGCAAATTTCAAACAATTTTTCAAATATGTTGAAAAAATTCTGTGTATAAGTGGACCCATGCAGTTCAAACCATGTTGCTCAAGAGTCAGCTGTACTATAGATTTTTTGCTTTGTTGTTATCATAAGGCTTACATAAAACATCTTATAATAGGTTAATTTAAGCTGATAAGAACTTAACTTTTATCACATACAGCTCTACACTTTTATTCCCCTGAACACACACATTTTGGTTTTGGTGTCAAAATTTACAGCATTTTGTAATTTATATCCCTTGATAATTTATTTTAATTATAGTTATTTTTCATAGTTTTGACTTTTAGCCATTGTACTTGAGGTAAAATTGCTTTACACACCATCATTATACTCCTATTCTATATGTAACTGTATTACTTATACCATTAAGTTTTGCATTTTCATATGTTTTATGTTATTAATTAGTGGTCTTTTGTTTTAGCTTAAATAACTCCCTGTAGTAATTCCTGCAGGGCAGGCCTAGTGGTGATGTACTCTCTTAGCTTTTGTTTGTCTGAGAAAGCTTTTCCTTTTCCCTCATTTTTTTCGTTTTTTAAAAAATTGCTTCCTCATTTTTGAAGGACAGCTTTGCCAGTTAAAGTAATCTTGGTTGCTGGGTTTCCCCCTCCCCACTTTGGCACTTTGAATTTATCATCCCATTTTCTCCTGACCTGCAGAGTTTCTGCTAAAACATCTGATATGCTGATAGCCATATTGATATTCCCTTGTATGTGATGTGTTTCTTATATCTTGATGCTTTCAGAACTTTTTATTTGTCTTCGAATTTTGACAGTTTGATTATTGTGTCTTGGTGAGCTCCTCTTTGGGTTTAATTTGATTGCAGGTCTGTATGCTTCCTTTGCCAGACTTTTGGCATCTTCCCCCAGATTTGGAAAGGTTTTAGCCATTATTTCCTTAAATAGCCTTTCTGGCTCTTTTCCTCTCCGTTCTTCTTCATGTATTATTATTATGCAAATGTTAAGTCTCTTGATGGTGTTCCATAATTCTCATAGGCTTTCTGCATTCTTTTTTCTTTTTGCTCTCTGACTGCATTATTTCAAACGTTCTGTCTTTGAGCTCACTGATTCTTTTTTTTTTTTTTTCGGATTTATAGAGCCTGCTACTGATATATTCTATTGAAATTTTCAGTTCATTCATTGAGTTCTTCATCTCTAAGATTTTATTTTTTAAAAATTGTTTCTATTTCTTTGTCAGGCTTCTTATTTTGTTCATGTATTGTTTTCCAAATTTCATTTAATTTTTTATCCATATATTATTGTAGTTCACTGAACTTTTTAAAGAGGATTATTCTGAATTCTTTGTCAGTCATTACATAGATCTCCATTTCTGTAGGACCCATTGTTGGAGTTTTATTAGTTTCTTTTGGAGATATAATGATTCCTTGATTCTTCTTAATTCTTGTTTCTTTATGTTGGTGTCTTTACATTTGAGGAGGCAACCACCTCTTCCAACCTTTACAGGTGTTCTTTGGCAGGGATGGACCTTCACTATTGTCTAGCCTGTGATACTGGACGGGGCCATCTGGTAACAAGCCTGGGAAGTCAGAGCTTGCTGTTGTATTTTCTAGCTTGGTGGGCTGCTGCCTTTGCTCTGAGGTCATATGAGGCTGCTGGCTGGGCTTCAATATCTTGTGGCATCACTGGCTGAGCTCTGAAATCAGGCAGAGTTGTTGGCTGGGCTTTGCAATCACCTCTGATCAGGCTGGAACACAGGGTGTATTCCTTGGCTGGGCGTTACCACCATTTGATTTCTGTGGTTGGGCCAGGGGTGCAGCCTGGTCTCCAAGATTAGGCAGAGTTGCTGCTTGGGATGGTTGGGAGTATCTTCTTTTTATTATTTTTATTATTATTATTATTATTATTATACCCTAGGTTTTATGGTACATGTGCGCAATGTGCAGGTTAGTTACATATGTATACATGTGCCATGCTGGTGCGCTGCACCCATTAACTCGTCATCTAGCATTAGGTATATCTCTCAATGCTATCCCTCCCCCCTCCCCCCACCCTGCAACAGTCCCCGAAGTGTGATGTTCCCCTTCCTGTGTCCATGTGTTCTCATTGTTCAATTCCCACCTATGAGTGAGAATATGCGGTGTTTGGTTTTTTGTTCTTGCGATAGTTTACTGAGAATGATGATTTCCAATTTCATCCATGTCCCTACAAAGGACATGAACTCATCATTTTTTATGGCTGCATAGTATTCCATGGTGTATATGTGCCACATTTTCTTAATCTAGTCTATCATTGTTGGAAATTTGGGTTGGTTCCAAGTCTTTGCTATTGTGAATAATGCCGCAATAAACATACGTGTGCATGTGTCTTTATAGCAGCATGATTTATAGTCCTTTGGGTATATACCCAGTAATGGGATGGCTGGGTCAAATGGTATTTCTAATTCTAGATCCCTGAGGAATCGCCACACTGACTTCCACAAGGGTTGAACTAGTTTACAGTCCCACCAACAGTGTAAAAGTGTTCCTATTTCTCCACATCCTCTCCAGCACCTGTTGTTTCCTGACTTTTTCATGATCACCATTCTAACTGGTGTGAGATGGTATCTCATTGTGGTTTTGATTTGCATTTCTCTGATGGCCAGTGATGGTGAGCATTTTTTCATGTGTTTTTTGGCTGCATAAATGTCTTCTTTTGAGAAGTGTCTGTTCATGTCCTTCGCCCACTTTTTGATGGGGTTGTTTGTTTTTTTCTTGTAAATTTGTTGGAGTTCATTGTAGATTCTGGATATTAGCCCTTTGTCAGATGAGTAGGTTGCGAAAATTTTCTCCCATTTTGTAGGTTGCCTGTTCACTCTGATAGTAGTTTCTTTTGCTGTGCAGAAGCTCTTGAGTTTAATTAGATCCCATTTGTCAATTTTGGCTTTTGTTGCCATTGCTTTTGGTGTTTTAGACATGAAGTCCTTGCCCATGCCTATGTCCTGAATGGTAATGCCTAGGTTTTCTTCTAGGGTTTTTATGGTTTTAGGTCTAACGTTTAAGTCTTTAATCCATCTTGAATTGATTTTTGTATAGGGTGTAAGGAAGGGATCCAGTTTCAGCTTTCTCCATATGGCTAGCCAGTTTTCCCAGCACCATTTATTAAATAGGGAATCCTTTCCCCATTGCTTGTTTTTGTCAGGTTTGTCAAATATCAGATAGTTGTAGATATGTGGCGTTATTTCTGACGGCTCTGTTCTGTTCCATTGATCTATATCTCTGTTTTGGTACCAGTACCATGCTGTTTTAGTTACTGTAGCCTTGTAGTATAGTTTGAAGTCAGGTAGCGTGATGCCTCCAGCTTTGTTTTTTTGGCTTAGGATTGACTTGGCGATGCGGGTCTTTTTTGGTTCCATATGAACTTTAAAGTAGTTTTTTCCAATTCTGTGAAGAAAGTCATTGGTAGCTTGATGGGGATGGCATTGAATCTATGCTCAGTAGAAATGCATAGTTGAGGTTTGCCTCCCTGTCTGGGTGGGGTTTTCAGATGGGGTTTGTGGCTGAGCCAAGCTGCTGTTTGTCTCCCAGATGGGGGCAGGTCTAGCCCCTGTGCTTTGCCAAAATGTGCTGTGATGGACAACTCTCTCCCTGGAAGGGGCCTTGGGGAGTCTGAGGCTGGGCATGGAGGCTGGCCATCCTAGAGACTTAAGCCAGATTGAACTTACCACTGTGCTTCTGGGAGCAATCAGCTCTACTTTGTGGGTGGGCTATGCCATTGGCTGGTACATCTGACAGGGCACCACTGCTAGCAGGAACCCAGAGCTATCACCAAGATTCACACACTGGTGGTTATGAGCTCTGTCTCCTTTCTTTGTTTCTACTTGACCCAAGGCAATCTAGCTGTGTCATTATTCTTTCTGTTCCCCATGAGGTGAGACTAGAGTGGGCTTCCTGGGGAGCATCTTGGAATGCTAGAAATCTAGTTGTCTGCCTCTGGTTCTCTTTTCCCACTGTAGAAACTGTAAGCCCAGGAGAACTGTCTCTGTATGGCACTGTGCCAACTTAGGGGAGTAGGAGATGCCTTGAAGTCAAAGTGAGATCATTCCTCTTATCCTTCTAATGGGTTTTTATTTAGTTCTGTGGTCCACATGGGTGTCTCAGGCTTTTGCCAAGTTTTGGGGTTTTCACAAAGATGTTTTGGTCTGTTGATAGTTGCTAGTTGCACTTTCTGTGGAGAGAAGTAAAGCCTGGAATCTCCTATTTTGACATCTTGCTAATAACAGTACATTGTTATCAAATATAGTCACCATGTGTCTTGAACTCCTTTCTCCTGTCAAATTGAAATTGTTTATCATTTGACCAACATCTCCGCAGTCCCCTCCCCTGCACCCAACCCCTCAGAAGCACCAGTTTATTCTCTGCTTCTATGAGTTCAAGTTACTTAGATTACACGTATAAGTCAGATAAGGTGGTATTTGTTATTTTGTGCCTGGCTTAGTTCCCTTAACATAACATCCTCCAGGTTCATCCATGTTGTTGCAAATGACAAGATTTTCCTCTTTCTTAAGGCTGAATAGTATCCCATTGTGTATACATATCACATTTTCTTTACACTTTCACTTACTGATGGATACTTAGGTTGATTTCATATCTTGATTATAGTGAATAGTGTTGCAGTAAGCATGGGGGTGCAGATGTCTCTTCAACAGACTGATTTTATATGTTTTGGCTATACCAGTAAGTGAGATTGCTGGATCAAATGGTAATTCCATTTTTAATTTTTTTAGGAACCATTACGCTGTTTTCCATAATGGCTATCCTAATTGACATTCCCACCAAAAGTGAACAAGGGTTCCCTTTTCTCCACATCCTTACCACATTTGTTATCTTTAGTCTTTTTAATAATAGCCATTCTAATAGGTGTGAAGTGTTCCATAAATTTTGGTATATTCGTTTTATTTTCATTCAGTTCAAAAAAAATTTCCACTTGGTTTCTTCTTTAGCTCATGGATTATTTATATGTTTTTCTTAATTTTTAAATATTTGTGGATTTCCCAAATTTCTTTCTACTATTGATTCTAATTTAATTCCATTGTGATTAGAGAACATGCTTTATGATTTCAGTCTTTTAAATTTATGGGGAATTATTTTATGACCTTGCATATTGTCTTTTCTGTATAAAGTTACATGTGTGCTTAAAAGAATGTGCGTTTTGGAGTGAAGCGTTCTATTAATGTCAGGTAGGCCATAAGTATATAGTGTTGTCTAAGTCTTTTATTTCTTCACTGATTTTCTTTTTGTTATATCCATTATTAAGAGTGGGATTTTGAGGGTTTCATCTATTATTGTTGCATTATTTCTTTCTTTCTTTAATTCTATCAGTTTCTTTCTTGTTCATCTACCACGGGGCTCTATTTGTTAGATGCATGTATCATTTTAATTTTCACATTTCCCTGAGGAATTGAATTACTGAATTATAAAAGTTTTCTCTTTTAAAAAGTCTATTTAGTATAATAATAGTGTAGCCACTCTAGCTCTCTTTAAGGCTTACCTGGTATATCTTTCCCCATCCTTTCCCTTTAGCTTGTTTCTTTGACTGTATAGCGTGTCTCTCATAGTATAATTAGATATATATTTTTTCATCTAGTGTTTAAAATCCAGCCTGATAGTTTCTCCCTTTTGATTTGAATGTTTAATTATTTTATACTTAATGTAACTGTTTACATTTAGTCTGTTTCAATTTGTGCCTGCCAGTTTACTATTTTTCATCTATATATACCCTGTCTTTTTGTTCCTCTGTTCTTCCTGCTCTAGTTTTTTTGTGTTAAATAGCTATATTCTAATGTACTGTTATAATTAATTTTTGATGTCTTTATCATATACATGTATATTTTTAATTATTTTCCTACTGGTTTCTCTAGGGTTTATAATGTGCATCTTATTTTACCACAGTCTACAGAAGATTAATGCTGACTTCATTTCAGTAGCACATAGAAACACATAGAAGAGCTCCATTTTCTACCTTCTTTTATGTTATTACAGTAATGTATATTATGTCTATATGTGATATAAACCCCCAAATAGTTATAATTATGAATTTGTAAAATTATGTTTTTAAAGAAGAGATGGAAGAAAGGAGAAAATACATTTATAAAGTCTTTTAGATTAATTTATATATTTATCATTTATGGTTGTCTTCAATTCTTTCTGAGGATGCATGTTATCAATGGCATCATTTTCTTGCTCCAATATAGGTCTATTTTATCCACACATACTTTGGTAAGTATGATGTATCTTGTAGCTTTATATGTTGTAAGACCAACCATACACTTTCATAAATTATTGTTTTATACAATTGTCTTTTAGATCAGTTAAGCAAAGGAAACAGAAGTACATGTGTATGTACATGTATGTACCATGTTTTATATTTACCTGTGTAATAATCTTTACCTTTATTACTTTGTGATTATTTTATTACCATCTGGTGTCATTTCTTTTCAGCCCAAGGAACTTTCTTTAGTATTTTTTGTACAGGAGGTCTACTAGTAATAAATTCTCTCAATTTTCATTCATTTGGGAATGTCTTTATATTACCTTCATTCAAAGTATAGTCTTGCTGCAAATGGAATTTTCGGTTGACATTTTCTTCTTTTTCTTATCGATACAAAATATTTTACATATTTGTGGGGTATATATGAGTATTGGTTACATGCATAGGATGGATAAAGATCAAGTCAGCGTATTTGGGGTATCCATCACCTTGAATATTTATCATTTCTATGTGTTGGTAACATTTCAAGTCCTCTCTTTTAGCTACTTTGGAATATATAATACATTGTTGCTAACTGTAGTCACTCTGGTATAGATTATTGGAGCTTATTTATTCTATTCAACTGTATGTTGGTACCCACTAACCAATCTTTCTGTATCACTTCTCCCATCCACACATCCTTCTCGACCTCTAATATCTATCATTCTGGTCTCTATCTTCATGAAATCAGTGATTTTAGCTTTCATAAATTAGTGAGAACATGCAGTATCTGTCTTTCTGTTCCTGGCTTATTTCACTTAACTCCAGTTCCATCCATGTTGCTGCAAATGACATGATTTCATCGTTTTTTTGTTTGTTTGTTTGTTTTGAGAGAGTCTCACTCTGTCACCCAGGCTGGAGTGCAGTGGTGTGATCTTGGCTCACTGCAACCTCCGCCTCCCAGGTTCAAGCAATTCTCCTGCCTTAGCCTCCCGAGAGTAGCTGGAATTATAGGTGTCCACCACCATACCCAGCTAATTTTTGTATTTTTAGTAGAGACAGGCTTTCTCCATGTTGGCCAGGCAGGTCTCAAACTCCTGACCTCAGGTGATCTGCCCTCCTCGGCCTCCCAAAGTGCTGGGATTACAGGCGTGAGCCATCACACCCGACCGATTTCATTCTTTTTTATGGTGAATAGTATTCCATTGTGTATATATACCAAATTTTTCTTTATCTATTTATTTGTCAATAGACACTTAGGTTTATTCTATATCTTTGCTATTATGAATAGTGCTGTTATAAACATGTAAGTGCAGGTATTCTTTTGATATACAGATTTTGTTTCCTTTAGATAAATACCCAGTACTATTATAGGATTGCTAGATCATATGGTAATTCTATTTTTAGTTTTTTGAAACATCCTCCATACTGTTTCCAGTATGCTAATTTACATTCCACCAGCAGATGAGAGTTCCCTTTTATCCACATCCTCATCAACATTTGTTCATTTGTTGTTTTTTAAATAATAGGCTTCCTAGCTGGGGTATGATTATATCTCATTGTGGTTTTAATTTGCATTTCCCTGATGATTAGGAATGTTGAGCATTCTTTTCCTACAGCTGATGGCAATTTGTATGTATTTTAAAAAGAAATGTCTATTCATATCCTTTGTTCACTTTTTAATGGGATTTTTTTTTATTGTTGAGTTCTTTGAGTTCCTTCTAGATTCTGGATATTAGTCCCTTGTTGGATGAATAATTTGCATATATTTTCTCCCATTCAATGGGTTGTCTCTTCACTCTGTTGATTGTTTCTTTTGCTGTACAAAAGCTCTTTAATAAAGTCTCATTTGTATGTTTTTATTATAATTGTGCCTTTGATGTCTTAGCCATGAAATCTTTCCTAGACCAATGTTTTCTCTATGTTTTGTTCTACTACTTAAATGGTTTGGGTCATGCCTAAGACTTTAATCCTTCTTGACTTAATTTTTTATATGGAGAGAGAAAGAGGTCCAGTTTTATTCTTCTGCATACGGGTCTCCCATTTTCTCAGAATCATCTATTGAAGAGGGTTTCCTTTCACCAGTATATGTTCTTGGTACCTTTGTCAAAAATCAGTTGGATATAAGTACATGGATTTATTTCTAGACTCTCTATTCTGTTCCATTTGTCTATGTGTCATCTGTTTTTATACCAATGCCATGCTGTTTTAGACACTATAGCCTTGTAATATAATTTGAAGTCAGGTAATGTGATGCCTCCATCTTTGTTCTTTTTGCTTAGTATTGCTTTGGCTACTTGGGCTCTGTTTTAGTTCCATACAAATTTTAAGATTGTTTTCACTAATTCTGTGTAAAATAACATTGGTTCTTAGATAGGGATCACATTGAATCTGTAGATTGGTTTGGGTAATTTGGTCATTTTAATAATATTAATTATTCCAATACTTAAGCATGGGATGTTTTTCCAGTTGTTCTGTTCTCTTACATTTCTTTTGTCAGTACTTCTTTTTAGTTTTTCTGTAAAGATTTTTCACCTCGATTAAATTTATTCCCAAGTATTTTATTTTTTGTAGCTATTGTCAATGGGATTGCCTGCTTTCTTTCTTGGCTAGATCATTGTTGGCATATATAAACACTACTGATTTTTGTATGTTGACTTTGTATCCTAAAATGTTACTTTATTTATCAAATGTAGGAGTTTTTTAGTAGAGTCTCTAGATTTTTTTAGATATAAGATCATATCATCAGCAAAGAGAGTGGCTTGACTTCCTTGTTTCCAATTTGGATGCGTTTTATTTCTTTCTCTTGCTTGGTTGCTCTGGCTAGCACTTCCAGTATTATGTTGAACAGGAGTGGTGAAAGTGGGCATCCTTGTCTTTTTCCATTTCTTAGAGGTAAGGCTTTTAGCTTTTTTCCATTTGGTATGATGTTAACTGTGGGTTTGTTATATATGACCTTTATGTTTTTGAGGTATATTCCTTCTATACTAGTTTGTTGAGAGTTTTTATCATGAAAGGACGTTGAATTTTATCAACGTCTTTTTCTGCATCTATTAAGATGATCATATAATTTTTGTCCTTCATTCTGTTGATGGGTTGTAGCACATATATTGGTTTACATATGTTGAACCATCCTTCCATCCCTGGGATAAATCTCACTTGATTGTGGTGTATTATCTTTTTGATGTGCTGTTGGATTTTGTTTGCCAGTATTTTGTTGAGGATTTTTGCATCTGTGTTCATCAGGAATATCAGCCTTTACTTTTCTTTTTCTGTTGTGTCTTTGCCAGATTCTGGTATGAAGGTAATTCTGGCCTCATTAAATGAGTTAGGGATAGTTCTCTCCTCTTCAATTTTTTAGAATAGTTTCAGGAGGGTTAATATTAGTTGTTCTTTATACACTTGATAGAATTCATCTGTGAATCCATCTGGTCCTGAGCTTTCTTCTTTGGGAGACTGTTTATTACTGGTTCAATCTCACTACTTGTTATTGATCTGTTCAGCTTTTCTATTTCCTCCTGCTTCAACTTTGACACATTGTGTATGTCAAGGGATTTATCCATTTCCTGTAGGTTTTCCAGTTTGTTAGTGTATAGATGTTCATAATAGTCTCTGATGATCTTTTGTATTTCTGTTTGGTATCAGTTGTAATATCTCCTTTTTCATTTCTAATTTTGTTTATTTGAGTCTTCTCTCTTTTTTGATTTGCTTAGTGAGTTGTTTATAAAACTTGTTTATCTTTTTAAAAAACAAATTTTCATTTTGTTGATCTTTGTATTTTTTGAGTCTCTATTTTGTTTAATTCTGCTCTTATCTTTATTATTTTTTCTCTTTCTGCTAATTTTGGGTTTTGTTCATATTTTTCTAGTTCCTTGAAGTGCGTTATTATGTTGCTTATTTGAAATATTTTTACTTTCTTCATGTAGCCATTTATTGCTATAAACTTTCCTCTGAGCACTGCTTTTGCTGTATCCTGTACTTTTGCGTATGTGTTGTTTTCATTTTCACTTGTTTCAAGAAATTTTTTTGCTCTCCCTATTTGTTGACGTAATGCCATCTAGGAGCTTTTTGTTTAATAACCATGGATTTTTTTTTTTTTTTTTTTGAGATGGAGCTTCGCTCTTGTTGCCCAGGCTGGAGTGCAATGGCATGATCTCACTCACTGCAATCTCTGCCTCCCAGGTTCAAGCGATTCTCCTGCCTCAGGCTCCCGAGTAGCTGGGATTACAGGCATGCACCACCATGCTTGGCTAATTTTTTTGTATTTTTAGTAGAGACGGGGTTTCTCCATGTTGGTCAGGCTGGTCTTGAACTCACAACCTCAGGTGATCCGCCTGCCTCGGCCTCCCAAAGTGCTGGGATTAAAGGCATGAGCCACCGTGCCTGGCCCAATAACAATGGATTTTTACAGTTTCTAAAGTTCTTGCTATTGATTTCTAGTTTTATTCCATTTTGGTCTGAAATGATACTTGATATGACTTCAGTTTTTAAAAAGTTGTTGAGACTTGTTTTGTAGCCAGCATATGGTCTATCCTGAAGAGTGTCTCATGTGCCCGTGGGAAGAATGTACATTCTATAATTGTTGGATGAAATTTTCTTTAATATCTGTTAGGTCCATTTGGTCTAAGGACCAGTTTACCAGTTTAAATCCAATGTTTCTGTGTTGATTTTCTGTCTAGATGATCTGTCTAATGCTGAGAGTGGGCTGTTAAAGTTCCCCATTATTATTGTGTTGGAATCTTTCTCTCCCTTTATATCTAGTAATATTTGCTTTACGAATCTGTGTGCTCCAGGATTGAGTGCATATATGTACTCCAAACATACAAAAAAATTTGTTTATTTTCATGGAGCACACAGATTCATAAAGCATATATATATGTGTGTGTGTGTGTGTATAATTTATATCCTCTTGCTTGATTAATTTACCATTATGTAATCACCTTGTCTTTTTACTGTTTTTCACCTAAAGTCTGTTTTATCTAAGTATAGCTACTCTTGTTTACTTTTAGTTTCCATTTGCATGTAATGTCTTCATTATCACCCTTTGTCTGTATGTATCCTTGCAGGTAAAGTGCTCTTCTTGGAGGCAGCATACAGTTGGACCATGTTTTTAAAATCCATTCAACCAGTCTATATGTTTAAGTGGAGAATTTAGTCCATTTGCGTTCAAGGTTATCACTGATATGTGAGGTTTTGTTCTTATCATATTGTTAATTGTTTTCTGGTTGTTTCGTATATTTTTTGTTCCTTTTGTTTTCTCTTATTGTTTGTTATTTTGGTGTGGTGATTTTCTGTAGTGGTATCATTTGAGTCCATTCTCTTCCTCATTTGTGTGTAGGGTTTACTAGTGAGTTTTATACTTTTGTTTGTTTTCATAGTGGTAAATACTGTCATTTTGCTTTCAGATTTAAGACTCGAGCATTTCTTGTAGGACTCATCTAGTGGTGAAAATTCTCTGAGCATTTGCTTCTCTGAAAAAGACTTCATTTATGAAGGAAATCATAAATTTCCCTTCATTTATGAGTGAAAACGTTGCTGGGGATATTATCCTTGGCTGGCAGTTTTTTTTCTTTCAGGACATTGAATACGTCATCTCATTCTTTCCTGTCCTGTAAGACTTCTGCTGAGAAATCTGCTGTTAGTCTGATGAGAGTTCTTTTATTGGTGGGTAGACATTTTTCTCTTGCTATTTTTAGAATCCTGTTTTATCTTTGACTTTAGAGAGACTGACTATAATGTGGTGGGGAGAAAACCTTTATGCATTGTATTTCTGGGGATGTTTGAGCCCCATATAGACATATGGATGTCGAAGTCTCTTGCTAGACTTGGGAATTTTTCACCTATTATTTCATTAAATAGGATTCCATCATTTTGTTCTCTCTTCAGCCTTGAGAACACTGATAATTCAAAGATTTGATCACTTTATGGTGTCCCAAATGTCATGAAGGTTTTGCTCATTCTTTTTAATTCTTTTTTATTTTTCTTTTTTCTGACTGGATTATTTCAAAAGATCTGCCTTCAAGTTCTGAAATTCTTTCTTCTGCTTGACCTAATCTATTGTTGTAACTTTCAAATGTATTTTATATTTTATTCAATGAATTCTTCAGTTTCAGAATTTTTGTTGGGTTCTTTTTTTAAAAAAATATCTATTTGGAAAATTTCTAATTCATATCTTGAATTGTTTTTCTGATTTATTTTTGTTTTTCAGATTTCTCATTTATCTTGCCGAGCTTCTTTAAAATTTGTATTTTCAATTTGTTATCTGGGATTTTGTGAATATCTTTTTTATTGGGATGTGTTGCTGGAAAGTCATTGTGAATTTTTTTCTTTTCCTCTTTTTATTTGTATAAATGTATGGGGTACAAGTGTAGTTTTGTTACATGGATATATTGCCTAGTAATGAAGTCTGGGATTTTAGGGTAACCATCACCTGAATAATGTGCATTGTTCTCATTAAGTAATTTCTCATCCCTCACTCCCCTCCTACCCTTCCAAGTCTCTGATATTTATCATTCCTCACTCTATGTCCATGTGTGCACATTACTTAGTTCCCACTTATAAGTGAGAACATGTGGCATTTTCTTTTCTGTTTCTCTGTTGTTTCACTTAAGATAATGGCATTCAGTTACATCCATGTTGCTGCAAAAGACAATTTTATTATTTTTTATGGCTGAATAGTATTCCATTTTGCATATGTACTACATTTTCTTTAGTCATCCATTAACGGACATTCAGGTTAATTCCATACCTTTGCCTTTGTGAATAGTGCTTGATATGGTTTGGCTGTGTCCACACCCAAATCTCATCTTGAATTCCTACATGTTGTGGGAGGGTGGGAGGGACCTGGTGGGAGGTAATTGAATCATGGGGGTGGGTCTTTCCCATGCTGTTCTCATGATAGTGAATAAGTCTCACGAGAGCTGATGGTTTTATTTATTTTATTTTTTGATGGTCTTTCTTCTTTTCTTTTTTTTTTATTATACTTTAAGTTCTAGGGTACATGTACACAACGTGCAGATTTGTTACATATGTATACATGTGCCATGTTGGTGTGCTGCACCCATTAACTCATCATTTACATTAGGTATATCTCCTAATACTATCCCTCCCCACTCCCCCAACCCCACGACAGGCCCCGGTGTGTGATGTTCCCCTTCCTGTGTCCATGTGTTCTCATTGTTCAGTTCCCATCTATGAGTGAGAACATGTGGTGTTTGCTTTCCTGTCCTTGCAATAGTTTGCTCAGAATGATGGTTTCCAGCTTCATCCAGGTCCCTACAAAGGACATGAATTCATCCTTTCTTATGGCTGCATAGTATTCCATGGTGTATATGTGCCACATTTTCTGAATCCAGTCTATCATTGATGGACATTTGGGTTGGTTCCAAGTCTTTGCTATTGTGAATAGTGCCACAATAAACATACATGTGCATGTGTCTTTATAGCAGCATGATTTATAATCCTTTGGGTATATACCCAGTAATGGGATGGCTGGGTCAAATGGTATTTCTAGTTCTAGATCTTTGAGGAATCACCACACTGTCTTCCACAATAGTTGAACTAGTTTACAGTCCCACCAACAGTGTAAAAGTGTTCCTATTTCTCCACATCCTCTCCAGCACCTGTTGTTTCCTGACTTTTTAATGATCGCCATTCTAACTGGTGTGAGATGGTATCTCATTGTGGTTTTGATTTGCATTTCTCTGATGGCCAGTGATGATGAGCATTTTTTCATGTGTCTTTTGGCTGCATAGATGTCTTCTTTTGAGAAGTGTCTATTCATATCTGTTGCCCAATTTTTGATGGGGTTGTTTGATTTTTCTTGTAAATTTGTTTAAGTTCTTTGTAGATTCTGGGTATTAGCCCTTTGTCAGATGGGTAGATTGCAAAAATTTTCTCCCATTCTGTAGGTTGTCTGTTCACTCTGATAGTAGTTTCTTTTGCTGTGCAGAAGCTCTTTAGTTTAATTAGATCCATGTGTCAGTTTTGGCTTTTGTTGCCATTGCTTTTGGTGTTTTAGTCATGAAGTCCTTGCCCATGCCTATGTCCTGAATGGTATTGCCTAGGTTTTCTTCTAGGGTTTTTATGGTTTCAGGTCTAACATTTAAGCATTCAATCCATCTTGAATTAATTTTTGTATAAGGTGTAAGGAAGGGATCCAGTTTCAGCTTTCTCCATATGGCTAGCCAGTTTTCCAAGCACCATTTATTAAATAGGGAATCCTTTCCTCATTTCTTGTATTTGTCAGGTTTGTCAAAGATCAGATGGTTGTAGATGTGTAGTATTATTTCTGAGGGCTCTTTTCTGTTCCATTGGTCTATATCTCTGTTTTGGTACCAGTACCATGCTGTTTTGGTTACTGTAGTCTTGTAGTATAGTTTGAAGTCAGGTAGCATGATGCCTCCAGCTTTGTTCTTTTTGCTTAGGATTGTATTGGCAATGCGGGCTCTATTTTGGTTGCATATGGACTTTAAAGTAGTTTTTTCCATTTCTGTGAAGAAAGTCATTGGTATCTTGATGGGGATGGCACTGAATCTATAAATTACCTTGGGCAGTATGGCCATTTTCACGATATTGATTCTTCCTATCCATGAGCAGGGAATGTTCTTCCATTTGTTTGTGTCCTCTTTTATTTCATTGAGCAGTGGTTTGTAGTTCTCCTTGAAGAGGTCCTTCACATTCCTTGTAAGTTGGATTCCTAGGTATTTTATTCTCTGAAGCAGTTGTGAATGGGAGTTCACTCATGATTTGGCTCTCTTTGTCTGCAGTTGGTGTATAGGAATGCTTGTGATTTTTGCACATTGATTTTATATCCTGAGACCTTGCTGAAGTTGCTTATCAGCTTAAGGAGATTTGGGGCTGAGATGATGGGGTTTTCTAAATATACAATCATGTCATCTGTAAACAGAGACAATTTGACGTCCTCTTTTCCTAATCAAATACCTTTTATTTCTTTCTCCTGCCTGATTGCCCTGGCCAGAACTTCCAACACTATGTTGAATAGGAGTGGTGAGAGAGGGCATCCCTGTCTTGTGCCAGTTTTCAAACGGAATGCTTCCAGTTTTTGCCCATTCAGTATGATACTGGCTGTGGGTTTGTCATAAATAGCTCTTATTATTTTGAGATCCATCCCATCAATACCTAATTTATTGAGAGTTTTTAGCATGAAGGGCTGTTGAATTTTGTTGAAGGCCTTTTCTGCATCTATTGAGATAATCATGTGGTTTTTGTCTTTGGTTCTGTTTAAATGATGGATTACATGTATTGATTTGCATATGTCAAATCAGCCTTGCATCCCAGGGATGAAGCCCACTTGATCATGGTGGATAAGCTTTTTGATGTGCTGATAGATTTGGTTTGCTAGTATTTTATTGAGGATTTTTGCATCGATGTTCATTAGCGATATTGGTCTAGAATTCTCTTTTTTTGTTGTGTCTCTGCCAGGCTTTGGTATCAGGATGATGCTGGCCTCATAAAATGAGTTAGGGAGGATTCCTTCTTTTTCTATTGATTGGAATAGTTTCAGAAGGAATGGTACCAGGAGAGCTGATGGTTTTATAAAGAGTAGTTTCCCTGCACAAGCCCTCTTCTCTTGTCTGCTGCCACATGAGATGTGCCTTTCACCTTCTGCTATCGTTGTGAGGCCTCCCCAGCCACGTGGAACTGTAAGTCCATTAAACCCATTTCTTTTGTAAATTGTTGAGTCTCAGGTATGTCTTTATCAGCAGTGTGAAAACGGACTAATATAGTGCTGCAATAAACTACAAGTACATGTATACTTTTTATATAATGCCTTTTTTACTTTTGGGTAGATACCTATTAGTGGGATTGCTGGATCAAACGGTAGTTCTATTTTTACTTATTTGAGAAATCGCCATACTATTTTCCATAGAGGTTATATTAATTTACATTCCCATCAACAGTGTATAAGCATTCCCTTTTAGCATCCTCACCAACATCTGTTTTTTTTTTTTACTTTTTAGTAATAGCCATTCTGACTGGTGTAAGATGATATCTCATTGTGGTTTTAATTTTCATTTCTCCAGTGATTAGTGATGCTGAGCATTTTTTCATATGTCTATTGGTCATTTGTATGCCTTCTTTTGAAAAATGTCTATTTATGTTCTTCACCCACTTTTTAATGGAGTTATTTGTTTTCTTTGTTGTTGTTGAGTTGTTCATGTTCCTTGTGAATTTGAGTGCTGGCTGCTGAGAACTAGGTTCATGTTGGATGCATAGTTTGCAAATATTTTTCCCCCATTCTCCAGGTTGTCTGTGTACCTGGTTGATTAATTATTTTGCTGTATAAGAGCTTTTTAATGAAGTCCCATTTTTCTATTTTTGTTTTTGTTGCTTGCGATTTTGAGGTCTTAGTTATGAATTCTTTGCCTAGACCAATATCCAGCAGTTTCCCTAGGTTTTCTGCTAGTATTTGTATAGTTTCTGGTTTTACATTGAAGTATTTACTCTATCTTAAGTTGATTTTTTTATGTGGTGAGAGATAGAAGTCCAGTTTCATTCTTCTGCATGGGGCAATCCAATTTTCCCAAGACCATTTATTGAAAATGATGTCCTATAAAGATGGGAACAATAGACAGACACTGGGGACTGCTAGAGGTGGGAGAGAAAGAGGGGGCTAAAGACTGAGAAACTACCTATTGGGTACTATGTTCACTACCAGAGTGACAGATTTAGTCATACTCCAAACTTCAGCATTATGTAATATACCTTTGTAACAAACCTGCACATGTAACCTCTGATTGTAAAACAAAAGTTGAAAAAGAAAAAAAAAGGGTGTCTTTTCCCCATTGTGTGTTTTTGTCACCTTTGTCAAAGACCAGTTGGTTGTAGATATGTGGTTTTATTTCTGTGTTCTCTATTCTGTTCCATTGATTTGTGTGCCTGTTTTTATACCAGTACCATGCTGTTTGGTTCCTACAGCTTTGTAGTATAATTTGAAGTCAGGTAATAAGATACCTCCATCTTTGTTCTTTTTGCTTAGGATTCCTTTGGCTATTCAGGCTCTTTTTTGTTTACATATGAATTTTAAAATTTTTTTCTAATTCTGTGAAAAATGATGTGGGTATCTTGATAGGGATTGCAATTAATCTGTAGGTTACTTTGAGCAGTATGGTCATTTTAACAATATTGATTCTTTTGACCCATGGGTATGGGATGTTTTTCCATTTTTGTCATCTACAATTTCTTTCACCAGTGATTTGTAGTTTTCCTTGTAGAGATTCTTGGTTAAATATATTCCTTACTATTTTATTTTTTGTAGCTATTGTAAATGGGATTTCCTTCTTAATTTGTTTCTCAGCTGGATAATTATTGGCATATAGAAATGCTACTAATTTATGTATATTGATTTTGTTTCCTGAAAGTTTACTGAAATCAAATCTACAAGTTTTTTGGAGAAAGTCTTTAGGGTTTTCTAGGGTGAAGTTTTTCTGGGGCTGCGATGTGAAGTGTGCCAGTTTTGGGGCCCCAGTGGTGGCAGCAGTGGGCTGAGCTTGCCTGTCCTTGAACCCCAGAGCCATGTATTCTGGCTCTGGTGTTAACAGGTGAAGGCAGGCCAATTCTTGGGCCTCCGGGTGGCTTGTTCAGATGTCAGCAGTGACAATGTTTGGCCAGGTTTATGGGCGGGTTCTCAGGCCCCTGTGCAGTGGGCATGATGTGGGCAATGGCAATAGCATTGATGGGGCATCCTCCTACAACCTATGTGGTTGAAGCTTGTCTTTGCCATGGCAGCAATGGGTTGGGTGGGCCAATCCCCTGGCACACAGGTGATATCTGTTGGTGTTTGCCAGCAGTGGTGGTATTGGTATGTTGGGTCAGCCCAACTTCAGACCCTGGGAAGAGTACTCAGGTTCCACTGGTATGGACTGGGCTGAGAGATCCCCAGGCCTCTGGATAGCATACTTCAGTACTGGGGGCATAGGACTGGGTTAGTGTAGTTGCCCTCAGGGACCCTGGTTAGTGTATTCAGGCTATAGCTGTGACAGGCAGGGGCAGGGTTGTCTCCAGGCTGCCGGCAGGATGTTCAGGTGGGGGCAGTGGTTGCTGCACTGTGGGCCTGCCATCTGGGAGGACGGGGCCATTGTCATTGTCAGCAGTGCAAGCAGGCACTTGTGGGGCACACAGCCTGCTCATACCTTGGTCCTACAGCCTACAGCAGCACTAGCAGAACTTTTCCTTGGGGCATGTAAAAGTGCCAGGCCTCCCCCATCTCCCTCCTGGGCCTGATGGTGGCAGTGGCAGCATTAGCCCCAGGGCAGTATGCAGTTCTTTGGGGACTGGGCTCTCAATGGTACCAAGCTGTAGTCCTGTCACCATATAGGGTGGGACCACTATCAGTGGGAACAACATAGGCAGGCACCTGTGTGTTACATGGTTTTCTTGCTCTTTCGTTTCACAGCAGCCTGCTGCAGCAGCAGGGATGGGATTCATCCTCAGAGTGTGTGAAAGTGCCTGATCTCTTCCTTCCCTCCTTGGCCAGTGGTGGCAGCAGTGGCAGTGGCACCAGGGCTGGATGTGTTAAGGCAAAAACTGCAATTACTTTTGCACCAACCTAATAGTTCTTTGAGAGCTGGGCTGTTAGTATTATCTCCATGGAAGGGGCATATACTAGCTACATCTAATCAGCCACTATGAACCTGACTGGTATGAGATGGTATCTCATTGTGGTTTTAATTTACATTTTTCTTTTTTTTCTTTTTTTTTTTTTTTGAGACGGAGTCTCGCTTTGTTGCCCAGGTTGGAGCACCGTGGTGGGATCTCAGCTCACTGCAGTCTCTGCCTCCTTGGTTTAAGCAACTCTCATGCCTCAGCCTCTCTGAGTATCTGGGACTACAAGTGCGCACCACCATGGCCAACTAATTTTTTTTTTATTTTTAGTAGAGACAGGGTTTCACCATATTGCCCAGCCTGGTCTCAAACTCCTGAGCTCAGGCAATCCACCCGCCTTGGCCTCCCAAAAGTGCTAGGATTACAGGTGTGAGCCACTGCACCAGGCCTTAATTTACATTTTTCTAATGATTTGCTGATGTTTAGCATTTTTTATGTGCTTGTTGGCCACGTGTATGTCTTCTTTTGAAAAGTATCTGTTCATGTCTTTTGCCCACTCTTTAACGGGGTTGTTTGGTTTTTGCGTCTTAATTTAAGTGCCTTATAGCTTCCAGATATTAGACCTTTGTCAGATGCATAGCTTGCAAATATTTGCCCCATTCTGTGTGTTGTCTATTTACTCTGTTGATAGTTTATTTTGCTGTGCAAAAGCTCTTTAGTTTAATTAGGTCCCATTTGTCAATTTTTGTTGTCATTGCAATTGCTTTTGATGTCTTCATTATGAAATCTTTCACTGGGCCTGTGTCCAGAATGGTATTTCTTAGGTTATCTTCCAGGGGTTTTGTAGTTTTAGGCTTTACATTTATAAGTCTTGAAACCATCTTGAGTTGATTTTTGTATATGGTATAAGGAAGGGGTCCAGTTTTAATCTTCTGCATATGGCTAGCAGTTATCCCAGCACCATTTATTGAATAGGGAATCCTTTCTTCATTGCTTGTTTTTGTCAACTTCATTGAAGATCAGATGGTTATAGGTACAAAACTTTATTTCTGGGCTCTCCATTCTGTTCCATTGGTCTATATCTCTGTTTTTGTACCAGTACCATGCTCCTTGGCTTACAGTAGCCTTGTAGTATAGTTTAAAGTCAAGTAATGTGATTCCTCCAGCTTTGATCTTTTTCCTTATGATTGTTTTGGCTAGTCAGGCTACTTTTTGGTTTCATATGAATTTTACATTTTTTTTCTAATTATGTGAAGAATATCATTGGTAGTTTGATAGTAATAGCATTGAATCTGTAAAATGCTTTGGGTAGTATGGCCATTTTAACAATATTGACTCTTCTTATCCATGAACATGGAATGTTTTCCCATTTGTTGGTGTCATCTATGATTTCTTTTAGCAGTGTTTTGTAATTCTCATTGTAGATATTTTTTACCTTCCCGGTTAGCTGTATTCCCAGGTATTTTATTCTTCTTGTGGCTGTTGTGAATGCGATGCACTCTTGATTTGGCTCTCAGCTTAGATGTTGTTGGTGTATAGAAATGCTACTGATTTTTGTGCATTGAGTTTTGTATCCTGAAACTTTGCTGAAGTGCTGATTTTTTTTTTAAATCAGATCTAGGAGGCTTTGGCAGAGACTATGGGGTTTTCTAGGTATAGAATTATATAATCTGCAAACAGAGGTAGTTTGACTTCCTCTTTTCCTATTTGGATGCCTTTTATCTCTTACTCTTCCTTGACTGCTCTGGCCAAGACTCCCGGTACTATGTTGAATAGGAGTGGTGAAACTCGACATCCTTGTTTTGTTCTGGTTCTTAAGGGGGATGCTTCCAGCTTTTGCTCATTCAGTATGATGTTGGCTGTGGGTTTGTCATAGATGGCTGTTAACTATTTTGAGGCATGTTCCTCCAGTGCCTAGTTTGTTTTAACATGAACAGATGCTGAATTTTATCAAAAGCCTTTTCTGCTTCTATTGAAATGATCATGTAGTTTTTGTTTTTAGTTCTGTTTATGTGATGAATCACATTTATTGATTTGCATATTTTTGAACCAAACTTGCATCCCAGGGGTAAAGTCTATTTGATTGTGGTGGATTAGCTTTTTATTGTGCTGCTGGATTTGGTTGGCTCATTTTTTCTTTTGTTTCTTTGAAACTTGCTTATTTTCTTTGGCTTTCAACAGCCTATTGTGATTTTTCAGTATGTAGATTTCTTTGTGTTTATCATCCTTGGTGTTGAGATCCTTGGATGTGTAGATTAATATTTTTCATCAAGTTTGGGAAATTTCTGACAATTATATTTTCAAATATTTTGTCTGTCCCTTTTTGTCTGCTTTTTCTTGGACTCCAATGACTCATATGTTATGATATGCATTGAATTTTGTCCCTCCAAAATTCATATGTTAAAGTCATAACCCTCTATATCTGAGAATGCAACCTTATTTGAAGATAAGGTCTTTACAGAGGTAATCAAATTAAAATGAAATTATTTAACTTATATTCTTATAAAAAGGGAAAATTTGGAGACAGATACATGCAGAGGGGAAATGATGTGAAGACACAGGGAGAAGGTGGCTATCCACAAGCCAAGGAAAATGGTCTGGAACATATCTTTCCCTCATAGCCCTTAGAAGGAACCAACGTTACCAACACATGGTCTCAGACTTCTGGCCTCCAGAACTGTGAGATAATGTTTCTGATGGTTAAGCCACCCAGTTCGTGGCACTTTGTTATGGTAGTCTTAGTAAACTAATACAGGTTGTTGTGTTTGGTGCTATCCCACAGGTCTCTGTAGCTCTGTTCATTTTTCTTAATTTTTTTCTTTCTGTTCTACAGATCAAGTTGTCTCTATTAATCTATCTTTAAGCTTGTTGATTCCTTCTTCTGTCAGATCAATCTGTGTAGTCTCCCTAGTGAATTTTTCATTTCAGTTATTATACCCTTCAATTCCAGAGTTTCCATTTGATTCTTTTTTTATAATTTCTGTCTCTTTGTTGATGTTCTGTGTGCTAAGTAATTGTTCTCCTAATTTCCTTTAATTCATTAAACATGGTTTATTTTGTTCTTTTGTTCTTTGAGCACATTTTTTGTCCTTGTCTGCTGTGTGCAACATGTGAGCCCCTAGAAATGGTTTTTGTTGACTGCTGTTTTCACCCCATGTATGGATTACACATTCTTTTTTATACTTATGTCTAATATTTTTTAAGGAAAATTGGACATTTTAGACAATATTACCTCTGTATCAACATAGCTTAGTGGTCAGTTAATGGTTGGTCAGAGATTGCAATTAAAATGTTTAACCAGTAAGGCTAAGTTTCTACCCTTTGAAAAGTGGATCTGCATGTGGGATGGGAAACACATTCAAAGTTCAGGCTGTTTACAAGCCTGTCTCACTCTTACTTTCTGTGTGGACAAGGACTCATGTTCTTCCAGGGACAAGTGCATATCTAGGATCCACTTTGACCTTTCGTAAGCAAGTGTGCAGTTTGTAAATATATGTAGTCTGCCAAACCCCCAGTGATATGTGAGAACTTTTCAAGGCCTACTTTGGCTGTCTAATTACCTGGATATCCCTGTTAAATTTCTTGCTGGCCGGCCTTCTGGCCTGTGGCTCTCTACAACCATTATGGAGGCTTTAGGCTAGCTGTCATATTGGCCTTCCTTGATTGCTTGCCACTGATTTTGCTATTGTTTTCAGCAATGCCACTGGATATGGGTTTTATTGTGATCTTCTACAAATGATGGCAGCACCCTCCATCAGTGGAACTTTCAGTTCTTAGGGCTTCTACTGCACATTTAAAATGACCATGCCACAGAGCTGGTAGAAGGAATGGGAATGACCCCAGGTTAAAATGCCATAGATTTCTACCATTCGTACTCAAGATTCAATAGTTTTTCTTGAATTAATACTTCTCAATTTGTTGTATGATTTTGTCAGTTTCCAGAGTCATGATGTGGTTGTTTTTGACAACTTTGTCCAGTTTATTTTTGCATTTTGAATAACTTTACTGAACTCCTCACTCAGCTATTCCTGTGTCCCCTGTATTTATTTTAGGCACTTATTATGGGTGATTTATTTTTTCTAATTGGATAGCTTGTTTTGTTTTATTTTGTAACTTGAGATAAACAGACATTTGGGATTTGAAGTTCTTAGATTGATTCTTGTACTGCACAAAAAGTATAGGAAAAATTGTTTTTATTTCAATTCCTAATGCAGTCATTATGTTCAGATGTAACTGCCAGTCATTCAGGAAGTTAAATGCTCTAGCTGTTGGCTTGCAGCCTTTCAGGAGATGCTGTTTCTTTCTTTGTAGTAACCATAAAGATATCGAAATTGGCCCATATGCAGTTGCTGCTCTGACTAGAATTTCCAACTGCGGCCATTCCCCAGACATTTCTGATTATTCTGCAACCAATGATTGTTGGATCTTGATTTGTTAATTCACATAAAAATGTATTAAGTCCTTAGTATATGTTTGACACTGTGGAGGTTACAAGTAAATTTGCTCTCCAAACTCATGGGATTTGCAGCTTAGCTAGAGAATCAAAGCTTACATACTTGATGAACCAATTAGGAGGACAGTTAAAATCAAGATAACAACAGCACGTTTGGTTCAAATAGTATGCATCACTGGCCATCAGGAAAGATAGAAATCTGTGTAGTCCAAATGAAGTGAGGAAGACTTCTTTGAATGAACAGATTTTGAAATGGTCTTTGAAGAATGAAGAGAGATTTTATATAGAGTGAAGAGAGCATCCCAGGTTGAAGTATTATGAGCAACACCATGAACAGGACTATTGACGTCTCCTGACTAGGTTAGTGTGTCTCTTTTAGTCACATATACCTACTCTCTCAGCGTGTACCTCAACCCATAAAAAGGGAGTTCTGGTACCTTAAGTGGCCATTCACAGGGAAATAATGAACCATTCAATCTAACATTGGCCCATCTCTTACTTGACTCTCCCAGGAACCAACTTTGCTGTCTGTTCTTCTGTTGTATATCTGCCTTATCCTTCATGTTGAACACTCATTGTTACCTTCTGTCCTCCTGACTACAATCTTATATTGCCATGTTAGTAGGTCATCCTTGGACAGTCCTTGATGGTTTATTTCCTGGTTTTAGCATTGCTCACAACCTTCCTGCTTAGACTGGAAGAAATCCTTCTTGGATTGTGACATCTGCCTCTTAGAAAAATATATCTTTGATACAATGATTCTAGTGGCAACATAGTATACCCTTGGAGGAGATAATGGTGCCCCAGTAGACAATATAGCTGGAAAGTATGGCCCAGAGATAAGAAACTGTGTTTCTTCAAATTAAGAATGCTAACTGGCCAGATAACAGAATCCAGGAGTATAATCACTAACCTTGAAGTCACTTTGCTCCATCTACTGTCCCTGGAAAACACACAGATGCACATAGCCTTGGTTCAGGCTTTACTTTAAAGGCGTTAACCATACAGCATTGCTTCTGTCGGAACATTTTTTTTCTAGCTATTCATCATAGTGTCTCAGATTCATAATGGTCCCTAGGTTTTCAAAGCAACCCAAGGCATTTAGGGGGATCTTCATTTATACCGTATCTTATCCCACAACATCTACGCATCTGAGAAAGGGACTTCTCCAACAGAGAAATGCAGGAGACCCCCACAGGGGTGATGGGGTGCCCTGCCTATACTTTTACTACAAACTCACAGCAGCCAAAGGCTACCCCCAAAGGGCAAATAGGTGGTCCCCATTTTCAAGTCAGTATCTCCAGAGTATCAAGGCACTTCTTCCACCTAGCAGTAGAGTCAATAGATTTCATTCAGAAGCAACAGTATACCAACACCTGTGCTCAGCAGAGCGTGGTGGACATTCAGAAAAACCTTACTTGGCACCTGGCAAATGAATGTGTGGATGAGGTGTGTGTGTGTGACTGTGGATTGGCCACCTTTGGCTTGAGTATTCCCCAACAGCCTTCCTGAAACTTTCTTAGATCTGCATTGCAGTCTGAGACTATGCTTCCTTCCTTCTGTCTTCCACAGGGATAGGACCTGTACCATTGGTCTGATGACCCTCCAAGTCTAGACACTTCCCACTTCCCCTCACATATCTTTTCCCCAGTAAATTACTTGCACATCTATTTTTATCATGGCATCTGCTTTTTTAGAAGACCTGAACTAATACAGTTGTTGGCATTACAATTTGGGAGATTTCATATATAATCTGTATATCTGGCTCATTTCAAAAATTCTGAATATTACAACACTAGGCCTATCTGTCCATAATCAGCTGGAACTAAGTACTGGCTATGATTTTTGGACACTTCAGTTCACCCCTCTCTCTACAACACATTGTCTCTTATACTCGACTTATTTATGTTACTTGCCTAGCCCTTGTGAGCATTTAATTTTGAGTCCTTGAAAAAAAGGAACATTCTTTTAATTCATGCAATCCAACATATTATTTTGCTGATTGTGTTGGAGAAAATGGCATAGACCCTGCTCTCATTGGAACTTTTTCTTGTAATAAGGCAACCGGACATTAGCCAAACAATCACAGAAATAAAAACAAATAAACAAATAATTACAAGTTGTAATAAGTGCATTGAAGAATAAAAGGATCTATGAGAAACTAACAAATGTTAATCTTCTTTTCTCTGTCTACACCAATTCCTTTGGTAGTCTCATCCAGTCTCCTGACTTTAAATACCAACTATGGAACAACTACCAAATTTGTATCTGCAGCTCATATCTCTCCCCTGAACTCAAGACTCATGTATCCAACTGCCTCTCTGATATTTCCACCTAAAAATCTAATAGACATTTCAAATTTAACAGATCCAAAACTAAAATTCTAATCTGTTTTTCCAAACATCCTCCAGCAGTCTTCCCCATTCTTTTCAGTTTTTCAGTCCAGATACCTTGGGTTATCATTCATTCCTTGATACGGTTTGGCTCTGTTCCCCCCTCCTGCTATCTCATCTCGAATTGTAATCCCCACATGTCAGAAGAGGGGCCTGATGGAAAGTGATTGAATCATGGGGGTGGACTTCCTCCTTGCTGTTCTCATGATTGTGAGTGAATTCTCAGGAGATCTGATGGGCTAAAAGTGTGGAACTTCCCCTTTTGCTCTATCTGTCTCCTGCTACCATGTAAGGTGTGCATTGCTTCCCCTTTACCTTCTGCCATAATTTTAAGTTTTATGAGGCCTTGCAGCCATGCAGAACTGTGAGTCAATTAAACCTCTTTGTTTTACAAATCACCCAGTCTCAGGTAGTTCTTTATAGTAGTGTGAAAATGGACTAATACAGAAAATGGGTACCAGGAGAGTGGGACATTGCTATAAAGATAACTGAAAATGTGGAAGTGACTTTGGAACTGGATAATGCGCAGAGGTTGGAACAGTTTGGAGGGTTCAGAAACAGACAGGAAGATGTGGGAAAGTTTGGAACTTCCTAGAGACTTGTTGAAGGGTTTTGATCAAAATGCTGATAGTGATTTGGACAATGAAATCCAGGCTAAGATGATCTCAGATGGAACTGAGGAACTTAATAGGAACTGGAGTGAAGGCCACTCTTGCTATGCTCTAGCAAAGAGACTGGCAGCATTGTGCTCCTGCCCTAGAGATTTGTGGAACTTTGAACTTGAGGGAGATGATTTAGGGTATCTAGTGGAAGAAATTTCTAAGCAGCAAAGTGTTCAAGAAGTAACCTGGCTGTTCCTAACAGCATAGTGTTATATGCACCTGGGTGTTCCTAACAGCATACTGTCATGTGCATTCACAAAGAAATGGTCTGAAATTGGAACTTATATGTAAAAGGGAAGCAGAGCATAGAAGTTTGGCAAATTTGCAGCCTGAATATGTGATAGAAAGGAAAAAACCAAAAACCCCATTTTCTGGGGAGAAATTCAAGCCTGCTGCAGAAATTTCCATAAGTAAAGAGAAGCCAAATGTTAATAGTCAAAACAATGAAGAAAATGTCTCCAGGGCATGTCAGAGACCTTTGTGGCAGCCCCTCCCATCACAGGCCCAGAGGCCTAGGAGAGAAAAAGAGGTTTCATGGGCCAGGCCCAGGGCCTCCCTGCTCTGTGCAGCCTTGGGAAATGGTGCCCAGCATCCCAGCCACTCCACCTCCTACTGTGGCTTAAAGGGGCCATGGTACATTGCTTCAGAGGATGCAAGCCCCAAGCCCTGGTAATTGCCATGTGGTGTTGGGCCTGTGGGTGCACAGAAGGCAAGAATTGAGGTTTGGGAACCTCTGCCTAGATTTCAGAGCATGTATGGAAACACCTGGATGTCCAGGCAGAAGTCTGTTGCAGGGGCAGAACCGTCATGGAGAACCTCTACTAGGGCAATGCAGAGGGGAAATATGGGGTTAGAGGCCCCACACAGAGTCCACACTGGGGCACTGCCTAGTGGAGCCATGAGAAGAGGGCCACCATCCTCCAGACCCCAGAATGGTAGATCCACCAATAGCTTGCACTGTGCACCTGGAAAAGCCACAGGCACTCAATGCCAGCTCGTGAACGCAGCCTCAGTGGCTGTACCCTGCTGAGCCACAGGGGCAGAACTGCTCAAGGCTGTGGGAGCCCAACCCTTGCATCAGCATGCCCTGGATATGAGAAATGGAGTCAAAGGAGATTATTTTGGAGCTTTAAGATTTAATGGCTGCCCTGTTGGGTTTTGAACGTGTGTGGGGCCTGTAGCCCCTTTGTTTTCACCAATTTCTCCCATTTGGAATGGGAGCATTTACCCAATGCTTGTACCCTCGTTGTATCTCGGAAGTGACTAACTTGTTTTTGATTTTATGGGATCATAGCAGAAGGAACTTGCCTTGTGTCCAATAAGACTTTGGACTTGGACTTTTTAGTTAGTGCTGAAATGAGTTAAGACTTTGGGGGCTGTTGGGAAGGCATGATTGGGTTTGAAATGTGAAAAGGACATGAGATTTGTGAGGGGCCAGGGGTGGGATAATATGGTTTGGCTCTGTGTCCCCACCCAAGTCTCATGTCTAATTGTAATCCCCAGTGTTGGGGCCTGGTGGGAAGTGATTGAATCAAGGGGAAATCAGTGGATTTCCCCCTTGCTGTTCTCATTATTGTGAGTGAGTTCTCATGAGATCTGATGGTTTAAAAGTGTGGCAATTTCTCCCACTCCTGCCATCATGTAAGATGTGCCTTGCTTTCCCTTCACCTTCTGCTATGATTGTAAGATTCCTGAGGTCTCTCCAACCATGTAGAACTGTGAGTCAATTAAATGTCTTTTCTTTATAAATTACCCAGTTTCAGGTAGTCCTTTATAGCAGTGTGAAAATGGACTAATACATTCCTCTTTATCTCACACCCCATATTAAATTCATCAGCAAATCCTGTTGTTTTTGCCTTCAAAAAAACAGACTCTGACCCTTTTTCACCACCTTCACTGCTACCGCCTTAGTCTAAGTCACTATCATTTCTTGCCTGGATTACTTCAATAAATCCAGTACTGTAATAGCCTACTAACAGGTATCCCTCCTTTCCTTGGCCCGTTTACAGTTTATTCTCAATACAGCAGCCAGAACAGTTCATTTAAAATGTGTCATCATGTTACCTATTAGTGTTAAAACCCTACAATGGTTCATCATTTCTATCAGAGTAAAAACGAAAGTTTTTTATATTAGCTTATAAGGCCCTACATGATCTGACCTGACCTATTTATTCCTACCTTTCTCACTTCATCTCCTATTATTTTACTTCTTGCTTAGTGAGCTCCCGCTACAATGTTTTTTCTTTCTTTCTTTCTTTTTTTTTTTTTTTTTTTTTTGCTGCTTTTTTTTTTTCTTTTGGCCACAACAGATAGAATCACAACTTAGAGCCTTTGCACTGGCTATCCCCTCTGCCTAGCCTACTTTACCCCAGATATCCTTATGACTAACTCCTCCTTTGATCAAATGTTATCTTTCTTAATGAGGCCTACCCTGACCACCATGTTTCAAAGTCCAACTTCCAGCACACTGCTTTATCCTGCTATTTTTTATAGCTTACTATATATAACTTATTATGTTTATACTTAATTATCTACCTTCTCCCACTAGAAGATAAACTTGAAAGCAAGACTTTTTGTCTTCTTTGTTCACTGGTATATCCCTAGTGCCTAAAACAATGTCTAGCACAAAGTAGACACCCAACAAATATTTGTTCAAATGATTAACTAATTAATTAGTTAATAAGAGTGTCAGCGAAGGTTTCTCAATGAATTGATATTTAATCTGAGACCTAAGGAATGAGCAGGAAAAACGAAGGGGAGAGCATGGTAAGTAGAGAAGGCATATATGTGATGGTCCTGACATGGGTGGGGCAAGATAGATTATGTAACACCCTGAGTGCAATTGTAAAGAGATTGCTCAAACCTTTGCCTCTCCTCAAGGAGCTCATAGCAATTCAGGTAAGAAAAATAATTAAAGAAATGATTGTCATACATGTTTTAAGTGCACTAATAAGGTTTAATTTAAGTGCACAGAGACCTGTGAAAACACTGAGTAGGCAGTTGCTAACTCTTCCTAAGGGAGCTGGGAATATTTTACGAAGAAGGTGACATTTGAGCTAAGTCTCAGGCAGGAGAGTGGCATGATGAAAGTGTTTTAAGAAGATTAATCTGGCAATAGTATGGGCAATGGATTGGAATATGGATGGACTGAAGGCAAGGAAACCATCTAGTCTATGGCAATAGGCCAGGTATGAGGTGATGAAGGAATCTATAGGAATGGAAAGAGAAGGACAAATCTGAAAGACATTTGGAAGGAAAAATTGACAGGAGCTAAATGCACTCTTGGCTTTAAGCCTTTCAGGAGGTAATGCTTCTTCCTTAGTAATAACCATGAAAAGATTCAGATTGACCTATTATGTAATTGTCTACTCCGACTAGAATTTCTAGCTATGGCTGTTCTCCAAAAGTTTCCGTTATTATGATTGATACTTGTTGGACCTTAATTTACATTACGATGGCTTTAGACTCTAAAGGTTGGGAAGCTCTCAAAAACATAATTTTGGCTATGAAACAGCAAATTATTCTATTAAAGGAGAAAAGAGGAAAACCATGGAGCCACATAGGAAGTTTTACAATGAGTTCATACTTTCTTTTTTTTAAAAGATAATGTATAAGAAATAGGAAAAAGGGCACAAACACAAGGATAAATATAACTGGTGACACATGCCTAAAGGGTTAGTATTTGGAAGGATAAGGTCCAAAATTACCTCAGGCTTGTAGAAATGCATATTTGTAAAGACAACAAGAACAATATTTTAACTATACTCTCAGAAAGAAAAAGTACATGTGTCCTGGAATGGGTAAATTGTAACTCAGTTGATATTACTAAACTACTGTCAGTAATCGAAGGCATTAAGGAAAATAGGAAAGGTGCTTTAATATTGGATTTATATAAATATATTACTGAGTCTAACAAAGAAAAAGGGGGAGTCTTCAGTCTTCTAATCAGTGAGCTAAATGTCTCTTAAGTTAGCTTCTAAAACAAATTTTCAAATAAGTGAGTACTTAAAAAATTACAGTTATCAACAAAGCCATTCAACACAAACCTGGTTCTTATTTCTGACAAGGCTGTTAGAGGTAGTTTATAGAAATATGGCAGACATAATTACATATCTTAAATGAATGAATGAAATTTCAGCAAGACTAATAAGTCATTTATGATAACCTTCTGGACAAGATAATATGGGTTATAAAAGTAATATAATTATGTATTAATTAATTAAATCACCATATTCAAAGAGTGCTGATTAACATATCATAGGCAAAGGATGAATTTTTTGATGATCTGCTGTATACCCTACCTTTGGATTGAGCCAGTCAATATTATTTACTTAAGCAAGATATCTTAAGCAGACATTAAGATTAAGCAGACATTTTAGATTTAAAGAGGCTATGATGCTGGAAGAATAATAATTCAATTCAATTTTCACAAACATTTATGGAGTTCTGCTAAGTACCAGGAACCATGCTAGATGTTAGGGTATCAAAATGAATGAGACAGATAGGCCTTCCTATTGAGAAACATCCAGCATTATTAGGGGGAAAGACATATAAACATATCATTTCAACATAATGTATTAAGAAGAAAGACATAAAGAGTATTATGAGAGAACAAAAGAAAGCTACCGGTTTATTCTGGGAGTTTAGAGAAGACTTCTTAGATGAGATAATACCTAGACTGATTCTTAAAAGATGAATAAAAGGCAGAGTAGGAAGGGAAGGGCTTCCAGTTTGAACAAAGAGCATGAACATGAGTTTCTTCAAATATGAAAGAACATGGTAAATCTGGGGGTAAGCAATAAAGTACAAGGAGGTAAGTAGCAGGAAGTTAGGCTGAGAGGTAGCTCAGAACCAGGTAGTAGAAGGCATTACATTAAGGACATTGGATTTTACATTGAAAAGCCTAGGGAGACATTCAAATGGAGTGACACACTGACATATTTTAGTTAACTCTTCCCACCATGTGCAAAAAGTTTGAAGGGAGGGCAAGAGTGGATAGGTCAATTAGAAGGCTGTTGCAGTTTTTAAGTGAGAAATAATGATGGGCCTGGACAGGCATGTTGGCAAGTAGAGATACACTATGGTGGGTGAAGTTTGAGAATCATTTAGGGGATAAAAGTTATCATGACTTGATAATTGACTAGGGGGGGAAACTTTTTTTAATGAGGTATTGAGTTTGAAGCACTGATTTCTGAGTTATGCAACTGGTTGAATGAGACTAGAATTTACTGTGAGGAGGAACTCTGTGAGAGGAGACAGTTTAGGTGTAGGGGGATCAGGATGTCACTAAAAGGTGCTTCATGAGGATAGGAATATTTTTGGTTGCTGATATATTTTCAGCACCTTTAACAGTGTCTGGCACCTAATATGTGTAAAGATCTGATATATTTGCAATAGGAGTCCTAGAAAAAAAGGAGAGAGAATGGTACAGAAGCAATATTTGAAGACATGATGATGAGGAATTTTTGAAAAGTAATATAGCATTGCATTATTTTTCTATAGCTGCATATCAAATTACCACAAACTTAGTGGTTTAAAACAACATCCATTTAGTAGCTAACAGTTCTATAGGTCAGAAGTCCAGGTGTGGCATGACTGAGTTCTTTGGTCACAGTATTAAAGGCTGAAATCACAATGTTGGCCAGGCTACATTCCTTTCTGGAGGCTATGGCTAACAATCCACATGTAGCCTCATTCATGTTGGCTGAATTCAGTTCCTTGTAGCCATAGGACTGAAGTCCCTGTTTCATTGCTGCATGTCAGCTGTAACTCACTCTCATCTTCTAGAGACTGCCTGCCTTACTTGCCACATAGTTATCTCCATCTTCAAAGCCAATGAAAAATCTTCCTGGCATCAATTCCCTTTCTTGCTTCAAGTCTCTTTCACTAAGAAGAGACCAATTCAAGATGGATTAAAGACTTAAATGTTAGACCTAAAACCATAAAAACGCTAGAAGAAAACCTAGGCAATACCATTCAGGACATAGGCATGGGCAAGGACTTCATGACTAAAACACCAAAAGCAATGGCAACAAAGCCAAAATTGACAAATGGGATCTAATTAAACTAAAGAGCATCTGCACAGCAAAAGAAACTACCATCAGAGTGAACAGGCAACCTACAGAATGGGAGAAAATTTTTGCAATCTACCCATCTGACAAAGGGCTAATATCCAGAATCTACAAAGAACTCAAACAAACTTAGAAGAAAAAAACAACTCCATCAAAAAGCGGGCAAAGGATATAACAGACACTTCTCAAAAGACATCTATGCAGCCAACAGACACATGAAAAAGTGCTCATCATCACTGGTCATCAGAGAAATGCAAATCAAAACCACAATGAGATACCATCCCACGCCAGTTAGAATGGCAATCATTAAAAAGTCAGGAAACAACAGATGCTGGAGAGGATGTGGAGAAATAGGAACACTTTTACGCTGTTGGTGTGACTGTAAATGGGTTCAACCATTGTGAAAGACAGTGTGGCGATTCCTCAAAGATCTAGAACTAGAATTACCATTTGACCCAGTGATTCCATTACTAGGTATATACCCAAAGGATTATAAATCATGCTGCTATAAAGACACATGCACATGTATGTTTATTGCAGCACAGTTCATAATAGCAAAGACTTGGAACCAATTCAAATGTCCATCAATGATAGACTGGATTAAGAAAATTTGGCACATATACACCATGGAATACTATGCAGCCATAAAAAAGGATGAGTTCATGTCCTTTGCAGGATATGGATGAAGCTGGAAACCATCATTCTCAGCAAACTATCAAAAGGACAGAAAACCAACACCGCATGTTCTCACTCATAGGTGGGAATTGAACAATGAGATCACTTGGACACAGGGTGGGGAACATCACACACTGAGGCCTGTCAGGGGGTGGGGAGCTGGGGAAGGGATGGCATTAGGAGAAATACCTAATGTAAATGATGAGTTGATGGATGCAGCAAACCAACATGGCACATGTATACCTATGTATCAAACCTGCACATTGTGCACATGTACCCTAGAACTTAAAGTATAATTTAAAAAAGAAAAAAAGAAGAAGAGACCAGTCTCTTTCAAAGGATTGATGCATTAGGTCATCCCAACCAAGGGCCATTCCCCTTTCTTAAAGTCAGCTGTCCCATATACATAACCTAATAATGCAAGTGAAACCTTATCATATTCATAATCCCTCTCACACTCCGGGGAAAAGATTTTACAACAGCAAGGGTAACTGGAGGTCATCTTAGAAATCTGCCTGTCACAAGCATCAGTTCGTGGATTCAAAAAGTACCATAACCCAAAGCAGAATAAATAAATAAAAAACCCTCATCTAGGTGTATTTTAGTAAGAACTGCCAAAAAAATAAAGAAAAAAAAAGTCTTAAAAGCATTTGGAGAGAAAAAAAAAAGTATTACCTTTCAAGGAATAGCAATTAGATTGGCTTTGACTTTTCAACAAAAACAACATGACGACGATAGAATTACATTTTCAAAATGCTGACAAAGTTAACTGTCAACTTAAAATTTTATCTGGTAAATTCTATATCCAGCCTTTTAAAATGGAAGTAAAATAGATGTTTTTAGATGGTCCATAACTTAGGGAACCTGTCACCAAAAACCAAAGGAAATATTAAGGATCTTCAGGCAGAATTAAACTGATCCTAAATGAAATCTTGGAAATATATAATGAATGAAGTGCAGGGGGGAGGTTAAATATGTGGGTAGATCTGAATGTTCATTGATCATATTTTAAAAAATAGTAATGTCTTGGCAAAGCAAGATAGTGCATGCCTGTAGTCCCAGCTACTCAAGAGGCTGAGGTGAGGATCTTGAGCCCAGGAGTTTGAGGCTGCAGTTTGCCATGATCATGCCACTGCACTCCAGCCTGGATGACAGAGCGAGGCTCTGAATCTATAAATGAATGAATGCATGAATGAATGAATGAATAAAAATAGTAATGTCATGTGGCGTGCGTTTGTATGCAATTAAAATACACAATAATAGCACTTGAGGGAGGAAGATAAATGGAGTTAACGTAAACCCTCTAATTTGTGCTACACTTTAATATGTCATATATATGTTATTATTCATAGAATAATCACTAAAAACAGTAAAAGAATGTATAACAATTAAACAAGGAGTAAATTGAATAATACAAATTACCATATTAGTACAAAACAAAGCAAGGAGAGAAAAGATAACAGAATAGGCAAGACAAACAAAGTAAATAGTGATATAGTAGAGTTAAATATATCAGTAATTATAGTAAATGTAAATGGACTGAATACCTCAGTTAAATGACAAAGATTATTAGAACGGTTAAAAAATACAAAATCTACGTCTTGTTTATAAGAGACATATATAAAATGTAAAGATATTGGAAGGTTGAAAGTAAAAGGATGGAAGAAGTATAGAATGCAGATACTACCCAAAAGAAAGCTGATATAGCTATATTAATACCAGACAAAGGTGACTTTAAGGTAGAAATATTTACTAAATATACAGCTATTTTATAATGATAACAGGGGCAATCCACCAAGAAGATACAATTATTCTGATTTGTATGCACTTAACACTCAAAATAGGCAAAGCAAAAATTTTCTGATGCCAAATAAATTCACAGTCATAATCAGAGATCTTAAAATATATCCCTCAGTAACTGATAGAATATCAGACAAAAAAACAGAAAACCATAACTATATAGAAGAGTTGGACAGTAATATTAACAAACTTGACCTAATTGACATATATAGACAACCACATGCAACAATTGCAGAATACATGTTCTTTTCTGCACATAGAAAAATACGTGATGTGTTGAACCATAAAGCAAATCTCAAAAACTTTAAACAATTATAGTATTTTTTGGCCACACTGACATTAAGTTAGAAAACAAGAAATAAATTAGAAAATCTCCCTAAAATTAGTAGTATACTTTAAAATAACCTGTGGGTGAAATTTTTAAAAATTGCAATAGAAAATAGAAAATATTTTGAGCTGACTGAGAAATGGAAATATAGCATCTCAAAATTCAAAGGGATACTGTTAAACCATTACTGTAAGGGAAATTTGTGGCCTTAAAATGCATATTCCACAAAAGAGGAAAGGCTAAAAAATCAGTGACATATGGATCCATCTCAGGGAATTGGAAAAACAATAGAAAATTAATCCTAAAGAATGTAGAAGGAAGCAAAGATAAGAACAGAATTTCTTGTAAGAAAGGCATATTTGACAGACAGCATTATTGAAACAGAAAGTTTCTTTTATGAAAAGACTAATAAAATTGATAATACCACTAGAAATATGGATAAAGAAACAAAAGGAGAGAAAGCATAAATAACCAATATTAGGAATGAGACAGGAGCTACCATTATATATCGTAAAACACAACAGTTACAATTGGATATTGTAAATAATTTTAAGTCAGTGTACTAAAAATTTAAATAAAATACATAGATTCCTAGGAAACATAACTTACCAAAAAGAACACAAGAAGATAAATTTCTGCACTGACCTATAACTATTAAGTAACTCAAACCCATCTCACAAAGTAAAGCCAAGACTCAGATGCCTTCACTGAGTAATTCTATCAAAATTTAAGAAAGAAATAATATCAATCTCACATGACATTTTCCAGAGAACAGAAGAAAATAGATGTCTTTACAACTCTTTTTAGAAAGTTAGAATAATCCTGTAACTAAAGTATTATAAGGAAAATATGAGAAAGGAAAATTTGGGGCTAATTTTACACATCAATATAGATGCAAAATGTCAAACAAACTATTAGAAAATTGTAAACAGTGATGTATTAAAAGGATAATATACCCTATTGTAGTTTGGTTTATGCCAGCGTTGCAAAGTTGGTTTACATTTTGAAAGTGAATCAAGGTAACTCACCACAGAAACAAAGGAGAAAAATCATACAGTCAAATCAATAAATGCAAAAAAACCCCTAAAATTCAACATCCATTTATGAGAGAAAAAAATCTTTTAGCAAACTAGGAATAAAAAGTAACTTCTGATAAAGGTTATTTACAAAACCATCTACAACATGCCATCCACAATATCCAACATTCCAAAAAATACTACATATATAACAAAATGGGTAAATAGTCATAATAAGCAGGGAGGACAATAGTCAATAAAGGCAGACTCACAGATAACCCAGATATTGGTGTTTTCTGACCAGGACATTAAAACTGTTATTGTAAATATGTTAGAGAACTTACAGGAGCAGATAAGTGGAATGAATGAACAGATGGAAAACTTCAGAGGATAAACAGAATTTCTAAATAAGGACCAAGTGGAAATACTAGAACTGAAAAGTGAAGTGGAGGTAACATTTCCTAACTTATTTTGTGATCATTAAAAAGTCAGGAAACAACAGATGCTGGAGAGGATGTGGAGAAATAGGAACACTTTTACACTGTTGGTGGGAGTGTAAATTAATTCAACCATTGTGGAAGACAGTGTGGCAATTCCTCAAGGATCTAGAACTAGAATTAGGATTTGACCCAGCAATCCCATTACTGGGTATATACCCAAAGGATTTGGGGTGGGGGGAGTGGGAAGGGATAGCATTAGGACGAATACCTAATGTTAAATGACAGGTTAATGGGTGCAGCACACCAACATGGCACATGTATACATATGTAACAAACCTGCACGTTGTGCACATGTACCCTAAAACTTTAAGTATAATTAAAAAAAAAAAGAAAATACATGAGCTGCTGGAAACTTGTATGCAGTTACATTAGAATATGCAGGCAAGCTGATATAGTGCATGTTGGAACAGTCCAGAATGAGACAATATTAAAAATATTTATTTTAGGACCCGAGGTAGGTGTTGAAATGGATATGAAGGGCATGCAGCCTCACCCAACTGTCTGTGCATTGCCATGCCATTTAAAGGGCCAAGCACCTTTTGAGAGTTGATGCGCTTTATTTACTAAAAGTAAAAATATCTTTGGTCCCATTTTTCTTTTCTTTTGGGGGTAAAAAATAATTTGTTAGTTGTCAAGATAGCCAGGCTGAAGAAAAAATGGCTTTTCCCCTCGTTTTTAACCTGTTTTGATGACATAGTAACCAAATAACCAAGTGGTTCATATACACTCAAGATATTGAATCACAGTCTCTAGGGGCAGGGCCAGATCATCAGAACTTTTCTAAAGTTCCCCACATCAATCTACTGTGCCATCAGGATTGAGAAACCACTTGTCTGAAGTCTCACCAGTTTGAACTGACATTAGTAAGGAGAAAACTTAGTCCAAAAGAGAAGGCTAGCAAAAGGAAACATGTAAATCAGCTATGAAATGTGAATGTGTTGCTTCAGGAATTGCTTCATTGAATTAAGGGCATAAAAAGAACTTTGAGAGTTCAATTATTTCATTCATGTGCATCCAGATAGAAACATACTCCAGGAATTGATACTCTGTTTTTAACAGCTTTCAGTGCTACTTATCCAAGTATCTTTTTGTAATCCATTCCCAAATATTGCAATGGATGGAAAAGCAAGCAAGCAAGTAGACCAATAGTACAAAACATTATAGAAATAACTTATTTTTACACATAATAAAAATGGAAGTAAAATTAGTTACTTTAGGATTAGTTTAATTAGGACAAGTTAAATTAGGATTGAGACTATGCATCATGGGTAAATTTTCATATATGCATATTACAATAAAACTGATTTTGCAAGACCAAAAAAAAATCATTCTACGATAAAGACACATGCACACGTATGTTGACTGCAGCACTGTTCACAATAGCAAAGACTTGGAAACAACCCAAATGCCCATCAATGTGAGACTGGATAAAGAAAATGTGGCACATATACACCATGGAATACTATGCAGCCATAAAAAGGATGAGTTCATGTCCTTTGCAGGGACATGGATGAAGCTGGAAACCATCATTCTCAGCAAACTAACACAGGAACAGAAAACCAAACACCACGTGTTCTCACTCATAAGTGGGAGCTGAACAATGAGAACATATGGGCACAGGGAGGGGAACATCACACACTGGGGCCTGTCGGGGAGTGGGGGCTAGGGGAGGGATAGCATTAGGAGAAATACCTAGTGTAGGTGACGGGTTTATGGGTGCAGCAAACCACCATGGCACATGTATACCTATGTAACAAACCTGCACGTTCTGCACATGTATCCCAGAACTTAAAGTACAATTTAAAAAACCCAGCATAAATCTGATAAAATACCTGATAAAGATGACACACACACATACACACACCAGACCATGTATTCCTCATGTATCTAGATGCAAAATACTGAAACAAAATTTCAGCATATTGAATCCAACAATGTATAAAAAGGATAATATATCATAATCAAATGGGGTTTATTCCAGAAATGCAAGGTTGTTTTAACATAGGAAGTCAATCAGAATAATTAACCACTTTACTAGAATAAAGCAACAAGCCATAAAATAATAGATGTAGAAAGTACATTTACTAAAATTCAAGTAATATTCCTGAAAAATACTCTCAGAAAACTAGGAATTGAAGGAAACTTCCCCAACCAGAAAAAGGCCATTAATAACAATAACAAAAAAATCCAAAAACATGGCTAACAACATACTTAATCATGAAACTAGAATGTTTTCCCCTAAGATCAGGAACAAGGCAAGGTTGTCCATGCTTACTCCTCCTAACTAGTGAGCGCAATGCAGCAAAAAAACAAACAAAAGGTATAAAGTTTGCAAAAGAAGATGTAGAACTCTATTCATATATGACATTCCTTATATAGAAAATGCTGAGAAATTTCCAAAGCTCTTACTGGAAGTAATAACTGTTTTTAATAAGATTACAGCATTCCAGGTCAGAATATAAAAGTTAGTTGCATTGTGTATACTGTTAGCAATTGCAAATTGAAATTTTAAAATGCTGCTTGTAATAGCACAGGAAATCACTTAGGAATGAATTCAATGAAAGATGTGCAAGACCTCTATACTTGCTATTGTCAGACATCTTAATTTTTGCCGATCAAATGGTTATATCATATCTCACTGTGGCTAGATTACAATTCCCTAATCATTAATGATGTTGAACATCTCTTCATGAATTGATTGACCATATTGACCATATGTGTTTTCTCTTAGAAATGTCTGTTAATACTATTTGCTCACATATTGTTTGCTTTTCCTATTGATTTGTAGGATGTCTTTTTTTTTTTTTTTTTTTTTTTTTGAGACAGAATCTCACTCTGTCGCCCAGGCTGGAGTGCAGTGGCGCAATCTCAGCTCACTGCAACCTTTGCCTCCTGGGTTCAAGCGATTCTCCTGCCTCAGCCTCCTGAGTAGCTGGGATTACAGGTGTGTGCCATCACACCTGGCTAATTTTTGTATTTTTCAGTAGAGACAGGGTTTCACCATGTTAGTCAGGCTGGTCTCGTACTTCTGACCTTGTGATCCGCCCGCCTTGACCTCCCAAAGTGCTGGGATTTCAGGCGTGAGCCACCGCGCCCAGCCTGTAGGATGTCTTTAAATATTCTTGATATTAATACTTTGTCAGTTGTGTGAATTTCAGATACCTGCTGCCAGTTTGCAAATTGCTTGATTATTAATCCCTTGTCAGATGGGTGGTTGGCAAATTATTTTCTCCCATTCTCCCGGTTGTCCCTTCACTTTGTTGGTTGTATCCTTTGAAGTACAGTAGCTTTTTAACTTGATGTGATCCCATTTGTCCATTTTTGCTTAGCTTGCCTGTGCTTTTGAAGTCTTACTCCAGAAATCTTTGCCCAGACCAACGTCCTGGTATGTTTCCCCAGTGTTTTCTTGTAGTAGTTTCATAGTTTGCAGTCTTAGATTTAAGTCTTTAATTCACTTAGATTGTATTTTTTGTATATGGCAAGAGATAGGGGTCTCATTCTTCTGCATATGGATATCCAGTTTTGCTTGGGCTGATTTCTAAAAATTGAAACTGGTAACATTTGAGTAGTGAGATTATGGGAAATGGGGGAGGAGAGACTTTGTTTTCTACCATTCTTTATCATTTAAATACATATGTATTTCTGTATGTATCTATAGCAGGTGTGGAGATTTTAATTATATGTGTCATTGTATATGCCAAACCTCATCAACAGTTTCCTTGAAAGAATGGGGTGGTAAATAATGAAAGAAAGAGGCTTTTACTTATTATTTTATATATTTCAGGGTTGTGTGGATTATTTCCAACACCTTCAACAATCCCCCCATCTTTTTTTTTTTTTTTTACAATCAGTTTTATTTTTTAAGTAAATATAAAACAACGAAACCTTCTTCAAAGAACACTAGTCATGTGGAGCTCCACCACTTTCCTCAGGCATGGTTAACTTCTTACTCCTTTGCACCTTTCACTGTGTTGTATGCTTAAAACTATTACAAATAGTAGTAGTTATCACCCTGTACTTGTCTTTCTTCCCTGCTAGATTGTGAACATCTTGAATGGTGGCTAGGACTGCTGATTTATTTATGTTTGTATCTTAATACTTAAGAAAGTACCTATTATAGCCGGGCGTGGTGGCTCAGGCCTGTAATCCCAGCACTTTGGGAGGCAGAGGCGGCGGATCACGAGGTCAGGAGATCGAGACCATCCTGGCTAACACGGTGAAACTCCGTCTCTACTAAAAATACAAAAAATTAGCCGGGCGTGTGGTGGGCGCCTGTAGTCCCAGCTACTCGGGAGGCTGAGGCAGGAGAATGGCGTGAACCCAGGAGGCGGAGCTTGAAGTGAGCCGAGATCACACCACTGCAATCCAGCCTGGGCGACACAGCAAGACTCCGTCTCAAAAAAAAAAAAAAAAAAAAAGTACCTATTAGTAATATTTATTTTGTGAAATAATGAAGTGAGTGAATATACTTAAGAGTAGATTTTTGGGAGATTATTCGATGTAGTGGGAGAAGAGTATTTGATTAAGAATTTAATATTTGACTAGGAGTTGGAAATTTTTTTTCTTTGAAGATCCAGATAGCATATATTGTAGACTTCATAGACTACAAAGAAGAAATTCTAGTGTGGTCTTGGTCTGGAGTCTTGGTGTCATACTCATCTTTGTTTTTCTTTATAACTCCTTAAAAAATATAAAATCCATTTTTAGTTTGTGTGGCACAGATTGCCAGCCCCTGTTTCAAACAGTATCTATAGGTAGGAGGTTGGAAACAAGAGACAGTGAAGAAATAAATGTAACCCAGATATCAGCAAAGGAGTTTCTGTGCTCTCCTCTTTGCCCTCAGCCATAAAATCTCAATAAATTTGACTTTAGCCTTCCATTCTCTATCCTGTAATTACAGACTGCTCCCTAGTGATTAGTAAATTCTATTATATCTCTAGCTATGGCTTTAATTTATGTGATTGGTTTCATCCCATATCAGCATGAAGTTCAGTCCTTTCATCAGCTTACAACTCACATACCCCCACATATGCATGCGCACACACACACAGGCACTCACCAGTCCACTCAAGATAAGCATTTTGTGGGTTTAATTACACTACTGCATATTTGAGGGTGTAACTGAGAAGGTTCACATTGAGAACCACACACCCTATCTGCAATCACATAGCTCTCTCAGTCTTCCGCCATAGGACAAATTAATTCCTTTTAAGACCTTATACAAATGGTGTTGTTTTATTAATTTTTCTAAAACTATGCTACTCAGCATCACCAATTCCAAGCAGTTTTATCAAGGCATTTTCCCAACAGATACAGTTTATTCCTAACAACAGCCATAATAACGATAGTAATAGCAGTGATACATATGTAGGGCTTAGTATGGAACATATAATTCTAAGTATTTTAGTCCTCACAGTAAAGCCATGAGATAAATACTATTATCAACCTCATTTTACAAAGGAAGAAATGGAGTCACTGAGGGTTTAAGTAACTTGCCCACGGCACACATAACCAGCGGAGAAGAAAGTTTCACATAGTCAGAATAGGGGTGATCAATAGTGTCACAAGCAGAGAGACCCAGAAGGATGAGACATGAAAAATAATCCTTTTACAATTATGGGTCAGTTGACAGGATAACGACAGGGAAACATTCTGAGAAATGCCTCATTCAGCAATTTCATGGTTGTATGAACATCCTAGAGTGTTAACAAACCCAGATGGTATAGCCTACTACACGTCTAGGCTATATGATATATATAGCCTGTTGCTCCTAGGCTACAAACCTGCATAGCATGTGACTGTACTGAATACTGTAGGCAATTGTAACATAACACTGAGCATTTGTGTATGTAAACACATCTAAACATAGAAAAGGTAATGCATTGTGCTACATTACCATGTCACTAGGTGATAGGATTTTTTCAGCTCCATTATAATCTTATGGGACCACCATCATATATGTGGTCTGTTACTGACAGAAATGTCATTATGCAGATGACTGTATGTATTTGGTAGGTTAAGATTAGTGAATTTTTTAAAGCACTGCTTCAGTTAGGTAGTAGGCCAAAAGGAAGATTGTATGATATAAAATAAGAGTGGCTAATGAGAAAATGTAAGTAATGGTTATAGATCACTTATGCTTAACTTTTCACAATTTCTCCTTTGTTTAATCCTCTGTATTGAGATCATTAAATCTATCATTTTACATAATTATATCTGTAGTGTTATTCCTATAGCCTCATAAAAGTTGTTGTATATTACTAACTTGTTATTATCCAATCTTCTAGGATGTGGTACCACAGATTGTCCCACCTACACGGCAGGCTTCAGGACTTGCTGAAGGGAGGAGTCATATATCCAGCCCTTCCACAGCCCAACTTCAAAAGCTTACTTCCTTTAGCTGTCCATTGGCACCATACAGCCTCCAAGTCTCTGACTTGTGCTTGGCAGCAACATGAAGATCATTTTGGTAAGAGATGTGTGAAGACAGATACTTTTTAAAACTTGTGGTAAGAAATATTTGCTTTGGCAGCACATATATAAAAAATTGGGATGATAAAATTGTGGTAAGAAAACACATAGTATAAAATTTACTATCTTAACCATTTTAAGTGTACAATTCACATTGTTATGCAATGATAAATACCTTTTGTGTGGTCTGAAAATACTTTTTGTGGAGTTGACAGGACCTCTAGCCATTTATTTTTAAGATTAACCTACAAGTTGGGAGAAAGACAAAAATAACAGAGGGCAATAGTGAAATCCCTTCTCAACTAGGGGAAGGCAACTCAGCCTGCTCCAGCCCCACTCCATCTCCCTGTCTTACCTAAGGGAAAAAAAAAATAAAGAAAAGCCTTAATATACAAGGGAGAGGGTTTCAAAGACATAGACTAGGAATGTTACAACCACAGAAAGTATTAGTTGGCAGGAGGGAATACTTTACCTATGTGTATGAGTCTCTTCTAAGGCTGCCATAACGAATTACACAAACTAGGTGATTTAAAACAACAGTGTATTTTCTCATAGTCTTGGAGGGTTGGTAAGGCCATGCAGTCATTGGATTTAGAACACACCCTAATCCAGTGTGACCTCATTTTAACTTGATTACATCTGCAAAGACGCTTTCTAAATAAGGTCACATTCACAGGTATCAGGGATTAGGACTTCAACATATCTTTTTGGGGGTTACAGTTCAATCTACCACACCCTGGAAGAGAAACAAAAACAATTGTGAAAGTCATACTTCCAAGACACAGGCCCACTATGCACTCCAAAGACTGAGAATCTGAAGATTGTAGAAGGCCCTCATCCCCCCACACCCTACAACAAGTTAATAAGCCTCCAGGTAAAATGACAATGGATTACAGCTGGAAGAGCTGCAAGAGACAGCCTGTCTCTGAGGTACAGCACAAAGGGAAGGGCCAAGGCCAAGAGAGAAGACAAAAGCAAAATCACTAGAGAAATTTAATGCTTCTGGTACCCACAGAGACAACAAACATCAAACACAACCTAACTCTGGGCCAGATTAATATAAATATTCATGGTAAAATCCTATTTACCTCAGTAGCTATTGCTCTATACAAGATGTCTGGCTTTTAACAAAAACAAAATTACAAAACTTGCTAAGGCAAGAAATAACACAATTTGAAGAGACAAAGCAAGATCAGAACCAGACTTACATATGACACAGGTGTTGAAATTATCAGTCAGAATTTTAGGATTTTTTCTATTTCTGTGAAAAATGTAATTGAAATTTTGACAAGAGCTGCATTGAATCTGTAGATCACGTCAAATAGCATAGATATTTTAATAATATTAATTCCTCCAATCCATGAAGATGGAATTTTTTTCATTTATTTGTGTGTTCTCCAATTTATTTAATCAATGTTTTATAGTTTTGAGTGTAGAGATTATTAATCTCCTTGGTTAAATTTATTCCTAAGTATTTTTTTGCAACTATTACAAATAGCATTGTTTTCTTGATTTCTTTTTCAGTTAGTTCATTGTTAGGGTTTAGAAGCATTAATGATTTTTGTATGTTGATTTTACTGAATTCATTAAGTCTAACAGTTTTTTGGTAGTCTCTTTAGAGTTTTCTATATATAAGATTATTTCATCAGTGAACAGAGACAATTTCATCTCTTTCTTTCTTATTTATTTGCATGTCTTTTATTTCTTTTCCTTGCCTAGTTACTCTGGCTGCGACTTCCAGTACTATGTGGAGTAAGAGTAGGAAGAGTGAGCATCATTGTCTTGTTCCTGATCTGAAAGGAAAAGTTTTCAACTTAAGACCCTGAATGGCTAAAGCAATCTTGAGCAAAAAGAACAAAGCTGGAGGCATCGTACTACCTGATATCAAAATATATTACAAAGCAATAGTAATCAAAACAATATGGTACTGGCATAAAAATAGACACATTAACAAATGCATTCTAAATAAACACACACACACACCTTAAAATAAACAAGCAGGACCTCACACGTAGGCATATTATATTAAAACTGCAGAAAACCAAAGACAAAGAGATATTCTTGAAGGCAGCCTAGTGGGGAGAAAAACACCTTACCTACAGAGAAACAAAGATAAGAATTGCAGTGGACTTCTCATCAGGAACTGTGCAAGCAAGAACACAATGGAATGACAACCTTAAAGTGTTAAAGGGGGGACAACTACCAATGTAGAATGATATATCCAGCAAAATGATCCTTCAAAAGTGAAAGATAAAGACTTTTTTCATACATCAATACTATTTCGATTACTGTTGCTTTGTTGCATGTTTTGAAATTGGGAAGTGCGAGGCCTCCAATTTTGGTCTCATTTTTCAAAATTATTTTGACTATTCAGGGTCCCTTGAGATTCCCTATGACTTTTAGGAAGGTTTTTTTCTGTTTCTACAACAAATTCCATTGGAGTTTTGATAGGCATTGCATTTAATCTGTAGATCACTTTGGGTAGTACGGACATTTTAACAACATTAAGCCTTCCAATCCATGAGCATGAGATGCCTTTTCATTTATTTGTAACTTTCTTTGATTTATCTTAGCAACATTTTGTAGTTTTCACTGTACAAGTGTTTCACTAACTTGGTTAAGTTTATTCCTAAGTATTTCATCCTTTTTGATGCCATATGCAGAAGGCTGAAACTGGATCCCTTCCTTATACCTTACACAAAAATTAACTCAAGATGGATTAAAGACTTAAACATAAGGCCTAAAACCATAAAAACCCTAGAAGAAAACCTAGGCAATACCATTCAGGACATAGGCATGGGCAAAGACTTCATGACTAAAGCACCAAAAGCAATGGCAACAAAAGCCAAAATAGACAAATGGGATCTGACTAAACTAAAGAGCTTCTCCACAGCAAAAGAAACTACCATCAGAGTGAACAGGCAACCTACAGAATGGGAGAAAGTTTCTGCAATCTATCCATCTGACAAAGGGCTAATATTCAGAATCTACAAAGAACTTAAACAAATTTACATGAAAAAAAAAACCCATCAAAAAGTGGGCAAAGGATATGAACAGACACTTCTCAAAAGCAGACATTTATGCAGCCAACAAACATGAAAAAAGCTCATCATCACTGGTCATCAGAGAAATGCAAATCAAAACCATAATGAGATATCATCTCACATCAGTTAGATTGGCAATCATTAAAAAGTCAGGAAACAACAGATGCTGGAGAGGATGTGGAGAAATAGGAACACTTTTACAGTGTTGGTGGGAGTGTAAATTAGTTCAACTATTGTGGAAGACAATGTGGAGATTCCTCAAGGATCTAAAACTAGAATTACCATTTGACTCAGCAATCTCATTACTGGGTATATACCCAGAGGATTATAAATCATTCTACTATAAAGACATATGCACACGTATGTTTATTGCAGCACTGTTCACAATAGCAAAGACTTGGAAACAACCCAAATGCCCATCAATGTGAGACTGGATAAAGAAAATGTGGCACATATACACCATGGAATACTATACAGCCATAAAAAAGGATGAGTTCATGTCCTTTGTAGGGACATGGATGAAATTGGAAATCATCATTCTCAGCAAACTATCGCAAGGACAAAAAACCAAACACCGCATGTTCTCACTCATAGGTGGGAATTGAACAAAGAGAACACATGGACACAGGAAGGGGAACATCACACTCTGGGGACTGTTGTGGGGTGGGGGGAGGGGGGAGGGATAGCTTTAGGAGATATACCTAATGCTAAATGACGAGTTGATGCGTGCAGCACACCAGCATGGCACATGTGTACATATGTAACAAACCTGCACATTGTGCACATGTACCCTAAAACTTAAAGTATAATAATAATAAAATAAATAAATAAATAAATAATTCTAAAAAAAAATTAGACGAGAAAGAGAAGTAACAGAAATCTAAATTGGAAAAGATGAAGTAAAATTGTCTCTATTCACAGATGACATGATCTTATGTGTAGAAAACCCTAAATATTCCATATGCAATAAGAGTATTATAACTAATAAATGATGTCAGAAAATTTGCAGGATACAAAAGCAATACATAAAATGCATTGCATTTCTATATATTAATGGTGACCAATCTAAGAAGAAAAATTAAGAAAAAATTCCATTTATTTATTTTATTTCTTATTATACTTTAAGTTCTGGGGTACATGTGCAGAACATGCAGGTTTGTTACATAGGTATACATGTGCCATGGTGGTTTGCTGCACCCATCAACCTGTCATCTATCATTTGAGGATATAGCAACAAGGTAGCCATCTGCACACCAAGAAGAGTGTCCTCACCAGGAATCAAATGGCCTGGAACCGTCATCTTAGACTTCCTAGCTTCCAGACAGTGAGAAATAAATATCTGTTGTTTAAGCTACCCAGTCTGTTATAATTTTGTTATAGCAGCCTGAACTGACTAACACAGCCAGATAGTAAATATTTTAGGCTTTTTTTGGGCCATGTACAATCTCTGTCCCATGGTTGTCTTAGTTGGCTCAGGCTGCTTTAACAAAATACCATAGCCCAGGAGGCAGAGGCTGCAGTAAGCCAAGATCGCACCACTGCACTCTAGCCTAGGCGAGAGAGCGAGCCTGTGTCTCAAAAAAAAAAAAAAAAAAAAACGCAGGGACGGGGAGAAATGAGAAGGAAGGAAGAAGTGATGGGTCCCAGCTAAGCCCAACATTTAGCAGCAGCCCTGCCCATGAGGCTCTTTGAGGTGACTGCGCCTTTTGAAACGGAGGAAGAACTAGCCCTGCTTGGGCCTGTGGTGGGAGTGGCAGCCCCGATGATCTCTAAATTGCCTTTAGCCTCACTCTTCCCTTTTTTTGAGGAATAAATAGCACATGCACAACTCTTTCAATTTTGTCCCATTTTCTCTGTTATTTTTGGTCCCAGCTGGCAGGTTTTCTGCTGGTATAATCCCATCTCTGTTTATGGCTTCTGTTGAGATGGCTGACTAGGACCATGGTTCATGCACACACTTATCTCTTTATCAAATGTGGATCAGCCACACCCTTAGTATTCTCTTTCAAACATACTTTCTCATTCTTTGCAATATGGATAAGCTGAGAATTTTCTAAATCTTTTAAGTCCTGGTTCCTTTTTGTTTAACAGTTCCTTCTTCAATTCATTTATCTCTTCTCATATTTTACTATAAGCAGTCAGAAGGAACCAACTGCTCTCTCATCACTTTGCAGCTAAGTTTTTTGCCACTTTATAAAAAGTGTCACTTTTTTTTCCATTGTCCAGTAGCATGTTCCTCTTTTCCATCTGAGACCTCATCAGAATGGCCTTTACCATTCATATTTCTACCAGCATTCTGTTTACAATTATTTATATTCTCTAGGAACATGGAGGCTTTCCCTCCAGCTGTCCTCTTTTTTTTCTGACCTCTTACCAGAAATGCCATTAGCAATCCCTTCACAGTAATCTAGGCTTTTTTCTAGCATGTACCTCAAAACTCTTTCAGCCTCTACCCCATTACCCATTTCCAAAGCTGCTTCCACAATTTTAGGTATTTGTTACAGCAGTACCCTACTTCTCAGTACCAATATCTGTATTAGTCAGTGTTCTCCAGAGAAACAGAATAGAACCAATAGGGGAATATATATGTGTGTGTGTGTGTGTGTGTGTGTGTGTAAAGGAATTAGCTCACACGATTATGGAAACTAAAAAGTACCAGTCTTCCATCCATAAGCTTGAGACCCAGGAAACCTGGTGATATGATTCCAGTTTAGTCTGAAGGCCTAAGAACCAGGAGAACCTTTCTAAGTTCTAGTCAAAGTTCAAAGGCCTAAAATGGAAGGCTGATATGTGAGTTTCAGTCCAAGAACAGGAAAAGACCAATATCCCAGCTCAAGCAGGCAGATAGAATTATCCCCACATTGCAGAAGGCAATGTACTCTACTCAGTCTATTGATTTAAATGCTAATTTCTTCCAGAAACACTCTCACAGAATTAATGTTTAGCCACTTATCTGGGCACCCCATGGTCCAGTCAAATTGGCATATAGAGTTAACCATTACAGTGATTTTCTTTGTTTTGTTTTTGTTTTATTACACTTTTAAAGTGTAAAAACCATTTTTTATCTTGCAAGCCAAACAAAATAGGTCACACACTATATTTGACCCATAAGCTATAGTTTGTTGAACTGTGCATCATCTCACTGCAGTGACCAAACTGAATAAGGGTTAGTGGTACTCAAACACTTTTGTCACTCTAAGGAAAGGGTTCTCAATATTTTTAGGTTATAGACCCCATAGAAATTCTACACACACACACACACACACACACACATTTTGCATATTATTCCACACACCCTAGGACAAGAACTCCAACTGTAGGGCACTACCAAATGAATAGCCCTATTTCAGAGTATCAGCAGTTGTATCAGACAGTCTTTCAATTAAGTTCATTATCTATAGATTTTCAAGCATCCAGTTGGGGTATACCTTGAAAGCACTTGTATAAGGCATGCCTGCCATCACAGACAAAATGACTCAGTAAAGACCAAGTGTTGGCTTATAATGAGGAAATAATATAGGTACATGGAGGTGATGCCCCAGTAGTCCATTCTGCTTCTCTCCTGTAAAGCTCAAGACTATTAGAAGGGAAAGACATTTTCTGCAGGACATAAGTTGCCTTCTATCTGCATGTTTGACTTAGGCAATAGGATTTTCTGTAATATTCTCAGAGGGTTTCTGATGCCTGCTTTTTTTCTGTGTGTAGGTAACCCTTCTGTTTCTATACATATCTCATCATCTTTTCTTGTTGTTGAAAATCTGGACATTTTAGATAACATTTTATGGAAACTGAGTTCTGATGTCCCCAGAGGAATTGTTGCATATTTTTGTGTATTTGTTTGTATTTTGTGTATTTGTTTGTTTTGTGTATTTTTTTGTTGTCGGGGGTAATTCTGTGGAGTCTTTGTCCCCTGCAGTGTGTAGCCACTGATGTCTCTGCTCAGGTTTTATTTTTACTTCTTGTTTTTATTTTTAACTGTGGTTTCCTAAGCATTGCACTGGGGTCACCATAGCCCAGAGGCTCTCAATTGGGGTCTATTTTGCCCCCCAGGGGACCTTTGGCATTGTCTGGAGACATTTTTTGTTGTCACAACTGGAGAGGAAGATGCTGCTGACACCTGGTCAGTAGAGACCAGAGATGCTGCTAAGCATCCTACAGTCCACAGGACAGCACCCTATGACAAAAAGACTATCTGGCCCAGATGTCCATAGGCCTAGTTGAGGCATCAGGTTTGGAATTCCTGATATAGTTTAGAGGCCAGCCAACTATTGATCAGAGGTTATGCTTACAAAACTTAATGTAATAAGGCTTCCACCCTTTGCCAGAGGATCTGTGTGTTGTTTAAGGCATACACTTGAAGTTTGAGCTATTTACAAGTGATATGGTTTGGATGTTTGTCTCCTCCAAATCTCATGTTGAAATGTGATCTCCAATGTTAGAAATGGGGCCTGATGGGAGGTATTTGGGTCATGAGGGCAAATCCCTCATGAATGGCTTGGTGCCTGCCCCTCAGTAATGAGTTCAGACAAGATCCAGTTGTTTAAAAGAGGCTGGCACTTCTTCACTCTCTCTCGCTCTCTCTCTCACTATGTGATGTGTTAGCTCCCCTTCACCTTCTGCCATGATTATAAGCTTCCTGAGGCCCTCACCAGAAGCAGATGCCAGCACTATGCTTTCTGTAGAACCTGCAGAACCATGAGCCAAATAAATCTCTTTTCTTTACAAGTTACCTAGCCCCAGGTATTTCTCTATAATGATGCAAACAGACTAACCAAAGAAGTTTGTCCTAGTTTTTACCTTCTGTCATTCTCATGTCTCCTACAAAAAGCCTCATTTTCATCCAGAGACATGTAAATAACTACGGCCATTTCCAGTCTCTCTTCAGTGTGCATACAGCACTGCATGCGTGTGCAACCTTCCAAATACTAGGGATGTGTGGGAGCTTTTCAAGGCCCATTATAGCTTTCTCACTCCCTATATAGCCTGGTTAGATTTCTGCCTGTTCTTCTGGTCTGTTGTTTGCTCCAACCAGTATGGTTTCCCTAATTGTTTTTGATAACACCCAGATGCATGGGGGTTTTATGCATGCCCTGCTCCAAATCAAGTTAGTCATATTTGACAGCAAAGCTGCCGGTTTTCTTGGTTTAGCCCACCTTCGTGGAACTACTGCTGATTGGAGCTAGAGGTGGAGGAATAGGAATGGGAGCACCCTATGCTAAAATACACCACAGATTCCCACTGTTTTTACCCAAGGTTCAGTAGTTTTTTTGTAAATAAATGCTTCCTTTTTAAAAGAAATTGCATTGTGTATGTTGAAAGTATATGACATGATATTATGAGATACATATAGACAGTAAAATGGTTACTATAGTGAAGCAAATTAACATATCAATCATCTTACATAGTTACCCATTTTTTGTGGCAAGAACAGCTACAATTGACTCATTTAGCAAAAATCCAAAATACAATGCATTATTATAAACTATAGTCTTCATGTTGTTGTATAACAGACATCTAGATCTGTTCATTCTACATATCTGCTACTTTGTGTCCTTAACCATACATCTCCCATTTCCTCCCCCATGCCCCTACCCTTGGCCCTGGTAACCACTGTTTTATTCTCTCTGTATATTTATTTGACTGTTTTTTTAAGATTCCGGATACAAATGAGATCATGCAAATTTTTTTTCTGTATCTGGTTTATTTCACTTAGCATAATGTCCTCCAGGTTCATCCATATTATGGCAAATGGCAAGATCTCCTTTTTAAAAGGCTGAATAATATTCCATTGTCTATATATACCACAGTTTTTTATACATTCATCCATCAACAGACATTTAGGTTGTTTCCATATCTTGGCTTTCATGAATAATGCTGCAATGAACATGGAAGTGCAGGTATCTTTATGAGGTAGTACTTTCATTTCCTTTGGACATATACTCAGAAGGCAAAAGAATGAAATTGATCCTTTATCATCCTACACACAAATCAGCTCAAAATGGATAAAAGACTTAAACAAAAATAAGAGCTAGAAGAAAACAGGTGGTAAATCTCCTTGACATTGGCCTTGGCAATGATTTTTTTGGATATCACACCAACCGCTTAGGCTATGAAAACCAAAATAAATAAATGAGACAACATCAAACTAACCAGCTTATGCACAGCAAAGGAAACAGTCAACAAAATGAAAAGCTATCCTGGGGATTAGGAAAAATATTTGCAAACTGTATTTGTGGTAAGGGGTTCATATCCAAAATTTATAAAGAATTCATACAACTCAATAGCAACAAAACATATAACCCAATTAAAAAATGGTCAATGGATCTGAATAGACATTTCCCCAAAGAAGACATACAAATGACCAACACATATATGAAAAGATGCTCAACATCACTAATTATAAGAGAAATACAAATCAAAACTACTCTGATATACCACCTGACACCCATTAGAATACCTATTATCAAAAACACAAGAGATAACAAGTGTTGGCAAGGGTGTGGAGAAAAAGGAACTCTTGTACACTGTTGGTGGGAATGTAGATTGGTGTACCAATTATGGAAAACAGTATGAAGGTTACTAAAGAAATTAAAAATAGAATAAATACTTCTCAATTTGCTGTATACCTTTGGACAATTTCCAGAGTCTTAAAATGGTTCTTTTTTAGTTTGGCCAGTTTTATCAATTCTGAATTTATCAATTCAATCCCCAGTTCTCCCTTTTGGGGGAGAAAATTTGCCAAGCTCCTCACTGTGTTTTTCTAAAAGAAGTCTCACCTCCAGACTTCCAAGGCTGTACTTTGAGACACATTAGTGTACTAGGCTGTGGGGTTGCACGACTTGGGTTCATGTCCTAGCTCTACCACCTAATGATTATATTCTTACAAAGTTACTTAGCATCTCTGAGCTTTAGTTAGTTGTCCTTAAAATGAGAATGATAATACCAATGAAAGTGAATGTGAGAGGTACAGGTATAGCAGTTTTTAAAAACCATTGCTTAGTATCTTAAAATGTAGATAAACCACAGTTTATTCAGTGATTCTTCCACTTCCCCACTGATAGACATTTAGTCTTTTTTCTAATTATTTTTATTATTATAACCATCACTATTATGAATAACCTTATATGCAGCTCCACATGTGTGACACTTTCTATACGATAAATACTGAGAGGTGCACTACTATTTGTCCAAAGGAAAAGAAGTCATTATATCAAAAAGACACCTGTATGTGTATGTTCATCACAGCACAATTTACAATGGCAAAGATATGGAACCAATCTCAGTACCCATCAACCAATAAGTGGATAAAGAAAATGTATATATACACCATGGAATACTACTCAGCCATAAAAAAAAATGAAATAATGTATTTTGTGCAACTTGGATGGAGCTGAAGGCCATTATTCTAAGTGAAGTAACTCAGGAATGAAAAACCAAATACCGTATGTTCTTACTTATAAGTGGGAGCTAAGCTATGTTATGCAAAGGCATACAGAGTGGTATAAGGGACATTGGAGACTCAGAAGGGGAGAGGGAAGGAGGGGGATAAGGAATAAAAAACTACATATCAGTTTCAGTGTACACTACTCAGGTGATGGGTGCACTGAAATCTCTGACTTCACCAATATACAATTCATCCATGTAACCAAAAACCACTTGAGCCCCAGAAGCTATTGAAATAAAAAAAATATATTAAAAGATAAAATAAATAAATAAAGTACAAGAGAAAAAAGATAAATACTGAGAGGTGAATTTCTAGGTCAAATATGCACATTTTAAATTATTTTCATAGAAACTTGCTGATTGCCATCTAGTATAACTTTAACACTATATACTCCTACTACCAGTGTTTGCAAGTATGCATTTTTCCCCACATCCTTTAAAACACATTTTAATCAGCCTTTAAAATTTTTGTAGCTCTGATGGGTATAAAATGGTATCACATTTTGGTTTAAATACCCATTTCTTTGATTATTACCAAGGCTGGGGGCAGTTCATATGTTTGTCGGTCACTTCTGGTGACTTTCCTTATTGATATCCTTCACCTATTTTTCTGTTGGGTTTTTATCTTTAATGATCACAGAGGTTTATTCTGTATGCTGGATATTAATCCTTTTATGCTACAAATATTTTTCCTGTTACTTGTCTTTTAACTTTGCTTTTATATTGTTTGCAGAACAGAAGGTATTTATTTTAATATAGATTAATTTATCTCTATGCCTTTTGTGTCACATTAAAACAGCCTTTCCTACCTCAAAGTTGTCAACATTTAATGTTTTACAGTTTTAAATTTGTACTTTAATCCATCAGAAATTTATTTTTTTGAATTATATGAAGGCATAACTTATTTTTTCCTTTTCTTTTGTAAATTGGGTCACACACTTTATTTACCTTTTCTAAATGAGTAACCTGATGTATAGAAAGTCTTTGTTTTTTTTGTAATTTTTTTATTTTGCTATAACTTCAAATTAACAGGTTAGTTGCTAAAATAGTACAAGGACTTCCTGTATTAGTCTGTTCTCACACTGCCATAAAGAACTCCCAGAGAATGGTTAATTTATGAAGAAAAGAAGTTTAATTGACTCACAGTTCCATAGGTTGTACAGGAAGCATGGCTAGGAGGCCTCAGGAAACTTACATCTTGGTAGAAGGTAAAGGGCAAGCAAGCATGTCTTACCATGGTGGAGAAGGAGAGAGAGACAGCAAAGGGGGAAGTGCTACACACTTTTAAACAACCAGATCTCATGAGAACTCACTATCATTAGAGCAGCAAGGGGGGAATTTGCCCCCATGATCCAATCACCTCCCACCAGGTCCCTCCCCCAACACTGGGGATTACAATTCAACATGAGATTTGGGTGGGGACACAGAGACAAACCGTATCATTCCATCATTCCACTCCTAGCCCCTCCCAAATCTTATGTCTTTTCACATTTCAAAACCAATCACACCTTCCAACAGTCTCCTAAAGTCTTAACTCACTCCAGCACTAACTCAGAAGTTGAAGTCCAAAGTCTCATCTGAGACAAGGCAAGTCTCTTCCACCTATGAGCTTGTAAAATCTAAAACAAGTTTGTTACTTCCAAGATACAGTGGGGGTACAGGCATTGGGGTAAATGCTCCCATTCCAAATGGGAGAAATTGGCCAAAGCCAAGGGGCTACAGGCCCCATGCAAGTTCAAAACCCAACAGGGCAGTCATTAAATCTTAAAGCTCCAAAATAATCTCCTTTGACTCCATGTCTCACATCCAGGGTATGCTGATTCAAGGGGTGGGTTCCCACGGCCTTGGGCAGCTCTGCCCCTGTGGCTTTGCAAGGTACAGCCCCTGGGGGTGCTTTCACGGGCTGGCATTGAGTGGCTGTGGCTTTTCCAGGTGCACAGTGCAAGTTGTTGGTGGATCTACCATTCTGGGGTCTGGAGGATGGTGGCCCTCTTCTCATAGTTCCACTAGGCAGTGCCCTAGTGGGGCCTCTGTGTGGGGCTTCCAACCCCACATTTCTCCTCCACACTGCCCTAGTAGAGGTTCTTCATGAGGGCTCTGCCCCTACAATAGACTTCTACCTGGATATCCAGGCATTTCCAGCCATCCTGTGAAATCTAGGCAGAGGTTCCCAAGCCTCAACTCCTGCCTTCTGGGCACCCATAGGCCCAACAACACATGGAAGCCACCACTTGGGGCCTGCATCCTCTGAAGCAATGGCCCAAGCTATTCCTTGGTCCCTTTTAGCCATGGCTAGAGCTGGAGCAGCTGAGACACAGAGCCAAAGGACATGGGGGCCATGTCCCAAGGCTGCACAGAGCAGTAGGGCCCTGGGCCTGGCCCACAAAACTCTTTTTTCCCTCTTGGCCTCAGGGCCTGTAATGGGATGGGCTGCTGCAAAGGTCTCCGACATGCCCTGGAGACATTTCCCCCCCCCCCATTGTCTTGGATATTAACATTTGGCTTCTCTTCGCTTATGGAAATTTCTGCAGCCTTGAATTCCTCCCAGAAAATGGTTTGTTTTCCACCACATGGTTTCACTGCAAATTTTACAACCTTTCATACTGTTTCCCTTTTAAATATAAGTTCCAATTTCATACCATCTCTTTGCAAATACATATGAGCATACACTCTTAGAAGCAGCCAGGCTACATCTTGAACACTTTGCTGCTTAGACATTTCTTCTGCCAGATACCCTAAATCATCTCTCTCAAGTTGAAAGTTCCATAAATCCCTAGAGCAGGGGCACAATGCTGCCAGTCTCTGATAAAGCATAGCAAGAGTGACCATTACTCCAGTTCCCAATAAGTTCCTCATCTCCATTTGAGACCACCTCAGTATGGACTTCACTGTTTGCATCGCTATCAGCATTTTGGTCAAAACTATTCAAGAAGTCTCTAGGAAGTTCCTAACTTTCCCTCGCCTTTCTATCTTCTTCTGAGCCCTCCAAACTGTTCCAATCCCTGCCTGTTACCCAGTTCCAAAGTTGCTTCAACATTTTCAGGTATCTTTATAGCAATGCCTCACTTCTCTGGTAACAATTTTCTGTGTTTGTTTGTTCTCACATGGCTATAAAGAACTACCTGAAACTGGGTACTTTATGAAGAAAAGAGGTTTAATTGACTCACAGTTCTGCAGGCTGTACAGTAAGCATGGCTGGGAGGCCTCAGGAAACTTACAATCATGGTGGAAGCTGAGGGGAAGCAAGCACATCTTACCATGGCAAAGCAGGAGAAAGTGAAGGCAGAAGTGCTACACACTTTTAAACAACCAGATCTTGTGAGAGCTCAGTCACTTTCAGGAGAACAGCAAGGGGGAAATTTGCCCCCATGATCCAATCACCTCCCACCAGGTCCCTCCCCCAACACTGGGGATTACAATTCAACATGAGATTTGGGTGGGGACACAGAGCCAAACCATATCACCGCCTATATATCCTCTACGCACCTATGCTTCCTTCTTTTGATACTTGAATGGTTTCATTTTCTAAATTTAGTACTCCTATATATTTTGAGTTTATCTTGATAACCTTGTGACAACATGACATATAGACACAAATTTATCTTTTCCCAAGTTCTATCTAGTTTTCCCAACACCATTTATTTAAAAAATTCATCTTTTCCTCAATGACTTTTGCTGTCACTTTATTACATACCAGATTTCCATATGCATTTGGGTATATTTCTGGGCTTTTTATACTCTTCCATCATTTTATCTATTTAAATACAACATTACACCATTTTAATTATAGAAGTTCTACAGTATATTTTAATATCTGGTAAGGGGCAAGTCCCTCCCCTCAACCCTTATTGCTTATTGGTAGAAGACTTTTAGAAGGAAGTTTTCTGGATGCTGATTTTTTTAAGTTATCTCAATAAATAGTTCTGATGAATGTGATCTTTTCCCTAGAGCTGAAATATGCTAATACCGTGATGCGCTTTGATTATGTCTGGCTTCGAGACCACTGCCGCTCAGCATCGTGCTACAACTCTAAGACTCACCAGCGCAGCCTGGATACTGCCAGTGTGGATTTATGTATCAAGCCAAAGACCATTCGTCTGGATGAGACCACACTCTTTTTCACTTGTGAGTGGACAGGAGACTTGATCTTCTTTGGGGGTACTCTTCTGAAGGACAGTTATTTTGTGGAAAATGGTTTGTTCCTTTCAAAAATAGGTTATTAGTTACTTTTCTTTTTTTCTTGTTTTGGAAGGATTTTTTGAAACATTTTATTTTTCTCTTCAAATAAAATTGTTACAATCCACAGCTAACATTATACTTAATAGTGAGACTGAATGCTTTCCCTCTAAGACAGGGAACATGGCAAGGATGCCCACTCTTACCACTATTATTTAACATCCACTCTCACCACTCTTATTTATCATAGTACTGAAAATTCTATTACAGTAAGTCAAGAAAAATTAATAAAATTCATACATAAAACTCTTTATTTGCAGATACATGACAGCCTAACATAGACTACCTCAAGTAATCTATAATAAAACCATGAAAACTAATAAATGAGTTCAGTAAGGTCAGAGGACACAAGATCAACACACAAAAATCAATCATATTTCTATATACTTAAACATTCAGAAACTGAAATGAAAAATGACCATTTCAATAGCTTCAAATAAATTTAAATAGGTATAATCTAACAAAATATGTATAGGATCTGTATTATAAAAATTATTAAATGCTGATGAAAGAAATCAAAGAAGACATAAATACATGGAGAAACAAATCATGTTCATGAATTGGAAGACTCAACATAGTAATGATGTCAGTTTTCTCCAAATTGATCTATAGTTTTAATGTAACTCCTGTCAAAATATAAGCAAGATTTTTTTTATAATTATAAACAAGCTTGCTCTAAAATTTAAATGGAAATAGACAGGCCCTAGGAGAGCCAACACAATTTTGAAAATGAAGAATTAAGTGGGAAGAAATCACTTCCTGATGTTAAGACTGCAGTAATCAAGACAATGTGGTATTGGTGGAGGAACAGATACATAGATCAATGGAATAGAATAGAGAACCCAGAAATAGATCCACAGAAATATAGTCAACTTACCTTTGGCAAAAGTGCAAAAGTCATTCAATGGAGGAAGGATAGTCTTTTCAATAATTGGTGCCGGAGCAATTGGACATCCATAATGAAAAAATAAAAGAACCTCAACTCAAGTCTCACACCTTATATAAAAACCAACTCATAGTAGACTGTGGACTTAAATGTAAAACATAAAACTATAAAACTTCAAGAAAAGAACATATGAGAACATCTTAAGGTCCTGACTGGTGCTAGGAATGAATAACTCTTAAAACTCAGCATAAAAAACAAGCAATACAATTTAAAAATGGATAAAAGATATGCTCAGACATTTTCCTGAACAGGATATACAGATGGCGAATAAACACATGAAAAGATGTTCAACATTATTAGCTGTTACAGAAATGAAACTTAATATCACAATGAGATTGCACTATATACCTATCAGAATGACTACATTAAAAAACAGTGACTACACCAAATACTAGAGAAGATGCAGAGAAATTCTATCACTCATACATTGCTTATGGGAATGTAAAATGGTACACTCTGGAAAACAGTTTGGTAATTTCTTAAAAAAAAAAAAAAACTAAACATGCAACCCAGAAATCACACTTCTGGGCATTTATCCCAAAGAAATGAAAACTTATGTTCACATAAAACCCTGTACATTAATGTTCACATCAGCCTTATTTGTAATAGCCAAGAACTGGAAACTACCCAATGGGTGAATGGTTAAACAAACCATCCATACAATAAAATCCTACTCAGCAATTTTATTGGAACAAACTAATGATACATAACTTGGAAGAACCTCAGTTACATTATGCTGAAGTGAAAAAGCCAATCTGCATGATTTCATGTATGTAACAGTCATGAAATAACATAATTATAGAGGTAGAGAACAGATTATTGGTTGCCAGGAGTTAGGGATGCGGGGGTAGGAGGTGGCGGATGTAGCTGTAAAAGGGTAACACGAAGGAGTCATATGGTTGAGTATCTTGATTGTGGTGGTGGCTACACAAAGTTACACATGTAATTACACTGCATAGAGCTATGCACACAAATGAATATATGTTTAACTGGTTAAATCTGAATAAGCCCAATGGATTGTACCAATACCACTGTCTTGGTTTGGGTATTGTAGTGTGGTTATATAACAAGTTAACATCAAGGAAGGGGAAGAGCTCATGGGACTTTCCTACACATTTCTTTTCAACATCCTGTGAATCTATTATCTCCAAATAAAAAAGTTAAAAGAAAAAGCATTGGAGGAAAAAACATGCTTACAATGCATACATTGACTACTAATTTCTCTACGATAGAAAAAAAATGCCACAGAAAGGTTCATTTAAAAAAGGCAAAATATTAGCAAAATGTATGCCAAAGACTAAATATCCTTAATATGTAAGGTGCTTTTGCTAAATTGTAAGAAAAGTACAATTGTTCCAATAGAAAAATGTGAGAAAGGACTGAACAGACAAATCATTAAAGCAGGAGTCAGCAAACATTTTCTATAAAGAGCCAGATGGTAAATATTTTTAAACTTTGTGGGCTATATGAGTGAATGGAGCTATAGACAATATGTAACAAAATGGACAGCATGTGTTCTGAAACAGGCATTACAAAACCAAGCACCAGATTTGACTCATAAGCCACAGTTTGGTAGTCCCTGCATTAAAGAAACATAGATGTCTAACACATATAGAAAGTATTCTTATTAGCCTTATTAGTAAGCAAATAAATTAAAATTATTACAAGATAGAAGTTCCACTTTAGTTACCAAATTAGAAAAAGATATATTTTAAAAATAAGAATACTCCATTTTGATGGACACGTATGTACTGTTGGAGGGAATGAAGATAAGTAGACTTTCTAAAAAGTAATTTGATTATGTATATCAGAACTCTTAGAAGTTTATATCTTTGAAATTTCTAAATACAAAGATACAAACTTTTAAGAAATGTAATACACATTCTATTTCTAAATTATAGAAATATGGTTAAAGATGATCACTAATAAATAACAGGAAAATTTTTTAAAATAAATGTACATACCCAGAAGAACAGATGGGTTAGGTAAATCTTGGTAATGTATATTTTGTAAGCTTTAAAAATTAATTTTAATGAAGGTTAAATTTTTAAAATGATAAAATTTAATTTTAAAAATTGTTAAAATGTTAAGTGACAATGGCAGAGTCCCAAATTTTATATATATATAAATTACATAAACTATATTTATATACATAAATTACATAAAATAAGAGAATGTACAGAAAAACTGGAAGGAATGATACCAGGCTGTCAATCATAGTTTCATCTGGGTGATAGAATGATAAACATGGTGACTTTAAATTTCCTCATACTTTTTTATGCTTTCCAAATTATCCGAAGTGTGATACTTTTTTATCAATGGGAGGGAGGAAAAGAGAGAGAGAAGTAAAAAGGAGAGACAAGTTGTCAACATAGTCTTTCACTCCTTCTGCTGCTTCCTTTGCTTATCCTGAAGATTTTCTAAAGCATTTCGGGGTTGGTTTTCAACTTTTTTTGGGTGGGGTGTGCACAGCAGGTGAAGGCACTTACAAAGTAATTTTATTGTATTGTGTTGATGTCATATAATTAGACAGCAATGTCCTATATCATGTAGAAGAGGAAGGCAGCATAGAATAGTACTAAACTTGTAGCAGCAAGAAGGTAGGGTTCTAGTTCCACCTATAGTACTTAGTTGTGTGATCTTGAGTGAGTCACTGACTTTTTCTCCATCTGTAAAATAAAGATTAGCCCCTTCTAGCTCAAACATTCTGAGTTCCTATATAGATGGAAGACAGGGATGGGGGCAAGGGGAGAGAGTGCCAAGTAGGTTTGTAAAAGCCTACTTGGATTATCATTCTTTGATGACTTGATGAATTTTCCAGAAGGTCTTTTACTATGTAACTATAATTCTGTAAACTTATTTCACTGCTGGGAAGATTTATTTGTTCATTCATTTATTCATGCATACCACTCAAATCACACATATTTCTTTCTCAGAAACATTCTAGGCATTCATTTTAATTTGGTTTCATAAACAATACAGTACTGGATAACTGATTGCTAGGAAAAAGATTCTTAACTAGTTGTAACCAATTACAAATATTGACATTATTTGTAATTATTATTTTAGTGCATTTTATTTTTCCCCTTAAAAGGGCCAGATGGTCATGTGACTAAATATGATTTGAATTGGCTGGTGAAAAACAGCTATGAAGGGCAGAAACAAAAAGTCATCCAGCCTAGAATACTATGGAATGCTGAAATCTACCAGCAAGCCCAAGTTCCATCTGTAGATTGCCAGAGCTTCTTAGAAACCAACGAGGGACTGAAGAAGTTTCTGCAAAACTTTCTGCTCTATGGAATTGCATTTGTAGAAAATGTCCCTCCCACTCAAGAGCACACAGAGAAGTTGGCAGAAAGGATCAGCTTAATCAGGTAATTCATTTGTTTCCTAAAATCCACAGTACTATAATTAATTTCCAGAGCATGAACACCAATAAATAAATGTAACAGGTATGGTCACCCGCGTTTTCAATCCAGAATATTTTGTAGCATGAATAAGGGACTCTCACTTGCAGTATTTTATTTGAGGTCTGGATTTCTAATCTCTAAATACACTTATGTGTAAAATATAATGATGACTGCAGAGTCGTTGGTAATATGTTTCTAGCCCAGTGATCCCAAGTGACAGGTATTATTGTACACTGGAAAAAAACACTGACTGTAAGGAGAACTGGATAGTAGTCTGAGTTCTACCATCAAATAGTTGTGTGACCATAGGCATGTCCATTACACACACACACACACACACACACACACCCTCGACCCCCACTGTCCTCTATTTTCCCATCCGTTCAATTTGACCTTCTGTGATTCCTATGGCTTGATTCAGAGACTGATTGTTAATAACACTGCCTTAAAAGGCTATATAGCATTCAGCCAGCACATTCCCACCCATTATTTTCTTTTAATTATTATAGTAACCCTGATCAGTGTGTGTTTTGTCCCCGTTTTACTGCTGAGGCACTGACACTCAAATATACCAAGTGTCTTGCCCAGGAGTGCTCTACTAGTAAACAATAGAACTTGAATTCAAATAGCCCAGGTTTCCTAATCCTAAATACATTGTTTTTTTCATTACCATTACGCACTTCTGGGTGGTATATAGATTGATCTTCTATAGTATTTAGTGTGATGTCAACCTACTTTATTATAATTAGTACTTTCCTTTTACTTAATAAGATCCAGATATAGCTCATTTTGTAGTAGAGAGTATGCTGGGTCTTCTGCCCTGTGCTGGTAGAGCATAATTAACAGCATCTGTGAGCCATTCAGTTTGAATCACAGTTTGAGAACTTTCAAGTGAAAGAAACTGTGCTGGTAAGTGACAAATTGAGACAGCTTTAGGGATGATAGTTCAAAAGGAAGAGCATTTCCTATTTGAACTTCAAGGGTTCAGAAAATAAGATGAACTTTGAAAGCTAAAGAATTAAAGTGACCTTTAGTCAGATTTGAGCCCACCAGGAAAGTAATTACAAAATCAAAATATATGATGTATACTTCAAGGAGAGACACAACAATGTTACAGCAAGTCTCACTAAATACTTGCTAACACAAACTATCCTTTTCTCTTTTCTTTATTCGTCCATGTCCAAAAGATGAGTGAGGATCTACATTAATCACTTCTGTGTCTTATAGAGAATATGAGAACTATTCAGTCAGCCTTGCAAATTGCAAGGCTTGCAATCCAGCCTTGCAAATTGGATTATCCAAAATATTAGGAAATGACCACCATTATTGAAAAAATGGTACTAATAAAAGACAACAGCTGTAAAAATAGTAAATAAAGTTAAAAAATCACTTCTAGAAGCAGCTATATCATCTTTTTCTGTGAAAGAAAGGTGAGCATAGAAAAGAACCTTAAATTTATGAAGGCTATGAAAACTGGGCACATAATCAGAGTGGGATGATTCTCTAAGCTTTCATAATACAATATTATACTTCCACAGTTTTCTCCCCAACTTTCTAGAATGCTAATAAGTGACAGAATTGTCAAGACTAGCATGTTCAACTGTCATTTTCACCTTATGGATGAAATTCTGGAACCCAAAAAATCTATTGTTATTTGTGAATAACTAAAGAAGGTATTGGAAAGAGTTTTGAAAGACAAGAATGAACATTTCAGATAGCTAACAGGTCTTTCTTTATTTCATCTAACAGAGAAACCATTTATGGGAGGATGTGGTATTTCACTTCAGACTTCTCCAGAGGTGACACTGCGTACACCAAGCTAGCTCTGGATCGGCACACTGACACTACCTATTTTCAAGAGCCCTGTGGGTAGGTGGATTAGACTTTTACAGTGTAAGGTCTTTATATGTGATAGTCTTGAGTGGTTTCTTAATTATTTTCCATTCTGTTTGAACAAAGATCATATCTGCTGCTGCGGATTTGTATGACTTTCTTTCTCTTCCCCTAGAAACATGATCATTTTGAAATACCTTAACTCAGTTTTTAGATTCTGTATTAGGCCATTCGTGCATTGCTATAAATAAATACCTGAGACTGGGTAATTTATAAAAAAAAAAAGAGAGATTTAATTGTCTCATGGTTCTGCAGGCTGTACAGAAAGCATAACAGCATCTTCTTCTGGGGAGGCCTCAGGGAGCTTCCAGTCATGGTGGAAGGTGAGTGGGGAGCAAACAGTTCACATGGCAAAAACAGGAGCAAGAGAGAGAGAGTCAGGGAGGAGGTGCCACACACTTTTAAACAGCTAGCTCTCACAGGAACTCACTCACTATCTGAAGACAGCACCAAGCCATCAGTTATCCACCTCCATGACCTAAACACTTCCACCAGGCCCTACCTCCAGCATTGGAGATTACAATTCAACATGAGATTTTGGTGGGGATAAATATCCAAACTATATCAGACTCCTAGGAATAAAATATTTTTAAGTTCTCAAAAGAAGACATTTATGCAGCCAAAAAACACATGAAAAAATGCTCATCATCACTGGCCATCAGAGAAATGCAAATCAAAACCACAATGAGATACCATCTCACACCAGTTAGAATGGTGATCATGAAAAAGTCAGGAAACAACAGGTGCTGGAGAGGATGTGGAGAAATAGGAACACTTTTACAGTGTTGGTGGGACTGTAAACTAGTTCAACCCTTGTGGAAGTCAGTGTGGCGATTCCTCAGGGATCTAGAACTAGAAATACCATTTGACCCAGCCATCCCATTACTGGGTATATACCCAAAGGATTATAAATCATGCTGCTATAAAGACACATGCACACGTATGTTTATTGCGGTACTATTCACAATAGCAAAGACTTGGAACCAACCCAAATGTCCAAAAATGATAGACTGGATTAAGAAAATGTGGCACGTATATACCATGGAATACTATGCAGCCATAAAAAAGGATGAGTTCATGTCCTTTGTAGGGACATAGATGAAACTGGAAACCATCATTCTCAGCAAACTATCGTAAGGACAAAAAAACAAACACCGCATGTTGTCACTCATAGGTGGGAATTGAACAATGAGAACACATGGACATAGGAAGGAGAACATCACACACCGGGGACTGTTGTGGGTTGGGGGGAGGGGGGAGAGATAGCATTAGGAGATACACCTAATGCTAAATGACAAGTTAATGGTCGCAGCACACCAACATGGCACATGTATACATATGTAACAAACCTGCACATTGTGCACATGTACCCTAAAACTTAAAGTATAATAATAATAAAATAAAATAAAATAAAAAACAACAAAAAAAGAAAACTCATCTTACTATATAAATGGAGTCCTAATCTTGTTAATTATTAAAATGTAATTTTACATTTTTCAAAGTAATTATAAATTATCCCCCAAAAAAGTATTGCCTAACCATTAGTTTTGGAATTTGTACAGATTTCTTGCATTTAGTTATTAACATATTGCAAAAGGGTCGTCATGCAAACACAGCTGCTTTGAGTATGGCATTAAGAAGAATTTGAATCTGATTTACAAGAAGTTGGAGAGGAGGAATGATGGAAGAATAACTTCTTCACATGGAATAAGATGCTTTTGAGCCAAAGATATACATACTATACTCAATTTTCCTACCATTTGCTCTTCAGTAGAGGCACCTCTGTGGTTATTCCGTGTTCTTGATCTTGCTTCTGCATATAGATGGTGAGCCTGAGACACAAAGATATGAGTAAAATGAGTGCACATAGATTTCTGGAGACTATATGAGAGGATGATAATATGCAGTTGCTCATGGTTACACTGATTTCCTTTAAGGTTTGTAACTTAAGAATGTTTGATTCAGGGAAGGAAGAACAAAGCAGCTTTTAGATATCCTGATAAATGTTATCAATATATGGAGAGATCAACAACCCTGCATCCTCATTCTAGTGGATACAGAAGGAAAAAAGAGGAAATGGGATAAGAAGCAGCTGTACAGGGGTTGAGGTTCAAATACTGACTAGCTCTTCCCTTTATGACCAACACCAGAGATAAACAACTGTTTGTGGCTTTAGTTTAATTGTTTGTAATCAATGGCAAGGACCAAGTAGATTAGCAGTATGGTAATAGCACTTAAGAGTTCAGGCTATGGCATCAACCAGACCCAGATTTGCATCCCAGCCTCAACATGTATTAGATTTGTGATCTTGGACAAGTAACTTAATTTCTCTGTGCTTCAGTTTCCTCATCTGTAAAATGGGACTAGTAATATAAAACCTATCCATACAAGGCTTCATACTTCAGGCAGTATGGATACTACAAGTAAGGAATTATATGATCATACTGCCTGACACAAAGTGTTCAATAAATATTAGCTATAATTTTCATCATTTTATTCATTTTAATCACCATCTTCATTGTTATATGCTTTACTCTCTCTAAAGCTACCTTTGCTCTGGATCTCATCCTTTCCAGCTTCCTTGGGGATTTCTCTCTCCTCTGTCTTCAGCCTTTCCATACCTATTGACTCCTTCTTATCAGCCTCCCATATCTTAATTCTCTATTTTTGTACTTCCTTGGACTCTATCTCCGTTTAGCTACAGCCATGTTTTTTTCTTCCACTTCATGGCTAAGATTATTAAAAGAATAATAGCTACATTCAATATATTTTCATTCTCACTTCCCATTTACTCATCAAACCCATAGGCATCTAGTTTTCCCAACCCACCCCTCACCGCAATTAAAGTTACTCTCTCTAACGTCACCAGCAACTAATTGTCATATCCAGTGTGTACTGTCATCTTACTTGATCCCTGAGACATACCATTAACCACTACTAAATTTCTTAAATACTCCTTCTTTCCTAGTTTTCTTCCTATATATCTGACCATTTTTCCTCAGCCTCCTTTGCTGGCTTCTTTTGTCTATTTCCTAAATATTATTGTTCCTCAAGGTTTTTTCCTTATCCCTCTTTTCTTACTTGAAATGATTTCTCCAAATGACCTCTTCCATGCTCTTGGCTTTAGCTATCACTTGTAACAAAATCCACCTCTCTTCCTTAAACATCTTTAACTGGTAACTAAATAACCCTGACCTAGAAGTTTCACAGAAATTTCAATATGGCCAGGCTTACCTTTCTCTTTTAAATTGTATTTATATTATACTAGATTGTCCTTGATTTTACTCCATCTTTTTATTTCTTATTTTAATTTGCTTTTTACTTTTTCTTAGTTTTGCGTATTTGATTAAATTACTATTAATTTTATTTTCCCTCATAAATTTGAAAATTCTACCTTAGTTTTCCAGTCAATTAATAGTCACCTTACCTTTCCCTGTTAACATATTCAGACATATATGATTAGCTGTTCTAACATGCCTCTAAACTGAACTCCTTCCTCAACCTCTCATACTTCCTCATTATCATTCAATAGCATATCTGTCTGTAATCTCGGTCTTAGTAAACAGCATTATTTTTCAGGTGCCCAAGTGAGAAACCTGTAGTTATTCTAGATTCTTGCCTGTCCTTCAGTTATCAAATTCTGCTACTTCTACCTTGGTATCTCTCAGGTGTGTCTTCTTCTCTATAATGCCCCTTTCTGAGTTCAAGCTCTCAATATTTTTCTTTACTATTTCAGTTATTCAAGTTGGTTTCCAAGTTTTTTGTCACGTTGCTTCTCACCAGTCCCTGTTCCACACTATCAACATAAGGGACTCTTTAAAATATTGATATGGCCGTAGAGTTTCACAGTTTAAAATCATTTTGTGGTTCTCTGTGCTATGCCAATAGGAACTTCTTACTCCTTGTTGTTTTACATTGGTATCTTTGGTCATGCTTTCTCTCTGCCTAGAATGCCTTCTCCTCATCTCAATCTCCTTCTACTCCAATTCTTGCTCATTCTTTAAGATTAGTCAAAACAATTTTCATTGATCTCCAAAACATTTCTTTATACAACACCCCACTAGAACGATCATTCCTTTGTTTATGACCCCACTATATCTTGTATGCAACTTTATTATAGTACCTATCATATTTTATTTGGTATTTATTTGCTTTAGCTCTTCTTACTAGACTATGAGCTTCTTGAAAATATAGGTTATATATTATTCATGCCTGTATTCCCAGGGCCCAGCACATATAAGCTTCAATATATGTTAGATATGTTTAGAAGAAACCTCTAGTGGCATTAATATTTCAAAACACAAAAAAGTACAACTGCCTATGAGGGAAAAACAATTAGGAAATGAGACTTCCAATTAGGAAATGAAAAGAAAATGACAAGTAGGTTCAGTAATCATTTTATATGTAATTTCTAGAATTTTGATATGTTCTCTCTTCCACTGAACAGAAGAATTTTCTTTTCTCTCTTTAGCATTCAAGTGTTTCATTGTCTTAAACATGAAGGAACTGGTGGCAGGACACTGCTAGTAGATGGATTCTATGCAGCAGAACAGGTACTTCAAAAGGCACCTGAGGAATTTGAACTCCTCAGTAAAGTGCCATTGAAGCATGAATATATTGAAGATGTTGGAGAATGTCACAACCACATGATTGGGGTTGGGCCAGTTTTAAATATCTACCCATGGAATAAAGAGCTGTATTTGATCAGGTGAGTATCAAAGAACTATCCCCAATTGTAATATATTTGCCAAAGATTAGCCTTCTAATGTAACAAAAATCCCTAAGATTCTTATATCTGCTACATTTTAATCTTGCTATTCCATAGCTTTTTATTATCAAACAGTTTGTATTCTTCTTATAATTCCCATGAAATAATAAATAGCCACCAACCAAAGAATACTAGGTTTATTTTGAGGGTGGGGTCAAATATTAGAGGTAGTATTTTTTAAACGAAAACATTATTAAATAAAAAACAGTTATTAAATTATCCTCAGTGACCAAACAGCTAGGTTACCCAACAACATTTATGTATCCAGCCCAGATTTATGCAAAGCTCTTGACCAGTGTATTCAATTGACTACTGATATCACAACTTAGATATTTTGTAGAATATAAAACATATCATATTCAAACGTGAACTCATCACTTCCACTCATTTTAAACCTACTTCTCCACTTGTTTTCCCATTTTCATTGAATGGTACCACCATCCACTAAGTTTCCCAAGCCATAAACCAAACATCATATTTAATTTTTCCCTCTCCCTTATATTACACAACCAGTCTTAGCAACTCAATCTCCTATATTTTTCTCAAACTGTCCCCTGCTTTCTATCTACAATGCCTCTTCTTGCAGTGAGAACACTCTTCTTTCCCATGGCTAAAGTTGTAACTGATGTCCTTGCTTCCACTGTGAGCCCTCTTCCATTAATTTTTCATGCTGTAGCTAGAACATTCTTTCTGAAATACAAGTCTTATCTTTTGCTCCCATGTTAAGATCCTTCTAAACCTCCCCAGTGTCTTTCAGAGAAAGACTAGAGTCTTTCCTTATGGCTTTTAAGGTTCTGTATGATCTGATCCCTTCTTACTCTTCTAGCATGTAATTCATGTTTTCCATACACATTCTTCCCTAGCTATACCAAACTGCTTTGGGTTTCTGGAGACAATTATTTTGCATCTTGCAGCCAAGCTTTTTACTATGCATTTTTGCAGATGGATTACCCCTCCTGCTTCTGCTTATTCCAAGCAAACTGTTACTGTGCACTAATTCAGTTTACTCAGCAAATATTTCATGAGCATCTACCAAGAGTCATGCTCTGTTCTTGACACTGCAGATGAAACTGTAAGCACAATAGACAAAAATTCCTGGCCATCTTGGAATTCTCATTATAGTGACAAGAGAGAGTAATTAAAAATAAATAAGCAAATATATAATATATCAAATTGTGAGAAGTACTAGGGAAAAACAAAAAAGCAGGGAAGGAGATATGGGGTGAAGAGGCAGGGTGAAGATAGCTGCAAAATTAACATACTACAAAGAGTATAGGCTTTGTAATCAGAAGGAGTTCATTGTGAAATCCTGACTGCCATTTATTGATTTTTGGCCTTGGACAAGTTACTTAACCTGCTAGTCATGAGTTTCTAGTTACAATAATAGTACCTTCTGTGCCCACTTGTTGTGAAGTTAAAAATAAATTGTTATCCTTACCTTTACCCCTGGCTTGTAGTAGGAACTGTGTAAATATTAATTTACTTCCTTGGATAAGTTCCTCTGGGAAACTCTCCCTCTGTTATCTCTCATATATCTAAGTGCCTAAAACAATGAATAGTAACTAATATTTTCCCAACATTTTATTAGGAACATTTCTAAACATATAGAAAAGTTGAAAACATTTAACACAGACAAGCCATAGACTTATATCTAGATTCTACCATTAAGATATTTCTATACTTGCTTTATCACCTATCTTCCCATCTATCCATTCATCAGTTAATCTTATTTTCAGTGAATTTTAGAGTATACTACATTGCAGATATCAGTACATATCTCCCTAAAATACTTCAACATTTGTATCATTAAGTAGAGTTAAATATTTGCTTACAGCTTTTTTAAAGTTACAATGTATATGCAATGATGTTTAAAATATTAAATATATACTCACACTGAGTTTTAACAAATGCATATACCTATTTAACCCAAACCCTTATCAAGATATAAAATATTACCATCACTACAGGAAGTACTCTCATACTCCTGCACATACATCTCAGAGGAACCCATAGTTTGATTTTCTTTTACCACTATACATTAGATCTTTGCCTGTTCTGTTTATCTCTTCTTTTATGAATAGACATCTGGACTCTTTCCAGTTTCAGGTTATTATGAATAAAGTTGCTGTGAACATTCATGTAAAAGTATTTTTTTTAATATGTTTTCATTTTCATTTCACTAAGGTACATACCTAGGGTGGAACTGCTGGGTCATAGAGAAGGTGAATGCTTAGTTTCATAAACAACTGCAACAAGTTTTACCAAATTACTTGTACCATTTTACACTGTCATCAACAATGTATGAATTGTAGCTGCTCCAAGGACATGCCACACACTTTTAAACAACCAACTCTTGCATGAATTCAGAGGGAGAACTCACTCATTACTATGAGAGTGGTACCAAGCCACCCATGAAGGACCTGCCCCCATGATGAAAACACCTCCCACCAGGCCCTACCAAAACTAGTTTGCTCTTTGCTTTGTTTGCTTATAATAGTCATTCCAGTGGCTGTGAAGCGGTATCTTACGGTGATTTTTTTCAATTTTAAAAATGGATTTAGAGGGTACAAGTGCAGATTTCTTACATGCATATATCGCATCGTGGTGGAGCCTGGGCTCTTAGTGCATCCATCACCTGAATAGTGAACATTGTACCCAAGAGGTAATTTTTCAACCCTTGTCAACTTCCCACCCTTTTGTAGTCTCCAATATCTATTATTCTACTGTATATGTCCATGTGTACCCATTGTTAAGCTCTCACTTACAAGTGAGAATATGTGATATTTGACTTTCTGTTTCTGAATTATTTTACCTAAGATAACGTACTCCAGTTCCACTCATGTTACTGCAAAACACACGACTTCGTTATTTCTTATGGCTGCGTAGTATTCCATGTATATGTAAAATGCAGATGGGTAGATACCCAGTAGTGAGATTGCTGGATCAAATGGTAGTTCTATTTTTAGTTCTTTGAGAAATCTCCATACTGTTTTCCATAAATGTGATAATTTACATTCCCACTAACAGTGCATAAGCATTACTTTTTTCTCCACATCCTCACCAACATCTGTTGTTTTTTGATTTTTAAATAATAGCTATTCTGACTGGTGTAAGATAGCATTGTGTGGTTTTAATTTGCATTTCTCTGATAATTAGTGATATTGAGCATCTTTCATATGTTTGTTGGCCACTTGTATGTCTTTCAAAAAACACCCATTCATGCCCTTTGCCTGCTTTTTAATGGCGTTACTTGTTTGTTTGTTTGTTTTTTCTTGTTGAGTTGTTGGAGTTTCTTGTAGATTCTGGATATTAGCCTTTGTTGGATACATAATTTGCAAATATTTTTTCTCATTAGGTAGGTTTACTCTGTTGATTGTTTCTTTTGCTGTGTGGAAGGTTTTTAGCTTAACTGAGTCCCGTCTGTTTATTTTTGTTTGTGTTGCATTTGCTTTTGAGGACCTGGTCAAAAATTCTTTCCCTAAGCCAGGCCAGTGTCCGGAAGAATTTTTCCTACATTTTATTACAGGATTTTTACAGTTTAATGTCTAAAATATAAATCTTTAATCCATCTTGAGTTAATTCATGTATCTGGTGAGAGACAGGGGTCCAGTTTCATTCTTCTGCATATGGCTAGCCAGTTTTCCTAGCACCATATATTGAAGAGGGTGTTCTTTCCCTATTGTTTAATTTTGTCAATATTGCAGAAGATCAGTTGTTAATAGGTACTTTATTTCTGGGTTCACTATTCTGTTCTGTTGGTCTATATGTCTATTTTTATACCAATATCATGATGTTTTGGTTACTATAGCCTTGTAGTATAATTCAAAGTCAGAATGTAATACTTCAAGCTTTGTTCTTTTTGCTTAGGATTGGTTTGGCTATTCAGACTCTTCTTTTGGTTTCATATGAATTTTAAGTTTTTTTTAAATTATGTGAAAAATTGTGTTGGTAATTTGATAGAGACTGCATTGAATCTGTAAATTGCTTTGAGCAGTGTGGTCATTTTAATAATATTGATTCTTTTGATCCATGAGCATGGGATGTGTTTTCATTTATTTGTGTCATACACAATTTTTTCATCAGTGTTTTGTAGTTCCTCTTGTAGAGATCTTTCACCTCCTTGATTAAATGTATTCCTAGGTGTTTTATTTTTTGTGGCTATTGTAAATGGGTTCTTCATTTGGTTCTTAGCTTGAATGATATTGGTGTAGAGAAATGCTACTGTGTTTTGTACATTGATTTTGTATCCTGAAACTTTACTGAAGTTCTTTATCAAGTCTAGGAGTCTTCTGAAAGAGTCTTTTGGAGTTTTATTGTACATTATTTGGGGTTTTCAACATAATGGGGTATTTTTTCCTCCTTTATAATATGTATGCCTTTCATTTCTCTCTCTCTCTCTCTCTCTCTCCCCCTCTCTCTCTGTGTGTGTGCGTGTGCACGTGCGTGTGTGCGTGTGCGTGTGTGTGTGTGCATGTGTTATTGCACTAGCTGGGACTTCCAGGACTAACAGTGAATAGTAGTGGTGAGAAAGGACATCCTTGACTTATTTCTGATTTTAGGGGAAAATTACTCAGTGGTTCACTGTAGGTTTTCCACGGATAGCCTTTATTAGAATAAGGAAATTTCCTTCTATTCCTAACTTGTTGGGAATTTTATCATTAATTAATATTGAATTTTGTTGAATGCCTTTTCTGCATTTATTTATATGATCATTTGATGTTGCTTATTTAGTATGACAATATGATAAAATACATTGATTGATTTTTGAATGTTGACCCAACTTTGAATACCTGGGATAAACTCCACTTGATCTTGATGCATTATCTTTTTTATACATTGCTAGAGCTGATTGGCTAATATCTTCGTAAGAATATTTGTACCTATGTTTATGTGAGATATTGCTATTTTGTTTTTTCCTTGTAATATCTTTGTCTGAGTTTGGTATTAGGATGATGCTATCCTCATAATATGAGTGGGGTCATTTTCTCTCCTTAATTTTCTGACAGAGACTGTAAAATTTGTATTACATCTTACTTAAATGTTTCATAGAATTCATGAGCGAAATTGTCTGGCCTGGAGTTCTCTTTCTTGAAAAGTTTGAAATTACAGATTCAGTTTCTTTAATAGATGTCAGGCTATTCAGATTATCTACTTTTCTTTGAATTAGTTTGTTTTTTTTTTACCATGTGGGTTTAAGAAATTGGTTCATATAAGTTATCAAATATATAGGCATAGATTGATTGTAGTATTCCCCCTCTTATTCTTTTAGTGAGAACATTCAAAATCATCTCTTCCAGCTATTTTGAACTATACAACATATTATTGTTGACTATCGTCACCCTATTGTGCAATAGAACACCAGAACTTAATCCTCCTATCTAACCATAACTGTAACTTTGTACCCAGTGACCAACCTCTTCTCATCTCCTTCCCTCCTCGCCTCCCCTGCCTCTGGTAACCACTGTTCTACTCTCTACCTCTATAACATCAACTTTTAAATTTATATTTATTTTTATTTTTTATTTTTGTGGTTACATAGTAGGTGTGTATATATTTATGGGTTAGATGAGATGTTCTAATATAGGTATGCAGTACGTAATCACATCAGGGTAAAAATGGAGTATCCATCTCCTCAAGCATTTATCTTTGTATTACAAACAACCAAATTACACTCTTTTGGTTATTTTTTTTTATTTTATTATTATTATACTTTAAGTTTTAGGGTATATGTGCACAACGTGCAGGTTTGTTACATATGTATACATGTGCCATGTTGGTGTGCTGCACCCATTAACTCGTCATTTAGCATTAGCTATATCTCCTAATGCTATCCCTCCCCCCTCCCCCCACCCCACAACAGTCCCCGGTGTGTGATGTTCCCCTTCCTGCGTCCATGTGTCCTCATTGTTCAATTCCCACCTATGAGTGAGAACATGCGGTGTTTGGTTTTTTGTCCTTGCGATAGTTTGCTGAGAATGATGGTTTCCAGTTTCATCCATGTCCCTACAAAGGACAGGAACTCATCTTTTTTTATGGCTGCATAGTATTCCATGGTGTATATGTGCCACATTTTCTGAATCCAGTCTATCGTTGTTGGACATCTGGGTTGGTTCCAAGTCTTTGCTATTGTGAATAGGGCCTCTATAAACCTATGTGTGCATGTGTCTTTATAGCAGCATGATTTATAATCCTTTGGGTATATACCCAGTAATGGGATGGCTGGGTCAAATGGTATTTCTAGTTCTAGATCCCTGAGGAATCGCCACACTGACTTCCACAAGGGTTGAACTAGTTTACAGTCCCACCAACAGTGTAAAAGTGTTCCTATTTCTCCACATCCTCTCCAGCACCTGTTGTTTCCTGACTTTTTAATGATCGCCATTCTAACTGGTGTGAGATGATATCTCATTGTGGTTTTGATTTGCATTTCTCTGGCCAGTGATGGTGAGCATTTTTTCATGTGTTTTTTGGCTGCATAAATGTCTTCTTTTGAGAAGTGTCTGTTCATGTCCTTCGCCCACTTTTTGATGGGGTTGTTTGTTTTTTTCTTGTAAATTTGTTTGAGTTCATTGTAGATTCTGTATATTAGCCCTTTGTCAGATGAGTAGGTTGCGAAAATTTTCTCCCATTTTGTAGGTTGCCTGTTCACTCTGATGGTAGTTTCTTTTGCTGTGCAGAAGCTCTTGAGTTTAATTAGATCCCATTTGTCAATTTTGGCTTTTGTTGCCATTGCTTTTGGTGTTTTAGACATGAAGTCCTTGCCCATGCCTATGTCCTGAATGGTAATGCCTAGGTTTTCTTCTAGGGTTTTTATGGTTTTAGGTCTAACGTTTAAGTCTTTAATCCATCTTGAATTAATTTTTGTATAAGGTGTAAGGAAGGGATCCAGTTTCAGCTTTCTACATATGGCTAGCCAGTTTTCCCAGCACCATTTATTAAATAGGGAATCCTTTCCCCATTGCTTCTTTTTCTCAGGTTTGTCAAAGATCAGATAGTTGTAGATATGCAGCGTTATTTCTGAGGGCTCTGTTCTGTTCCATTGATCTATATTTCTGTTTTGGTACAAGTACCATGCTGTTTTGGTTACTGTAGACTTGCAGTATAGTTTGAAGTCAGGTAGCGTGATGCCTCCAGCTTTGTTCTTTTGGCTTAGGATTGACTTGGCGATGCGGGCTCTTTTTTGGTTCCATGTGAACTTTAAAGTAGTTTTTTCCAATTCTGTGAAGAAAGTCATTGGTAGCTTGATGGGGATGGCATTGAATCTATAAATTACCTTGGGCAGTATGGCCATTTTCATGATATTGATTCTTCCTACCCATGAGCATGGAATGTTCTTCCATTTGTTTGTATCCTCGTTTATTTCATTGAGCAGTGGTTTGTAGTTCTCCTTGAAGAGGTCCTTCGCATCCCTTGTAAGTTGGATTCCTAGGTATTTTATTCTCTTTGAAGCAATTGTGAATGGGAGTTCACTCATGATTTGGCTCTTTTGGTTATTTTAAAAGTACGATTAAATTATTTTTTACTATAGTCTCCCTGTTCTGCTAGCAAATACTAGGCCTTATTCATTCTTTCTAACTATTTTTCGTACCCATTAACCTTCCCCACTTCCTCCTCACCCTCCCACTAACCTTCCCAGCCTCCCTTCTACTCTCTATCTTCATTTCAATTATTCAATTTTTAGCTCACACAAATAAGTGAGAACATGCAAAGTTTGTCTTTCTGTGCCTGGCTTATTTCACCTAATGTAATGTCCTACAGGCTTATCCATGTTGTCACACATGACAGGATCTCATTATTGTTTATGGCTGAATAGTACTCCTTTGTGAATATGCACCACATTTTCTTTATCCATTCATCTGTTGATGGACACTTAGGTTGATTCCATATCTTGGCTATTGTGAATAGTGCTGCAATAAACATGGGTTTGTTAGTCAAGGTTCTCCAGAGAGACACAACCAATAGGATATATGAGAGAAGATTTATGAGGTGTGGTTGGTTCAGATGATTATAGAGATGGAGAAGTCCCACAATAGGCCATCTGCAAGCTGGAGAACCGAAGAAGCTGGTAGCATGATTCACTCCAAGTCTGGAAGCCTCAGAACTAGGGAAGCTGAGAGTACAGACCCCAGTCTGAGGCCAAAGGCCTAAGAGCCCACAGGAGGCTGTGGATGCAAGTCCCAGAGTCCAAAAGTGGAAGAAACTGGAGTCTGATGTCCAAGGACAGGAGGAGGAAAGGCATCTAGCTCCAGAAGGGAGATAGAATGAGCAGAGAGAGAGAATTCCTCCTCTTCTGTCTATTTGTCCCAACCAGGCTCCCAGCTAATAGGACAGTGCACGCCCACATTGCAAGTGGATCTTACCTGTTGCAGTCCACTGTCTCACACACCAAGCTCCCCTGGAAACACCCTCACAGACACATCCAGGGAACAATGTTTCAACAGCCATCTTGGCATCCCTCAATCCAGTCAAGCTGACCCGTAAATTGAACCATCACAATGAGAGTGCAGGTATCTCTCCAACATACTGATTTCATTTCCTTTTAATATATCCAGTAGTGAGTTCTTTGGATCATATGCTAGTTCTATTTTTAATTTTTTGAGGAACCTCAGTACTGTTGTCCATATTGCCTGTACTAGTTTACATTCCCATCAACAATGTTTAGGATTTCCCCTTTCTACACATCTTCACTGGCATTTGTTGTTTCTTTAACATAAAGAGTGTAAAATCACTTTATTAGAAAGTTTGACTAATCAGTCACAAATGAACAGCATTTTTGAGCACTAAACAGAGGATTAAAATAATTTCCAAACACTAGAGAAAATTATTGAAAATTCTAATATTTTAGGCTTAAAGTATCATTACCCTCATGAAGGCAAAAATCCTATAGATGATATTTTCTAATATATATATATCTTCTAAGTACTATGAAATTATAATAGAAATCATCAATTAATGTGTAACAAATAAGTAATATCTAACCACGGGCAAATTTCTTTTAAGATCACTTTATTATATTTTATGTTATTAAATTAAATTTTAATTTTTTTAATTATTATGGGTAAATAATAGTTGTATATATTTATGGAGTGCATGTGATGTTTTGATACAGGCATACAATATGTAATGATCAAATCAGGATAATTGAGGTATCTATCATTTCAAGCCTTTATTATTTCTTTGTGTTAGGAACACTCCAGTTCTACTCTCTTAGTTATTTTTAAATATACAATAAGTTATTGTTAACTATAGTTGCCCTATTGTGCTGCCAAATACTAGATCTTATTCATTCTCTCTGTGTTTGTACATACTAACCATCCTTACTTTCAGCCTATTTTTTTGTCTTTTTAATGATAGCCATTGTAACTGGGGTGAGGTGATATTGTGGTTTTGATTTGCATTTCCCTAATGATTAGTGATGTGGAGCATTTAAAAATATATCCATTTGCCATTTGTCTGCCTTCTTTGGAGAAATGTCTATTCAGAACTTTTGTCCATTTTTAAGGGAATATGTCTTTTTTGGTTATTGAGTTTGAGTTCCTTATATACTCCGGGTATTAATCTCTTGTAGATGCACAGTTTGCAAACATTTTCTCACATTCTGTGAGTTATCTCTTCACTCCGTCGATTGATTATTTCTTAGAAATTTTCAAATTACATTACATTGTTATTAACTACAGTCACCATGTGGAAAAATAGATCACTTGAACTTATTCCTCTGATCTAAAATTATGTATCCTTTGAGCAACATATCCCCAACCACCCAACCACTACTCCACAACCCACCAGCCTCTAGTACCCACCATTCTGCTCTCTATTTCTATGATGTCAACTTTTTTTAATATTACACATATGAGTGAGATCATGCAGTATTGATATTTCTGTGCCTGGCTTATTTTCACTTAATGTTTTCCAGGTTCATCCATGTTGTCACAAATGACAGGACTTTCTTCTTTTTCAAGGATGAATAGTATTCCACTTTTTATACATACCACATTTTCTCTATATACACTCCCATGTATTCTGCCTAGATTGATTTTATATCTTGGCTATTGTGAATATTTCTGCAAAGAACATGGAGGATATCTCTCGGACATACTGATTTCATTTCCTTTGGGTATATACCCAGTGGTGAGATTGCTGGATGATGTAGTAGTTCTACTTTTAGCTTTTCTTAGAAACCTCCATATTGTTTTCCATAATGGCTGTACTAATTCACATTCCCACCAACAGTGTGCAAGGGTTCACTTATCTCCACATCCTCATCAACATTGTTATCTTTTGTCTTTTTAATAACAGCCATCCTAAGGAGTATGAGATGATATCCTGTGGTGGTTTTAATTTGAATTTATCTGATTATTAGTGATGTTGAGCACTTTTTCATATACCTCTTGGCCATTTGTATGTCTTCTTTTGAGAAATGTCTATCCAGATCCTTTGCCCATTTTTAAATCAGGTTATTTGTTTTCTTACTATTGAGTTGTTTGAGTTCCTCAAATATTTTAGATATTAACCCCTTATCAGATGTATAGTTTGCAAATACTTTCTCCCATTCTACAGGTTGTCTCTTCATTCTTTTGTTTCCTTTGCTGTGCAGAAGCTTTTCAGTTTGATGTAATTTCATTTACCTAGTTTTTCTTCTGTTGCTTATACTTTTGGATCATATCCAAAAAGTAATTGTATAGACCAATATCATAGAGTTATACCATATGTTTTCGTCTAGTAGATTTATGGTGTCAGGTCTTACATGTAAGTGTTTAATCCATTTTTAGTTGATTTTTGTATATGTTGTAAGAAAAGGGTCTAATTTCATTCTTCTGCATGTGGACATCCAGTTTTCCCAGCACCGTTTATTGAATGTATAAGAGTTCTTTTCTCTCCACATACTTGCCAACATCTGTTATTTTTGGTCTTTGTAATAACAGCCATTCTACAATGGCCATATTCCCACACTGTGGGTTGTTTCTTCACTCTGTTGATGGTTTCCCTTGCCTCACAGAAATTCTTTAGTTTAATCCAGTCTCGTTTGTCTGTTTCTGGGTTTTGTTTCCTGTGCTTTTGGGGAATAACATCTTTTCCCAGAGCAATAAAATCTTTTCCCAGAGCATTATCCTGGAGAGTCATCCCGAGGTTTTCTTCTAGCATTTTTATAATTTCTATAGCTCCTCCAAGGTCACACACCTGAACTGAGATTGTAATGGTGATCTATCTGAAAGCCTATTTATCTACCTGTCTGAAAGCCCATCAGCTTTCACTTACACCACAATACACAAATCCATCAAATGCATCGTCCGCTCAATTATGGAGCTCTCTTGGGAAATACTTGTCTGTCAACTAAGAAGAAGGATAACTTTGTTAAATCTTCCTAGCTTTTCTTGTCAGATAAATGCCTGCTTTATTTGCTTTCCCCTACTCCCAGGTCCCAGGTCTCTCTTGCTTCATATCAAAGCAGGAAAAAAAGGAAAAACTGCACAATAATACGATGGCATCACTTTGTGCCAAAGTCCAGAAATAGTCTTTTTCTAATCCAAAGTATTGCGCAACCATTTTGCTTATGTGTAATAGACTTTTCCTGCTACTTTCTCTGTTGGCTTTAGAAAACACCACCATCTAATATAAACAGTGAATACCAAATTCCATATAAGCTTGGACAAATCACAAGGTCTTATCATTATTTTTCCTTATCTATAAAGTAAGATAATAACAGCTGTACTACTTACCTCACGTGGTTATCATACAGAGGGTCAATGAGATAGTGTATATGGAAACATTTCTAAACTGCAAATCTCAGTTTGAAGTCAAAAGATTACAAGTGTGATCTGTAAAAATGTTGCTCTCATGAACAAGCGTACACAGGAATTACGATCATTTTTCTGTTCTCTGGTGTAAACAATGAGTTAAAGAATTAAGGACACCTGATTTCAAAACCTCTCTGCTACGTATGAACTCTGTGGCAGGTCTCTAAGTTTCAGTTGCCTTAAATGTAAAAGGAGGTTAATAACACCTTTCCTTCTGGGATGATGAAATAAGTAAATTAAATAATATTTTCGCAAATGCCTAACCCAGCACTAGAAGTTTCTGGAAATGACAATGGGTGTCAATAGCCTGGTGAAGACTGTGCTTCCTCACTCCACTCTCCCTCCAGGCATGGCTCCTTGAAGCCTGGGAGGATGGACTATTATATTCTTTTTCTTTCTTTCTTTTTTTTTTTTTTTTTTTTCCTTTGAGACAGAGTCTCACTCTGTCGCCCAGGCTGGAGTGCAGTGGCGCGATCTTGGCTCACTGCAGCCTCCGCCACCCAGGTTCAAGTGATTCTCCTGCCTCAGTCTCCCAAGTAGCTGGGACTACAGGCGTGTGCCACCGCGCCTGGCTAATTTTTTTGTTGTTTTGTTTTGTTTGTATTTTTAGTAGAGATGGGGTTTCGCCATGTTGGCCAGGCTGGTCTCGAACTCCTGACCTCAGGTGATCTGCCCGCTTTGGCCTCCCAAAGTGCTGGGATTACAGGCGTGAGCCATCGCGCCCGGCCTATTTTTTCATTTGATTCTTGCAGTAGCCCTGTGAGATCAGCTAAGCAGATGTTATTATGCTCATTTTATATGCAACAAAACTAAGAATGTTGGCTCTGATTGTGCCATGTACTATCTAACACTAAGGAATATTGCCTGAGATGTCCAAAAATGGCACCATTGGATGTTAATTTATCTTTGGAAAGAATATCTTTGGCAGTATCTAGTAAATCTGAGCATACACATACCTTATGATCCATAAGTTCCATTCTTAAGTTTATTTCAAACAGGAGTGAATATATTTGTTCACCAAAAGACATGTAATAGAATGTTCATAACAGCACTGTTTGTAGTAGTCCCAACCGGCAATTACTCATATGTCCATCAACAGTAGAATGGATAAACTGTGGTGTGATCAAGCAATCAACTTCCATATAGCACCAATAAACTATTGCTAAGCAATGATGAAACTCCTAAACATAATAGTAAATGAAAGAAGCCAGACACAAATGAATACATATTGTGACTGCAATTATATAAAGTTTTATATAAACAGGCAAAACTAATCTTTGGTGATAGAAGTCAGGATGGTAGTTACCCGTGGGTTGGGGGATGGGCGTTACTGGAAAGGGGCATAAGGGAGGGTTCTGGGGTTCTGGTAATGATCTGTTTATTGACCTGGGTGCTAGTGATATGGATGCGATTACATCATGAAAATTCATCAAGCTTACGATTTGTGTACTTTTTCCGTAATGTATACTATACTTCAGTAAAAAGTTAATTTGCTTTAGGCAAAACAGAAACCCATTATCTTAGGCAAAGGTTTTTCAGTGGCTTCCCATGGTACTCAGAATACAATCCAAAGTCCTTACCATGGCCTGCATGGCAATATATACATGATCTAGCCCCTGGCTACCTCCTCCGCGTAATTTCTCCCACCATTATTCCCCTTGCTTACTCAGCTCCAGCCACATGACCTTCTTACTGGTCTGCAAACAGAATAAAACTCCATTCCACCCCAAGGCTGTGTTTTTGCTTTTCCCTTTGCCTGGAATGCTCTCCCCTCAGCTTGTTACATTGTTGGTCTCGTATCATACAGGTAACAGCTCAAATGTCGCTTCTTCAAAAAGTCCTTCACTTAACACTCCATGTGAAATAGATTCCCCAGTCACTCTTTATTATATAACACTATTATTTTTTCATAGCATTTATAACTAGCTGAAATTACTTTGTTTATGTATTTATTACTTGTTTATCATCTATCTTCCTCAATAGAAGGTAAACTCTCCAAAGACTGAGGTCGTGTCTGCTGTATTCGTCCCTGTATCTTTAATGCCTGACGCACTGCCTAGCATGTAGCCGGTGCGCATATAAATGTTAGGGTTGAATGAATGATTGAAGATCCCTGGGTGAATGGTCCACTAGGCTATAGCTGGGATTCCTCCCACAAAGGGAGACACTTGAGAAGTTGTAAGTCATCCTGTTAAAAGGAAAGCTTTGTTAGTACAACCTCTCTTGTCCACCCCACCTCAGCTTGGTGAGGAGAAAGCTCAGCGCTTTCCCCAGTGCTTCCATGAACTTTGGCCAGTAAAGACTTAAAATATCATATCATAAGATGAGGGAAACCAGCTGGAACTTAACTTCTATCCCGTATCCTTAGATTATTCAAAGAAAAACAAAACACGGTCAGCAGGCAGTGGAACTCCTCACTCCAATGTGATATTCCTGAGAGAATACTGACTTATCGTCACTTCATCTCTGGGACAAGTATTGAACATAAGGGAAGCCTTATATAAAATTGTTCAATAAACAAAAGATGTCTTTAACATGTGTTTGAGATCTTTCTTCTCATGATTCCATGTTAGGTACAACAACTATGACCGGGCTGTCATCAATACCGTTCCTTATGATGTCGTCCATCGCTGGTATACAGCACACCGGACGCTAACGATAGAGTTGAGAAGACCTGAGAATGAGTTTTGGGTCAAACTAAAGCCTGGCAGGGTGGGTCCTAATCTCTAAAGATGTCAAGCAAGCTTGTAATACTGAAGCAGTGAAGAACGGGTACTTACTTAATATGTGAGTCACAATGTTGCAAAGGAAAAAGAGAAAAGAGTCCTTGGTTTTGGTTATGGTCCTGCCGCCCACTCACTGAATGCCCTGGAAGCAAGCCTCATCCCATCTCTAAGGCATCAGTGACTCTATTTGTATGATGAAGGGGTTTAACTAGATGACCCCCAAGGGTCCTTCCAGCTTCATGATTCCATAGTTTTTATTTTTGGTATTTCCTCTGGATGAAAAATACCTTCAGCTTAGCATAAAATGTCATGAGATAATTTAACCCTTTGAAAAAGGGCAGAATAAGAATTAAAGAAAAAGAAAAAGAAAGAAACCAATTATCTGATTTGCTTTGATAAGAGAACAATTACTTGAGAAACAGAAGCTCCTCCAGTGCAGGGCCCATTACCTACTGTTGCCTCTGTAACTTCCACTTAGCCTACTACAGGGCTATACACATCTTAGTTTCCAAAAGTTTGTTTAATTTCAAAAGAAAAATACCTCATTTAATGTAGCCAGAGAACAACCTAAAGGTTATCTTTTAAATGATCTCTTCTGACTTAGGGTTCCTTTGGTCTGTCCTTCTTCTGACAGTGTTTTCTCTCTCTCTCTTTTTTTTTTTTTTGGCCCACTCACAGGTCCTATTTATAGACAACTGGCGTGTCCTACATGGCAGGGAATGCTTCACTGGCTACCGCCAACTCTGTGGCTGCTATTTAACAAGAGATGATGTATTAAACACTGCTCGCCTCTTGGGGCTTCAGGCTTAAAATTGACAGCATCGGGATTATGAATACACCTGGCACCCTGGCTACCAGAATTTCATATGGGCAGAATAATATTGTGTCAAACTCTACTTCAGATTGTCTCCTTAATCCATCCCACAAAACAGAATCTGTCCGTTTCTCTAGTAAGGGAGACTTGTTAGAGAGGGGGGACTCTGAGTTATCTAACGTCAGACATCTAGTGGGGCAGCTCTCTTCCTCATGTTACAACATGGATCCACTTGTTTTATTTAAACCTTTTAATATAATTTTGGTCAGTCTCCTTCAGAAATATAATCTCCATATTGATAGGAAAGCAATAATTGCCATGAGGTAATGATTTTTTTCCCACGTAGATCAGTTAGAAAGAAATGCATTCTAGAAATAACAAAAATCCTGACAAAGCAACAATTTGCAAAATTTTTGGTCTTAGGACACCTTAACACTCTTAAAAGTTATTGAAGGCCCCAAAGAGTTCTTGGGTGTGGGTTCTGTCTATTGATACTAATTATTTTAGGTATTAAGATTGAGAAATATTTAAAACTCAAGAAGAACACAGAAGCACACATCCCTCAGCTATCAGAGAGATGACATAACCATATGTCATGTGGCCTCTGGAAAAGTCCTCTGTATCCTCATGAGATAACGAGAGGGGGAAAAAAAGCTACTGTTGCCTTTGTAACTTCCACTTAGCCTACTACAGGGCTATCCACATCTTACTTTCCAAAAGTCTGCTTAATTTCAAAAGAAAAATGCCTAATTGAATGTAACTCATCTTGGTGTTATTATACAAAATAATTTTTAATCTGCAGACCCAGTAAAAGGGTCTCAGGGACTCCTCCAGGGGTCTTCAGACCATACTTTGAGAACCCATGGGCTAGCGACTACCTTGAGACAGTCCTTTACCTAGGCCTGTGGATTAAAGGGTTTAGCTGAAACCCTAGATTTTTCTCTATAGTCTAATAGAACTCCAAAGATTGTAAGAATTGCTTGGTAGCATAAGCTCAGGGATAAGGTGGGAATTGAGTTCAAATATAGTGTTTTATCTTCCACACAAATCATCTCTATAGGAGTTAAATTAGGAAGTCACAACAGCGCCTGTTGAACAAACTCATCAGTGTGGTAATCCTATGAGGGATAATTGCAGAAAGGTTTTAGAGACTTGTGAGGTTCCATATGACAATTCTTTACAACTCCCCCCCCCCACACACACCAAGAGAAAGTACACAGGGCTATTCTGTAATATTGTTCAGGGAAATCAGCATGATAGATGCTGTGCCTCCAGAGAGTTCTCTGGAGATGACTACCCAAATGTGTATTTTGGCAATTTGGTGGTATTTAGGATGTAATATGTTTTCCTCCATTTCTGCTAATTTTCTCTCTCTCTCTCTCTCATAACATACTATACATGTTAATTGCCAAGATTTGAATGAGTCAAATTTAGTAGCTTGCTGCTTTTATTTTTTTAAATGGCTTCTTTTATGTATTGGGCGGGGCACAGGGTATAAGGCTTCTTTTCCCTCAGCTTTCATTGAAAGTGAAGCTGTACAATAACCGCATTGACCACTGTAGAATGATGAAAGGGAATATAGGCTAGAATGCACACCAGATGGGGGAAAAGGCATTATTAGTGAAGATAGATAGGAGTTACAAAGCAAAGCAAAGTCAGTATTCAGATAGAGAATAGAGCCTAATCTGATGTTTGCAGGGAGTTCCTTGATCACATTTGGCAATTTACACATTATTTTATTGACCTATCCAGTGCTGCAAAATGTGTTCCAAAATATTTTGGCATTTTATTTGTACTATATAGGAATCTTTAGGGGAGTCCATGAAATTTGTTTTCCTCTTAGGTCAAAGGACTGATAATTAACTTTGGTTCTTAAGGAGTATGACCTTTAGCAATAAGAACAGAAATAACATTTTACCCTGCAGTTTTTTTCTCTATACCTACTATTATGCACTCCTAAAATATGTCATCATTAGTCTTCATGAGGATGTTTACCATTTTTGAAGTTTTGCGTAAATTAGCCTTGAAGATTACACTATAACTGAGGTCATCAGCATTGATTTATGGCCAGCAAAGGACATGCTCATGGCCCTGGAAAGATGAGGACACAAAACAAATCAATTTCCCCACTTACTGAAGGACTTCCCTTACCTTCTGTCTCTCCTGAGACCTTGACTCATTAATTATTTTACTCTCCTTTTTGGAAATTTGCAACCGGTCCTTCTCAACAATGTACTCCCTTTAAGTACATTGAAGAAAAAGAGAAGGGAATTATTTGAGTCTTGATCACGATGCATTGAAAACTTCCTATGTGAGATGTTTCTGTTTTTACATCTCTTCCAGGTGTCCCTGAGTATATAAGCATGGGTCTATGTCTACCGAGCTCACTGTAGAGTCACTTTTACCTTTTGCTATGGTGGAATGGGATCTGTAGGGTCAGGAACACAGCACCTAACACAGTGCTTTATGGATAGTAGTTTTATAATACAGATGTGTTGGAAGAATAAATGAATGAGTCCTTTTCAAACAAATTCACCAGAAGTTACCACATTCTCTGTATGTATGTCCTTTTTCGTTTGGCATTTAGCTGACACTGACTTTTGTTTGCTTTCATCTACAGTGACCAACCATCCTCTTGTGCCCAGAACTACAGGACTTTCCATTTTAAAACGAGGAGAGTCACACACAAACCAGGACTGTTGGTCAGTCACTGTGCCTTCTTGCTGCTAGATATGTAATTTTCTTTGGTTTTCATCACTGGGTCCCATCTCTTTGAAAGTGTTTGTAGGTCACAGACTGTGTAGTCCATGATGAAAAGAACAAAAGATGTATGAATTATGCTGTGTTGTGGTGGTTCCCAAAGTAGGGTCCCCAGACCACCAGCAGTGGCATCATTTGAGAACTCCTTAGAAATGCAAATTTTCAAGGCCCACCCCACGCCTACTAAGTAAGAAACTCTAGGCTTGGGTACCAGCAGTTTGTTTTAGCAAGTCCTCCACAGGATTCTAACACATGACAAAGTTTGAGAACTACTGACAGGAAGAGTCCTGCTGCTGAGTTCTAGGCCCAGTTCTGTCACTGGCTGACTAAATGACTTGAGGCATGTCCCTCTCCTATTTTGAATTTCAATTTTTTCTTCTGTGAAATGAAAGCCTTGGACTAGGCAGCGTCTAAAGGCTCTGTCACTCTGTAATTGTGTGACTTTGGTAACTTTGTTTGACTTCTCCTTGCTTAAGTTTTCTCATGTGGGTATGGTAAGGAAAATACCTACCTCACAGGATTTTCTAACAATTTTGTGATTATTAAGTATAATGACTGATGACTAATATATGACAGCCAACTCTTACACAGTGCTTTCTATATCCTGGACTGTTCTAAGTGCTTTTAATCCCCGCAACAATCCCATCTCCATTTTACAAATGAAAAATAGAGGTCACACGGCTAATACGTGTCAGAGTTTGGATTAAAACCCAGAAAAATCTGTCCCCAGAGACAGTGATTTTAACTAGCATGCCCTTTTGCTCAATAAATGTTAATTCCCTCACCCTTTCCACACACACACAGTCTAGCTGACCATTCATAGACAATAATCCCACTTTCACAGTCCATCCAACAAGATCTTAAAAGAACCATGAGAATCTCTAGGTTTCTTTTGCAAATAGTTTTCAAGCATTTAAAAAAAAAGGTGGGGGGCAGGGAGGGAGTGGCCAAGATGGCTGACTAGAAGCAGCTAGGGTGAGTGGTTCTCATGGAGAGGAAAGAAAGGGGCGAGTAAATACAGCGCCTTCAACTGAAACATCCAGGTACCCGCATTGGGTCTAATCAAGGAAACAACTCGATCCACAGAGAATGAAGAAAAGCAAGGCAGGATGACAGCCCACCCAGGAGCAACATGGAGACAGAGGAACCTCCCCCACTCAGGCAAGTAGTAAGTGAATGTGCGATCCTGGGAAACCGCGCTTCTCCCATGGATCCTTGCAACCTTTGGGTCAGGAGATCCTCTGGTGAACCCACTCCACCAGGGCCTTCAGTCTGACACACAGAGATACATGGAGTCTCAGCAGAGCAGCCGCTTGAGCACGTGCAGAGACCCAGCAGCTTTACATACTCCAGCCCTGGGTTTCCCAGCAAAAGTAACTGCAACTCCTGCAAAGCAGGAGATTAGACCCCTGCACATACCCCTAGGAAAGAGGCTGAATCCAGGGGGCCAAGCAGCAATGATCTGCGGGCCCCACTTCCACTGCACCTCACAGGATAAGACCCGCTGGTTTGGAATTCCAGCCAGCCACCAGCAGCAGTGTTGCACCTACCTGCGACGGAGGTCCCAGGGGGAGGGGCAGGCTGCTCTCTGGGACAGAGCTCCCAGAAGTGGCACCCCAGAACAGCACAGCACAGCTGCTCTTCAGAAGCATGGCCAGACTGCTTCTTTAAGCAGGTGCCCAATCTGTTCCTCCTCACTGGATGGGACTTTTCAACCAAGGCCTCCAGCAACCACTGGTGTTCTCTGGCTGACAGAGATTTGAATTCTCCCTGGGACGGAGCTCCAGGAGGGAGGGAGGGACCACCATCTTTGCTGTTTGGGCGACTTAGCTGTTCCGGCCTCCAGGCTTTGGAGAGCCCACACCAACCAGGGGTGGAAGCAGTGCCCCAGCACAGCACAGCTGATCTGTGAAAGCATGGACAGACTGCTTCTTTAAGCAGTTCCCTGATCCCATTCCTCCTGATTGGGTGAGACCTCCCAACCAGGGTCTCCAGCCTTGTCCTGCAGGCGCGTTTGGGCTGGCAACAGGTCTGTACCTCGCTGGGCCAGAGCTCCCAGAGGAAGAGGCAGGCTGACATCTTTGCTGTTTCACAGCCTTCACTGGTGATAGCTCCAGATACTGGAAAATCCAAGGCGACTAGGAACTGGAGAAGAAGCCCAGCAAAGTACTGCAGCCCTACAGAAACATGGCCAGACTGTTAAAAGAAAAAAAAAAAATCCAAAGGTCAGCAACCTCAAAGACTGAAGGTAGATAAGCCCACAAAGATGAGAAAGAATCAGTGCAAGAACGCTGAAAACTCAAGAAGCCAGAGTGCCCTCTTTCCTTCAAATGACTGCATCACCTCTCTAGCAAGGGTTCGGAATTGGGCTGAGGCTGAGACGGCTGAAATAACATAAGTAGAATTCAGAATATGGATAGGAATGAACTTCACTGAGTTAAAAGAGTACATTGTAACCCAATGCAAGCAAGCTAAAAATCATGATAAAACATTGCAGGAGCTGACAGACAAAATAGCCCATATAGAGAAGAATGTAACCAACCTGACCGAACTGAAAAAACACACTACAAGAATTTCATAATGCAATCACAAGTACTAATAGCAGAATAGACAAAGCGGAGGAAAGAATTTCAGAGCTTGAAGACTGGCTTTCTGAAATAAGACTGGAAGACAAGAATAGAGAAAAAAGAATGAAAAGCAATGAAGAAAACCTCCGAGAAATACGGGATCATGTAAAGAGAGTGAATCTAAGACTGATTGGTGTCCCTGAAAGAGATGGGGAAAATGGAACCAATTTGGAAAACATATTTCAGGATATAATCTATGAGAAATTCCCTAACCTAGCTAGAGAGGCCAACATTCAAATTCAGGAAATCCAGAGAACTCCAGGAAGATACTCCACGAAAGGAACATCCCCAACACACATAATCATCAGATTCTCCAAGGTTGAAACGAAAGAAAAAATGTTAAAGGCAGCTAGAGAGAAAGGCCAGGTCACCTACAAAGGGAAGCCCTTCAGACTAACAGTGGATGTCTCAGGGGAAAACCTACAAGCCAGAAGAGATTGGGGGTCAATACTCAACATTCTTAAAGAAACTCCAACCCAGAATTTCATATCTGGCCAAAGTAAGCTTCATAAGTGAAGAAGAAATAAGATCATTTTCAGACAAGCAAATGTTGAGGGAATTTGTTACCACCAGGCCTGCCCTACAAGAGCTCCTGAAGGAAGCACTAAATGTAGAAAGGAAAGACGGTTACCAGCCACTCCAAAAACACACTGAAGTACTCAGACCAGTGACACTACAGAGCAAACATGTAAGCAAGTCTGCAAAATAACCAGCTAGCATCATGATGAAAGGATCAAATCCAAACATACCAATACTAACCTTAAATGTAAATGGGCTAAATGCCCCAATTAAAAGACACAGAGTAGCAAGCTGGATAAGGAACTAAGATCCAATGGTATGCTGTCTTCAAGAGAACCATCTCACATGCAATGACACACATAGGCTCAAAATAAAAAGATGGATGAAAATCTACCAAGCAAACGGAAAACATAAAAAAGCAGCAGTTGCAATCCTAGTTTCTGACAAAACAGACTTTAAATCAACAAAGGTCAAAAAACACAAAGAAGGGCATTACATAATGGTAAATGGTTCAATTCAACAAGAAAATCTAACTATCCTAAATACATATGGACCCAACACAGGAGCACCCAGATTTATAAAGCAAGTTCTTAGAGGCCTTCACAGAGACTTAGACTGCCACACAATGATAGTGGGAGACTTTTTAACACCCCACTGACAATATTAGACAGATCATTGAGACAGACAATTAACAAAGATATTCAGGACCTGAACTCAGCACTGGATCAAATGGACCTGGTGGATATCTACAGAACTCTCCACCCCAAAACAACAGAATATACATTCTTCTGATCACCGCGTGGCACTTACTCTAAAATCGACCACATAATCAGAAGTAAAACACTCCTCAACAAATGCAAAAGAACTGAAATCATGACAAACAGTCTCTTGGGCCACAGAAGAATCAAATTTGAAATCAAGATTAAGAAATTCACTCAAAACCATGCAATTACATGGAAATTGAATAACCTGCTCCTGAATGACTTTTGGGTAAACAATGAAATTTAGGCGGAAATCAAGAAGTTCTATGAAACTAATGAGAACAAAGACACAAAGTACCAGAATCTCTGGGATACAGCAAAGGCAGTGTTAAGAAGGAAATTTATAGCACTAAATGCCCACATCAAAAAGTTAGAAAGATCTCAAGTTAATAACCTAACATCACTACTAAAAGAACTAGAGAAACGAGAGCAAACAAATCCCAAAACTAGCAGAAGACAAGAAATAACAAAAATCAGAGCTGAACTGAAGGAGACAGAGACATGAAAAACCCTTCAAAAAATGAAAGAATCCAGAAGCTGTTTTTTGTTCTTTGAAAAAAAGTAATAAAATAGACAGACCACTAGCTAGACAAATAAAGAAGGAAAGAGAGAAGATCTGAATAAACACAATCAGAAATGATAAGGGGAATATTTACCACTGACCCCACAGAAATACAAACAACCATCAGAGAATATTGTGAACACCTCTGTGCACATAAACTAGGAAGTCTAGAAGAAATGGACAAATTCCTGGACACACACACCTCCCCAAGGCTGAACCAGGAAGAAACTGAATCCCTGAACAGACCAGTAATGAGTTCGGAAATTGAGGCAGTAATAAATAGCCTACCAACCAAAAAAATCCCAGGACCAGATGGATTCACAGCTGAATTCTACCAGATGTACAAAGAGGAACTGGTAGCATTCCTACTGAAACTATTTCAAGAAATTGAGAAGGAGGGACTCCTCCCTAACTCATTCTATGAGGCCAGCATCATCCTGAAACCAAAACCTGGCAGAGATACAACAACAAAAGAAAACTTCAGGCCAGTATCCTTCATGAACATCAATGCAAAATCCTCAACAAAATGCTGGCAAACTGAATCCAGCAGCACATCAAAAAGCTTATCCACCACGATCAAGTTGGCTTCATCCCCGGGATGCAAGGTTGGTTCAACATAGGCAGATCAATAAATGTGACTCATCACATAAACAGAACTAAAGACAAAAACCACATGATTATCTCAATAGACGCAGAAAAGGCTTTTGATAAAATTCAACATCCCTTCATGTTAAAAACTCTCAATAAACTACGTATTGAAGGACCATGCCTCAAAATAATAAGAGCCATCTGTGACAAACGCACAGCCAACATCATACTGAATGGACAACAGCTGGAAGCATTCCCCTTGAAAACCGGCACAAGACAAGGATGCCCTCTCTCACCACTCCTATCCAACATAGTATTGGAAGTTCTGGCCAGGGCAATCAGGCAAGAGAAAGAAATAAAGGGCATCCAAGTTGGAAGAGAGGAAGTCAACCTATCCCTGCTTGCAGATGACATGATCCTATATCTAGAAAACCCCGTTGTCTCAGCCCAAAGGCTTCTTAAGCTGATAAACAACTTCAGCAAAGTCTCAGAGTACAGAATCAATGTGCAAAAATCACTAGCATTCCTATACACCAGCAACAGTAAAGCCAAGAGCCAAATCAGCAATGAACTCCCATTCACAATTGCTACAAAAAGAATAAAATACCTAGGAATACAGCTAACTAGGGAGGTGAAAGATCTCTACAAGGAGAACTACAAACCACTGCTCAAAGAAATCGGAGATGACACACAAAAAAATGGAAAAACATTCCATGCTCACGGATAGGAAGAATCAGTATTAAAATGGGCATACTGCCCAAAGCAATTTATAGATTCAATGCTATTCCCATGAAACTACCATTGACAGTCTTCACAGAACAAGAAAAAAAAAAAACTATTTTAAAATTCATATGGAACCAAAAAAAAAAAAAAAAAAAAGCCTCAATAGCAAAGGCAATCCTAAGCAAAAAGGACAAAGCTGGAGGCATCATGCTACCTGACTTCAAACTATACTACAAGGCTACAGTAACCCAAACAGCACGGTACTGGTACAAGAACAGACACATAGACAAATGGAACAGAATAGAGAACCCAGAAATGAGACCACACACCTACAACTATCTGATCTTCAACAAACCTGACAAAAACAAGCGATGGGGAAAGGATTCCCGGTTCAATAAATGGTGCTGGGATAACTGGCTAGCCATATGCAGAAGATTAAAACCGGCTCCCTTGCTTACACTATATACAAAGATTAACTCAAGATGGATTAAAGACTGAAATGTAAAACCCCCAACTATGAAAACTCTGAAGGACCACTTAGGCAATACCATTCAGGGCATAGGCATGAGCAAAGATTTCATGATGAAGATGCCAAAAGCAATTGTGACAAAAGCAAAAAATTGACAAATGGGGTCTAATAAACCTAAAGAGCTGTGCACAGTGAAAGAAACTATCAACAGAATAAACAGACAACCTACAGAATGGGAGAAAATATTTGCAAACTATGCATCTGACAAAGGTCTAATATCCAGCATCTATAAGGAACTTAAACAAATTTACAGGAAAACAAACAACCCCATAAAAAAGTGGGAAAAGGACATGAACAGACACTTTTCAAAAGGAGACATACATGTGGCCAACAATCATATGAAAAAAAAAAGGTCAACATCACTGATCATTAGAGAAATGCAAATCAAAACCACAATGAGATACCAACTAATATTAGCCAAAATGGCCATTATTAAAAAGTCAAAAAATAACAGATGCTGGCGAGGCTGTGGAGAAAAAGGAATGCTTATACACTGTTTGTGGGATTGTAAACAAGTTCAGCCACTGTGGAAGACAGTGTGGTGATTCCTCAAAGACCTAAAGACAGAAATACCATTCAACCCAGCAATCCCATTACTGGGTCTACACCCAAAGGACTAAAAATCATTCTGTTACAAAGACACATGCATGTGTATGTTCACTGCAGCACTACTCACAATAGCAAAGACATGGAATCAGCCTAAATCCCCAACAGTGACAGACTGGAGAAAGATAATGTGGTACATATACACCATGGAATACTATGCAGCCATAAAAAGAATGAGATAATGTCCTTCGCAGGGACATGGATGGAGCTCGAGGCCCTTATCCTTAGCAGACCAACACAGGAACAGAAAACCAAATACTGCATGTTCTCACTTATAAGTGAGAGTTAAATGATGAGAACATATGGACACATAGAGGGGAACAACACACACTGGGGCTTTTTGGAGGATAGAGGGTGTGAGGAGGGAGAGGATCAAGAAAAACAACTAATGGGTACTAAGCTTAATACCTGGGTGATGAAATAATCTATGCAACAAATCCCCTACGACACAAGTTTACCTATGTAACAAACCTGCACTTGTACCCCTGAACTTAAAAGTTTAAAAAAAAAAAAAAGGATTTAGTGGCTAATAAACTCTAAATAAAGCATTTCAAACTTAAAAACAAAATCCGGCCAGGTGCCGTGGCTCACGCCTGTAATCCCAGCACTTTCGGAGGCCAAGGCAGGAGGATCGCTTGAGGTCAGGAGTTTGAAACCAGCCTGAGCAGCAAAGCGAGACCCCGTTTCTACAAAAAAAAAATGGAATTAAAAGAAAAATTAGTTGGGTGGAGTCATGAGTGCCTGCAGTCCCAGCTACTCGGGAAGCTGAGGTGGGAGGATCTCTTGAGCCCAGCAGTTCAAGGCTACTGTGAGCTATGATCACGCCACTGCAATCCAGCCTGGGTAACAGAGCAAGACCATGTCTCAAAAAAAAAAAAAAAAAATCATCATTTCTAATTTTGCCTCTTCCAAGAATGGAAGGGAATTAACCTATTCAGTACTTTTTTTTCTCTTGCAAAATACCAGTCAGTTGTTAGGCTCAAAACCCTTTGATAGAACATATCCATATCACTGGCCCCAGGGTGCTCTTGGGCATATTGGAAATCCACTCACTTAGCTCAGCTGTGGATTAGCTGAACTCTTAGTTACGAGGCCAGAACATGTCTGCATCTTCGCCTCCCTAAGCCTGCAGCTCATCAGAAACAAAGACCCTGGCAGAGTTTGGCGGTAGTTCTTTTTTGTCAGACTTACAGTCAGGGGTTGGTGGGTTTGTGGGTAGCTCCATTCTAGTCCTTGGCTTTAATCTGTGAGTATGGCTTTTGTCTTCCATCTTGCTCAGGGTACTTTGGAACCGCTATACATTGCAGGAGCTTAGCTTCTGGCTACCATGGTTTGCTTCCAGAGCAACAAGCATAGTACTTCAACATGGAGACAACTGTCTTTTGTTTTTGTTTTGTTTTGTTTGTTTTGTCTTGGCCATGCCTTTTTGAGTTTACCTTTTTATATTTTGCCCATCATTGCCATGTGTTTGGAGCAGTGGGCGTTCCATAACATGAACTCACTGTACCATCATGAATGGGAAGTCAGGGGAAACCTTTTCCATGTGGATTTTACTCTTCCCTGATTCCCTAAATTGGGTTTGCAAAATACTACTGTGCACTTTCTTGATGATTCGGGCTTATCTTTATGACTCTGTTTTTGTGTCAGACTGTAAAGAAGTATAAAAGTCTTTAGCTTGATTAATGCAATCCATGCTTCCTTTCTGGAAAAAAGGGGGGGGGCATTTTTTACAGTTGCAATAAATCATCTTAAGCCATGTTGGCGTATATCATATAGATTAGCGGTGGTGTTCTAGCTTGCTTTCTGTGTGGGCAGACAGGCACGGTAATTTATCCCCTGCACAACTAAAGATCACAAGGGCTAATGCTGTGTAAACCTGTGAAGTCAGTGAAGGTTTTTCTCTGTTAGCCCCATCTTTCTCCATGGTCTACCCACTGATGGTGGCCACTCCCTCCAATTCAGGTACTCCCTCCAATTCAGGTACTCCCTCTCACCATCTGCTTTCTAACTTCCTCTCTGATGCCCTGACTGAGGCAGTGTCATGTCACAGGAAGAGCACAAACTTGGAATGATCTGGGCTTGAATTCCGTCTCTGACTTTTACTAGCCTGGGAAATTTTGGGAAGTTGCTTTCCTTCCTTGAGCCTGTGTTCCCACATATGCAAAGTGGGGCTAATAAATGCCAGCCACCTGGAAAATCTATGATGAAGAATGAATCTATACATGTGTATAAAGTGTGAGCAGCACATAAAAAACACTCAGTACATAGTAGTTTATCATTGTTGACAATATCACTATTTGAGAGAAGAGGAGGAATCAGGGCTAGGCTGTGTGTTTGACAGGAATCAACATTCTACTTAGGGGGAAGCAGCAAATTTATGACAGGCAGAATTGGAAAAGTATGTGAAAATGTTAGGGGTCAGAGAGAGTAGGCAAGTTGTGAAGCACAGATATATTGGCAAGACATCTGAACTTCTAGGCCTGAGGCTTCCTGGATAGGAAGTTGGTTTGGGGTTTTGGCAGTCTGAAGGCTGAGAGCTGAAAGAACAGAATGGTCAGGGAACAGGTCAGAGAGCCAGATGAGAAAAGCTGAGTCTGGAGAGTTTTAAGGAGAGTGGCGTGGTAACGAAGGTGTGTAGAATCCATGAGACAGGCAGGCAGACACCCATGCTCGTGATGATGCATAGTTAAGGTGGAGCACATACTTCCACATCTAACTTTACCATCTCCCAAAACCCCACTGGAACTGCTACAAATGTGATTTTTGAAAGGATTAGAAGGATAGGAGTGAAGATGAAATAAAAAGGGTTGAAGAACAGGAAAGGAGGCAACAACTAAATTTTGGATGCTGAAGAACAGACGGATGAGTAGCAACTGACTTAGCAGAGCCAAGAAGGCCACAAACTAGGAATTCTGAGACCTTAGTGGGAAAAGCAAAAAGCTAACTTGATTTACTCCCCACCCCCAGGAATCTTCAAAGGCTGGACCAGGGTAACTCTGGAAGTGGAGTTACCTCTGGAAGTGAAGGGGGGTGGGTATCAAAATAATGAAGGCTGTTTGAAAACTCTTTTAAGAAGTAGATTCATTGCCAAATCCCCTCCTGTTGTCAATGCCAGTGAGGGGCTGACCCTTCCCTGCTCTGACAGAAGCCTGGAGTGTTATTCCCTGGAGAGGGTAAAGCAGAGGGTCTCTGGATGGGGATTTCCCAGACTTAGTTGAGGGCTGGGGTCCTGTACTGAAAACAGGGGTGTTGAGTGGAAGCATGTGTCCTGAAAGCTGTGAACTCCCAGTCTTCTTCCCTGCCGCTGCCCCTGCCCCTAAACTTCTGGCAGCTGGAAGAGTCTTCTGTGAGCCATCTGACCAACCTAAGAGAAAAAGATCTAAGGAGACTGACACTGAAGGCTCCCCAGTAAAGGGCTCACTCAGCTGGGTTACTCCCCAATGAGGTACATAGCTTGATACTGTGAGGAAGAAGACACCCATTCAATTGAGGGTACTTATTTTTGGAATAGGAGGAGAGACCTGAGCATTTTAGTTACTGCAAGGAAAGGAGCCAGGCAGAGAAGATGGAGAGATTAGAGATTCTTGAGAGAAGAGGTAATTGATGGAGTGAGGCACCTGGGGAGGCAGGATGGGATGGAACCCAGAGCAGGAGTGGAAGTGACAGCCTGAGTCAGAAGAAAGAACCTTCATCTTTCACTGAGATAGGATGAAAAGAAATGAGATCTGGTTATAGACTCAATTCGATCCATTATTATTTTGCAGCTACTATATCCAAGGCGTTGTGTGGGGTAGTGTTCATTCATCCATCCACTCATTCATCCAACATTTTTTGGAGCAACTACTGTGTTCCAGGCACTGTGCTGGGTGCTGGAGATACCGAGATGAATCAGACAAGGTTCCAGTCCTCAAGGAGCTCACAGTCACAGGGCGAAAGCAGGCTCACAACATAGGGCAATATGTGCTGTGAAAACTGAGCACAGGGGGCTGTGAGAACACGGAGCAAGGGACACTGTAGAGAAGGGAATGAAGCAGGTATGGAAATGGATATAGAACAAGACATGGACTGCTCTGTGCATTCAAGGGCAGAGAGATCTCATCCAGCAGGGCCCATCTGCAGAGGTTTCATGAAGTTAGGTGGTCTTTGAGTTGAAACCGAGAGGATGCCTAGGGTTTCTTTCAACCTGCAGTGACGTGGGGGTGGGGAAGGGGTGCCCACCAAGAGGTGAAAACAGATGCAAAGATCCAGAGGCAAGAAATTGCAGGAGGACATGTTCAGGGTAGAGGGAGAGGCCCTGGTTGAGCACCTGAGAAGCCCCGGTTGAGAGTATGCTGAGGCAAGTAGTAGGAGGTGCAGTTGCGAAGCAGGAATAGGATGAGATGCAAAAAATATCATCACAAAATGCAACCGGGTTGAACAAATGGATTGTGTAAAAAACACCAGACTGTGAAATGAGAAACCCGATTCTGTTTTAGGCCCAGCTCTGAAACAAACTTGCTTTTGATGTGGTATGTAGTGACTCAGTTAACGTCTCTGAACATTGGTTTCTTCATCCATCAAGTGGTAGCAGGAACACCTGTCCTGCCTATCTCATTGGGGTTCTCGTGAGGAGCATATGAGTCAGTGTACAAGAAAACACCTTTTTTTTAAAAACAGAAACAAAAACAAAAAAAAAACTCTTTAAAGTGCCGGTGCACACACGTAAAGGCTTATTATTGAGGAGACGCTTGTGCTGGGAACACAACCCTAACCCTAACCCCTAACCCTAACCAGGGGAGCAAATGTACCGAAATATTCTCCTAAAAGGATCCAACAACATTCCGAAACTAGTTGTTAGGTAACATGGGGAGCGAATCAACTCCTGTTAATTTGGAATGTCTATATGTCAAATTTACATACAATAAAAATAGATTTGTACTATCCTGGTAGCCTACCGATGATAGTAAAACAGGAATTATACACACAAAAACATGCAAATGTCCAATTGTTCTTCATCCACTCAACCAACATTCATTGACCATTCTGCTGTGCACTGAGGGCAGGTACAGTGGAGGCCAGACAAATAGAATTTCTGCCCTCAAGATCTCCTTGTACCACGGGAGACAGATGTATTAACAGCCAATGTTAACACCGGGTAAGCACAAGGAGTCTGTGGGAGCTCAGAACAAGGGTACCTAAACCAGTCTTTTGCAGCTGAGCTTGTATTAATATGAAGTAGTACCATTGCCCCGATTTGACAGATGAGGAGACCGAGAGTTAGAGAGCAAGTGACAGAGCCAGTACTCTAACCCAGCTGTTCTAATTCTGAATCCAGGGCTTTTTCTGTCTCGCCACAGCTGCCTCTTTTGCTTTGTAAATACTTTAGGTCTAATGCATATGGCAAAAGATAAGTTGTCTTGTGTGTCCCTGCCCATCCTAGACTGCCTGCTCCTTTCCAGAGACAAACAGGAATTTGGGGGTTAGAGCACTTCCATGTGTCCAAAATGTTATATTTAAGATATAAGTAATAATAATAATAATTAATAAATAATAATAAAAGTCCTCACCCTATCTATAAGTTCCTTTTGAAAGTTTCTCAAGAGTCCAGGAGTGCGTGTGCACACACGCGTGTACATGTGGGTGTATATGTATGCACGTGTACGTGCACGCATGCAAGTGGGTGCGTGTGCATAGGCGTTTGGAGTAGGGAAGGTTGGGAAGCACTGGCTCCTGCATTTTCAACAAACCTAGATACAGAGAAAATGGAAAATGAGCCCAAACAAAAAGGAACTTGCACAAGAAGGCAGGTGAAAATAACCAATGAGAGAAAAGAGTTCTCAGGAGACACCAGGAAAGCGGTGTCTTCTGGCCACATCTACTGCTTCACTGGCAGTTCCATTAAAATAAAATATATTCCACTAAAATATATATAGGGAAAGTGGTTTCCTCCATCATGTTCTTCTGGGAATTTTGTGGAAATTTCCTGACGTTGTGTCAGTCATAAAAGGAAAAAGAAATAATTTCCATTTCTGGAAATATTGCAGATTACATAACCCGAAATCCCTCCTTGCTACACAACACCTAAAAAAGCTGGGTAACTAGTGGTCTGTGGTTGCCAAAAATGACATCCTGTGAACATCCGGGAGCCTCAAGCAATCCCAACACTACGGCAAGTGAAAAAAAAAAAAATGAAGGGATTGCACTAAGTAGCTCGTAAGATCCCTTTCATCCATTTCTTTGCACCATATCATTCTTTAGTTCTTGTATTCACTCATTCACTGGAACATTTACTGAGCACTGATTCTATATCAGGTATTGGCTGCGTTGTGTTTTGATGAATACAAAGTTGAAAGGCATGGTCCCTGTATTCAAATAGCTCACCACGTTGTGCAGTGGCTCTTGACCGGAGCTGCACATCAGAATCACTTGAGAAGGTTTGCAACAATGCATAGGCCTGCCTTCCTCGCTGCCCTCAAGATTCTAACTTCATCCTGGAGGGAAATGAATAGCCCGGCATTCTTTCTGTGTTGGATTTCTGAAACCCAGAGCCTGAAGGGAATTCAAAGTGTTAGACAGCATTCTATAGAAATATGAAACGGAAAGGATTTCTTCTGGACAGGATAGTTCCTCAAGCTCGGGGGAAGGTGCAGAAGAGGCGAGACCTCTGTCATTTCCAAGAGGAATGGGAACCTGGGCCCTGCTGCCCGACAGCAATGCCACGGAGAGACGTGGATTGATTTGAGAGGCATTTTGAAGGTAGAGTCCACTGAACTTGGTGTCCAATTAATTGCGAGAGAGGGGTTGAGGGAGAGGAAGGTGTCAAGATGATTCCCAGGTTACTGGTTTGGTCAACTGGGCACACCTTATTCACACAGGGAATATTAGAAGAGGAGAGAGCTTGGAGAGAAGATGTTTTCAGTCTTGGATATATTTGAGTTTGGGGTGCACGTGGAACAGAACATCCAGGCAGGGAAGTCCAAGAGGCAATTGGATACTCTTATCTGAAGTTTAGCAGAGTGTTCAATCTTGTATATCATTTTAAAGTGATTGCATCACTCCCAACACTCTTAAAAACTTTCTGAGTAAAGCATAATACCAACTTTATACATTTCCTTTCAAAGAGTACACAAAAATCAGTTCTTTGTGCCTCAGGGAAGAGCCACACCCAGTTATCTACATAACCATATTTTGAGTACCACCTCGTGACTTTTCTGCAGCCTTCAGTACCTGCTTTTAAATGGTCACATATAATAAATGCACTAAAAGCAGCCATGTCTCACCACCATTTGCTTAGGGCAGGATTCCCATCAGCAATGGATCTTCATATTTTTCCACTTCTGAGCCTAGGGAAGAAAAATCCATGAAGGTAACCAGTTCATAAAGTGGCTCTTCTTCCCAAAATTTCTTGTGACATGTGGCTTTGAGCAATTAGGGCTCTTTCAACCCCTAGGCCCTTCCTCACTTATCTTAAGCTGTCATTGAGTGTCTGGCACCCCAAAGCACCAATCTTTCTTTGAGGCTACATATTCATGAAAAGTCTTTTCCCCCATCACATTCCTCTTCCAGAAAATTTGTGGGAGCTTCTTAGTGCTCTGGGAGTTTTAAAGTGGAAAGCAATTTCCATTTCTGGAAACAGTGCACGCTAGATAACCTGAAAACCCTCCTGTTACAAAGCACCTTTTAAAAGGCAGGATAAAATTTAATAAATATTCCTTTTAATGCACATGTGATGAACTTCTGGTGGAAGTTGACCCTCAGGTGTCAAAGAACAAAGAGGAACCTAAAGAGCAGATCAATGGGCATTTGAATTTATGTTAGGGTGGTAGGGGAATGGATTCAATAACCACCAGGGAGAGGAGAAAAGCCTTGGTGCCTCACAAGGGCTACAGAGTCAATGAAAGGATAGACTAGGAAAAAAAAGTCTTCCCACCACCATGGTGAGATGACAAGAGAGTTTGTTTCTTCATGGGTTCTGGTGGGAGAAAATAAAATGCTTCCCCTGGTCATTTGTAACTCTAAGGCTATTGTCATGTAGGTCTAGGGTTGGAATTAATACCTCTTATTTAGGTCTTGAAAACTCCAAGCTTACACATTAACATCAAAAAGATAACAGCCAGAGATACACCCCCAGTCAAGCCTCATTGAAGTCACACAGATGAAGCCGTTTGAACAAATCCCTAAACTCACAAACAAAATTATAAAACACCTGAGGAAAAAAAAAACTGCCTGTGATTGAGTATCAGCAAACACAATGATGAGCAGGATTAGACTACCAAAAACTTTAGATAATAGAGCCAACCGAGAGTATAAAATAAGTTTGTGTAAGATACTTAGAAATAATAAGGAATCCAAACATATGAGAAAGATCAAGATTCTATGGAAAAAGAAGAGGCCGGTTTCTTTCTTTAAGGAACCAAATAGAAGTTCCGAAAATGAAAGACATTATTTCCAGTGAGAGCAAAAGATCAGAGGATGGGTTTAAAAGCAGATTCATCTGCTTTAGTGAACTGGAAGATAGAAGTAAGGAAATTATTCAGAAGGCAGCAAGGAGAGATAGCAAATGTATAAATGGTTAAGAGATACAGAAAAATGATGCAAAGGTCCAAAAAACCTCTAATAGGAATGACAGAATCAGAGAATAAAGAGAACAGGGGTAAACCAATAATCAAAAGGATACTGGCTGGAAATTTTCAGATTTGAAAACAGACATAGTTCCTCATATTCTAAAAGCATGAGCCACAGCAAGAATCAATAAAACTGAATCACAGGGGAACCGGCGCAGGTCAACAAAGAAAAGGGGAAAGATCTTAAAATCAACTAGAAAGAAAAGACACAGTGCTATCAAAGGGATAATAAACTGACAGCAGACTTCTCACCAACTGCAATAAAAACGGAATCATATCACTAATGCATTCGGGGAATGGGGGGAAATGTCATACCCAACTAAACTACAATTCAAGAATGAGTGAAATATATTCTTTTTGATATATTTTAAAATGTTTATATATTTATTTGTTGAGACAAGGTCTCACTCTGTCGCCCAGGTTGGGGTACAGTGGTGCAATCATGGCTCACTGCAGCCTCGATCTCCTGGGCTCAAGGGATCCTCCTGCCTCAGCCTCCCTAGTAGCTAGGACTACAGGTGTGCACCTCCATGCCTGGCTAATTTTTTTTTTCCTGAGTAGCTGGGACTACAGGTGAGCACCACCACTCCCGGCTATTTATTTATTTATTATTTTGTAGAGACAAAGTCTCATTATGTTGCCCAGGCTGTTCTCGAACTCCTGAGCTCAAATGATCCTCCCACCTCGGCCTCCCAAAATACTGGGATTACAGGTGTGAGCCACTGCACCCAGCCAGTAAAGATATTCTTCAACAAAGGTTGAGAGGGCTGACAACTCACAAACCCTCACTGAAAGAACGACTTAAAGATGTTCTTCCATTAAAAGGAAATTGAACGAAAAGAACAAAGCAAGATGCAACAGAGGAATGGTGAACAAAGAAACTAGTAACCATGGCCATGAGTCCAAAAAAAAAAAAAAAAAAAGACTGCATAAAAACAATATGACTGACCAAATTATAAATAAATACTGGACAGCATTGACTTGTAAGACAAGGTCCTTGCATCGTTTGCGGTGAAATTGGAGACGATTAAGATTTGATAAAATGAAGTGTTTGCGATTAAAAATAAAAAGACCTTGATAATTTCATATCCGTTAGTGTGGATTCAGATCCATTAGAAAGCTTACATTTATCTAAAACTAACTCCAAGTCAGCCAGAATATATCCCAGGAATAAAAAAATAACCCTTCAAACCCAGAGATTTTGTAACTGAACTCCGGTCCAGGCCATTCATCACCTGAAGGCCAAAAACTCTAAGAGAGGAGCTTTGCTGAAAGGAAAGGTAGCTTTAATTGAGAAGCCAGCAACCTGGAGGAGTCAGTGAACTAGAATTCAGTGATCACCTCTCTGAGTTGTGCCTCTGGATTAGGGGTTTTTAAGGGAAAGCAGAGGAAATAATGATCAAAACATTCTTCTAAAACGTGTTCAGTCTCAGGCGGGCAGTTAATCACTGCTTTCTTGGTCAATGTTTTGTGACCTTCTACAGGCACCATCAGCCTATTCTTACCAGGCTGGTCAGCCCCTTCCCAGAGTTGCTGGTTGGCGTGTTTTCTTTTATCTCTGTTGAAGGTCCTGTTTTCCTGAGGCTATTTTTAGTGAACAATCTACAAACTCAAGCAAAGCAATAATCATATTCAAGCTACAAACTCAAGCAAAGCAATAATCATATTCAAGCAAGCAAGTTTTTATCTAATTTGGAGTCAGTAACATTACAATTTATTTGTAAAAGATGGTAGAGTGAAGAAAGATTAAAGAATCTCCCTTCTCCTCTCGTACTAAATAAATTAAAAAATAATAAATAAATAATGGGAAAAAGCAGAATGAGAAGAAGAGAAGAATAAGGAGGAGAAGCAGGAGAAGGAGGGAGAGAGGGAGGAAAGTGGCTTCCCAGGACTATATATATATATACACACACACACACACACACACACACACACACACACACACACGTATATGTATACATTTATATACATATACGTATATGTATAATATATATTTATATATATACATGTATATTATGTATATGTATTTATATATACATGTATATGATATATGTATTTATATATACATACATATATTTATAAATATACATACATATGTATATATTTATATAGATACATATGTATATATAAATATACATATACATATTTATATACATGTATGTATATATATTCATATATATTTTAAAATATATTCATATTTTCATATATATGTATTTATATATGTATATATACACATATGTATACATATATATGTATATATACATACACATACATATATACATATACATATACATATATACATAAACATGTATATATAAATATATGTATTTATATATATACATGTATATGTATATATGTATTCATATATGCATTTATATATGTATTTATATATAGGTATAATATATATATTATACATATATACATGTATGTATAAATTCTAGTGGGGAGGATGGCTGGTTTAGCACACTTCTGATTCTGTCCCCACTCCCTGGAAGCAATACTGAGGAAAAACAATGTGAGCCAGTTAGATCCTGAGAATGGGATGTAAGGCTCTCCAACTTGAGGAGAAATGGACTGAGAGAAGAAGCAGAAAAAAATTCAGTAAATACCTTTGTGAACAGAAGCCCTCAATTGCCACTCCTAGATTTTACCAGCGGTAGGAAGGCTCCCAATTCTTTCCATTTCCCAAGACACTGTGCTGAGTTGTGCGAACAAAACAAAACCCTCAGAGTAAGACACACCCTTGCATGGATGGACTGGGGCATGATACATGATATTTAGCAAGATCTTAGAAGAAAAGGTAGATTGAAATCAACATCCCGCCTGCCCTCAAATTATCACCCTCAGAATGTTAGAGCAAATAGAAAGTCTGACAATGTTTTCCATAACTGAAATAAAAATAAATGGTTTAGCAATGATGCTAACAATCTACAGGGATAGAGAGGGAGAGGGAAAAGGAGAGAAGAGAGGAGAGAGAGAGGGAGGGAGGAAGGAAGGAAGAAAGAAGGAAGAAAGGAGGGAAAAAGAGAAGAGGGGAGGAGGGAAGGAAGAAAAAGAAGAAAAGAAATAAAGATGGAAATAGAAAGAGGAAGAAAGAAAGAAAAAAGAAATAAGAAAGGAAGAAAGAAAGAGAAAGAAAGAAACCATCATAGTATACCAAAGACAGATAACCATCACAGACTGGAAGAATGCATAAAACAAGGAACAGATGCAACTAACCCTAGAGTTCTCTAAGCCATAGTAAAATTTAAAATATGATTTCAACTTAACAAAGTTTCAAAGACCAGATGATTGGCAACCGAATATGATTTTTTTTTTTTAAAAAAAGGAGATTACTGAGCTCAGAAAAGAAACCGAGAACTCAAAGAACCACATGGTGGATCAAAGCAGTAAATTAGGAAGCGCAAGATGCAGAAGAGACATGCACACAAATCGAAACAAGGGCATGGAGGAAGGACTTTAGATGGTCATGCTAATGCTGATCCAACATTAAGATAATTTACATGCCTTAAGTAAAGAGCCTAATAAATGGGATAGAAAAATATCCACAGATGCCATATGTGAAAAGTTTCCAGAAATAAAGGAAGAATTGAACCTGCTCCTCAAAAGGACAAAGTCTCTACCAGGAAAAATTGATGCAGAACAATCAATATTGAGATATATTCTAGTTGTGTTATGGTATTTCAAAAAAAATTAAAGAATTTCTTAAATTCTTTAAATGAAAGACACCTAAGCATGCGTGCGCGCGCGCACACACACACACACACACACACACACACACACACGCACACACACACACAATCAATTACTTACAAGGGAACAAATTTGTTCCACTTAAATATAAAAGTAAAATGTAACATCTCCAGAATGTTTCCGCTCCTGAATGAGATGAAGCATGCACACTCTACTGAATGCAGCTATAAAATGCGGTCACAGTGCATGGGCCAGCTATTTGAGGATTCTGAAAAGTAAACGGAAGGAGGCAGACCGGGGAAAGACTACAATTTGAAGCACCACTGAAACAGCAGTGAATTTGACATTAGCCCCCCTTTAGTATCCTTGGCTCAATGTAGCCTGCAAGTTAGAAGTAGACAGTGGTGTGAACAGAGAGAGCTCTGGTTCTGACTTGAGAAGAGGGAAAAGGGAATACTAACCCTCAGCGATAGTTAAGGGAATCCTCAGTTTTTCTTTCTTCTTTTCTTTGTACTTACATGTTCTAGCCCACAGGCAATCCTGTGGCAGCAGTGGTGGTGACAGAGTCAGTGACAGTGACAGTGGCAGCCGCCAGGGCCTTCAGGTGATTAAAACTCTGAAGGAAAGTAACCTTCCTCTCTGATTGTAGGTCCCAAGAGGGTGCCCATGACTTCTTTTTCCCCTCTTTGGTCTTCCTGCCGAATGACACCAGAGGAAGGCAAAGGCACAGGAAGCGTGTGGCAGAGAAGAGTCACTAAAGCGACAGCAACAGCTTCCTGGCTAGAAGGTTGAAAAGGGGAAGCTGAGGGAACCAGAAAGTGCTGGGGAGATTGCAGGGAGGGAGGAAGTGCTTGGGAAAGTAAACCCATGAAGCTGTGTATGAGCTTCTGGGCTTACCCCCAAGCTGTGTATGTACAGATGTGATCCTGTACGACACACAAAGGACTTTGAGAACTGCACTGAGTAAGGGATATAGACCTCGCCAGCTCCAAGACTGCTGACCATGCTTAACAGAACCAAATACCATTGCAAAGGCTTTGAAATGGAACTAACAATAAAACCCCCGGTCAGAACACGTGGCCTGAGCCTAAGTGACTGGGGGAAAAATGAGTGGAGACTTGCGGATCTGTGGGAATATGACAAAAGAGCTACCTTTTGTGTCATCATAGTGACAGAAGGAAAGGAGGAAGGGGATGGGACTGAAAAAGTATTCAAATAAATAATGGCTGGAAGATTCTAAATATGGCAAAAGACACATGCCTGTACATTTAAGAAGCTGAGTGAACCCCAAACAGGATAATCTTAAAGAAACTTACACCAAGAAGCATCACAGTCAAACTTCTGAAAACTAAGGACCTAGGAAAAAAGTCTCAAAAGCAGAGAGAGAGAGAAAGGAAACCTTACCTATACGGGAAAAGGAATTAGAATGGCAATATATTTCTCATTAGAAACCATGGAGGCCAGAGGAAGTGGCATAACACTTCTCAAGTGGCGAAACAAAAGAACCAGAACCCTGTCTACAAAGGGCAATTACCTTCAGGAATGCAGGGGACATCAAGACATTCGCAGAAGAAGGAAAAGTAAGAGGGATTGTTGCCATCAGACCTACCCTTACCTCTACGCTTAGAGAAGCTTCCTACATGAGATTCCACTAGGCATGTAAAATGCCTTGGCTGAGCATGACCTGCTCACCAATTCTCTCTAATGCGGACATTTATCATGCTGCCCAGTATTGGGAAGATATGTCTTAGAATTTCTCACGAGCTCCTAGTACAAGTCTGGTCTAGTTTCTGCCTCCAACCCCTCCACTGAAATTGCTCTTGCCAAGGCCCCCGGCAACACTTGCATTGCTTAACTCAGTGAACAGGTTTTAATGCTTATCATTCTGGAACTCAGCAAGTGTTTCTGAGTTTGTCACTTCTTGTTCAGTTCCTCTGGCTTCCTTCTGAACCTCTGCTCTCATCTCTTTCTGGCTTGATTATCTTTCAGTGTGCCCCCCAACCCCGCACCAACTTTATCTGTGGAGACACTCCTCTAGTCTTCTTCCAATGATGTTCCTCTTTTGCTTGCCCCTTAAAAGAAGTTGTCCTTGGTCCCCTTATATATTCTCTCTATGTGCTCTCCCTGAATGGTCTCAACTACATTCATGGCTTCAAGAACTACCCTGATGAGTCGCAAATCTATATTTTCAGTATTGACTTCACTCCTGAACTCCTAAGCCAAATCTCCTTCATCTCCATCTGGATGTCCCACAGGCATTTCAAATTTCACATGCTCAAGACTGAACTCATCTTCCTACCCATACGCAGACCTCCTCCTTCATCCCATTTGTCCAGGAATGACTCCAAAGTCTGTGGTCACTTCACTCTATCCCTGTGGAGCCATGCTAGAGCTTTTTCACTTCCCCATCGCCACTCCCCTCCCCTGCCAACCAATGCCCCACTTTTCCAATTGGCTAACTTGTACTCATTCTTCAAGCTTCGTATTGGACACCATTTCTCCAGGAACATTTCCCCAACCCCAAAAGTCTGTGTAAAGTACTCCTCTTATGTGTTCCTACAGCACTTTCTTAGTCCATCTGTGTTGCTATAAAGGAATACCTGAGGCTGGGTAATTTATAAAGAAAAGAGGTTTATTTGGCTCATGATTCTGCAGGCCGTATAGGAAACATGGTGCTGGCATCTGCTTGGTTTCTGGTGAGGGTCTCAGGCTGCTACCACTCGTGGCATAAGGTGAAGGGGAGCCGACAAGTGCAGAGATCACATGGTGAGAGAGGAATCAAGGTGGCGGCGGGGAGGGGGAGGTGCTACACTCTTTTTTAACAACCAGCTCTTGTGGGAATGAATCAAGTAAGAACTTACTCATTACTGCGAGGCTGGCACCAAGCCATTCATGAAGGATCCACCCCATGACCCAAACACCTTCCATTAGACCCCACCTTCCAACACTGGGTATCAAATTTCCACATGAGATTTGGAGGGGTCAAACAAACCAAACTATAACCAGCACCTTGAACTTCCCCTCTCATAGCACTTATCACAGTATAGTGTTGTAATTGTCTGGTTCCTTGTCTGTATGTTCCACCAGACTGCATTCAGGGATCTGATCTATATTTCTCGTTGGTGTTGTCTCAATGCTTAACACAGTATACCTGGCACTACCCTTCAATATTTTTTGAAGAATGAGCACATGAATTATCATGTCTCCAGCTAGGTTCGCCAGTATGAGTAATATGTAGTGAGTGTCTACTGTGTGCCATTTTACTACCTAAACTTTTTATGGACTCTGTCCCCTAGTCTTATCTAGCAATGCCATTGTCTTAGTTGAGATATCTGTCATTTCTTGACTGGTATAATACAGCAGCTTTCTAACTCTAATCTCAGTCCTCTCTGTTCTATTCTCCACACAGCTTCCAGGGTGATCTTTCTAGAGGCAAATCACACCATGTCACTCCCAAGCTGAAAGACCACAGTGGGTTCAGTGTAGCCTACAGGGTATTCTAAAACCTGAGCATGGCATAATAGAACCTCCATGTCTTGCTCCTGCCTACCTCTTTCCCAGCCACATCAACCACTACTGTTCCACTGGCATCGTACTCTCCAGCCTTAATGAATTGGTTGCAACTCCCCTCCTCCCACAAGTGCCTTGGCTTCTCATCATGCTACAGATTCTTTAACACACACATTGTCCTCCAAGAAGCTTGCCAGATCCACTCCTATTCTTTCAATGAAATGTTTATTGACCACTCTTCATATACTATGACCAAATAGGATTTATCTCACAAATGTAAGGTTGGTTCAACATGTGAAAATCAGTTTATATAATACACCATATTAATGGTTGGTTCAACATGTGAAAATCAATTTATATAATACACCATATTAACAGAATGCATGGCGGAGCGGGGGGAAGGGGGCTCACGGTCATCTTAATCATGTACAAAAAGGATCATTTGACAAAACGCAGTACCCTTTCATGAAAATAAATTCAACAAACCAGGAACAGAAAGAAACTTCTTCAACCTGATAGAGGGCATCCATGAAAAACCCAGAGATAATATCATACTTAATGGTGAAAGACTGGCTGATTTCCCCCTAAGATCAGGAATGCCACTTGTAATTCAACATCGTACTCAAAGTTCTAGGCAGGACAATTAGTCAAGAAAAAGAAATAAAAGGCATCCAGATTGGAAAGGAACAAGTAAAACCATCTCTATTCATAGATGCATAGATGGCATGTTCTTATATAGAGGACACTAAAGAGTCCAACAAAAGAAAAAAAAAAAAAAAAACTGAGACAGTTTGGCTCTGTGACCCCACCCAAATCTCATGTCGCATTGTAATCCCCACCTGTTGAGGGAAGGGCCTAGTGGGAGGTGATTGAATCATGGGGGCGGACTTCCCCCTTGCTATTCTTGTGATAGAGTGCTCACAAGATCTGATGATTGTTTGAAAATGTGCAGCGCTTCCCCCTTTGCGCGCGTTCTCTCTCTCTTCCTCCTGCTCCAACACGTGAAGAAGGTGCTTGCTTCCCCTTCGCCTTCCGCCATGATTGCACATTTCCTGAGGCCTGCCCAGAAGCAGAAGCCTGTACAGCCTGCAGAACCATGAGGCAATTAAACCTCTTTTCTCTATGAATTACCCATTCTCAGGCAGTTCTTTATAGCAGTGTAGGAACGGACTAATACGCCAACCCTGTCTGAGTATGCTCAGCAAAGCATATTCGGCTCAGCAAAGTTGCAGTATCCAAGATCAATCTGCAACAATCAGTTGTATTTCCATACCCTAGCAATGAATAACGTGAAAATAAGATTAAGGAAATGATTCATTTTACAGTAGCATCGAAACGATAAAATGTCGAGGAATAAATTTAACAAAAGGTGTGCAAGACGTATGCTCTGAAAATTACAAGACGTTGCTAAAATAAATTAAAGAAGACCTAAATAAATCGAACGGCATTTTGTGTTAATGGACTGGAACACTTAATATTGTTAAGATGCCCATAATCTCCAAGGCAATATACAGATTCATTGTGATGCCTGTCAGAATCCAACCTGCCTTCTTTGTAAACACTGACAAGCTGATCCTAAAATTCATAAGAAAATGTGAGGGGCTCAGATAGTCAAAACAATCTCAGAAAAGAAAAAAGTTGAAGGACTCACACTTCCCAATTTCAAAACGTACTACAAAACCGCAGTAATCCGAAAAGGGTGGTACTCCCATCGTGATAGATATATTAGGTCAATGTTACAGAACTCAGAGTCAGGAATAAACCCATATATTTATGTAAAGTTTATTTTCGGTAAGAGTTCCAGCACCCTCAATGGGTGGAGGGGAAGAATAATCCCCTCAACAAACTGCGCTGGGACAACTGGATAGCCACATGCAAAAGAATGCCCCTGGACCTCTACCTCACTTCATGTAAAGAATTAATTCAAAATGGATCACAGATCTAAATATAAGGGCTGAAACTATAAAACTCTAAGAAGAAAACAGAGATGTAACTTTGCACGACCTTGGATTAGGCAACAGCTCCTTCAGTATGACACCAAAGGCAAAGCCACAGACATCTTTTCATTTGGCAAGTTGGACATCCAACTTTAAATTTAAATCTTTTGGGCAACAAAGGGCTCTATCCAGAAAGTGAATGGGAGAAACATTTGCAAATCACATATCTGATAAGAGTCTATTTTCCAGAATATATGAATAAGTTTTAGAAGCCCACAGCCAAAATACAATCAACTGAATTAAAAAACGGGCAAAGGGCTTGAATAGACATTCCTCCAAAGCAGAGGTACAAAGGGCCAAGAAGCACATGAAAAGATGTCTTAGTCTGTTTTCTGTTGCCATAATTGAATACCCGACACTGAACAATTTATAAAGAAAAGAAATTTATTTCTTACCGTTCTGGGGACTGGGAAGTGCCCCGGCATCTGGCGATGGCAGAGGGTATCACATGGCGAGAGGGCAAGAGCGTGTATGTCGTTTCAGGCCTCTCTTCCTATTCTTATAAAGCCACCAGTCACATCATGGGAGTCTCACCCCGATGACCTTATCTAATTCCAATTACCGTCTCAAAGGCTGCGCCTCCCATCAACATGTGAATTTGGGGATTAAGTTTCCAAGACACACAATTTGGGGGACACACTCAAACCACAGCAACATCATTAGCCATTTGGGAAATACAAATGAAAACCACCATGAGCTAGCACTTCACACCCACTAGGATGGCTATTGTAAACAAAACAAAATGAGGCAAAGAGAAAGCAAGTTTTGATGAGGCCGTGAAGAAATTGGGACTCTCATGCACTACTGTTGGGAATGCGAAAGATTACAGCTGCTGTGGAAATCAGTTTGGTGGTTCCTCAATAAGTTAAACAGAACTACCACATGAGCCAGCAGTTTGACTCCTAGAAATAGACCCAAAAGAACTGAAAACAGATATTCAGAGAAAAACTTGTACACAGATGGTCATGGCAGTGCTATTCACAATAGCCAGAAGGGGGAAATAACCTGTCCATCAACTGACCAGTGGGTAAACAAAATGTGGCCTCCTAGTTATACAACAGAATCGTACTCAGTCATTCAAAGGAAGGAAGTACTGATTCATGCCTCTACATGGATGAACCCTGATGAAACCATTACGCTAAGTGAAAGCAGCCAGACACACAAGGCCTCACATTTGGTCGTATAATTCCATGTATAGGAAATCTCCAGAACAGGCTAACCTCTATGGACAGAAAGCAGATTGACTAGTGGTTGCCAGGGACTATCTGGAACGTGTGTATGGGCGGGGGGAGGGGGTGTGTGTGGGAGGGTGTGGGGGTTGGTAGTGGTGGTGTGGAAGGAGGCGTGTGGCAAGTGACTGCTTATAGGTACAGGGGTTTCGGTTTCTTTTTGGGGTGTTGAAAACGTTTTGGAACCAGGTGGTTGTGATGGATGTGCAACATTGTGAAGGCGTGGTACCCATCCTCCCCTCGCCCACCCCTTTGTCTTTCCCACAATGTTCCCATCCAGTAGAAAGGGAGAGTTCCCACTGGCAAAGAGAGGGTCACGAGCGCGATTTCCCCTGCCCCGCCCCACCCCACCCCCACGGCCCTCCAGCCACTTCTAGTCCAGGCCTGCTCCCTCGAGGCCAATGGGAAAGCGACGAGGTCGCCTGACGGACGTGTGTCCCTTCTGAGGGGCCGTCACCACATGCGTGCCCGTCACCGGATGTGCGTGCCCATTGGTCTCGGCTCCCTAGCCAATGAGGGGCTGGGCCCTGGTCGCTAGGATACACAGTACTGGACGCGGTAACTGTCATCTTGAGAGTTGGCCAAGCTCTCTAGGCCGAGCCGAGATAGCACACTCAACGCCCAGCATGCCGAGGAGGAGGAGCCATCGAGGGTCCTCCGGTGCTGGTGGCCGGGGGCGGACCTGCTCTCGCACCGTCCGAGCGGAGCTTTCGTTTTCGGTGAGCCAGGTGGAGCGCAGTCTACGGGAGGGCCACTACGCTCAGCGCCTGAGTCGCACGGCGCCGGTCTACCTCGCTGCGGTTATTGAGTACCTGACGGCCAAGGTCCTGGAGCTGGCGGGCAACGAGGCCCAGAACAACGGAGAGAGGAACATCACTCCCCTGCTGCTGGACATGGTGGTTCACAACAACAGGCTGCTGAGCACCCTTTTCGACACAACCACCATCTCTCAAGTGGCCCCCGGCGGGGACTAGCTTCTGACACCCGGCCCCTGGGACCTGGCAGGTCCACTCGTCCACCCACCTCGCCCCCAAACTCCCCGACCCCAAATCCCCCGGCCTGAACCCCCGGCCTTAAACACCCTCCCCCCACAACCCGGGCCCCAAAATCTTGGGCCTTCATTAATTCTGTCAATAAAGTGTTTAAAGGAACCCACCTGCCTGCTTCAGTCACTTTGCCTTGGGGTGGGGGTGGGGGTGGGGGGGGCGGTGAGATGGGTCGGGGGGGTTGTGAGACCTCCACAGCTGGAGGGATGGAGAGGTGGTGGGGGTCTGGGGTTGGGTGGGAGTCAGGGATGGCACAGAGGAGCAGTCTCTCCCGGTGACAGTGCAGGGGAGTGGCCCTGGGTGGGAAGGGGACACCCCCGCTGGTTCTGAGCAAGTCAGGGCCTGCCCGGGAAAGTCCTCAGCATGATGGTGTTCGTTGGGGCCGGTGGGCCTCAAGACCATGACTGCAGTGTTGCGACAGGACGGACTTCTAAGGCAACCGGGGTGGGGACGGAGAGGTGGACCCGGCGCTTGGCAAGGGGCCCTGGACGGGAAGATGGAGGAGTGAGTAGTGGGGGGAAAACAGTCCAGAAATGCACAGACATGGAATTAGCGTCACGAGTTTAGTTTGGGTCATGTTGAGATGGAGAGGCTGTGGGATGCCTGTAGCAACCTAGACCACTTGCATTGCAGCCGAGCTAGCAGCAGCTGGTGCCCCGCCAGGCCCCGCGTACCTTCCCAGGGTCTTGGATCCGCATCCCCGAGACCCTCGATTTGCATACGCCGCTCACAGCCCGGCCAGGCCCCGCCTCCGATCCCGGCCAGGCCCCGCCTCCGATCCCGCTCTTTGCATATCACCAGGGCAAGGGGTAGGCTCGGGCTGGGGAGCGGGCGCGGGCACGGGCACGCCGGCAGCCCGCCGAGGGGGACGCAGGGCACGTCGCCCCGCCCTGCCCGCCCGCCCGCTGCGGCAGCGCGTCCGGAAGCGCTTGGGGCGGCGAGCATGGCGGCAGCGGCGGCAGGCCTGGGCGGCGGCGCCGGCCCGGGACCCGAGGCCGGGGACTTCCTGGCCCGCTACCGGCTGGTATCGAACAAGCTGAAGAAGCGGTTCCTGCGGAAGCCGAACGTGGCGGAGGCCGGCGAGCAGTTCGGACAGCTGGGCCGGGAGCTGCGCGCCCAGGAGTGTCTGCCCTACGCGGCCTGGTGCCAGCTGGCGGTGGCGCGCTGCCAGCAGGCGCTCTTCCACGGGCCCGGGGAGGCGCTGGCCCTCACCGAGGCCGCCCGCCTCTTCCTGCGGCAGGAGCGCGACGCGCGCCAGCGCCTGGTCTGCCCCGCCGCCTACGGGGAGCCGCTGCAGGCCGCCGCCAGCGCCCTGGGCGCCGCGGTGCGTCTGCACCTGGAGCTGGGCCAGCCGGCCGCCGCCGCCGCCCTCTGCCTCGAGCTGGCCGCCGCCCTGCGCGACCTGGGCCAGCCGGCCGCCGCCGCCGGTCACTTCCAGCGCGCCGCCCAGCTCCAGCTGCCCCAGCTGCCCCTGGCCGCGCTGCAGGCGCTTGGCGAGGCCGCCTCCTGCCAGCTGCTGGCGCGCGACTACACTGGCGCCCTGGCGGTCTTCACGCGCATGCAGCGCCTGGCGCGGGAGCACGGCAGCCACCCGGTGCAGTCACTGCCGCCGCCCCCGCCGCCGGGACCCCAGCCCGGGCCCGGGCCCGGGGCGACGCCCGCCCTACCGGCCGCGCTGCTTCCTCCGAACTCCGGCTCGGCGGCGCCCTCTCCCGCCGCCCTGGGCGCCTTCTCGGACGTGCTGGTCCGCTGCGAGGTGTCCCGCGTGCTGCTGCTGCTGCTCCTGCAACCACCGCCCGCCAAGCTGCTGCCGGAGCACGCCCAGACCCTGGAGAAGTACTCCTGGGAGGCTTTTGACAGCCACGGGCAGGAGAGCAGCGGCCAGCTTCCCGAGGAGCTCTTTCTGCTGCTCCAGTCTTTGGTCATGGCTACCCACGAAAAGGACACGGAAGCCATCAAGTCGCTGCAGGTGGAGATGTGGCCACTGTTGCCTGCTGAGCAGAACCACCTCCTTCACCTCGTTCTGCAAGAAACCATCTCCCCCTCAGGACAGGGAGTCTGATCCATCCCGTTCACCCAATGACTTTTTGCCCAGGCCGGGACTTTTTGCGTCAGTCACGTTAACCAGATGACTTTGCCTGTTACCAAACCTCGCGCATCCACGTTTGCGTCTGGGGAGGAATAAAAAGACATCGTTACCGCTTCTGCGTTTTGTTATTCCTACTGCCGCCGTAGGAATTATTTCGTTGGCTGAACGTTACCAGCATCCCAAGAACACATTTTGATAGAATCAGAGTAGAGGACACGGTTGTCTTCTAAAAAGCCACGACATGAAAATGACAGTCCCTTTCGTCTCCTTCCTCCGCTGCTTCCACCCAACGCAGCCTCCTGCCTCCGCCTTTGTTTCATAGTGAGGATTTTATTTTGCACGGCGCCCTCCCTCTAAATACCTACCCTAGGTGATTTCATCCTGCCCCTCATTTCTTAACATATTCCTGTGTCTTTGTAATGGCCAAACTTCTCCTTCCACTCGTCCGCACGGTACGTCTTCATGGGAGTCATTTTATTCCTTACAGCTTCCTTGTAACCACAGCCCTAAATCCATGATAAAGCTACTCTTGTACTCCTCATGTGTGGTTTTGGTGTCCGTCGTTTATAAAATGTGACTCTCTTACCTACTTGTCAGGAGGCCAGAAGCAGAACCCTTTTGATGGTGACAACAAGAACTCTTCAGAATATAGCCTCTTTCTCAAACTTTCAACCCTGGGGAAATGCATCCTTTGGGCCGAAGTTGCACACAATACTGATCTTCGGGGCTGAGATGTAAGGACACAGTTTGGAGTAGGTGTTTTTGTTTTGCGTCTTTTTGCAGGGGAGAGGTGTGGAGGGTTGTCACTGTGAGTTGAGTGCCTCCAAATGGGTGGGACTTGTAGGGTGTTCTTTTCTGCTTCTATTTCTATTTCGACAGTGTGGAAGTAATGGGAAGCCCAGGAGAGGCCCATTCCACCATCATTCCTCTTTCTCTCACTTGGCTGCCAGGAAGGGTCCTACGGAGCCCTGAACGCCTAGCCCAAATTATTGTAAAAGTGGTTGAAGGGCTCATGCTCCTTTGCTCTTTGGCTCTTTCCTGGTATGCTCCTCTTAACCCGGGCTGCAGACCTGGCCGGCTGGCTTCTTGTCAGGTTTAGGAGTTATGGAGCATGACTGGTGACCAGTTTGGGATTTGGGCTTCAGGAGAAGCCTCCTCAGGCCGCTGGTCCAAACTCCTTGCATCAGGGAGGTGAGGGGAAAGGATAACCAGACAGTCAGGTAGTGGGTATCTGAGCATAATTCTAGGAAACACTAAAACTCCTCGTTTTCCATTTGCCTCATTCCATGAATGAGGGGCTCATTCATGTATCTCCCTCAGAAACTTAAGAGCAGTGATAACTGGGCCGAGGCCAGATTTCAGCATTTTTGAGAATTCCCTCGTAATGTATCACATCAATATCAAAAGTCAACACTGATTTCTAGCATGCCAAAAGCAAATACTTTCAGAGGACATGATTAGTTTGCTTTTTAACTTGAAAACAATTCCAAATTCACACTTAAAACAGTGTAAACCGTCAGAAATGGTGGCAGCGAAGCAGTGAACCCTTAAAGGCTGTTGGGGTTCCCCTTCTCCCCATTATGAGGTACTCCCAAAAGGAGAAATGTTGCTTATGAAAGAACATTTTATACGTGAATAGTACAAAGACAAAGACGTTTGAGAACCGCTACGCCGGAGGAAGGTGGTCAAGACTGAAATTAGTGTGTTAGGCAAGATCTGGTTCTTAGGTGCTGAGGATTCTGGTGCCGAGGATTCTGGTGCCAAGGATTAATGTTAACCGCGTAGGCGTCTCTACCACCGTTAGAGGAGACCAGCAGCCCACAGACTCTTTCTGTCAAGGGCTGGATAGAAATGTATTAGTCTTTACAGACCACAGATGGTCTCTGTTGCACAGTCTTCTTTGTTTCTTTGTATGTTTGTCTTTGCAATCCTTTAAACGTGCAAAAACTATTCTTAACTCACAGTCCGTACAAAAGCAGGCTATGGGCCAAATTCTGGGGCTATAGTTTGCCCACCCCTGAATTAGAACCCAGAACATAGTAGTTGCTCAGTAACTGTTTAATTTTTTTATTTCAATAACTTTTGGCTTACAAGTGGTTTTTGGTTAAATAGATGAATTATATAGTGGTAAATTCTGAGATTTTAGTGCACCCATCACCCGAGTAGTGTACATTGTACCCAATATGTAGTTTTTTTATCCCACACCCTCACACTCTTCCCCCTTCTGTGTCTCCAAAGTCCGTTATATCACTCTGTATGTCTTTGCATTCTCATAGCTTAGCTCCCACTTACAGGTGAGAACATAGGGTAATTTGGTCTTCCATTCCTGAGTTACTTCACTTAGAATAATGGCCTCCAGCTCCATCCAAGTTGCTGCAAATGACATTATTCTGTTCCTCTTTATGGCTGAGTAGTTCTCCACGGTGTGTACATAGCACATTTTCTATATCTACTCATCGGTTGATTGGTGCTTAGGTTCGTTCTATATCTTTGCATTTGTGAATTGTGCTGAAATAAACATATGTGTGCACTTGTGTTTTTCATATAATGACTTCTTCTCCTTTGGGTAGATACCCAGTAGTGGGATTGCTGGATCGCATGGTAGATCTACTTTTAGTTCTTTAAGGCATCTCCATACTGTTTCCCATAGAGGTTATACATTCCCACCTAGCAGTGTATGCACCGTCCCTTTTCACCACATCCACGCCAACGTCTATTGCTTTTTGACTTTTTAATAATGGCCATTCTTGCAGGAGTAAGGTGGTATCTTATTGTGGTTTTAATGTGCGTTTCCCTGATGATTAGTGATGTTGAGTATTTTTTCATATATTTTGTGGCCATTTGTATATCTTTTGACGAATGTTTATTCATGTTATTTGCTTACTATTTGATGGGATTATTTTTATTTTTTCTTGCTGATTTGTTGCATTCGTTGTAGATTCTATATACTAGTCCTTTGTTGGCTGCATAATTTGCAAATATTTTCTCCCATTCTGTGGATTATCTGTTTACTCTGATGATTATTTCTTTTGCTGTGTATAGTGTTTTAGTTTAATTAGGTCCCATTTATTTTTGTTTCTGTTTCATTTGCTTTTGGGGTTTTTAGTCGTGAATTCTTTCTCTAGGCCAATATCCAGAGATGTTTTTCAAGGTTATCTTTTAGAATTTGTATGGTTTCAGGTGTTAAATTTAAGTCTTTGTTCCATCTTGAGTTGATTTTTGTATAAGGTGAAAAATAGGGATCCAGTTTCATTCTTCTACATGTGGGTAGCCAGTTTTCCTAGTACCATGTATTAAATAGAGTGTCCTTTCTCCAATTTATGTTTTTGTATGCTTTTTTTAGGATTAGTTTGTTGTTAAGTATTTGGTTTTATTTCTGGGTTCTCTATTCTGTCCCATTGTTCTATGTGCCTACTTTTATACCAGTTCCATACTGTTTTAGTAACTATAGCCTTGTATTATAAATTGAAGTCCAGTAATGTCATGCCTCCATATTTTTCTTTTTAATTATGATTGCTCTGGCTATTTGGGCTCTTTTTTGGTTCCATATGAATTTTAAGATTGTTTTTTCTAAATCTTTGAAAAACAATGTTAGCATTTTGATGGGAAATGCATTGAATCTGTAGATTCCTTTGGGCAGTATGGTCATTTTCACAATATTGATTCCTGAAATCCATGAGCATAGGATGTGTTTCCATTTGTTTGTGTCATCTATGATTTCTTTCACCAGTGTTTTGTAATTCTCCTGGTAGAGATTTTTCATCTCTTTGGTTAAGTATATTCCTAGGTATTAAATTTTTTGCAGCTGTTGTAAAAGAGATTGAGTTTTTAATTTGATTTTCAGCTTGGTAATTGTTGGTGTATAGTAGTGGTACCAATTTGTGTACATTGATTTTGTAACCTGAGACTTTACTGAACTTGTTTATCAAATCTAGGTGTCTTTTGGAGAAGTCTTCTAGGTATATGACCATATCATTAACAAACAGTGATAATTTGACTTTTTCTTTTTAAATTTGGATGGCCTTTATTTCTTTCTCTTGCTTGATTGCTCTGGGTAGGACTTCCAGTACTATGTTGAATAGAAGTGGTGAAAGTGGGCGTCCTTATCTTGTTCCAGTTCTCAGGGGGCATGCTTTCACCTTTTCCTATTCAGTTTGATATTGGCTGTGAGTTTGTCATATATAACTTTTTTTTAAAGACAAATCCCTTCTATGCCTATTTTGCTGGGGGGTTTTATCATAAACGATGCTGGATTTCATCAAATGCTTTTTGTGCATCTATTGGGATGATCATATGGTTTTTGTTTTTAATCCTGTTTCTGTTGTGTATCACATTTATTGTCTTGTGTATGTTAAACCTTCCCTGCATCCTTGGGATGAAACCCAGTTGATCATGGTGTATTGTATTTTTGATGTGCTATTGGATTTGTTTAGCTAGTATTTTGTTAAGGATTTTTCTATCTATGTTCATCAGGGATATTGGTCTGTAATTTTCTTTTTTTGTTATGTTCTTTCCTGGTTCTGGTATTAGAATGATACTGGCTTCCTAGAATAATTTAGGGAGGATCCCCTTTCTCTATCTTTTGCAATAGGTTCAGTGGGATTGGTACCAGTTCTTTGAATGTCTGGTAAAATTCAGCTGTGAATGTATCTGGACCTGAGCATTTTTGGTTGGCAATATTTTTTGTTATTACTGATTCAGTCTTTCTGCTTGTGATTGGTCTGTTTAGGGTTTCTATGTATTCCTTATTTTGAGACAGAGTTTCACTCTTGTTGCCTAGGCTGGAGTGCAATGGCACGATCTCAGCTCACTGCAACCTCCACCTCCCAGGTTCAATCAATTCTCCTGCCTCAGCCTCCCAAGTAGCTGGGATTACAGGCACCTGCCACTATGTCTCATTAATTTTTTTGTATTTTTAGTAGAGATGGGGTTTCACCATGTTGGCCAGGCTGGTCTTGAACTCCTGACCTCAGGTGATCTGCCTGCCTCGGCCTCCCAAAGTGCTGGGATTACAGGCATGAGCCACCGCTCCCATCCAGCTTCCAGTTTAATGGAATCGTTGTTGTGTCTCCTGATGGCAGCATTCCTCCCTCTGGGGCTAAGACTTCTAGGCCAGCAGAATGTAATGTTGCGGGAACAGGAAGCAAAAATTTTGCTTCACTAGGGGTGATGGTGAGTGGTGCCACTTCCACTTCCACCCCTTGATTCCTGGACCCATGAATCCTAGCTATGGGAGAAAGAGCACCATATATTGGACGCTGATTCAGAGCATACATGGCCTTCTGGAGAACTTTGCCCCAGCCCTGCGAAGTATTGTCACCTAGTTGATGTTGTAATTGTGACTTCAAAAGGCCATTCCACCATTCTATCAATCTACCTGCTTCAGGATGATGGGGGACATGGTAAGACCAGTGAATTCCATGAGCATGAGCCCGCTGCTACACTTCTTTAGCTGTAAAGTGAGTGCCTTGGTCAGAGACAATGCTGTGTGGAATACCGTGACGGTGGATAAGGCCTTCCGTGAGTCCACGGATGGTAGTCTTTGCAGAAGCATTGTGTGCCGGATAGGCAAACCCATATCCAGAGTGAGTGTCCATTCCAGTGAGGACAAACCTGCCCCTTCCATGATGGAAGAGGTCCAATATAATCAATCTGCCACCAGATAGCTCGCTGATCACCCCAAAGAATGGTGCCATATTGAGGGCTCAGTGTTGGTCTCTGTTGCTGGAAAATTGGGCATTCAGCAGTGGCCATGGCCAGGTCAGCCTTGATAAGTGGAAGTCCATGTTGCTGAAACCATGTGTAACCTCTATCCCTGGCACCATGGCCACTTTGTTCATGGGCCCACTGGGCGATGACGGGTGGCTGGGGAAAGAGGCTGAGGGGTGTCCACAGAACGGGTCATCCTATCCACTTGATTATTAAAATCCTCCTGTGCTGAGGTTACCCAGTGGTGAGCACTCACATTGGATGCAAATATCTTCATAGCTTTTGACCACTCAGAGAGGTCCATCCACATACTGCTTCCCCAAATTTCTTTGTCACCAATTTTCCAATTATGCTTCTTCCAAGACCCTGACCATCCAGCCAAACCATTGGCTATAGTCCATGAATCAGTATATAATCGCACTTCAGGCCACTTCTCCTGTCATGAAAAGTGCACAACCAGGTGCACTGCTCAAAGTTATGCCCACTGGGAAGATTTCCCTTCACCACTGTCCTTCAGGGATGTCCTAGAAAGGGGCTGTGGTGCTATAGCTGTCCACTTTTGGGTGGTGCCAGCATATTGTGCAGAACCATCTGTGAACCAAGCCCTAGTCTTCTCTTCCTCTATCAACTGCTCATAGGGAGCTCCCCATGAGGCCATAGGTGGAAGGTTGGGGGAGAGAAGGCAGGGTGGCAGGAGTAGAGACCGTGGACATTTGAGCCATTTCCTTATGTAACTTACTTGTGCCTTCAGGACTTGCTTGAGCCCGATCGCGTATATACCACTTCCATTTGTTGATGGAATGCTGCTGTGCATGACCCACTTCATGGCTAGATGGGTCAGAAAGCACCCAGTTCATGACAGGCAGTTCAGGTGGTATGGTGACTTGGTGACCCATAGTCAAACGTTCAGTTTCCACCAAAGCCCAGTAACAGGCCAAGAGCTGTCTCAAAAGGAGAGTAGCTATCTGCAGAACATGACAGGGCCTTGCTCCAAAATCCTAGAGGCCTCCAATGTGATTCACCTATGGGGGCCTGCCAAAGCCTTCAGACAGCAACCCTATCTGCCACTGACACCTCAAGCACCATTGGATCTGCTGGGTCATATGGCCCAAGTGACAGAGCATCTTGCACAGCAGCCTGGACCTGTTGCAGAGCCTTCTCCTGTTCTGGACCCCACTAAAAACTGGCAGCCTTTTGGGTCACTCGATAAATGGGCCAGAGTAACACACTTGAATGAGGAATGTGTTGCCTCCAAAATCCAAATAGGCCCACTGTTAGATCTGACATACAGCAATTACAGGACTCTTCAAAGATACAGGTGCTGCACTCACAAATCTATTTCTCAAGGCATTGGTCAAGGGTATATTTTTTGGACCCTCCAAGCTGGGATGAGTAGGTCTAAATTAACTAATTCACTCCACTGTCCCAATCTCCCTAAGCCTTTGGATCCCTTCCTCTACATTAAACCAAGGGAGATCAGGCATTTCAGCTCACTCACAGTGGGCTATCTTTTAATCCATATTTCAGGTAACCAAGCAAATAAACTATTAGAACCTTTTTTAACTACCCGAGCTGCAACATTAAATGCAGAGTCCCTACTTAGTGGGCCCAAATCCATAAATCCAGCCTGATCCAACTCTATGTTCCTTCCACCATTATCCCACACCCTTAATATCCATTCCCATGCCTGTTCTCCAGATTTCTGTTTATATAAATTAGAAAAGTCAAGCAGTTCTTTTTGAGTGTAGTGTTCCTCCTCATGGGTCACACTCTCAACCTCACCTCTAGAGGCCCACTGCGACTTTAGTCTAGAAGCAAACAGGGGTATTAGGGTTGGCTCCTGAGGAGAATCAACATTATCTTGCCTGGCAACTGCCTCAGGGGAGGCCATCAGTGTTGCCTCAGGCAGCACAGGGTTTATCTCTTCAGGCAAAGGTGGAAAGGCTGATGGCAGCGTGGGTTAGGGAGAGGATGTTGCCACTACTGGGGATGGGGAAGCTGTTTCTTCTGGCAAAAAAGTTTCATCAGAGTTCACATACTCAGTGTCCCCAGCTTTATCAGGGTCCTCCCACATGTCCCCATTCCAAGTCGCAGGGTCCCATTATTTTCCAATCAATGCCCTCACTTTAACAGTAGATGCCTGGTGAGGCTGTGCATGCACCTTTGGTTGCAGGTCAGCCACTCACGTGATAAGAGCTTGTGTCTGTTTTTCCACAATTTCAGCTCTTTCTCTACAAGAGATAACACTCTCACTCAGGGCAATCTTAGCAGATTTGAGGCTCAGTATCTGTTTCTGAAGCCAGGAGATAAAATCCATGAGTTCATTTTCTTTCATCATGTTGTCCGCTGAACTTAGGAGCAACCAACCGGCTTCATTATATTCCTTGGTCCCCCTTATAAGGTCAAAGGTATGATGTATAGAGTCACTAAACTCCTTGCCTCTCACAAGCGGTGAATCAGGAGGGTTAAATGCATTTATTTTGCATAACTCTCTAGTCTATGACAAGGACTATCAGTGTTCTCCATACTATTAGAATTAGATTCCTTAGCATTTTTGAGTCAATCGTATTAAGCAGCCAACTCTAGAAACCCCAAAACCAAAGAAAGAACTCCATCCTTAATATTCTCTTCCTCTAGAACCACTCCTTTTACCAAAATCTGTCAGGGTTCTCTAGAGGGACAGAACTAATTATATATATAATAAGTTTATTAAGTATTAATTCACACAATCACAGGGTCCTACAATAGGCTGTCTGCAAGTGGAGGAGCAAGGAGAGCCAGTCTCAGTCCTGAAACTGAAGAACCTGGCGTCCAATGTTCGAGGGCAGGAAGCATCCAGCATGGGAGAAAGCTGTAGGCTGGGAGGCTAGACAATTCTCATTTTTTTTCCACATTTTTCTGCCTGCTTTATATTCTAGCCATGCTGGCAGCTGATAGATGGTGCCCACCCAGATTATGGGTGGGTCTGCCTTTCCCAGCCCACTGACTCAAATGTTAATCTCCTTTGGCAACACCCACACAGACACACCCAGGATCAATACTTTGCATGCTTCAATCCAGTCAAGTGGACAATCAGTATTAACCATCACATAGGCTAACTAAAAAATGAGAGAATACTCAAATAAATGAAATCAGAAATGAAAGAGGAGATATTACAACTAATCACACAGAAATACAAAGGATCATAAGAGACTATAAGAAACAATTATATTTCAACAAATTGGATAATCTAGAAAAAAATTGATAAATTCTTAGAAACATATAACCAACCAAGATTGAATCATGAAGAAGTTGAAAATCTGAATGTACCAATAATGAATTAAGAAATTGAGTCACTATCCCTAGGCATAACCATTCAGGACATAGGCATGGGCAAGGACTTCATGTCTAAAACACCAAAAGCAAAGGCAACAAAAGCCAAAATTGACAAATGGGATCTAATTAAACTAAAGAGCTTCTGCACTGCAAAAGAAACTACCATCAGAGTGAACAGGCAACCTACAAAATGGGAGAAAATTTTCGCAACCTACTCATCTGACAAAGGGCTAATATCCAGAATCTACAATGAACTCAAACAAATTTACAAGAAAAAAACAAACAACCCCATCAAAAAGTGGGCAAAGGACATGAACAGACACTTCTCAAAAGAAGACATTTATGCAGCCAAAAAACACATGAAAAAATGCTCACCATCACTGGCCATCAGAGAAATGCAAATCAAAACCACAATGAGATACCATCTCACACCAGTTAGAATGGCAATCATTAAAAAGTCAGGAAACAACAGGTGCTGGAGAGGATGTGGAGAAACAGAAACACTTTTACACTGTTGGTGGGACTGTAAACTAGTTCAACCCTTGTGGAAGTCAGTGTGGCGATTCCTCAGGGATCTAGAACCAGAAATACCATTTGACCCAGCTATCCCATTACTGGGTATATACCCAAAGGACTATAAATCATGCTGCTATAAAGACACATGCACACATATGTTTATTGTGGCACTATTCACAATAGCAAAGACTTGGAACCAACCCAAATGTCCATCAATGATAGACTGGATTAAGAAAATGTGGCACATATACACCATGGAATGCTATGCAGCCATAAAAAATGATGAGTTCATGTCCTTTGTAGGGACATGGATGAAATTGGAAATCATCATTCTCAGTAAACTATTGCAAGGACAAAAAACCAAATACCGCATGTTCTCACTCATAGGTGGGAATTGAACAATGAGAACACATGGACACAGGAAGGGGAACATCACACTCTGGGGACCGTTGTGGGGTGGGAGGAGGGGGAGGGATAGCATTAGGAGTTATACCTAATGTTAAATGAGTTAATGGGTGCAGCACACCAGCATGGCACATGTATACATATGCAACTAACCTGCACATTGTGCACATGTACCCTAAAACTTAAAGTATAATAATAATAAAAAATATAAAAAAAAGAAATTGAGTCACTAATCACTAGTCTCCCATCAAAGAAAACACCAGGACCAGATAGCTTCACCCCGAATTCTACCAAACATTTAAAGATTAGCTAATAGCAATTTTTCTCAAACTCTTCCAAAAAAATCAAAGAGGAAGGAATATGTTCAAACCCATTTTCTAAGGCCAGCATCACCCTGATACCAAAACCTATCAGAGACACACAAAAAAAACAAAACTTCAGGTCAATATCTTTGGTGAACATTGATGCAAAAATCCTCAACAAAATACTTCAAACCAAACCCAGAAATACATCAAGAAGTTAATCCATCAAGTAGGCTTTATCCTTGGGATGCAAGGTTAATTCAACAGATACAAATCAACAAATGTGATTCATCACATAAACAGAACTAAAGACAAGAACCACATGATTATCTCAATAGATGCAGAAAAGGCTTTTGATAAAATTCAACACCCTTTATGTTAAAAAGAAACTATCAATAAACTAGGTATTGAAGGAAAATATCTCAAAATAATATCCATCTATGACAAACCCACAGCCAACATTATACTGAATGGGCAAAAGGTGAAAACATTCCCCTTGAGAAACTGGCAGAAGACAAGGATGCCCTCTCTCACCACTCCTATTCACATAGTATTGGAAGTCCTGGCCAGAGCAATCAGGCAGGAGAAAGAAAGAAAGAAATAAAATTGGAAGAGAGGAAGTCAAACTATCCCTGTTGGTAGACGACATGGTTCTATATCTAGAAAACCTCACAGTCTCAGCCCCAAAGCTCCTTCAGGTGATAACTTCAGCAAAGTATCAGGATTCGAAATCAATGTACAAAAATCCCTAGCATTCCTATATACTAACAGCAGCCAAGCCAAGAGCCAAATCAGGAATACAAACCCATTCACAGTTGCCACAAAAAGAATAAAATACCTAGGGATACAGCTAACTAGGGAGGTGAAAAGAGTTCTACAATGAGAATTACAAAACACTGCTCAAAGAAATCAGATATGACACAAACAAAACATTGAAAAACATTCCATGCTCATAGATAGGAGGAATCAATATCGTTAAAATGGCCATACTGCTCAAAGCAATTTATAAATTCAATGCTATTCTTATCAAACTACCAATGACATTCTCCACAGAACTAGAAAAAAACTGTTATAAAATTCACGTGGAATAAAAAAGGAGCCCAAATAGCCAAGGCAATCCTAAGCAAAAATAACAAAGCTAGAGGCATCACGTTACCTGACTTCAAACTATATTGTACGGCTACAGTAACCAAAACAGCATAGTACTGGTACAAAAACAGACACATAGACAAATGGAACAGAATAGAGAGCCCAGAAATAAGGTCACACACCTACAATCATCTGATCTTTGACAAACCTGACAAAAACAAGCAACAGGGAAATGATTTCCTATTCAATAAATGGTGTTAAGATAACTGGCTAACCATATGCAAAAGATTGAAACTGAACCCCTTCCTTACACCATACACAAAAAATAACTCAAGATGGATTAAAGACATAAATGTAAAACCCCAAACTATGAAAACCCTGGAATACAACCTAGGCAATATCATCCTGGACATAGGAACTGGCAAGATTTCATGATGAAGACAGCCAAAGCAATGGCGAAAAAAAGCAGAAAATTGACAAATGGGATCTAATTAAACTAAAGAGCTTCTGCACAGCAAAAGAAACTATCAACAGAGTAAACAGACAACTTAAAGAATGGGAGAAAATATTTGCAAACTATGCATCTGGCAAAGGTCTAATATCCAACATCTATAAGGAACTTAAGCAGATTTACAAGAAAAAAAATGCCATAATAAAGTGGGCAAAGGACATGAATGGACACTTTTCAAAAGATGATATATGCAGGGAGCCGAAGGCCCTGTGGGACGTGACCAACTCAGCATTCCACTGGAGGCTATATGATCAAACAGCAAACTGTTTATGATGAATGCAGGATGTGGGCAAACTCATGACTGCTCCCACTGCCAGAAGGTTTGCTGAGGGCAATCCTTCCTGGCGTGAGCTCCTTGAGGTTATCTACCGGGACATCTAGAGAATGCAGTCTTGCAAGCCTACTCTGGACCGAGCAGCTGACCCCTTCCTTCCATCCCCCCTTCTCACTATCTCTTTTGCCTAATAAATACAGAGGGCTATGTAAAGCTCAGGGCCCTTGTCCACTAGAGGCAAGGTGCCCCCTGACCCCTTCTTCCAAAAATACTCTTTTGTTTTTGTCTTTTATTCCTGCATTTGCCCCCTTTGTTCAGTCCCCCTAGTTCTGTGCGAGTTACAGACATACATGCAGCCAACAAGCATATTTTAAAAAGCTCAATATCACTGATCATTACAGAAATGCAAGTCAAAACCATGAGATATAATACCATCTCACCCCAGTAAGAATGGCTATAATTTAAAAGTCAAAAAATACCAGATGCTGGTGAGATTGCAGAGAAAAGGGAACCCTTATACACTATTGGTGAGAGTGTAAATTACTTCAACCATTGTGGAAAACAGTGTGGTGATTCTTCAAAGGGCTAAAAACAGAACTACCATTCAACCCAGCAATCCTAGTACTGGGTATATACCCAAAGGAATATAAATCACTCTACCCTAAAGACACAGGCATGTGTATATTCATTGCAGCACTGTTCACAATAGCAAAGACAGGAAATCAATCTAAATGCCCATCAATGGCAGATTGGATAAAGAAAATGTGGTACTTATCCACCATGGAATACTATGCAGTCATAAAAAAGAACGAGAGCATGTCCTTTGCAGGAACATGGATAGAGTTGGAGGCCATTATCCTTAGTAAACTAATGCAGAAACACAAAACCAAATACTGCTTATTCTCATGTATGAGAGCAAAATGATGGAAAGGCATGGACACAAAGAGGGGAACAACAGACACTGGGACCCACTTGAAAGTGGAGGGTGGGAGGAGGGAGAGCATCAGAAAAAAATAACTACTAGGTACTAGGCTTAGTATCTGAGTTACAAAATAATCTGTACAACAAACCTCTGTGACATGAGTTTGCCTACATAACAGGCACATGTATCTCTGAACCTAAAATAAAAGTTATTTAAAAACAGAAAAGAAGACTGCAGGGCAATATAACTGATGAATATAGGTGCAAAAATCCTAAACAAAATACTACCAAACCATATTTACCAGTACATTAAAAGGATTTTTCACCATGATCAAGTGGGATTTATTCTGGGGACGTAAGGTTGGTTCAATATATGCAAATCAATAAATGTGATTCACCATATTAATAGAATAAAGGACAAAAAGCACAGGATCATCTCAATAAATGCAGCAAAATCATTTCACAAAATTCAACATTTTTTATGATTAAAAACTCTCCACAAATAAAATGAATGTTTCTCAACACAATAAACGCCAGCCATGTATAAGAAGCCCACAGCTAAAATTATACTAAATGGCAAAAACTTAAAGGCTCTTTCTCTAAGATCAGGAACAAGACAAGAATGCTCATTCTCACCACTTCTGTTCAACATAGTACTGGAAGTCCTAGCCATAGCAATTAGACAAGAGAAAGAAATAAAATTCATGAAAATACAAAAGGATAAAGTGAAGCTGTCCATGTTTGTTAATTACTTCTTCTTCTTCTTCTTCTTATTATTATTATTTTGAGACGGAGTCTCACTCTGTCACCCAGGCTGGAGTGCAGTGGTGCAATCTCGCCTCACTGCAACCTCCACCTCCCAGGTTCAAGCGATTCTCCTGCCTCAGCCTCCAGAGTAGCTGGTACTACAGGCATGTGCCACCACGCCCAGCTAATTTTTTTTTTGTATTTTTAGTAGAGACAGGGTTTCACCATGTTGACCACGATGGTCTGTATCTCTTGACCTCGTGATCCGCCCACCTCGGCCTCCCAGAGTGCTGGGATTACAGGCATAAGCCACCATGCCCGGCCTACATAATATTATATATAGAAAACCCTGCAGACTGTGCCAGAAAACTATTAAAATTGATAAGGAAGTTCAATGAAGTTCCTGATACAAAATCAATTTACAAAATTCAGTAGCATTTCTATACACTAAAAACAAACTGTCTGAAAAAGAAATTAAGAAAACAATCTCATTTACAATAGCAAAAAAATAATACATGAGTAAATTTAACCAAGTATACAGAGTTAAATATCTGTATACCAAAAATGATAAAATATTTATGAAAGAAATTAAAGATGACATAAGTGGAAAGATATCCTGTGTTCACAGAGTGAAATAATTACTACTGTTAAAATCTCCATACTACCCAAAATGACTTACAGATTCAATGCAATCCTTATCAAAATTCCAAGTCATTCTTCATAGAAATAGAAAAAGAAACTAAAATTTTTATGGAACCAAAAATGACACCTAACAGCCAAAGCAATCTTTACAAAAAGAATAAAGCTAGAGGCATCCCACTATCAAATTTCAAAATACATTACAAATCTATAGTAATCAAAGCAGCATGGTACTGGCACAAATATAGACACATCAACCAATGGAATAGAATAGAGAGCCCAGAAATAAACTTACACAAGTATGGTCAATTGATTTTTGACAAAGGTGCCAAGAACACACATTGGAGAAAGGACAGTCCCTTCAGTAAATGGTGTTGGGAAATCTAGATATCAAAATACAGAAGAATATTAAAAATATATAATGAACTCAAACTACTTGGTAACAAGGAAACAAATAACCCTATTAAAAATGGGCAAAGTACCTGAACAGACATTTCTCAAAAGAAAGCATACAAATGGCCAATAGATACATGAAAACATGCTCAACATCTATAATCATCAGCAAAAATTCAAGTTAAAACCACAATGAGATATCACCTCACACCTGTTATTTTGGCTATTTTCAAAGAGACGAAAGATAATAAATGTTGGTGAGGATGTAGAGAAAAGGGAACACTTATACATTGTTGGTAGTATTATAAATTAGTACACCTATTTTGGAAAACAATATGGAGATTCCTTCAAAAATTAAAAATAGAACTACCATATGATCCAGCAATCCCACTAGTGGATATATAGCCAAAGGAAATAATACTGAAGGGATGTCTGCACTCCCATGTTCATTGCAGCACTATCACAATAGCCAAGATATGAAATAAACCTGTTTCCATCAACAGATGTAATGGATTTTTAAAATGTGGTGTGTGTACACAGACACACACACATGCACACACACATATAGATACACACACACACACACACACACAATGTAATACTATTCAACCTTAACAGAAAATTTTGCCATTTGCAACAACACAGATAAACTTAGAGGACATTATGCTAAGTGAAATAAACCAGGCACAGAGACACAAATATTACATTATCTGACTTATATGTGCAATCTAAAACAGTCAAATTTATAGAAGTAAAGACTAGAATGGTAGTTGCCAGGGGCTGGAGTAGGGGAGTGGACAGGGAAAGGGGAGACATTGTTCAACAGGTACAAAGTTTCAGTTACATACAAGAAATAAGTTCTGGTGATCTATTGCACAGCACAGTAACTATAGTTGATAATAATGTATTGTATATTTTGAAATAGCTACAAGGGAGGATTTTAAATGTTCTCACTACTAAAAATGCTGATTATTATGAATTTATCATTCTACATTGTATACATGCATAAAATATATTGTACCCCATAAATATATATAATTATTATTTGTCAATTAAAAACAGATTACCTACTGAACTGTGCACTTTAGTTATTTTTGTTACATAAATTTACTTCAATTAAAAATTAAAATTAAATAAAAATTTTTAAATGAAGGAGAAATTTTAAAACTTTGAATCAAATAATTTGGTACCCAATATATCCTTTCATGGTGTAAAAATGAAAAATGGCCCAGGGAAAAGAAATTAAGGCTGCGGGTCTTCCACAGATATCTGTAAGATTTGAGGTACCTAAAATTAAGTGGAGAGAAAGAGAATGTGTTTTAGCAATAATTGTGGGTGTAGCTGTTCATACATGAATCTGACCAGAGCAAAATAGCTAAAACTTTGGAATAAATTGAGGGAGACATACTGTCAAAATAAAAATAAGTCTGGACTAATAGAAAATATGATGGTTGTATACTTAAAATAATCCTTTGGCCTCTAAACTTTTATGGGTGAGAAACAGGCCCAGCAGCACCTAAAATTGGAATATTTCATATAGTACCAAAGAGGATAATAGAAAAGGAAAGATTTTCTGTAGGAGAGTTCCAAGAGTCATAAATAACAATAGGCTGGGAGAGATACTCTCAAGGAACAGAACAAGAGCCTAATTAAGGAATATTTCCCACCTTCAGTCATTTTCAGTTCAAATGTCTCTGTATCAAAAGGAGTCCCATCTGGACTTGATGACATTACCACATATCACCTAGAAATCTTAGACTTTTGAGCTCTAAACAATGACTGATTAGTAATTTTTGACTTATTGATCCTTTGACATGGGCAATTGTATTGTGTATGTTTAATATTTGGTGACTAGAGGACAGCTCACAGTAAATGCTTTCACTCTTTATCAAATATTCCAGCTTTTCAACACAAGGTGCTACTTTCCATAGAAGAATTATACATCTCTTTTTTATTAAACCCAGGAGTGGTCATGTGACCTGCCTATGAATGAAATGCTTAACAGATATTTACTGTGCACCTAAGATTGCTAGGTGCTTTACTTCTGGTGACACAACTATAAAGATAAATAAATTCCTTGCATTGAGAAAGCATATGATCTTCCCAATAGAGAGATGTATGAAACCGAGACTTCTTGCCCTGCTCACTAAGACTCACAGCAGTATTTGTATAAGAAACACAAACATGTTTTGAATAAAGGTTTGAAAAGTAAATCTTTAATGAAGTCCTACAGAAGCATAGGAATAGTTGTAGTGTGAAGGAATTATACTGAAGAAGGGAAAAGGAATTTTTTTAAAAAATGCTGCTTTGGTCTACAAATACCCTTTCAACTTTAGGAAATGAAAGTAAAGAATATTACCTTTTTAGAAACATATTTAGGTATTGAACTATGCTTCTTAGACATGACACTGCTCACAGCCTAAAGCACATCAGCTTTACAAGTGTTAAAACACAGAAAAATATTTCTTTTAAGTCAATTTAGATGTCTCTCATTCTAAAGCTCCACTCATTACCACAGCTGCGGTCTCAAGTAGCTCTATGCTTTATCTTAGAAGGTAATTGTGATGAAAATATTTAAGTTTTTGTTCCTGCACCGTCAAAATTAGAATACAAAATGCAAATGTGTGTGTAAAGTGGGAATTTTCCTGTCACAGAACTGCTATTGAGGACAATAGGACCAAGTAACTCTACATTAAAGAGAGGTATTTGAGGCCAGGCGCGGTGGCTCACGCCTGTAATCCCAGCACTTTGGGAGGCTGAGACGGGTGGATCACGAGGTCACGAGATCGAGACCATCCTGGCTAACACGGTGAAACCGCGTCTCTACAAAAAATACAAAAAATTAGCCGGGTGCGGTGGCGTGCGCCTGTAGTCCCAGCTACTCGGGAGGCTGAGGCAGGAGAATGGCGTGGACCCGGGAGGCAGAGCTTGCAGTGAGCCGAGATCGTGCCACTGCACTCCAGCATGGGCGACAGAGCGAGACTCCGTCTCAAACAAACAAACAAAAAAAAAGGTATTTGACCATCCATCTGAGAAGGACTTACTAAGAGCTGATTCCAAAACAGTTTTGTGACTTCTAGCCTACCATCATCCACCTCTAGGCTGTACAAAAGCATGTGAAAGTGCTTGAGGAAAGAGGCTAGTAGCACAATTTTTTTAAGGGTCTTCTATCAAGTGATGGGGTGTGGAATGCTGTTTCCCCTCTCTGGTTAAGTTATCTCCACAACTCTCTCCCTTTTCAAATGAGGAAAATTTTAACCTCATAAAGCATGGATGTGTTTGCCAAGAGGAAAGATTTACTTCTCACTCCCAGTCCTACACCACTCTTACAGGATCTTTGCTGAGAAGAAAAAATGTATAGGCCTTTCCTGTGCTATTACTGAAGTAAAACATGTAAGAAAGTTCTTGGGTGAAATTTATCTGTATCTCCTGAAGTTTGAAGGGCACCGATATTGGTAACTGACTTTTCCTAGGAAATTCCAAACATAAGAAGCCAGCTGGTGCTGTTTGGAATAACAAAGTACAGAGATGAAGCTGGTAAGAAGAAGCTTTCACTGTCCAAGTTTGGTGGAAAAATATGGCATATTACTTCCCTTGGGTGAGATCAGACATCAAAGAAGGTAGCTGGGTACATCTTGAGAGGATCCTTTCCTAGAGATCTTTCTGTTGAAGTGAGGTGAACCCCAGAAAAAAGAGGCTATGTGGGTTCTACTATAAGTTCATAAAGGGTAGGAAAAAGAGTACATCAAAGAGCAGTGCAGTATTGAAGGTCTCAAAAGAATGCACAAATGCACTCCAAAACGAAAACAGCCAACATTTTGCCATCTAGAGGGCATCCAGTGCCTTCTCCAGATTACAGTGGCACTATTCAATTAAAACCATTTTGCCTCCTTACTTTTCTCTTCTACTCCAATCTATCCCCAATTCTCAAAGGATCTAGAAGCAGTATAATGATTTGGAGGATAGAAATTATCAGAAACAGTATATAAAATGGCATTGTTTTGTATATTTACATAAATAGATTAAAATATGAGTATAGGACAAGATATAATGAAAATGACCATGTAAATTTGAAAAACCAAAGAGAATTCTAGAAATAAAAATATAACTTTTTTTAATTAAAACTCATCTGATCAGTTTGATGGCAGATCAGATACAGTTGAAATTAGAAAACTAAGATAGACCAAAAGACATTACTTGAAACTCAGCACAGAGACAAAAAATAAATACAAGAGATGGAGAACATGAAGGATAGAGCATAATGGTTTACTATATAATCAGAGGTGTAGAAGGAGGAAAGAGAAAAAACAGAGCAGAGGGAATATATGGTTATAAAGGCAGATATTTCCCAGAACTGATAGAAGACCAGTCCACAGATTCAGAAATTTCAATGAATCTCAATCAGGATGAATAAAAAGAAATTTACACTTAGACACAGCATTTAGAAATCAAGGGAATATTTTACATTGCTGGTGGGAATGTAAACTAGTACAACCATCATGGAAAACTGAGGAGATTCTTTAAGGAATCTCCTTAAAGAACTAAAAGTAGAACTACCATTTGATCCAGCAATCCCACTACTGGGATTCCTACCCAGAGGAAAAGAAGTAATTATACAAAAAAGATACTTGCACATGCATGTTTATAGCAGCACAATTCACAATTGCAAGAGTATGGAACCAGCCCAAATGCCCATCAATCAACCAGTGGATAAAGAAATTGTGGTGTATATACCACGGAATACTATTCAGCCATAAAAAGAAATGAAATAATGGCATTCACAGAAACCTGGATGGAATTGGAGACCACTATTCTAAGTGAAGTAACTCAGGAATGGAAAACCAAACATCGTATGTTATCACTCATAAGTGGAAGCTAAGCTATGAGGATGCAAAGGCATAAGAATGATACAATGGACTTTGGGGACTTGGGGGAAAGGGTGGGAGAGGGGTGAGGGATAAAAGACTACAAATTGGGTAAAATGTACACTGCTTGGGTAATGGGTGCACCCAAATCTCACAAATTACCACTAAAGAACTTATTCATGTAACCAAACATCACTTGTTCCCCCAAAACCTATGGGAATAAAAATTTAAATAAAAAAATAATCAAAGACAATCAAAGTAGCTTAATAAATGGAGAGAAAGGAAAGATCTTCCTTAAAAAGGAATTCCAACTGATAAATGTAGAAGGAATGATGAAATTGGAAAATCACTATTTTGCAACCAAAATAGGAATAATTGATTGAGGCAAGAATCATTAATGGTGAGTTAAAGTTTATTGAGGAATAAGACATTCGTATACAATTGTCTCTTGGTATACATGGGTGATTGGTTCCAGGATCTCCATGTATACCCAAATCCATGCATACTCAAGTATCACAGTCTGCACGTATATGAAACGTTGGCCCTCCATAAATGTGAGTTTTGCATCCCCCAAATACTGTATTTTTGATCTGGCTTTGATTGAAAAAAATCTATGTATAAGTGGACCCATGCAGTTCAAACCCTCATTGTTCAAGGGTCAACTGTAGTCTTAGAGTGTCTTCCTACAAGACACATGTTACTTACAAAATAAAAATTTGTTGCTTTACAGTGGGAAAAGCTGGAACACACCACCTTAATCAAGTTATCAAAGGTAACATCATCAGTAATGGGACAGATAAATATCAGGCTCACCTACTACAATACACTGAGTACACAATGTTACTTCTGTGTTATTTTCTTCCAGTAGTGCATAACATGCACCTAATCATAAGGAAACACCAGAAAAACCTGAACTGTGGGACATTCTACAAAATGACTGGTCTGTTCTTCAAAGTTGTCGAGGTCATAAGGAAAAGGAAAGATTGGGGAACCATTCCAGATTGAAAGAGACTAAAAAAATCATGAAAACTAAATGCAACATACAATCATGTATTAAATCCTGGATAAGAAAAATTATAAGGAGTCTTATTGAAACAATTGAAAAAAATTTGAAAAAGATCTGTGCATTAAGGGATAGTTTTATATCAGTATTAACTCCCAAATTTCAAGGGTTGTACTATAATAATGAATGGAAGATTGCTTGTATTTTTAGACACACACTGAGCTACTTAAGGATATTGAACATCATATCTATGACACATTATCAATGCATTCAGAAAAATGCTATTATATATATTAGCAATATAAAGAGAGATAGATGGTTATATGATATAATAATAAAGCAAATGTAGTAAAACAAAGTTTTTAATGGGAAATGTGGGTGAATTCTTTGTACTATTCTTGAAAGTTTTCTGTATGTTTGAAATTATTTCAAAATATGAAGTTTAAAAGCATTATGGGAACCTAGTTTTCTCAACTTTGGGAGGCCAAGGCAAGCAAATCACTTGAGGCCAGGAGTTTGAGACCAGCCCAGCCAACATGGCGAAACCCTGTCTCTACTAAAAACACAAAAAGTAGTTGGGTGTGATGGTGTGCACCTGTAGTCCCAGCTACTTGGGAGACTGAGGCAGGAGAATCACTTGAACCCAGGAGGCAGAGGCTGCAGTGAGCCAAGATTGCACCACTGCACTCCAGCCTGGATGACAGAGCAAGACTCTATCTCAAAAAAAAAAAAAAAAAATAGAAGAAAAGGAGAAGATACCAATTCTGAATGTGGAAAGCAATAGAATGGATAAAGATATAACAGGCAAATGCAAACTATGAAAATTTGATGTAACTATATTACATTGAATACAATAAACATTAGGGTAAGGGAATGTACTAAATATTAAAAAGGTCACTGCATAAGAATAAAAGGGTCAACACAGCAGGATGATATAACATTTATAAACCTTAGTCAAGTAAAAACGTAGCCTCGACATTTATGAATCAAAAATTTACAGGAATAAAAGAGAAATGCAAAAACTGAACATTATTACCTTCTTCAGTAATTGATAGAAGAAGCAATCATAAATTCAATAAATGTATGAATATTGGTTTAATACAATTAGTACTTTTGATCTAATGGTGACAAACAGAATACTACACCCACCTCCCAGACAAGGACTTCAAAATAGCTGTCTTGAGAAAGCTCAATGAACTTCAAGATAATGCAGAGAAGGAATTCAAAATTCTATTGGAGAAATTTAACAAAGAGATTGAAATAATTTTAACAAATCAAGCAGAAATTCTAGAGCTGAAAACTTCAACTGACAAATTTTTAAAAATGCACCAGGGTCTCTTTGCAGCAGAGTCAAACAAGCAGAAGAAAAAAATAGTGAGCTCAAAGACAGGCTATATGAAAACACACAGTCAGGGGCAAAAAAAGAATAAAAACAATGAAGCCTGCCTACAAGATCTAGAAAATAGCCTCAAAATAGCAAGTCTAAGAATTATTGACCTTAAACAGAATATAGAGAAACAGATGGGGTGTAAAGTTTATTCAAAGATATAGTAACAGAACTTTTGAAACCTAGAGAAAGATATAAATATCCAGGTATAAGAAAGTCAAAGAACACCAAGTAGACTCAGCCCAAATAAGACTACCTCAAGTTATATAATAATCAAAATCTCAAAGGTCAAGGAAAAAGTAAGGATCCCAAAGGTAGCAAGAAAAAAAGAAGGAAATAACATATAAGAGAGCTTCAATACATATCTGGCAGACTTCTCAGCAAAAACCATACAAGCCAGGAGGAAATAGGATAACGTATTCAAAGTGCTGAAGGAAAAAAAAAACTTCTAACCTGGAATATTATATCTAGCAAAATTATCCTACAAACATGATGAAGAAATAAAAACTTTTCTGCCAAACAAAAGCTGAGGTATTTTGACTTTATATCGTAGCCATTCTGACTGGTGTAAGATGGAATCTCATTGTAGTTTTGATTTGTATTTTTCTAATCATTAGTGATAATGAGCATTTTTTTTCATATGCTTGTCAGCCACATGTCAGCCATATGTCTTCTTTTGAGAAATGTCTGTTTGTGTTCTTTGCCCATTTTTAATGAGGTTATTTGTTTTTTACTTGATGATTTGTTTAAGTTCATTATGGATTCTGGATATAAGACCTTTGTCAGATGTACAGTTTGAGAATATTTTCTCCCATTTTGTAGTTTGTCTGTGTATTCTGTTGATAGTTTCTTTTGCTGTACACAAGCTCTTTAGTTTAATTAGGTCCCACTTGTCAATTTTTGTTTTTGTTGCAAATACTTTTGGGGACTTAGTCATAAATTCTTTGCCAAGGCCAATGTTCAGAATGATGTTTCCTAGGTTTTCTTCTAGGGTTTTTGTTGTTTTGGGTCTTACATTTAAGTCTTTAATCCATCTTGAGTTGAATTTTGTATATGGTGACAGGAAGGGGTCCAGTTTCAATCTTCTGTATATGGATAGCCTGTTATCCTGCACCATTTATTAAATAAGGACTCCTTTTCCCATTTTCATTGTCGAGTTTGTCAAAGATCAAGTTGTTGTAGGTGTGTGACCTTATTTCTAAGTTCTCTATCCTGTTTCATTGGTCTATGTGTCTGTTTTTGTGCCAGTACCATGCTGTTTTGGTTACTGTAGCCTTGTAGTATAGTTTCAGGTCAGGTAGTGTGATGCCTCCAGCTTTGTTCTTTTTGCTTAGGGTTACTTTGGTGATTCATGCTCTTTTTTGGTTGCATATGAATTTTAGGATAGCTTTTTTTCTAATTCTGTGAAAAATGATGTTGGCCATTTGCTAGGAATAGCATTGGATCTATAAATTTCTTTGGTCAGTATGGTCATTTTAACAACATTAATTATTTCAATCCATAAGCATGGGGGGTTTTACCATTATGTTTGTGTCATCTCTGATTTATCTCCGCAGTGTTTTATAGTTCTCCTTGTAGAGATATTTCACCTCATTGTTTAGATGTTGATATGGTTTGACTGTGTCTGCACCCAAATCTCATCTTAAATTGTAGCTCCCAAAATTCCTGTGTGTTATGAGAGGGACCCAGTGGGAGATAACTGAATCATGGGGGCAGTTTCTCCCATACTGTTATGCTGGTAGTGAATAAGTCTCATGAGATCTGATGGCTTTATAAAGGAAAACTCCTTTCACATGGTTCTCATTCTCTCTTTACCTGCTGCCATGTAAGATGTGACTTTCACCCTCCACCATGATTGTGAGGCCTCCCCAGCCACACGTAACTGTGAGTCCATGAAACCTCTTTTCCTTTATAAGTTACCCAGTCTTGGATATGTCTTTATCAGCAGAGTGAAATGGACTACTACAGTAATTTGGTAATGGTAGAGTGGGGTGCTGCTGTAAAGATACCTGAAAATGTAAAAGCAACTCTGGAACTGGGTAACAGGCAGAGGTTGGAAAAGTTTGGAGGGCTCAGAAGAAGACAGGAAAATGTGGGAAAGTTTGGAACTTCCTAGAGACTTGTTGAGTGGCTTTGACCAAAATGCTGATAATTACATGAATAATGAAATCCAGGCTGAGGTGGTCTCAGATGGAGATGAGGAAATTTTTGGGAACTGGAGTAAAGGTGACTCTTGCTATATTTTAGCAAAGAGACTGGTAGCTGAAATTTTGCCCCTGCCCTAGAGATCTGCGGAACTTTGAACTTGAGGTAGATGATTTAGGATATCTGGTGGAAGAAATTTCTAAGCAGCAAAGTATTCAAGGGGCAACTTGGGTGCTGTTAAAAACATTCAGTTTTATAAGGGAAGCAGAGCATAAAAGTTCAGAAAATTTGCAGCCTGACAATGTGATGGAAAAATAAAAACACACTTTCTGGGGACAAATTCAAGCCAGCTGCAGAAATTTGCACCAGTAATGAAAAGCCAAATGTTAATCACCCAGACAGTTGGGAAAATGTCTCCAGGGCACATTTGAGGTCTTCCTGGCAGCCCTTCTCATCACGGGCTCAGAAGCCTAGGAGGAAAAAATGTTTTCATGGGCTGGGCCCAGGGCCCCTCTGCTGTGTGCAGTCTTTGGACTTGGTGTCCTGCATCCCAGCTCCTCTAGCTGCGGCTAAAAGGGGCCAAGATACAGCTTAGGCTGTGGCTTTAGAGGGTGCAAGCCCCAAGCGTTGGCAGCTTCCATGTGGTGTTGAGCCTGTGAGTGCACAGAAGTCAATAATTGAGGTTTGGGAACCTCCACCTATATTTTAGAGAATGTGTGTAAATGCCTGGATATGCAGGCACAAGTTTGCTGCCGGGGTGGGACATTCATGGAGAATCTCTGCTAGGGCAGTGTGGAAGGAAAATGTCGGGTGGGAGCTCCCACACAGAGTCCCCATTGGGGCACTGTCCAGTAGAGCTGTGAGAATATGGCCACCATCCTCCAGCACCCAGAATGGTAGATCTACCAACAGCTTGTACCATGCACCTGGAAAAGCCACAGACAGTCAACACCAGCCTGTTAAAACAGCCAGGAGGGGAGCTATACACTGCAAAGCCACAGGGGCAGAACTATCCAAGTCCATGGGAACCCACCTCTTGCATCAGTGTGACCTGGATGTGAGACATGGAGTCAAAGGAGATCATTTTGGAGCTTTAAGATTTGACTGTCCCACTGGATTTTGGATTTGCAAGGGGCCTGTAGCCTCTTCATTTTGGCCAATTTCTCCCATTGGGAATAGATGTATTTACAGAATTCCTGTACACCCATTGTATCTAAAAAGTACCTAAATTGCTTTGATTTTACAAGCTCATAGGTGGAAGTGACTTGCCTTGCTCAGATGAGACTTTGGACTGTGGACTTTTGAGTCAATGCTGAAATGAGTTAAGACTTTCGGGGACTGTTGGGAAGGCATGATTGGTTTTGAAATGTGAGGACATGAGATTTGGGAGGGGACGGGGCAGAATGATATGGTTTGGCTGTGTCCCACCCAAATCTCATCTTGAATTGCGGGCTCCCATAATTCCCATGTGTTGTGGGAGGGACCTGGTGGGAGATAATTGAATCATGGGGGCAGTTTCCCCCATATTGTTCTCATGATAGTGATTAAGTCTCATGAGATCTGATGGCTTTATAAAGGAAAACCCCTTTCACTTGGTGCTCATTCTCTTTTTGCCTACTGCCATGTAAGATGTGCCTTTCACCTTCCACCATGATTATGAGGCCTTCCCAGCCACATGGAACTGTGAGTCCATTAAACCTCTTTTTCTTTATAAATTACCCAGTCTTGGGTATGTCTTTATCAGCAGTGTAAAAACGGACTAATACAGATGCATTCCTCCATATTTTATTTTTGGTGTGACTATTGTAAATGGGATTGCATTCTTAATTTGGTTCTGAGCTTGGGTGTTATTGGTGCACAGAAATATTACTGATTTTGGGCCAGGCGCGGTGGCTCATGCCTGTAATCCCAGCACTTTGGGAGGCCGAGGCAGGCAGATCACGAGGTCAGGAGATTGAGACCATCCTGGCTAACACAGTGAAACCCCATCTCTACTAAAAATACAAAAAAAAAAAATTAGCCAGGCGTGGTGGTGGGCGCCTGCAGTCCCAGCTACTCGGGAGGCTGAGGCAGGAGAATGGCATGAACCTGGGAGGTGGAGCTTGCAGTGAGCCAAGATTGCGCCACTGCACTCCAGCCTGGGCGACAGAGCCAGACTCCATCTAAAAAAAGTAGATGATGGAAACTACCTTTGAGAAAGCTCATATCTCTTAGTTTTGTTGACCTTTTCTATTGCTTTTCTAGTTTCTACTACTAAAAAAATCAAAGATAACAAGCGTTGGCAAGAATATAGAGAAAAGTGAACCCTTGTACATTTGTGGTGACAATGTAACCAATACAGCCATTATGGGCAATTGCATGGAGTTTCCTCAAAAATTTACAAATAGAACTACCATATGACCTAACAGTAGCAATCCCACTTCTAGATATAAGTTCTCTTATGTTTACTACTTGTACAGTGTCATTTGTCTGTTTCCAATTTTTTTTTAAAGTATGGTAAAAGCATGAAAATAGACAGATGGACCAATGAAAAAAATAGAAAGCCCAAAAATAAACCCATGCATATATGGTCAACTAATCTTTGACAAAAATCTCTAAGAACACATATTGGAGAAAAGATAGTCTTTTCAATAAATGGTATTGGAAACACTAGATATCCACTTGCAAAATGTGAAGTTGGATCCCTGTTGTATTACCATACACAAAAAATCAATTCAAAGATCTGAAACTGTAAAACTCCTAGAAGAAAACACGGAGGAAAGCTCTATAACATTGGTCTCAGCAATTATTTTTTGGATTTGGTGCCAAAAACATAGACAACAAAGGCAAAAATAAATGAGTGGTACTATATTAAACTAAAAAGTTTCTGCAAACAAACACTCAATCAAATGAAAAGGCCACATATGGAATGGGAGAAAATATTTGTAAGCCACATGTCCAATAAGGGGGTAATATCCAAATATATAAGGAACTCATACAACTCAATAGCAAATAATTAAATAAATAATAATAAAAAATAACCTGATTAAACAATGGGCAAAGGGCCTGAATAGATGTGATTCCATAGAAGACCTGCAAATTGCCAATAGGTATATGAAAAGATGCTCAATATCACTAATTATCAGGAAAATGCAAATCAAAACTAGAATGACATATCATCTCATACCTGTTGGAATGGCTATTATCAAAAAGTCAAAAGATAACCAATGTTGGTGAGGATCTGGAGAAAAGGAAACACTTGTACACTTTGGGGGGAATGTAAGTTGGTACAGCCACTATGGAAAACAGTATGAAGATGCCTCAAAAACTCAAAAATAGAACTACCATATATGATCCAGCAATCCCACTCCTGAGTGTATATCCAAAGGAAATAAAAATCAATATTTCAAAGAGATATCTGCACTGCCATGTTCATTTCAGTATTACTCACAATAGCCTAGATATGGAAACAACGTAAGTGTCCATCAACTGATAAATGGATAAAAAATGAAGTATTATTCAGTCATAAAAAGAAGGAAGTCCTACCATTGGCAACAACATGGCTGAACCTGGATGAAATTATGTGAAGTGAAATAAGCCAGATACAAAAAGACAAATACTACATGATCTCACTTATATGTGGAATCTAAAATATCAAACTCATAGAAACAGAGAGAAGGGTCCATTACCAGGTGGTGGGTGTGGTGGAAATAGGGAGACGTTGGTTAAGGGGTACAATTCATAAGATGAATAATTTGGAGATCTAAAGTGAGACATGGTGACTATAGTTAATATTGTATACTTGAAATTTGCTAAGAAAATAGACCTTAAATATTTTCATCATTCATGTAAAAGTAACGATGAATGTTCATTAGTTTGATTGTGGTAATCATTTCACAATGTACACATAGATCAAAACATTATGTTGTATACCTTAAATATATACAATATTTATCTGTCAATTATACCTCACTAAGCTGTAAAAAAGGAAAAGTATTTATGATAACAATGCCTCATCAAACAGTGAATTCCAATAAAGAGATACAATTTTTTTAAATCACCAAGTGGAAAATTAGGAGTTAAATAGTAGAATAACAACTGAAAGATTAATAGAAGGACTCAACAGGTTTGAGCTTCCAGAAGAAAGAGTCACTGAACTTGAAGCAGATTTGAAAAATACTATGTGATCTGAAGAATAAAGAGAGGAAAGAATGAAGATAAATTAACAGAGCTTCTGAAAAATGTGGCACACCAATAATAGCACCAATGGACATATAATGGGCATAACAGAAGATAGAAGAGAAAAATTGAGGCAGAAAAATGTATTCATATAAATAATGGATGAAATATCCCCAAATTGGATTTTTAAAACCATTAATATATGCATCCAAAAAGCTCAATGTATTACTGAAAGACATCCCCCTAAGATCAGGAACAAGACAAAGAGTCTGCTCCAGCCACTTCTATTCAACATTGTATTGAAAGTTCTGCTGTGGTAATTAGGAAAGAAAAAGAAATGAAAAGCATCCGGATTGGAAAGGAAGATGTAAAACTCTATGCACAGATGACATTATTTTCTATATGGAAAATTCTAATTAATACACACACACACACACACAAACTATTAAAGTTACTAAATGAGCTCAACAAGATTGCTGAATACAAGGTCAATGTAAAAAAATTGATTGTATTTCTATACCCTAGCAGTGACACCATAAAAATAAAATTAAGAAAAAATTCAATTACAATAGAATAATAATATAATACTTAGAAATTAATTTATCAAAAGAGGTACAAGAACTCCAAAAAGAAGAATAGTATACTCTGAAAACTACAAAAGATATTTTTGAAATAAATTAAAGACTTAAACAAATAGAGAGACATTCCACAGTCATGGATTGTAACACTTAGTATTTTTTAGATGGCAATAATCCTCAAACTGATCTACAGATTTCATACAATATTTTCAAAATCGTAGTTTGCTTTTTTTGCATAAATTAAAAAGCTGATCCTAAAATTCATGTGTAAATGCAAGGGACCACATTTAACCAAAACAATCTTGAAAAAGAAGAACTAAGTTGGAGGATTCATAGTTTCTGATTTCAAAAAATGCCACAAAGCAACAGTAATCAAGGCATTGCAGTACTGGCATAAAGATAAATGTATAGATCAATGGAATAGAATTAAGATTCAGGAAATAAGCCCACAGGTAATAAATAGTCTGACACCATTTTTGTTTGACTACTGACAGCTCTTAAGCCTTACTTTCCCTCTTCCCTTTCTGCCTCACATCTGGGGAGGCTGATAGGAAAGCTGGGGTACTCCCTCCTTTAATGCTGGCAGGAAGTCCAAATCATGTACCAGAACCCTCACCTAGGCCACACATCCTAACTGCCAGAAAAAATGGAAGTTATTCTCCTTACTCTGCTCTTTCAAGCCATCTTCAAACCTGCTTTGAAGCCACTTTGATCTTCCCAAGAAGACTTTATCGTGTGTAATAAACTTTTCATACCCTCTTGGTGTATGTGTGGCATCATTAGTCTCAACATACAAACCAAATTTTGAGTGGGGATCCATCCTGCATATTAACATGGCCACAAAACACCTTACGTTTATGGTCAATTAATTTTTGACAAGGGTGTTGAAATCATTCAATAGAGAAGGAATAATATTTTCAACAAATCATGCAGAAACATTTAGATATTCATGCAAAAAATAAAGTTGAACCCCTACTTCACAACATACACAAAAATTAACTCAAAATAGGCCATAGAACTAATTGTAACAGCTACAATTATAATCCTCTAAAAATTACAGTAAATTTTTGTGACCTTGGATTAGGCAATAGTTTCTTAGATATAACACCAAAGTATAAGCAATAACAAAAAATTAGATTAATTGAATTTCATCAAAATTTAAAACTTTTGTGCATCAAAAGATATCATCAAGAAAATAAAAAGACAACCCACAGAATGAGATAAAATATTTTCAAATCACATATCTAATAAGGGTCTTTTCCATAATTTATAAAGAGCTCTTAGAACTCAATAATAAAAAGACAACCCAATTGAAAAAATGGGCAAAGTATTTGAATACACATTTCTCCAAATAGACACGAATGACCAATAAGCACATGAAAAGATTCTCAACATCATTAGTCATCAGAGAGATTCAAATCAAACCATAATCAGATACTACTTCACACCCACAAGGATGGCTATAAGAAAAAGAAAATGGAAATAACAAGTGTTGGTAAAGATGTGGAGAAATTACAATCCTCATATATTGCTGGTGTGAATGTAAATAGTATGGCCATTGTGGAAAATAGTTTGATCATTCTTCAAAAAGTTAAAGTTAAACATAGAATTACTATATGACCTATCAATTGTACTCCTAATATATACTCAAAAGAATTGAAAGCAAGTGTTAAAAGAAAAACTACACAACTTTTACAGAAATTGTCCATAGCAACACCATTCATACTAACCAAAAAGCTGAAACAATATCCATCATCTGATGAATGGATAAATAAAATGTTTGCATATCCATACAATGGAATATTATTCAGCAATGTAAAGGGATTAAGTATTGACACGTTATGACAGAGATAAACCTTGAAAACGTGCTAAATGAAAGAAGTTGTTCACAAAAGACCAGATACTGTTTAATTCCATTTATATGAAATATATAAACTAGGTAAATCCATAGAGATACAAAGTAGATCAGTGGTTGCCAGGGGCTGTATGTAGGGGAGAATGTCAAGTGACTGCTAATATGTACAGGATTTTGTGGGGAGGTGATAAAGATGTTATAAAATGTGATTATGGTAATGACTACACAAATTATTGAATTTTTATTTCAAAATTGGTGAATTTTATGGTACATAAATTATACCTCCAAAATATGCAAAAAATGAAATACAAGAAAAATTTGTTGGAGAAAATTTGCTATTTGAGATTGAGTAAAGAATATTAATGAAGAATGTTAAATGAATTCCCCTAGATTCTCTGCTACTATAATATTAACACTATAATTTAACTCTATAATTTAAATATCTAAATATAATGAAACAACTGACATCCAGAGATTGTGTTCCATTGCTGGATGAGTACTCATCTGAAAGTTCTTCACTGCCAGAAGGTCTAGGCAACCTTTCCAGTAGACTTAGACGATAATGTATATACCATTTTGAATTCTAAATTCCATTGAATTACCTATGTAGTCGATAGATTATCTGGAGGCATTGTCCTTGCATATAAAACTAGAGATTAAATTCACATAATTGTGTCAGAATTGAATAAATATTTTATACGAAAGTGTTCTGCAGGAGGTCAGTTTGGGCCCAAGTTTTTAAAGAAGGCAAGGAATAGAGAGAAAAGAATGTATTATTTAAATTAAATAGGGCTATTTAGCTATTCAATTTCCAATTATTCACCTTTAAGCAATCCTATTATGCTGAAGGTCTTCTGATGCTTACCATGTATATAATCAGATTGTGTAAAACACTCCACTGAGCCATGGTCTGTTTGTTGCAGCAGCATTATAGGCACTGAAATGAAAACAGTCAAGAGTAGAAAAATTGTCATGGGAACTGCAGTTACCCTTCACATGTCTGAGATGGTGAGAAAGCTGATATTTGGCAGATATTTATTTAAAGATCAATATATTGTGAGAGCCTGAATTAAAATAGTGTTAAAACCAAATTTAAAAATTACAGCATTATCACACCTATTTATTACATTCTGAGTATTGGGTAGGGTAATTGTCTAGGCATTATTCCAGAGAAGTGGAAGAAATAAATAAACTAATTAAATTGCAAGGCTCAGAAGTTAGGAGTGTACACTAAGTGCTAAGGACTCAAAATGGAAAATCATGAAAAGATTTGGGATTGAAGCAATTTCAAAAATTTCAAACTAAGGATTTGACAAATACCAAAATGGGTCTGGCCATTGTTTCAATTGGATGAAATGGTTCCTTCCTCTCAGTTTAGAAAAGTATGACAATTAGGCAGGAGAAGGAAATAAAGGGTATTCAATTAGGAAAAGAGGAAGTGAAATTGTCCCTGTTTGCAGATGACATGATTGTATATCTAGAAAACCCCATTGTCTCAGCCCAAAATCTCCTTAAGCTGATAAGCAACTTCAGCAAAGTCTCAGGATACAAAATCAATGTACAAAAATCACAAGCATTCTTATACACCAATAACAGACAGAGAGCCAAATCATGAGTGAACTCCCATTCACAATTGCTTCAAAGAGAATAAAATACCTAGGAATCCAACTTACAAGGGACGTGAAGGATCTCTTCAAGGAGAACTACAAACCACTGCTCAATGAAATATAAAAGGATACAAACAAATGGAAGAACATTCCATGCTCATGGGTAGGAAGAATCAATATCATGAAAATGGCCATACTGCCCAAGGTAATTTATAGATTCAATGCCATCCCCATCAAGCTACCAATGACTTTCTTCACAGAATTGGAAAAGACTACTTTAAAGTTCATATGGAACCAAAAAAGAGCCCGCATCACCAAGTCAATCCTAAGCCAAAAGAACAAAGCTGGAGGCATCACGCTACCTGACTTCAAACTATACTACAAGGCTACAGTAACCAAAACAGCATGGTACTGGTACCAAAACAGAGATATAGATCAATGGAACAGAACAGAGCCCTCAGAAATAACACCGCATATCTACAACTATCTGATCTTTGACAAACCTGAGAAAAACAAGAAATGGGGAAAGGATTCCCTATTTAATAAATGGTGCTGGGAAAACTGGCTAGCCATATGGAGAAAGCTGAAACTGGATCCCTTCCTTACACCTTATACAAAAATTAATTCAAGATGGATTAAAGACTTAAACATTAGACCTAAAACCCTAAAAACCCTAGAAGAAAACCTAGGCATTACCATTCAGGACATAGGCATGGGCAAGGACTTCATGTCTAAAACACCAAAAGCAATGGCAACAAAAGCCAAAATTGACAAATGGGATCTAATTAAACTCAAGAGCTTCTGCACAGCAAAAGAAACTACTATCAGAGTGAACAGGCAACCTACAAAATGGGAGAAAATTTTCGCAACCTACTCATCTGACAAAGGACTAGTATCCAGAACCTACAATGAACTCCAACAAATTTACAAGAAAAAAACAAACAACCCCATCAAAAAGTGGGCGAAGGACATGAACAGACATTTCTCAAAAGAAGACATTTATGCAGCCAAAAAACACATGAAAAATTGCTCACCATCACTGGCCATCAGAGAAATGCAAATCAAAACCACAATGAGATACCATCTCACACCAGTTAGAATGGCAATCATTAAAAAGTCAGGAAACAACAGGTGCTGGAGAGGATGTGGAGAAATAGGAACACTTACACTGTTGGTGGGACTGTAAACTAGTTCAACCCTTGTGGAAGTCAGTGTGGCGATTCCTCAGGGATCTAGAACTAGAAATACCATTTGACCCAGCCATCCCATTACTGGGCATATACCCAAAGGACTATAAATCATGCTGCTATAAAGACACATGCACATGTACGTTTATTGCGGCATTATTCACAATAGCAAAGACTTGGAACCAACCCAAATGTCCAACAATGATAGACTGGATTCAGAAAATGTGGCACATATACACCATGGAATACTACGCAGCCATAAAAAATGATGAGTTCATGTCCTTTGTAGGGACATGGATGAAATTGGAAATCATCATTCTCAGTAAACTATCACAAGACAAAAAACCAAACACCGCATGTTCTCACTCATAGACGGGAATTGAACAATGAGAACACATGGACACAGGAAGGGGAACATCACACTCTGGGGACTGTTGTGGGGTGGGGGGAGGAGGGAGGGATAGCATTAGGAGATATACCTAATGCTAAATGACGAGTTAATGGTGCAGCACACCAGCATGGCACATGTATACATATGTAACTAACCTGCACATTGTGCATATGTACCCTAAAACTTAAAGTATAATAATAATAAAATAAAATAAAATAAAGTATTGACATATTTTAAATCATAAAAATCAATCAAAACTTTTCTGTGATCTCACATTCCCCAGAGCTATGTCTCTCTTCCTCTTTGTAATAAAGAATAGTCCACATTTGTTTTCTTTGCTTGCTCACCTTCTACTTTCTCCTGAATCCATTGCAATCTGACTCTAAATTCTACCATACCACTGACTAAAGTCACAGGCCACAGTTTCATGTTACTTTGCCCCTTAACACTACTAGGTACAGTTGATCACAGATGACTGCACAACTCTGTGCATATACTGAAAATTATTGAATTTTTATTTTAAAATTGGTGTTTTATGGTACAAAAATATACAAAAATGAAATACAATAAAAATTGTTGGAGAAAGTTTGCTATTTGAGATTGAGTAAAGAAGATTAATGAAGGTTAAACGAATTACCCTAGACTCTCTGCTATTATAATATTAACTCCATAATTTAAATACCTAATTGTCTTTCTCTATGCTATCACACCACATTCTTCTCATTTTCTTCCTACTTTACTTGTCTCTCCTTTGTCCCCTTTGAAAGTTTCTTTTTCTCTGCAAGTCCCTTAAGTGATAATATTCCTTAGGATTTTGTCCTATTCCCTCTTCTTTTCCAACAGTTATCACCATCTTATATCCACCTATTATTTGGGGATTTCCCCCATTCTATGAATATTAGTGGGATAAATATAATCTACTTTTTAGGGCAAATGTTAGCATATTTTAAGATATATTAAGGGTAGATTTGACATCAAAAGCACAGGTAACGAAAGCAAAAATAAATAAATGAGACTATATCTAAAATGCTTCTGCACAGCAAAGGAAAAAAATCAACAAAATTAAGAGGCAACCTACAGAATGGGAGAAAATATTTGTGAACTGTGTATCTGATAAGGGGCTAATATCCAAAATATGTAAGGAACTCACATAACTCAATAACAGAAACCCCACAAAAAACTAACAACCCAATTAAACAATGGGCAAAGGACTTCGATAGACATTTTTCCAAATAAGATGTAAAATAGCCAAGAGGTATATGAAAAATGCACAAAATCAGTAATCATCAGAGAAACTCAAATTAAAACCACAGTGAGATCACTTCACACTCATTACAATGGCTATTATCAAGAGACAAGTGTTGGTGAGGATGCAGAGAAAAGGGAGTCCTTGTACATTGCTGATGGGAATATAAATTGATACAGTCTCTGTGGAAAACAGTAAGGAGTTTCCTCAAAATATTAAAAACAGAACTACCATATGATCCAGCAATCCCACTGCTGGGTATACATCCAAAGAAAATAAAACCAGAATCTCAAAAAGATATCTGCATTCCCATGTTCCTTGCACCATTTTTCACAATAGCCAAAATAAGGAAACCACCTTAAAGTTGACACAAGTTTATGGGTCTTTGTGACAACATGGATGAACCTAGAGGGTACTAGGCTAAATGAGTAATCCAGGCACAGAAAGAGAAATACCATATGATCTCATATGTGGAATCTAGAAAGGATTAACTTATAGAAGCAGAGAATAGAATAGTGTTTGCTGGGGACTGGAGAGTGGGGGAAATGGTGAGATGCCACATATGAAATCATATGGTCTTTCTCTTTCAGTTACAGGATGAATAAGTTCTGATGATCTAATGTACAGCATGGTAGCTGCAGTTAATATTTGAAATTTGGTAAGAGAGCAGATTATAAGTGTCCTTACACACTTAAATGCACTTAACACATGCACACACAACATGGTAACTATGATGATGACAGACATGTTAATAAATTTGATTGTGGTAATTATTTTACAAAGTATACATATATCAAATCTGTACACCTTGGATATATATGATTTTGTTTGTCAATTATACCTCAGTAATGCTGGAAAAAATGTAAGGGATAGCTATGTTGGGTTAGGTGGGACTTCAACATTTTAAGTCAGTGAAGAAGAGTGTATTTGGAAATTGAGACGTCACAGCTTAGATTATTTTGGATATTGCCAACTGTTTTGGCTGCCCAAAATATTAATCCCTTTCTATGAATGCAAAATTACCCCACCTCATGGGTTTTGGTGGGAAGCAAAATATACCTCCTACTACAAGGGATGAAAATTCTAGGTGCTAACTTGCCTAATCTCCATTACAGCTAGGGAGTGCACACATAACCTAAGCTCCCTCAATCAGATGTGTCTGTGCCAGACTGACTTGGAAACTAAAGATATAATAAGAAGATTTCTCTTTCTGGTGGCAGTGGTATAATCATTTTTCTAATCAGATTTTTTTTTTTTTTTTTTTTTTGAGACAGAGTCTCACTCTGTCGCCACGCTGGAGTGCAGTGGCGCGATCTTGGCTCACTGCAACCTCTGACTCCCTAGTTCAAGCGATTCTCCTGCCTCAGCCTCCTGAGTAGCTGGTATTACAGGCATGCATTGCCACGCCCAGCTAATTTTTGTATCTAATCAGAGAATTCTAAGGTGTGATTTGAGGCATTTTTCTTAGGTGTAGCTGAGCCAGGTTCTACATTCCCTTAAACAACTTCTATGAGATCTCTACTGTCCTTTTAATAAACTCCCTTTCTGTTCAGTCAGCCAGGATTGGCCTCTACTGCTTGCCCCTAACAACCCCAATTGATACAGCTCCTAGTATTTACCTCCAGCCCTGCCCTCACTCTGAGATATAAGCAAGATCATATCTCACATATCTCACAGGTTCCATACAGGATATCTCACAGTGGTTTGGCTCTATACCTGATATCTCACAGTTATGGAGCCAAACCACTTACTAGCCGTGTAACCTTGAGCACGTTACTTCTTTCTGAACCTTTGCTCTTGTATAAAATGAGAATTATATTAATACCTACCTCACAGGAATATTGTAATGGTCAAGTGAGAAACTTAAGTGTCAAAAACTGTAAACTGAATAATGCAATACAGTATTGTAAAATATAATTTATACTATTATAGTTTATTCTACAGTAATTTATTAAATGGTAGTGGTACCTTGTTTTTCTTACCACATGTGTGGGAGGCTTGTAACTGTTTCTTTACTCCTGGGAAACAAAGTTTCCCCAAAGTAGCTGTATCTGCAAACAATGTAGAGTTTTATTTCTTTTGACGTTGCCTCAATAGTCCTTGTAGAGCACCAGGAGCGAAGCACTCTGTTGGTAATGATTTGAAGAAACAAAAATAATTTGAGGGTTGGGAACTTGAAAGGGAGGCAAAATAGATAGCAGAACAAGAATTGATATTTCTGTAATGCAGGCTTGAGAGAGACAAAAAAGAAACTGATGCAAAATACTTTGAGGTCTCAAGGAAATAGAACTAAAAAGAGGATCTTGCAGTAAAAACAGTCTATTCAGGCTGCCATCACTGAAGCAAATGAATCAGGATATTGTTAACGTTTTTGTCACTTTGCTTGAGATGCAAATATCATGGAAGAAATACGTACTGGATTGGCCTGACTTGGCTAGCACACCCGCTCTTTGCCTAGGAGGGGGCCTGGTTCCTTTAGACCATATCCAAAGGAGATAATTCTCTACAAAGAAATTGAGGGTATAGGGATGACAGAAAAATAAATGCTGACAGCAACAACAAATGCACATGATTGTGAAATGGAAAAAGTAATCTTGTTTTTTTCTACCATGTCATACTGCCAGGCTTTAGTACCATGCCAGGTTGAGAATTGTTTTTTGGTGCAGAGAGACTGGCATCATAATATATCTTCCTTAGAAAGCAATGCCACAGTACCTCCAAGGTTACTGGCAAATATCAAATAATGATGAGTGTTGGGTTTTTGTCTTCTGAAATGAGTAAAACAAGTTCTCATAGTTTTTTGTACTTGAAAATGTACAGTACAATTTTTATTTATGAATGTTTTAAAAATTGCCAATTTTCTCCAAGTTCCTAATAGCTCAATTTTTTTACTGCTCTAAATATAGAGTTTAAAATGTGTTGTTTTAGATTTTTGGTAACCATACACATTTAGCAATTAAATATATTAGTGTTACCAAGTGACTTTGAAAAATACTGATTACTAAAATAAAAAAGAAATATTTTGAGTTTTAGCACTTAATTCCTTCTGTTGGTTATAGAAGAAGTAATTGAAATGTAGTTGAAGGAGCTAGATTGGAGGTATCTGCTATGCTCTATCACTAGGACAGAATTTCTCAACATCAGGGGCCATTTGGGGCCAAATAACTCTTAGTTACAGGGTGTTGTTCTGTGCATTGTAGGATGTTTAGAGTCATTTCTGGACTCTACCTACTAGATGCCTATAGCATTCCCTACCCCTCAGTTGTGACAGTCACATATATCTCCAGACACAGCCAACGACTTGGGGAGGGTATATAAAATCACTGCTGGTTGAGAACTACTGGACTAGAGGTAAAGCTACAAAATCCTGTGCATTGAGAAAAATATTTATGAAGATTTCCTCTTTATACTGAGGTTGAGGCAAATCAATAAGGGTTATTCAAAACTTTGTGGCCTAAGCATTCAAGAGATTTGTATCCTACAGATCATGAATATACCAGAAGCAGGAACTAATACAATGCAATAACAATTACAGGGCAGCATTGCCAAAAATGAGAAGGATTTAGGCCACAGACAGAAATTACATCACTGAGAATTCCATACAGACCCTGTATATTATAGCTAATGCTGAAGCACACTCCAGCAATAATGCTGTGATATAGTGTTGCATTATTAACTGAAAATAAGTGAGTATAACTGGGTTTTCCAATGGAATTCTTTTTTTTTTTGATGTTTATAAAAGCTTTATTTATAATTCCCAAAACTTAGAAGCAACCAAAATATTCTATAATAGGTAAAGGAATGAACTTTGGTATACCCAGGCAAGGGAATATTATTCAGCAACAAAAATAAATGAGCTATCAAGCCATGGAAAAACATGAAAGAAACTTAAACATCCATTACCATATGAAAGAAGCCAGTCTGAAAGAGCCACATACTGATTCCAACTATATGACATTCTGCAAAAGGCAAAACTATAGAGATAGTAAAAAGATCAATGGTTGCCAGAGTTCGGGGGGAGAAAGGGCTGGATGAATAGATAGATCCCAGGATAAGCTTAGGACAGTAAAACTACTAATGATACTGTAATGGTCCAATACATGGCATTACACATTTGTTGAAACTCATTGAACTGTACAGCATGAAGAGGGAACCCTAATATCAACTATGTACAAATGGACCATATTAATGCAAAATGTTAATAATAATAGAAATGTAGGGGTGAAAAAGGAATGTATGGGAATTCTCTGTACTTTCTGCACAATTTGCACAATTTTATCTGTAAATCTAATTTTTTTAAATAAAGCCTATTACAGAAAAATCAGAGGCAAAGTTAGAATTTGAACCCACGTCTATCTGATGTGAAAGAATACTCCAGGAAGGTGCCAAAAGGGCACTCAAACTTCAGCAAGATAGGAGTAAGATTCCTTTAGGTGGGAGATGGTGAAAAAACTGAATGGTTCCATCTTAATCTTAAAATTGCTCCCTTTCTTTTTTTTTTTTTCTTTTTATTATTACTATTATTATACTTTAGGCTCTATGGTACATGTGCGCAACGTGCAGGTAAGTTACATATGTATACATGTGCCATGCTGGTGCGCTGCACCCACCAACTCGTCATCTAGCATTAGGTATATCTCCCAATACTATCCCTCCCCCCTCCCCCCACCCCACAACAGTCCCCGAAGTGTGATGTTCCCCTTCCTGTGTCCATGTGTTCTCATTGTTCAATTCCCACCTATGAGTGAGAATATGCGGTGTTTGGTTTTTTGTTCTTGCAATAGTTTACTGAGAATGATCATTTCCAATTTCATCCATGTCCCTACAAAGGACGTGAACTCATCATTTTTTATGGCTGCATAGTATTCCATGGTGTATATGTGCCACATTTTCTGAATCCAGTCTATCATTGTTGGACATTTGGGTTGGTTCCAAGTCTTTGCTATTGTGAATAATGCCGCAATAAACATACGTGTACATGTGTCTTTATAGCAGCATGATTTATAATCCTTTGGGTATATACCCAGTAATGGGATGGCTGGGTCAAATGGAATTTCTAGTTCTAGATCCCTGAGGAATCGCCACACTGACTTCCACAAGGGTTGAACTAGTTTACAGTCCCACCAACAGTGTAAAAGTGTTCCTATTTCTCCACATCCTCTCCAGCACCTGTTGTTTCCTGACTTTTTAATGATTGCCATTCTAACTGGTGTCAGATGGTATCTCATTGTGGTTTTGATTTGCATTTCTCTCATGGCCAGTGATGGTGAGCATTTTTTCATGTGTTTTTTGGCTGCATAAATGTCTTCTTTTGAGAAGTGTCTGTTCATGTCCTTCGCCCACTTTTTGATGGGGTTGTTTGTTTTTTTCTTGTAAATTTGTTGGAGTTCATTGTAGATTCTGGATATTAGCCCTTTGTCAGATGAGTAGGTTGCGAAAATTTTCTCCCATTTTGTAGGTTGCCTGTTCACGCTGATGGTAGTTTCCTTTGCTGTGCAGAAGCTCTTGAGTTTAATTAGATCCCATTTGTCAATTTTGGCTTTTGTTGCCATTGCTTTTGGTGTTTTAGACATGAAGTCCTTGCCCATGCCTATGTCCTGAATGGTATTGCCTAGGTTTTCTTCTAGAATGTTAATTTTTTCTGTGGAACACACTTTAGGATGAGCTGGACTGGGAAGAAGCTACTGAGTTTGCACACTTAAGAACCAAGCAGTATTTTCTACCCACACTGTCTTGGGAAATAGCCCAGAAATACATATCAGGTGTAGCTCTCAAAAACAACATTTCTTTGGCCATGAACTAGCTGAGCAAGATTATATTCTTACTCATAATATAATTTTAACTAGTTAAGAATGTGTATATCATTATACACCAAGACAAAGCTAGTCTCATTACATTGCCCATATATTGAATATCATGGTGATCTGGACAATATTAGTCCATTATTTAAAGCTCAGTAAACCACTAACATTAAACAAATAATTTAAAAAACTTTATTGCAGGTCTTGCATGTCTCCCATTTCCAACATACTTGTGACTGGTCCATTTTTATTCATTACATCATATTTCTGTTTTCCCCTAAGAATTTGCCATAACTTGCAGAGAAAATTGCCAGGACAGATCTATTTCTGTGCTGAAGCCTTATCATGCCATTCTCACACATTGTCTTTATTTGGTAGTTCTCTAGGAAACAAGGCTGATACTTTAGCTTCCCTTTAAAATTCAACACTATATTCCAACATGTATATTTTTAAGCTGTCTGGAAGCATTGACAGTTTAAATTTCCTTAAAATGAGGATAAATATATCACAGAGTCAGTTGAACTTGCAGAAATCAATTTTCAGGATTACAATCCAAAAATCACAAAATGAGATATTACAGTGAAAGTGGCTCTTACTTTTGGGTAGATTTCAGATCTTTCCCTAATTATAAAATACAAAATACCTCTGTAACCAAGAGGTATTTTGTGTCTGTGGGTTATACAGCTTAAGGTATTATGCATTGATTTAAAAATTACTAAACATGAAAACACAGACATAGCACTTAGAAATGAGTCCACAAACTATGCAGGACTACAATCCTTTTTGATAAATCCCCTCTTAATTGTAAATACCTCTGTGAAACTTGCCTGGTCTACACTTATAAGACACAAGAAGCTACTTATATGTCTCAGGACATGGGTCTGGTCCAAATACTCAACTATTCACAGATATCGGATACCAGTGTTGGTCCTGGCACTCATCCATGAGTTCCTTGAGAAGAGGAGAGGAGAGGAGAGGAGAGGAGAGGAGAGGAGAGGAGAGGAGAGGAGAGGAGAAGAGAAGAGAGGAGAAGAGAAGAGGAGAGGAGATTACAAAATAAAAATGTGATGTGCACATTAATGTGTTATCATTTCCACCAATGAATTTTACAACTTTTCAATAAAATGTTTCTTTTTACTCTGACATCTAGAAGTTCCATTCAATGAACACTGAAAAGATATAGACAGATTGATGATAGCTAGATAGATAGATTAGACATGAAAAATTAAAACCGTGAATTATAGCCCTGTCATTTACTTGCTCTATGACTATTAAAAAATTATATCCACAAAATTTTATTTCTTTATGTTTCATGGAGATAGTAATTCCCAGCACAAGTTAAGCAAAAAACTATGTTCAAATTCAATTACTACAGAAATCAAAGCTTTTACTATATGGACAAGCTGAGTACTCTGGCTCTGGAAATGATTAGGAATAACACATAGGCCAATAATATTTATGGCTCATTAAAATAGGAGAGGGCACACTGAATGGCAAGAAGAAAATCAAGAGACATGGAAACATGGAAGCCAAGGGAATTGAGAGTTTAAAAAAAGGTAGACTGGTAGGCTGTGTCAAATAATCCTAAGGAGTTAGATCAGATAAAGACATCAAAGTGTACATCAGATTTAACAACATGGACATCATTAATGACCTCAGTGAAGCTGGTGGTGTCAGAAATAAGACTGAGTGAATTTCTATTGAGAAAGTAAATATGGAGAGTGTGTTTTTTTAAACAGAATAAGACAAAATAATAGGCCAGTCAGAAAGCTATATATTTAGTTTCTATTAGAGACTGATCTACCAGCTTTCCAACTGGTAGATCCCTTAGTCCAGCTCCCATCTAGGTCGTTAATGGCCTCTGTCACTTACTAGCCATGGAGCTATAGAAGAATCAGTTCACCCACCTGATTCTGTTTCCTCATCCTTAAAATGGTTTAAAAAATAGCAACTACTTCATAGAGTTATTATGTAGATTATGGCTAGAATGCTTATGCTGTGCCAAGCAACGTACCTGGCACATAGTAGCTATTTAATAAACGTCAGCTATTATTATAAGAGAGGAAAGAAATTGGCCAAATTAAGATCATGTAACTAAGATCAAAATTCTCCTAATCCAAATGGTGTAGGAAAACCATCTAGGATTAATTTCTTTATTTTTTATTTACCTTGTCCTGGTAGTTACATATCCAATCTGTTCCTTTCTCAAATAAAATCAGTGTATTTTACTTTTGAATGTAGAGTTATCGATACCCTTACTCTCTGAGAAGCTGCATCTTACCTGTCTAGTTGTGACTGACACACAGTTGGCATTTTCACTGGTCCTACCAATTGGAGTTGGGCAAAAGTTTTCCTTGGAGACTTTATGACCATAAAAAGCAGAAGGGATTTCTGCCTTCATTTCTTTATGTACCCAGTAGTCATTCAGGAGCAGGTTGTTCAGTTTCCATGTAGTTGAGTGGTTTTGAGTGAGTTTCTTAATCCTGAGTTCTAGTTTGATTGCACTGTGGTCTGAGAGACAGTTTGTTATAATTTCTGTTCTTTTACATTTGCTTAGGAGTGCTTTACTTCCAACTATGTGGTCAATTTTGGAATAAATGCGATGTGGTGCTGAGAAGAACGTATATTCTGTTGATTTGGGGTGGAGAGTTCTGTAGATGTCTATTAGGTCCGCTTGGTGCAGAGCTGAGTTCAATTCCTGGATATACTTGTTAACATTCTGTCCCATTGATCTGTCTAATGTTGACAGTTGGGTGTTAAAGTCTCCCATTATTATTGTGTGGGAATCTAAGTCTCTTTGTAGGTTTCTAAGGACTTGTTTTATGAATCTGGGTACTCCTGTATTGGGTGCATATATATTTAGGATAGTTAGCTCTTCCTGTTGAATTGATCCCTTTACCATTATGTAATGGCCTTCTTTGTCTCTTTTGATCTTTGCTGATTTAAAGTCTGTTTTATCAGAGACTAGGATTGCAACCCCTGCCTTTTTTCATTTTTCTTTGAAACCAATGAGAACAAAGACACAACATACCAGAATCTCTGGGACACATTTAAGGCAGTGTGTAGAAGGAAATTTATAGCAGTAAACACCAACAAGAAAAAGCAGGAAAGATTGAAAATTGACACTCTAACATCACAATTAAAAGAACTAGAGAAGCAAGAGCAAACACATTCAAAAGCTAGTAGAAGGCAAGAAATAACTAAGATCAGAGCAGAACTGAAGGAGATAGAGACACAAAAAACCCTTCAAAAAATCAATGAATCCAGGAGCTGGTTTTTCAAAAAGATCAACAAAACTGAGAGACTGCTAGCAAGAATAATAAAGAAGAAAAGAGAGAAGAATCAAATAGATGCAATAAAAAATGATAAAGGGGATATCACCACCGATCCCACAGAAATACAAACTACCATCAGAGAATACTATAAACACCTGTACGCGAATAAACTAGAAAATCTAGAAGAAATGGATAAATTCCTTAACACATACACCCTCCCAAGACTAAACCAGGAAGAAGTTGAATCCCTGAATAGACCAATAACAGGCTCTGAAATTGAGGTAATAATTAATAGCCTACAACCAAGAAAAGTCCAGGACCAGATGGATTCACAGCCGAATTCTACCAGAGGTACAAGGAGGAGCTGGAACCATTCCTTCTGAAACTATTCCAATCAATAGAGAAAGAGGGAATCCTCCCTAACTCACCTTATGAAGCCAGCATCATACCGATACCAAAGCCTGGCAGAGACACAACAAAAAAAGAGAATTTTAGACCAATATCCCTGATGAACATGGATGCAAAAATCCTCAGTAAAATACTGGCAAACCGAATCCAGCAGCACATCAAAAAGGTTATCCGCCATGATCAAGTGGGCTTTATCCCTGGGATGCAAGGTTGGTTCAACACACACAAATCAATAAACGTAATCCAGCATATAAACAGAACCAAAGACAAAAACCACATGATTATCTCAATAGATGCAGAAAAGGCCTTTGACAAAATTCAACAGCCTTCATGCTAAAAACTCTCAATAAATTAGGTATTGATGGGACGGATCTCAAAATAATAAGAGCTATTTATGACAAACCCACAGCCAATATCACACTGAATGAGCAAAAACTGGAAGCATTCCCTTTGAAAACCAGCACAAGACAGGGATGCCCTCTCTCACCACTCCTATTCAACATAGTGTTGGAAGTTCTGGCCAGGGCAATCAGGCAGGAGAAAGAAATAAAGGGTATTCAATTAGGAAAAGAGGAAGTCAAATTGCCCTGTTTGCAGATGACATGATTGTATATTTAGAAAACCCCATCATCTGAGCCCAAAATCTCCTTAAGCTGATAAGCAACTTCAGCAAAGTCTTAGGATACAAAATCAATGTGCAAAAATCACAAGCATTCTTATACACCAATAACAGACAGAGAACCAAATCATGAGTGAATTCCCATTCACAATTGCTTCAAAGAGAATAAAATACCTAGGAATCCAACTTACAAGGAATGTGAAGGACCTCTTCAAGGAGAACTACAAACCACTGCTCAATGAAATAAAAGAGGACACAAACAAATGGAAGAACACTCCACGCTCATGGATAGGAAGAATCAATATCGTGAAAATGGCCATACTGCCCAAGGTAATTTATAGATTCAGTGCCATCCCCATCAAGCTACCAATGACTTTCTTCACAGAATTGGAAAAAATTATTTTAAAGTTCATATGGAACCAAAAAAGAGCCCACATTGCCAAGTCAATCCTAAGCCAAAAGAACAAAGCTGGAGGCATCACACTACCTGACTTCAAACTATACTACAAGGCTACAGTAACCAAAACAGCATGGTACTGGTACCAAAACAGAGATATAGATCAATGGAACAGAACAGAGCCCTCAGAAATAATACCACACATCTATAACCATCTGATCTTTGACAAACCTGACAGAAACAAGAAATGAGGAAAGGATTCCCTATTTAATAAATGGTGCTGGGAAAACTGGCTAGCCATATGTAGAAAGCTGAAACTGGATCCCTTCCTTACACCTTATACAAAAATTAATTCAAGATGGATTAAAGACTTAAATGTTAGACCTAAAACCATAAAAACCCTAGAAGAAAACCTAGGCAATACCATTCAGGACATAGGCATGGCGAAGGACTTCTTGACTAAAACACCAAAAGCAATGGCAACGAAAGCCAAAATTGACAAATGGGATCTAATTAAACTGAAGAGCTTCTGCACAGCAAAAGAAACTACCATCAGAGTGAACAGGCAACCTACAAAATGAGAGAAAATTTTTGCAATCTATTCATCTGACAAAGGGCTAATATCCAGAATCTACAAAGAACTCAAACAAATTTACAAGAAAAAAAACAACCCCATCAAAAAGTGGGTGAAGGATATGAACAGACACTTCTCAAAAGAAGATATTTATGCAGCCAAAAGACACATGAAAAAATGCTCATCGTCACTAGTCATCAGAGAAATGCAAATCAAAACCACAATGAGATATCATCTCACACCAGTTAGAATGGCGATCATTAAAAAGTCAGGAAACAACAGGTGCTGGAGAGAATGTGGAGAAATAGGAACACTTTTACACTATTGGTGGGACTGTAAACTAGTTCAACCATTGTGGAAGTCAGTGTGGTGATTCCTCAGGGATCTAGAACTAGAAATACCATTTGACCCAGCCATCCCATTACTGGGTATATACCCAAAGGATTATAAATCATGCTGCTATAAAGACACATGCACACATATGTTTATAGAGGCACTATTCACAATAGCAAAGACTTGGAACCAACCCAGATGTCCAACAACGATAGACTGGATTCAGAAAATGTGGCACATATACACCATGGAATACTATGCAGCCATAAAAAAGATGAGTTCCTGTCCTTTGTAGGGACATGGATGAAACTGAAAACCATCATTCTCAGCAAACTATCGCAAGGACAAAAAACCAAACACCGCATGTTCTCACTCATAGGTGGGAATTGAACAATGAGAACACATGGACACAGGAAGGGGAACATCACACACCGGGGACTGTTGTGGGGTGGGGGGAGGGGGGAGGGATAGCATTAGGAGATATAGCTAATGCTAAATGACGAGTTAATGGGTGCAGCACACCAACATGGCACATGTATACATATGTAGCAAACCTGCACATTGTGCACATGTACCCTAGAACTTAAAGTATAATAATCATAAAAAAAGTGGAAGGGATAATGATAGATGCCTTTTGTGGGTAGATGATTCCCAGTTGCTCTCCATAGCATTCATGAGCTATATGTTTCTTCAGGACCTTCTTTAGTTAGGCTGGGGGAATGTTGGAGGTAGATAATGGAGAAGAATACTGTATAACTCCCAAAGTACTTCTAGACTCTTTTTTTTTTTCCACTGTGATAGTTGAGCAGTTTTATATCTGGAGACTTCAGAATATTCTTTTTTTAAAATTATTATTATACTTTAAGTTTTAGGGTACATGTGTACAATGTGCAGGTTAGTTACATATGTATACATGTGCCATGCTGGTGTGCTGCACCCATTAACTCGTCATTTAGCATTAGGTATATCTCCTAATGCTATCCCTCCCCCCTCCCCCCACCCCACAACAGTCCCCAGAGTGTGATGTTCCCCTTCCTGTGTCCATGTGTTCTCATTGTTCAATTCCCACCTATGAGTGAGAATATGCAGTGTTTGGTTTTTTGTTCTTGCGATAGTTTACTGAGAATGATGATTTCCAATTTCATCCATGTCCCTACAAAGGACATGAACTCATCCTTTTTTATGGCTGCATAGTATTCCATGGTGTATATGTGCCACATTTTCTGAATCCAGTCTATCATTGTTGGACATTTGGGTTGGTTCCAAGTCTTTGCTATTGTGAATAGTGCCACAATAAACATACGTGTACATGTGTCTTTATAGCAGCATGATTTATAGTCCTTTGGGTATATGCCCAGTAATGGGATGGCTGGGTCAAATGGAATTTCTAGTTCTAGATCCCTGAGGAATCACCACACTGACTTCCACAAGGGTTGAACTAGTTTACAGTCCCACCAACAGTGTAAAAGTGTTCCTATTTCTCCACATCCTCTCCAGCTCCTGTTGTTTCCTGACTTTTTAATGATTGCCATTCTAACTGGTGTGAGATGGTATCTTATTGTGGTTTTGATTTGCATTTCTCTGATGGGCAGTGATGGTGAGCATTTTTTCATGTGTTTTTTGGCTGCATAAATGTCTTCTTTTGAGAAGTGTCTGTTCATGTTCTTTGCCCACTTTTTGATGGGGTTGTTTGTTTTTTTCTTGTAAATTTGTTTGAGTTCATTGTAGATTCTGGATATTAGCCCTTTGTCAGATGAGTAGGTTGTGAAAATTTTCTCCCATTTTGTAGGTTGCCTGTTCACTCTGATAGTAGTTTCTTTTGCTGTGCAGAAGCTCTTTAGTTTAATTAGATCCCATTTGTCAATTTTGGCTTTTGTTGCCATTGCTTTTGTTTAACCCTGCTAAATCCCCATACAGTGCCTAAGTATCTTTTATAGATTCCCAGTAATCAGTCATCTAGAATCTTCCTAAACACTTTTAATAATAGGGTATATTTGTTATGTGGCTGTTGAATAGTTATATTGGTTAAATGTGTTTCCTCATGTTGAATGAATTCCTGGTCTCCATGTTGCAACTTCTGCCTATTAATTCTACTTCCATCACTAGAAGTTATTTAAAAAAACCAGGTCTGAATCCTCTTTTTCATAATACTCTATTAGGTATTTAAGGACAGTGACTTTCTTGCACTAGAAAACAAATTTTCTCAACCTAATTTGAGAAACTTCCTAATTTCCAAACTTCTCACTATACTTTAAAATCTCATATGAACCATGTCTAGCTTGACAATAAATTTCTTAAAGTATTAGAAACAACACCAGATAGAGTCTGAATGAAATAGAGAATAATGTGATTTCTAGAAGTCACCTTTTACTTCTAGTTTGAAAACGAGCATACTATACTATTATTGCCTATCTTATGAGACTGTGTCAGACACTTTATTGAGTACCCAGTATTTATTTCTATCTTTCTTTACTAATAGGAGCCTTAATTTTGTTTGTGGTAATAATGTACTCAACCCCAGTTGAGACACTTGCTTTTTCAGGCTCTTTTTAAGCTAGAGCAGCCATGTGACACATATATCTACCTTTTGCATGCCATGATATCGCAAAGGTTACTATAAATCCTTATCTTTTGCTTCTGCCTCTCCTCTTCCCTCCAAGTGAATCTACTAATATTCATCTGTCTTCCTGAACTTCTACTAGCAAAATCCATCCTACCCAAATTTCTCATCCAATTCTGACAGAGGAAGTATATAGGCAGCCTACTATTCTAAGCTTATTGCAAGGCTTATCTCATTTAATCCTCAAAAATACCCTATGAGCTCAGTAAAATTATTATCCACATTTTTCAAAAGAAAAGCAATGAGGATCAGAAAGCTGAAGATACTAGAGAGTAAGTAGTAAAGCTAGTATTTAAACATAGTTCAACATGTTTTTAACCCCTGCCCTGAGGTCCTCTTACTAACAGTCTTTTGTCAGAGGGGCCAAGATGGCTAATTAGAAGCAGCTGTGGCCCGCCGCACTCAGAGGAATGAAAGAGGCAAGTGAATACAGCACTTTCAACTGAAATATCCAGGTTCTTGCACTGGACTGATTAGGACAACTCGACCCACGGAGCACAAAGATAAGCAGGGTGGGGAAATGGCTCACTCAGGAGCGACACTCAGCCAAGAGAACCCCCAAACCCAGCCAAGGGAAGCAGTGAGTGATTGTGCAACCCCTGGAAACCACGTTCTTCCCATGTATCTTTGCAATTTGCTGATCAGGAGATCCCCTTGTGAGCCCACCAGGGCCTTGGGGCTGACACACAGAGTTGTCTGGAGTCTTGGCAGAGCAGATGCTCAGGCACACAAAGAGACCCAGTAGCATTACATACTACAGCCCCGGGATCCCCAACATAGATGTCTGCAACTCATGCAGGGCAAGAGAGCTGCACATACCCCTAGGAAGGGGGTGGAACCCAGGGAGCCGAGCAGCATTGTTCTGTGGGCCACACTTTCATGGCACCTCACAAGATAAGACCCACTGGCTTGGAATTCCAGCCAGCTACCAGCAACAAGGTGGAGCCTGCCTGAGGCTGGACAGAGCCCCCTGTGGGCAGGGGGAGGGGTGGGTACCATCTCTGCTCTTTGGTCAACTCAGCTGTTGCAGCCTGCAGGCTTTGGAGAATCCAAATGGTCCAGACAGGAAGGGTCCCTCCATTGCCATATTGTGGCCAAACTGCTTCTTTAAGTGGGCCCAATCCATTCCTCCTCACTGGGCAGAACCTCCCAGCTGGGACTTCTGGCCATGCCTGCTTGCACATATTATGGACAGAGCTCTAAACTATCTCTAGGATGGAGTGCCCTGAGGAGAGGAGGGCCGCCACCTGGGTTGGTTGGACAACTCAGCCGTTTCAGCCTGCAAGCTTTGGAGAGTCCAAGCCAATGGGGACAGAGGTGGTTCCCCACCGTGACACAGCTGTTTTGTTGAGGTGTGGCCAGACTGCTTCTTTAAGTGGGACCCCAATCCACTCCTCCTCATGGGGCAGATCCTCCCAGCAGGATCCTCCAAGCCAGGGCCTCTGGCCACCCCCACCCATGTTCTATGGGGCCAACAGAGCTCTAATTTCTCCCTGAGACAGAGTGCCTGAGGGGCAAGGCAGGTCGCCACCTGAGATATTCGGGCTTCTTAGCCAGTCCAGCTCTGGGCCATGGAAAGGCCAAACCAGACGGGGGCTGAAAGGATCCCCAACACAGCACAGCTGCTCTACCACAAAGCAGCCAGACTGCTTCTTTAACTGGGTCCCTGATCCTGTTCCCCCTGACTGGGTGAGAACCAAATGGGGTCTCTAGCCACCTCCTACAGACCTGTTGCAGCCAGCAATAAATCAGTAGCCCTCTGGGATGGAGCTTCCAGAGAAAGGGGCAGACTGCCATCTTTGCTGTTTTACAGTCTTCACTGGTGACACCTCCAGGTATTGGAATAACTGAGGCAAGTAGGGTCTGGAGTGAACCCCCAGCAAATAGCAGCAGCCCTACAGAAGACTGGCTAGACCATTAAAAGAAAAACAAACAGAAAACAACAACAACAACAACAAAAGTCCCCCACAAAGTCCCCATCCAAAGGTCAGCAACCTCAAAGATTGAAGGTAGTAAGCCCCCAAAGATGAGAAAGAATCAATACAAAAATGCAGAAAACTCAAAAAGTCAGAGTGCCCCTTTTCCTCCAAATGACTGCAGTGCCTCTCCAGCAAGGACTCAGAACTGGACTGAGGCTGGGATGGCTGAAATGACAGAAGTAAGCTTCAGAAGGTGCGTAATAATGAACTTTGCTGAGCTAAAGGAGCATGTTGTAACCCAATGCAAAGAGCTAAGAATTAAGATAAAACAATACAGGAGCTGATAGCCAAATTAGTCAGCATAGAGAGGAACATAACTGACCTGTTAGAACTGAAAAACACACTACAAGAACTTCACAATGCAATCACAAGTATTAATAGCAGAATAGACCAAGCAGATTATTCTCAGATCTTGAAGACTATTTTTTTTCTGAAATAAGGCAGGGAGACAAGAATAGAGAACAAAGAATGAAAAGGAATAAACAAAACCTTTGAGAAATGGGATTATGTAAAGAGACCAAACCTTTGACTGATTGGGGTACCTGAAAGAGATGAGGAGAATAGAACCGAGTTGGAAAACATACTTCAGGATATCATCCAGGAAAAATTCCCCAACCTAGCAAGACAGGCCAACATTCAAATTCAGAAAATGCACAGAACCCCAGTAAGATATTTCATGATAAGATCATCCCCATGACACATAATCATCAGATTCTTCAAGGTTGCAATGCAAGAAAAAATGTTAAGGGCAGCTAGAGAGAAAATCCAGGTCACCTACAAAGGGAAGCCCTTCAGACTAACAGCAGACCTCTCAGTGGAAACCCCATAAGCCAGGAGACATTAGGGGACAATATTCAACATTCTTAAAGAAAAGAATTTCCATCCCAGAATTTCCTATCCAGCCAAACTAAGCTTCATAAGCAAAGAAATAAGATCTTTTTTGGACAAGCAAATGCTGAGGGAATTTGTTACCACCAGATCTGCCTTACAAGACCTCCAGAAGGAAGTACTAAATATGGAAAGGAAAGACCATTACCAGTCACTCCAAAACCACATTGAAGTACACAGACCAGTGACACTAAAAGCAACCATGTAAACAAGTCTGCAAAATAACTAGCTAACATCATAATGACAGGATAAAATCCACACATAACAATACTAACCTTAAATGTAAATGGGCTAAATGTCCCAATTAAATGATACAGAATGGCAAGCTGGTTAAAGAACCAAGACCCATTGGTATGCGGTCTTCAAGAGAACCATCTCACATGCAATAACACACATATACTCAAAATAAAGGGATGGAGGAAAATTTACCAAGCAAATGGAAAATAGAAAAAGGCAGTGGTTGCAATTCTACTTTCTGACAAAACAGACTTTAAACCAACAAAAATCAAAAAAGAAAAAGAAGGGCATTACATAATGGTAAAAGGTTCAATTCAACAAGAAGAGCTAACTATCCTAAATATATATGCACCCAATATAGGAGCACTGAGATTCATAAAGCAAGTTCTTAGAGACATTCAAAGAGACTTAGACTCCCATACAATAATAGTAGGAGACTGTAACATCCCACTGACAATACTAGACAGATCATTGAAACAGAAAATTAACAAAGTATTCAGGACCTTAACTCAGCTCTGGATCAACTGGACTTGATAGATATTTATAGAACTCTCCACCCAAAAACAACAGAAAATACATTCTTCTCATCGCCACATGTCACTTACTCTAAAATCGACCACATAAAGTAAAACACTCCTCAGCAAAGGCAAACGAACTGAAATCATAGCAGTCTGGCGTCTCCCCTCTCACCCATGCTTCCTCTCTTGTCATGTGATCTCTTGCACGAATTGGCTCTCCTTCCCCTTCCACCATAAATGGAAGCAGCCTCAGGCCCCCAGCAGAAGCAGATGTTGCCAACTTGCTTCTTGTACAGCCTGCAGAACCATGAGCCAAAGAAACATCTTTCTTTGTAAATTACCAAGCGTCAGGTATTCCTTTATAGTAACACTAATGGACTAAGACAAGTAATAATAAGATGGAAGAGCTAAAAAACACAATGGGCTTTCAACCGGGCCATACTAACAAGATATAAAACACAGCCTAAACAAGTTACAGGTGATTAAACAGTAAGTGAACAGATTACTAGAACAAAAGTCAACATTAATAGAGGAAGATAATAGAATGCAGATTCTCTACAATATACACCATGTTCATAAAAGAAAATGTGACACAAAAAAAAGCAATCACTAGGAATCAACAAAAAAATGCTCCAGATGTTAAATTTCTATGCTCCAGATGTTAAATTTAAAAGAAAACAATGATAAAGTAGTTAGTATAAATAGTTTAAATAACTAAAAAAGGAGCGATGATATCAGGAAGACAGCAAGCTAGGTGGTGCTAACCTTCATCCTCTCACAAAAACAACAATTTAACAACTATTCATGGATGAAAATAGCTCTGGGACAGTTCTGGGGTACAATTAAAAAGGAACAGTAGCCAAGTGAAGCACAAAAATCAAGGATGGCTGCATAGAAAAAGGTAGGAAATATTTTACCCCTGGCTGGAAAAGCTCAGTTCCAAGAGGAATCTCCTTGGCTATGAGTTCCCACTGCAGAGAATCAGAAGAGCAGGAGGACCCCAGCAATCTTTGCCATTGAGGACCCCAGAAGTCCTTGTGACCACCATAGACCCCTAAACAGCCTTCTGCTAGAGAGGACCCCTGCAGTCTTTGCAAATGTAAAACTCAGTTGATGGAGCCTCCTGGATCTCAAGTTACTGTGGCTCCCAAAGCCAGAGCAACCAAATCCCCCTCACCTGGACGATTCCACTGTGGGCCCCTCAAAGCCAGTGCCACTGTGCTCCCCTAGCCAGTTGCCAAAAAGTGCATGTGCCCCAGACCTAGTGCTACTGCCCACTTGACCCAGATGGTGCCCTCATACTCATTCACAGGTGAAGGCTTTTCCCTATAGTAACCAGTCCATAAAGTCTGGAAGAAGTGACATTTTTTAATGCACAGACACTGGGTTGGGCAGAGTCTTCAAGACGGCTGATTAGAGGTATCTCTTACTCACCTTGTCCACTAAGAAGAACCAAAATAGCAGATAGATAACTACACCTCAAATAGACCATCCACGAGAGGACACTGGAATTCAATAGCGAAATGACAGGAAACAAAGCAAGGAAAGGGAGGGAAGTGAGGCAGCCTGCTTGGCCAGGATTGGCTGGGAGCTGAGACAGACTCTCCAATGCATGGAAAACGTGAGAGACCATCAGCAGTCCACATTCCCATTATGAACTCCTGAAATCCTAGTTTGAGAGAGCCCCTTAACCCTCCTTGGCCCTGAGACTAACATGGTAAGCTCTCTGGAAATCACAAGAAGGAACTGCACCAGAGAGAGAACTCACTCTGGATACCACAAGCTCCCAAGTCCTTGGTAACAGTGACACAGTACCATCTTTAGAGCACAGTCCACACTGGACTATGTGGTGCCCTGCATCCAGCACCAAGGTAGTAGCCATAGGCAGCAGGCAGCAATCCTTTCCCCTCACCTCCCGCAAAGGGGTGGCCATGTATTTTAACATGCCCCAAGGACAAATTCCACTGCCTGCTATTGCAGTGGCTGCAGACTGCTGCGGGCTGATGTATTAGTGTGTACTCACGCTGCTATGAAGAAATACCTCAGACTGGGTAATTTATAAAGAAATGAGAACTAATCGACTCACAGTTCCACAGGCTTGGGGAGGCCTCAGGAAACTTACAACTAGGGTAGAAGGGGAGGCAAACACATCCTTCTTCACAGGGTGGCAGGAGGGAGAAAAATGAGAGCTGAGTGAGGCAGGGAAGCCCTTTATAAAACCATCAGATATCAAGAGAACTTACTCACTATAAAGAGAACAGGATGGGGGAAATCACACTCATGATTCCATTATCTCCACCTGGTCCCTCCCATGACACATGGGGATTATGGGAACTACAATTCAAGATGAGATTTGGGTGGCTACACAGCCAAACCATATCACTGTACCCCTGGCCCCTCCCAAAATTCAAGTCTTCACATTTCAAAATGTAATCATGCTTTCCCAACAGTCCCCCAAAGTCTTAACTTATTCCAGCATTAACCCAAAAGTCCAAGTCCAAAGTCTCATCTGAGACAAGAACGTCCCTTCTACCTGAGCCTGTAAAATCAAAAGCAAGTTAGTTACTTCCTAGATACAACGGGGATACAGGCATTGGGTAAATATATCCAATCCAAATGGGTTAAATTGGCCAAAATGAAGAGGCTACAGTCCCCATGAAAGCATGAAATCCAATGGGGCAGTCCATCTTGAAGCTTCAAAATGATCTCCTTTGACTCCATGTGTCACATCCAGGTCACGCCGATGCAAGAGGTGAGCTCCCACAACCTTGAGCAGCTCCACCCCTGTGGTTTTGCAGGGTACAGCCCCCTTCCTGGCTGCTTTCATGGCTGGCGTTGAGTATTTGCAGCTTCTTCAGGCACATGGTGCAAGCTTTCAGTGGATCTACCATTCTGGGGTCTGGATGATGGTGGCCTTCTTCTCACAGCTCCATTAGGCAGTGCCCCAGTGGGGACTCTGTGTGGGGGCTCACACCCCACATTTCCCTTCTGCACTGCTCTAGCAGAGGTTCTCCATAAGGGCTCTGCCCCTGCAGCAGACTTCTACCTGAACACCACGACTTGAGGCTGCACAGAGCAGGAAGGCCCTAGACCTGGTCCAGGAAACCATTTTTTCCTCCTAGGCCACTGGGCCTGTGATGGGAGACATGATTTAGGGTATCTGGTGAAAGAAATTTTCAAGTGGCAAAGCATTGAAGAGGAAGCAGAGCATAAATATTTGAAAAATGTGCAGCCTAGTGATTTGATAGAAAAGAAAATCCCATTTTCTGCAGAGAAATTCTCAGCATCCCACTCTACCAGTACCAATTTACTGTATTAGTCCATTCTCACACTGCTATGAAGAAATACCTGAGACTGGGTAATTTATAAAGAAAAGAGGCTTAACTGACTTACTGTTATGCTGTGTTAGGAAGGCCTCAGGAAAATTACAATCATGGTGGAAGGAGAAGCAAACATGTCTTTCTTCACATGGCAGCAGGAAGGAGAAGAAGAATGACAGCCAAGTGAAGGGGGAAGCCCATTGTAAAACCATCAGATCTCATGAGAACTTACTCACTATCATGAGAACAGGATGCGGGAAACAGGCCCCATGATTCAATTATCTCCACCTGGTCCCTCCCATAATGCATGGGGTTTGTGAGAAATACAAATCATGATGAGATTTGGGTAGGGACACAGACAAACCATATCAGATGATGTGTAGGCAAAGCCAACTACCTATGGCTGCTCCCAAGGAAAGCAGTTCCACCTTCTTAAGTAACTTAGTAACAGCACAGCCATTGCCACCTTCACCTGAGCATTCTGTTGATGACCTAAGGCTCACCTCACCCCTACATAACACAGTCAGCATCTTCATGAAGCATGATGGGGGTGGTGTGAAACTACAGCTCAGCCAGGCTCCACCTCATGCCCAAGATCCAAGCACATCAGTCAGAGGCCCAGGGATTGACCAGCCCAGTTCACCACCAGTAGCACCTGAGCACTCCTCCCAGGGTCTGACATCAGGCCCACTCAACCTGCTGTTACCAACAAAGCTGGTGCCCACCCCCATGCATCACCTTCCAGTCTGGGCACTGGCCTCCCCAACCCATCACAGCCACTGCCAACACCAGCATGAGCCTAACATAGCTACTGGATAGCCCTACCATAGCTACTGCCATCACCCACATCATGCAGGCTGTCCAGGGCCTTAAGGACCGACCCACATGCTCAGCCCATCAATGTCATTCCTGGCACCTGAACAAGCCACCTGGAGGCTTAAGAGTCAGCCTTAGAGGACCCATTAACACTGGCACAAATGTGCGCCAAGCTAAAACCCAGGGACAGATTCACCCATCCCACCATTGATGACATTGGGACCCAAAAACTGGCCTACCTGGCATCCCAGTCACCAGCAAAATTTCACCCCAGCCTCCAGTAGTAGCCACAACCTAAGCCACTGAGGAAATCAGTTATCACTGATGCTGTTTACAGCCAAATAAGTCATGCAAAGACTACACTACTCCCCACACTCCAAAGTTAAACCACTCTCCTATGACAGCAATGTTTTTAACTGGAAAAAGTGACTGTTGCATCAGATGTATGGATATCAGTGTAAGGACAAGAGAAACATTAAAAAGAAATATGACACCTACAAAGGGACACAATAATTCTCCAGCAACAGATCCCAATTAAAAAAAACATAAGGCCAGGCACAGTGGCTCATGCCTGCAATACAAGCACTTTGGGATGCCAAGGCAGGTGGATCACTTGAGGTCAGGAGTTCATGACCAGCCTGGCCAACATGGCGAAACCACATCTCTACTAAAAATAAAAAAAAAAAATAGCTGTGTGTGGTGATACATGCATATAATCCCAGGTAGTCAGGAGGCTGAGGCAGGAGAATCACTTGAACCTGGGAGGCAAAGGTTGCAGTGAGCTGAGTTTGCATCACTGCACTCCAGCCTGGGTGACAGGGTGAGACTCAATCTCAAAAAAAAGAAAAAAAGCAAAAAATAAAAAAGCATGAAACCCCCCAAAATTCAAAATTTTGACACTAAAAAAGCTTAGTGATATATAAGAGAATTCCAGAAAACAATAGAAAGAAATAAGAAAAACAATTCAGGATACAAATGAGAAATTTACCAAATAGATAGATATAATAAAAACAAACCAAACAGAAATCCTGGAGTAAAGAATTCATTGTATGAAATACACACTGGATTCAAAAGTTACAACAATAGACTATATCAAGCAGATGAAAGTCTCAGAACTTGATGACAAGTTTTTTGAAATAACCCAGTCAGACAAGAGTATAGAAAAAATAATAAAAAAGAATAAGCAAATCCTTCATGACATAAAGGACACCATAGGTGACAAATCTTTGAATTATCACAGTTCCAATAGGCAAAGAGAGAATGAAAGGGTAAGAAAGCCTATTAAACAAAATAATAGATACAAATTTCCCAAGTAAAGAGATGTAAACATCCAGATGCAGGAAGCCCAGAGACTGCCAAACAGATACAATGCAAAAAGCTCTTCTCCACAGCACACTGTAGTTAAACTGTCAAAAGTCAAAGACAAAGAGAGAATTCTAAAATTAGCAAGAGAAAAGCATCTAGTCACTTATAAAGGAATCCCCATTAGACTAACAGCAGATTTCTCAGCAGAAACCTTATAAACAGGAGAGAATTGGATGATATATTCAAAGTGCAGAAAGAAAAAAATTGTCAGCTAAGGACATTAAACCTAACAAAGTTATCCTTTATAAATGAAGCAGAAATAAACTATTTTCCAGAAAAACAATAGCTGAGAAAATTTATCACCACTAGAATGGCTCTACAAAAAATACTTAAGGGAGTCCTACACATGGAAGCAAAAGCATAATATCTACTATCATGAAAACATATAAAAGTATAAAACCCATTAATAGAGCAAACCTACAAATAAGGAAGAGAAAGGAATAAAATATTATCACTATAGAAAACCACCAAACCACAATGATAAACAATAAGAGAGGAAGAAAGGAATGAAGAATATTAAAAACAACCAGAAAACAATGAACAATATGACAAGAACAAAACCTCACATATCCATAATAACCTTAAATGTGAATGGATTAAATTCTCCACTTAAAATGTATAGAATGGTTGAACGAATAAAAACATGGCCCAAGTATATGCTGCCTATAAGAAATGCACTTTGCCTGTAAAGACATATATAGACTGAAAGTATAGGGACAGAAAAATGTATTTCACACAAACAGAAAGTAAAAATAAGCAGGAGTAGTTATACTTAGAAAAAACAGGCTTTAAGTCAAAATAGTAAAAAAAAACAAACAATATTATTATATCATGATAAAGAGATCAATCCATGGAGAGGATGTAACAATTATAAATATACATGCACCTGATATTGGAGAACTCAGATTCATGAAGCAAATATTACTAGATCTAATATTATATTACTATATAATAATAGTGAGGGATTTCGACACCCTACTCTTAGACAGATCATCTAAAACACTGGATTTATTTATTTATTTATTTATTTTGAGGCTGGGTTATAAGACTGGCAAATTTTTGTATTTTTGGTAGAGACAGGGTTTTACCATGTTGCCCAGGCTGGCACTGAGCTTCTGGGCTCAAATGATCCACCTGCCTTGGCCCCCCAAAGTGCTGGGACTACAGGTGTGAGCCACCATGCCTAGCTGAAACATTGAATTTAAATCAGGCTTTAAACCAAATGGATCTAACAGACATTTACAAAATATGTCATCCAATAGTTGTAGAATACACATTCTTCTCAAAAGCACATGGAACATTCTATAGAATAGGCAATATGTTAGGACACAAAACAAGTCTTAAACTTTAAAATACCTAAGTCATATCAAGCATCTTGTCAGACCACAGTGGAAAAAAATTAAAAATCAATACAAAACAACTTTGGAAACTATACGAATACATGGAAATTAAACAACATGCTTCAGAAAGACCATTGGGTCAATGAAGAAATTAAGATGGGAATTAAAAATCATTGAAACAAATGAAAATAAAAATACAACATACCAAAACCTATGGGATACAGCAAAAGCAGTGATAAGAGGGAAGTTTACAGCAATAAATGCCTATATCAAAAAAGTAGAAAGATTTAAAATATTAAATCTTTAACATTTTAAATAAACTTTTAAAGTTAAAGAAATCTAACAATGTACCTTAAGGAACTAGAAAAGCAGCAACAAACCAAATCCAAAATTAGCAGAAGGAAAGAAATAATAAAGATCAGAGCAGAACTACACAATATAGAGGAAAAAAATACAGTGCATCAATGGAACAAACAGTAAGTTTTTTAAAAAGATAAACAAAATTGATAAATTTCAAGCTAGACTAACCAAGAAAAGAAGGGAGAACACAAACATTAACAAAATTAGAAATGGAAAAGAAGACATTACAAGTGATACTACAAAAATGCAAGGGATCATCAGGGATTATTACGAAAACTATATACTAACAAGAAGAAAACCTAGAGGAACTGGATAAATTTCTGGAAGCATACAACCTAACGAGATTGAATCAGGAAGAAATAGAAAACCTAGATGGAAAAATAATGAGTAGTGAGATTGAATTAATAATTAAATGTCTCCCAACAAAGAAAAGTCCAGGACTGGATTCACTGCCAAATTCTACCAAACATATAAAGAACTAATGTCAACACTTCTCAAACTATTCCAAAAAGTTCAAGGTATAAGAATATTTCCTGACTCATCCTATGAGACCAGCATTACTCTAATAACAAAATCAGAAAATGACACAATAAATTTAGAAAAGTACAGGTCAATATTCCTGATGAACATAGACACAGAAATTCTCCACAAGATACTAGGAAATCAAATCCAACAGCACATCAAAAAATGAATACACCATGATTAAGTATAATTTATACCAGGGATGCAAGGATGTTTCAACATATGCAAATCATTTAATGTCATGAATCACACCAAAAGAATAAGAAACAAAAAGCCTACGGTCATCTCAATAGATGCAGAAAAAGCATTTGATAAAATTCAATATCATTTCATGATTAAAAACTCGACAAACTAGGCATAGAAGGAACCTCCATTATTTCAAAATAATAAAGGCCATATATGACAAACCCACAGCTAGAATCATACTAAATGGGGAAAATTTGAAAGCCTTCCCTCAAAGAATTGGAAGAAGACAAGGATGCCTATGTTTACCACTTTTATTCAACATAGTACTGGAAGTCCTAGGCATGAGAATCAGGCATAACAATCAGGCAAGAGAAAGTAATAAAAAGAATCCACTGGGTGTGATGGCTCACACCTGTAATCCCAGCACTTTGGAAGGCCAAGGCAGGTGGATTGCCTGAGCTCAGGAGTTCGAGACCAGCCTGGGCAACATGGCAAAAACTCATCTCTAATTTAAAAAAATAATAATTTTTAAAAAAAAGAAAAAAATAATAAATGATAAAAAAAGAAGCCTGGTACCATCTTATAGCAAAACATTATATTCTCATTTGATTCAACACTTCTTTTTAGGCCCTCACTCCCCCTCATTCAGTCCACAGGCCTGAATCAACTTGCAAGCCAAAAAAAAAGGGAAAGGCTAGGGTGGATGTGTGCAAGTGGCAGAAAAGTGGGTGATATGATTTGGATCTATGTCCCCACCCAAATCTCATGTCAAACTAATCCCTAGTGTTGGAGGTGGGGCCTAGTGGGAGGTGATTGGATGGATCATGGGGGCAGGTTCTCATAAATGGTTTAGCACAATCTCCCTTGGTGCTATTCTAGTGAGTGAGATCTAGTTGTTTAAAAATGTGTGGCATTGCTGTCCCAGTACCCACTTGCTCCTGTTCCTGCCATGTAGACACCTGCTCCCGCTTTGCCTTCTGCCATGAGTAAGAGCTCCCTCAGGCCTCCCCCAAAAGCAGATGCTGCATTGCTTCCTGTACAACCTGTGAAACCGTGTGCCAATTAAACCTCTTTTCTTTGAAAAAAAAAAAAAAAAAGAATCCAAATCAGAAAAGATAAAGTCAAATTATTTGTCTTTGTAGACAACATAAACTTACGTTTAGAAAAATGAAAATACTATACCAAGAAGCTCTTAGAACTGATGAAAAACTTTAGTAAAGTTGCAGGGTATGAAAACATAGAAAAATCAAGAGCTTTTCTATACACCAATAATGAAATATCCATAAAAGACATCAAGAGGGCATTCCTATTTATAATGGTCACAAAAACAAACAAACAAACAAAAAAACCTCAGAACAAATATAACCAAAGAGGCAAAAGATCTCTACAATGAAAACTACAAAGCATTCGTGAAAAAAATTGAAGAGGACACAAACAAATGGAAAATCATCACATGTTCGTGGATCAGAGGAATTAATATCATGAAAATGACCATACTGCTCAAAGCAACCTACAAATTAAATGCATTTCCTATCAAAATACCAATGTCATTTTTCACAGAATTAGAAAAAAAATCCTAAAATTTATATTGAACAAAGTGTCTGACTAGCCAAAGCAATCCTGAGCTTAAAAAAACAAAGCTGGAAAAATCACACTACCCAGTTTCAAAATACAAGGCTATATTAACTAAAACAGCATGGTACTAGTATAAAAATAGACACATACCTCAAAGGAACAGAATAGAGAACCCAGAAATAAATCCACAGATTTACAGCCAATCAATCATTACAAAGTCTTCAAGAATTTTCATTGGGGAAAGAGGATACCCTCTTCAACAAATGGTGTTGGAAAACTGGATAACAATAATTTTTTATTATTGTGAAACTAGAGCCCTATCTCTCACTATGTACAAAAACTAATTCAAGATAGATTAAAGACAAATGTAAGACCTGAAACTATAAAACGACTACAAGAAAACCTAGGGAAAACTCAGCACCTTCGTTTAGGCAAAGATTTCATGACTAAGTCCTCAAAAGCACAGGCAACACAATCAAAAGGAGACAAATGGGACTATATTCAACTAAAAAGCTTCTGCACAGAAAAGAAAGAAATTAATAGGGTGAAGAAACAACCTATGGAATAAGAGGAAATATTTGCAAACTACTCATCTGACAGGGGATTAATATCCAGAATATACAAGGAACTCAATCAACTCAACAGTAAAAAAGACAATAATCCCATCGAGATGTGGGCAAAGGACATGAATACATATTCCTCAAGAGGAGACATACAAATGGTCAAGAGCTATATGAACAAATGATCAACATCACTAATCCTCAGGGAAATGCAAATCAAAACCACAATGAGATATTATCTTACCACAGTTAGAATGGCTATTATTAAAAAGACAAAAATAACAATTGTTGGCAAGGATGTAGTGAAATGGGAACTCTTTTACAGTGTTGAGGGGAATGTAAGTTAGTAATCCCCTATGGAAAACAGTATAATGATTTATCAAAAAACTAAAAATAGAACTACCATACAATCCAACAATCCCACTAGTGGGTATTTATCTAAAAGAAAATAAATCAATATATCAAAAAGATGCATGCACTCCAAAGTTTATTGCCACACTATTCACAACAGCAAAGATATGGAATCAACCTACATGTCCATTAATGCGCAAATGGATTAAGAGGATGTGGTCTTTATATATATGACCATAAAAAAGAATTAAACCATGTTATTTGCAGCAACACGGATGGAACTGAAGTACATTATGTTAAGCAAAATAAGCCAGGCACAGAATGACAAATTTCACAGGTTCTCACTCATACATGGGATCTAAACAAGTAGATCACAGAGGTAGAAAGTGAAATGATGGATACCAGAGACTGGGAATTATGTATGGGTTGGTGAAAGAAAAGTTGGTTAATGGATACAATAATACAACTAGATAGAATATGTTCTAATGTTTGATAGCAGAGTAGGGTGATTAACAACAATGCATTGTATTTTTAAAAATAGCTAGAAGACTTGAAATGTACCCATATATAAATGATACATATTTGGGTGATGGATATTCTATATACCCTGTGTATTAGGGTTCTCTAGAGGGAAAGAACTAATAGAATAGATGTATATATAAAGGGGATTTTATTAAGGAGTATTGACTCACACAATCACAAGGTGAGGTCCCACAATAGGCCATCTGCAGGCTGAGGAGAGAAGAAGCCAGTCTGAATCCCAAAGCCTCAAAAGTAAGGAAGCCAACAGTGCAGCCTTCAGTCTGTTGTTGAAGGTCCAAGAG